>NC_092634.1:0-656666 GCF_039555335.1 Amphiura filiformis | reverse complement strand
TTCAATAATATAAGCCTACGTAGGGCCTATACTTTACTTTTACTGTCACAAATATAATTATATAGCCTAAACTTTTTCATAACCATTTTATACTAGTATTTTGATGTAGGCCTACTAAATATCAGTATAATTTCGAGTTCAACTGAATGCGTTCATCATGATTAATAACATTTTATTTATCAAAAATCGACTATGGCAAAGTCTACATGTTGCACTATTCAGGAATGTTTATTATAGGTGGCCAAAAAGTCCAGTCATTAAGCACGCTGGAAATGGACAAGAATGACTGGAAAGAGAGCGAGGGGACCCAGGTTCAGGATCAGGCAAGATAAAGTATAAGAGATGAGCATGCTCCCTCCTAATATTATTTAATTGCCTTGCTTGGAAACAAGAAAGTAGCAACTGCTTAAATTTGTCTGTGATCATGGTGGACATTGGCGGCAGGCCTCTAAATGATACCAATTAGGTTGCTCTTCCGCGACTATCAAACTTATTCATTGCATGGCAGGAGAGGCAAGAGTGGGGGGAAGCTTTAAACTCCTACATCAATTCTGTAGGGTTATTTTTACTCCATTTCTAGGGGTCTTTTTTTTTTTTTTTTAATCCCAGCAAAATGTTTTGAAATTATATTCCCACATTGTCTAAAGATTCTTTTAAAGTACCCTGTTTTTGGACTATTTTACCCCTACTTGAAAATTGACACTCCCTCATCAGGATTAGGATTATTGTTTAATTAGGGTTAGGCATCAGTGTTAGGGTTAGGATTTTGTTTAGGGTTAGGGCCATTGTTAGGGTTAGTATTTGGGCTATATTATTAAAGGACAGTCACTACTCAGAAGGTATACATTGATACTGAGATACTGGCTATTAAAAAACTTACTGACGAAAGCTATTAAAACCTTATTCATTCTCAGCTACATAATGAGGTTTAATTGGAAGATTCACCAGCAATTTAATATAACTAGAGATATTAGGCTGTTTTGTGGATTAGGCCTACATAGACAAGAAAGATTTGCTGCATTATAGGCCTATACTGCCCCATACTAGTATGACATACTTTTACATAGGCTATACCATGTCTACATCAGCAATTTTGATGTCAATGTGGATATTGTCCAGTTGGACATGTGCTCACACAATGATAAATTTGGTTGAAATTCCAAAATCTTACATACCATGAAGATGGTTTGATTAGAAAATGGCTCATAGTTTTGATTGATCAAGTCATGAAAAAATGTTAAAATTACGTATGATTTTTAAACACACTGTATCCACAGATCCCGATTTCCAGGAACTGTGCTGTATCTCAGCAAGGCAACATTACTCATTATTACAAGTTTGATTTTTTTAAAGACTACATGTACAATGTTCTTAGCACATTGGTTTTAATACAAGAAGTTTTGATGGTGGTAAATAAGAGAAGAACAAAATTGTGTACTTTTTGAACCAAATCTTAACTTTTCCACCCTATATGACATTTGCAAGAATAGTTTTCTTGGGAATTCCCACTCCTGAAAGAAGGTCTTTTTATTGGGAATTCTAGAGAATCCCCTTTACGGAATATCCACTCCTAAAAAAGAAACAAGTGGTCTTTTTCTTCGGAATCGTTGTGTCTTCTTTAGGGTTTTAAGAATTATTAAGAATAATGACCCGGGGAGGGGGGGGGTGAATTCCCTCTCCTAATAAAAGGGCTCTTTTTCTTTTTTCTTAGGAATTCCCATGTCTTATTAAGCTTTTGAGAATAATGACCCTTTTGGAGGGAATCCCCACTCCTAAAAAAAGGGGACTTTTTCTTGGGAATTCCCATGTCTTCTTTAGGGTTTTAAGAAATATAAAACAATGACCGGTATGTAGAATTTTCACTTCTAAAAATGGGTCTTTTTCTAGGGAATTCCCATGTCTTTTTTAGGGTTCCCAGAGTAATGACAAGATTGACAACCACTTTTGGGGTAAAGTTTGCACTCCTAAAAAGGGGAAAAGGGAACTAAAGAAGACATACACATTTTTACCATAAATGTTTGGGAATTCCCAGACCAAAATTTTATCCAAAAAAAATGGGAATTCCCATTTTGAGAAAAAAGATGCTTAAAATATCGGGAATTCCCAGTGACTCTAAAGAAGACAGGCAAATTTTTGCCAAAATTTTTGGGAATTCCCAAGCCTAAAAAGACATCTTTTTCTTGGGAATTCCCATGTCTTCTTTAGGGTTGTGAGAATAATGGCCATTTTTTTTTGGGAATTCCCAGAGCAAAAAATGGTGAAAATTTTTGGGAATCCCATGTCTTCTTTAGGGGGTGTGCCTTTAATTTCTGGAATAGCCCAATACTACAATGGGGTTTCAACCCGGAACGGGTGTGATACACGCAACTACTTTTGCGGATAGGTCAGTGATTGCATGTCATCGTACCATACATACCATACATGCAGGACCTGTCGTCCAGTCAGATTTCAGATAAAATATGACTAAAGTTCCATGACAAATTACAATTTTCGTCGCTTGTTGTCACTTTCAGCCTCTATTATTTGTGATAGAGAATGATGTCAATTATCAGAATATCTTTATTAGGTTTACAGGAAATGACAGGAAAATACATAAACACTTGAAAATAGAAATGATCAACAATCTTCACTTCTCTAAAAAATCCTAAAAATTTCTTCTTTAGAAATGTATAATATTAACCAAAAAAAGGCGGATTTAGGGGAAAATTTTACAACATTCGATTTCTTGTATTATCCACATGTGGTATCCCATCCAAGCAGGAGGTCCTTAATACATGCGTTTCATACTTTTCAACAAACTCTTTATAGAAACATTCGAAATATTTCCAATTCTGGAGTGAAAATCGGTCGACCGTGAGCGGTCTCACACATCACATCAAAGGTTACTGCAAGTGGATGTCTAACTACTTGAGAATAAAGGACTATGAATAGGTGCAACCGGATTACCTACGGGATTATCTCAAGTATATAATTCCGTTAACCCTCCTCTTCCTTACATCTTCTCTGTTATTCCATATAAAATGGCTCCATCCTAATCCTTAAGTTGGACCTGAGGACAAAGAACAGAAAATACTACTAGTAATTGATCTTCTGGACTTTTTGAAGAAAAAAAAAGGATAAGGGATGGCACATGCGGAAGTTTTATAGTGTTTGCGGCACAGCGCAAGTGCAGTTATAGGTACTGTATTTTTTCTAAATTTTGCGATCATCGATAGAACAGAAAGGGAGTAAAGGGAATCAAAATTTTTGGTGGGTATGTTCCCCCGGAATTTTGAGGTGGTGGGTCTTTGGGAGCTGACGGCGTACCGGTAAAAGGGGGGTCTTTTGGAGCTGCGAACTGTCAATATCAAGGGTCTTTCTTGGCATTTTGGTTGAAAATCACCTGAAAAAAACCAGAAATATGAGGAATGAGAAATTTTTGGGTCTTAGAGCTGAAATTATCAAAATCAAGGGTCTTTCGGAGCTCTATTTTGGTCAAATATAGGGGGTCTTTCGGAGCTGCGAAATCCAAAAAGAGGGTCTTTCCGGGGGAACATACCCGTATGGTCATTTGTGTTGAGTGCCCCCCCCCCCGGATGTATCTAGACGGCCATTTGTGACACGATTTGGTCCATGGGGTCAAAAGCGGCAAATTTGAAACTGAGATAAAGCTAAAAATATGGAGTAAGAAAATAATAATAATACATAAGAAAATGCATCCAAAAACTTCGTAACTTTAGAACCAAGTATGCTAGACCTATGGTGTTTTCAGTAAATGTATGTATAATGTAATAATTACAGTAACTCAATTTTCACAAATGCCTCCTTTGGCCCATGGACCAGATCGTGTCGCATTTAAGGTTGGCATGTGTGCAAGGGGGGGGGGGCAAAGATTTTTGGCAGGCTGAGATGGGTGGGGCAAGCGATTTTGGCAGCCTGAGAGGGTGGGGAGGGACGTGCAAGCGATTTTTGGTGAGCCGTTTGGAAATTCAACCCGGGGGGGGGGGGGGGGCTCATAATTATTGCACAGCCACTTATATAGCCACTTGTGCATAAAAGTTGTAAGCATCCGCGTGAAAGAAAACATGGATTTAGGGTGGTTTTGAAAAGCAAAATTGGGATCCGCAGTTAGGGTCTCAAAACACTCATTTTATTTAGAAGGGTTCTTTTTTAAGAACGATCTTCGCTAAAGGGTAATTTTTTTTAATGATCCTGGGATTAAGGGATGGGGTATGAACGTTTGGGCAGTATTTATTGTGAGCACATCAGATATATCGAATTGCATTCTGAATACGAAGAATGTCAAATAATTTTGATTTTTTGAAATTCGCAATGTAATACACATTTTATGGCAAATGATTAAAAATTGATATTTTTGATATAACAGTACTCGAAGTAAACTTTATAAATCTGATGATATGTACTTAAAGTGTATGTAGGTGGGATGAAAAGCCGACGATCAATTGAAAAGTTTGACCTTTCGTATTGAAGATATGGATTTTTTCCCCAAAACACCAAAAAAAAGAATATATCATTAGATTTATAAAATTTACTTCGAGGACTGTTATTATATCAAAAATGTGATATCCCCTTATCCTTGTTTAGCATGTTTAGGGAAGCTTTCAAACCAATTCCCTCGCTTAGGGTGTTTTTATTTGAGTAAAATCCTCGTTTAGGGTTAGTTGACATATTTTCGACATCCTAACTTAGGGTCATTTTTGGATTTTTTTTTCATATCGGGACCCATGTTTAGGGTTTTGTAGCTTTTTGTACCCCCTTTCTATGACACTATTTTTAAACTCCCGCCAAACACCTGTGTGACGGTACGTACTACGGGTTGTATTTAGCTGTTCACAAACACTTCCGGGAATTGTGTAAACAGGTAAGAGAGCTGAGAAGCTGCAGAAATGTATCAGAATTTGCATTCCATTGAAAAACAGTAAGTAATTTTTGTTGCACTTATATTATAAAGTTATATCAGGAAGTTGAAAGAATACTTTTGACTGCAACCAGCAGCACTCACGACTTGTATTGCATGCTTGTGTGGAATCAGATGTGATAAGCTTATCAGATATTTATTATAATTTTGCAATAGCCATGCATGCCGTGAGTAAGCTTACATGTATCATTTATGGTATGTCTGTCACTATGCATTGCTATGCATGTGTATGCAAGACAAGCAGCGAAGTTCGATCGCTAGCCTATAGGTTTGCTATCAGTATCATTATGTAAATCCAATGGAGATCAAATATGTTAGATTCTAAAGCTGAATTTATACTCGATGATCGATCGACGAGCGATGCGATGGAACGCTTTTGGAAAACGATGTGCAATCACCGAATTTTGTGATGCATCGCTTGTCGCTTTTGCATTTATACTTTTCACAGCGATAGCGATTGTAGACGATCAATTAAAATATTCCAAATGCCACAAAATACATTTTTAAAACATCAGTTGCTGTCAATATTTATTGCTTTGAATTAATTCATCACTAAAAACTAATAATCGAGAAAAGTAAATTAATTAATAGCAAAATAATAGATCCAGTTGGCTGTATATGATTGGTTGACGCATTCACGTGTCAAGCGATATCGATGGGAAGTTGAGATTTCTTCAACTTGCAAAAGCGACATCGTTTTTGCCTCGGTGATTTGAATCAATTGATCGACTTGACGCTCTGGAAATGTAAACACTGAGCATGCATGAGAATCGCTTTTCTGCAAAAGCGATCGAGTATAAATTCAGCTTAATGCAGTAGAGGGTTCACTCCCAGGGTTTTGATATACTTGATCGAGTATCTATCTAGTAATACTACATAGTACATTGTAATGAGTACTATCCATGACGACACAATTATAGTTACTGTGTGGAATGGATAGAATGTACATTATAGTGTGTAGAAGTTTGAAGAACTAGATTTTAGTTATTATTTTTTCTTTCACTAATGATATAGTCTGGTGATATGGGCATTTTGAGAACATCGTGCATCATCATAGTTGTTGCTGTATTGCTTCAATACATACCCTTGCTGTTTGAGACAGAACTACCAGTGTTGATCAATGGAACTGTGGCACCTGGTTTTGAGGATGTAGCAAAAGTGTTTAGGTATGTATGAAGACCAAGAGCAAATAAGTTTTGCCTCACAAGCCTGCACACATAGAGCTCTATACTGCATTTAATTCAACCTATTTTATGCCTGGTATATTTCGTAGGTTCGCTATGTCCAGCTGGTATTTTTCTATAAACCAGGGGGTTCACTGTGTCGAATATGAAGTAACATTTGCACCGTTCGCTGTGTCAAAAAATAAGGTTTCCAAGATGTCAAGTTATACAAAATATGGTTTAACTCTTTGCATCAATTATAAATAAGGTTTGCTGTGTTAAAATCCACTATGTCAAATTTGAAATAAGGCCCACTCCCCCACTATGTTGATAAGGTTAGCGAGGGTTAGGGTAATGCTTTAGGGTTTGATTCAACATTGTGATCTTTATTATTTTATATTTGGCTTGTAGCGAACCTTATTCATATATCGACATCCCAAACCTTGTTTCATATTCGGCATAGCGGACCTTTGACATAATGAATTTTATTTCATATTCGACATTAAAGGACAATCGACATGTAAAATCAACTTTGGGGGCAAAATTTAACAAAATCACCACAATAATGCATAATTGCAATATTGCATCAAGATATAAAGATGCATATATTATATACAATAATACATGTGACATGTATTCTTACTTTCAAAGTTATTATAGCTATTTTAATATTGAATTTTTTTGGGAAAAAGTTGTAAAAAAGAAATCTCAAAAACTGCAATTTTCAACCCAAATATCTCAGCTCGCATTACTTTTCGGAAATGACAGGCGAGTAAATTGTAAAAGATTAGTGTTTAAAAGATAAATTTAAAACCTCCTAAAAGATTTATCCCAAAATGTTGCATGAAAACCACAAAATCACTATCTCTTACTCTTTTCAATTCACTATTTTTGCTGAACCATGAAATGGTATCAACCGATATTAGTCTAAGTAACTTACTTACTGACTAGTTTATAGGCTAAAAACACTTTCCCATACATGCAGCTTCTAAAACTAATAATATACCAAAAAAACACACATCGTGCATTTAAAAGAGCATTTCGTGATCCACAGCATCATACCCCCACTTTTCTAAGTTGAGATTTTTATATCACTGGAAACCTGGCTACATAATGTTTATGTACAAAAAATTTCTTGCAGATTAATTCGTTTAGCAAAGATATCGTGAAATACAATTTTGTTCTGGTATACCAGAACGAAATTACAACACATTGTCTATGGAGCAGTGTAATACACATAATCATGCATAACTCGCAAAACGCAAAAATCGGAATCAACTGAAATTTTGGGAATAAACTTTTTTTGTGGATATCTACTACTGAAAAAATGTCATAAAAAGAAGATGCTAGGATCACGACCTACTCCTTTAAATTTCCAAGCCACCAATTTTGAATACAAACTTGCTTTTTTAAAGCCTAACTTATGCACAACTTGTTTTTCTAGGGATAATTTTGAATCTGGTTTAGAGCCTTTAGGGAGTGGTTCTGCGTTTGCAGCTTACTACAATGGCGAGAAGGTGATAGATCTATGGGGAGGCTATGCAGACCATGAAGCCCTTCAACCATGGAAAGAGGACACCTTAACAGCTGCTATGTCATGTACAAAAGGTAAGAAGGAAAAACACCAGGAAGGAACTTATGATACTAACCTGTTACAAGGTTGCTATAATTGCAGTTTTAAAACCAGTACCAGTACTTATCTCCATTCTCCATAACACTGAAAAGATGCAGATCCAAAGGTTAAGTGTTTGCTTTTCTTGCTTGAGTATCTTGGCATAGATCTACAATCACTAATGCAAAGAATTGTGTTGCGTACTTGCATTAATGGATTTTTGCATGTACATCTCTTTTAATGGTCTGTCACCATGGTAATAATAATAATAAAACAGTATTTATATAGCGCATTGAGAATCTCAGATTCCTCAATGCCCTTTACAGATTTAAAAACTACCAAACTTAATTTACAATATATGATTTTAACTTAATCATTATACAAACAATACTATGCATAAAATAGCAGACCAGCTGCAAGCAAACAACTTAAGAAAAAATGCCAAGAGTAACACCAGTGAGAGGTCCACCTGACAAAATCCCCAAGGGGGATTGTCGGTGCACCTCACACCGGCATCATCAATACATCAACATACAGCAAGATAAAAATACAGTTTTACATGATATAAATGACACTAATATTCTCATATAACAAAAAGCACACAAACCAAATGAAGCAGTATACAACCAATCCAAAGATAGGGATGCCTGTGTAGAGAGTGTAAGAGACCCATCAATGTAAACACATCCATGAGCCTCCCACACACCAACAAAATTATACACAACAGCAATAATACATGGCAAAATAAATCTATGTTATAGTTAACAATTGACATGAATCAGGTATCAAAATGGGCAGAATTTAGCTTTCCTTCTTTTTTCATTATTTCTTTTTCTATCTCTTCTTATTCTGCTGTTTTTTGTTAATTAATTTTTCCTGTATTTGTTTGCATTAATTTTGAAGGTGCACAATAATACTAAGGACCGTCAATGAATCGATAATAATCAAAAAATCGGCTATCCAATAATATCAATATCGCCGATATCACTTTTGGAAGAAAATCGATATATCGGAGTTGCCGATAATGAAAAAAAAATCCAAAAATCGGGCGTGAAGATGGTGCGGCACTTGCAAGCAGTGGCGGCGCCAAGAATTTTTTTCGGGGGCATTAGGGGAAAAGTGAATTTCTGGGGGCAAAATCAACAAAGTTTAAGCGCAAAATTACCGTAAAAAGTGGAAATTTTCGTAATTTTGGGTTTTTCTGGGGGGGCAACAGGGGGCAAGAGTTCTGACTGGGGGGGCATTTGCCCCCCCATGCCCCCCCGTGGCGCCGCCACTGCTTGCAAGATTACAGGGATCAGGGACGCTAAAATCACTATTAAAGTAAGAAAGTAGTAGTTATAACAACAATTCGATGAGCAAACTAAATGTTTCTTCCATTTCAACATGAGACCGAGTGATGTTGATGATTTAAACCCCTTACTTAAACATCTTTCACAAATGATTTGACACCCGACTTGTCCGCTGGCAGCGCAATTCGCAAGTATTTTTGAAGCTTAGTGACTTGAATTTTCAGGTCACTAAAATTGGGAGGAAAATCGATTTATCGATTATTATCGATAATGAGTGACCAATATATCGATTTTTTAAAATCCTAACATCGACGGTCCTTAAATAATACTCATTCCTCTCATTTACTCATGGTTTTCAAATAGTAGTGCATACAATTGTACAACAATGACATCTTGATGAACGGTTATGGGCACAAAATTAACAGCAACCAAATGTATCAATTTACTTTCCTAGCACTGGCAGCTCTATGCATGGCAATGTTGGTGGAGAGAGGGCAGTTGAAGTATGATGACAAGGTGTCCCATTACTGGCCAGAGTTTGCACAAAATGGCAAGGAAAATATCACAGTGAGAATGCTGTTGAATCATGAGGTGAGTCTCCAGCAAGACTTGCCATTCTGAACGTCTAAACTAGAGTCCGAAGTTTTCCGTTTTACGGAAAACGAAAAAAAAATCACGAATCGGAGGTACAACACGGAAAATGAAATTTTTGTATGACGTGACAATAATTGTTAAAAGATAAGAGAACTAAATGTTAAAAATAATCTTGAGTTGTGTGTGTCAACTTTTATGATAAAAATACTGTTTAATAATACCGAAATAAAGGTAGGACCTATATTGGTTAATATTACCAAGGCATGAACCCCCTATCCATCCAAACATCATAACAGTCGGCCCATTGTCGTGAGAATATATTCCAATCAGAGCATATTGATTGCGATATTGAACACTTTATTGTGACATTAATATCATTCATGATCATTGTTTATCATTTTAAGCTTTATTCATAAAACATGGATGTACAAATTTTACAACACGGATTACAACACGGAAAATGGATTTTAGAAAACGGTAAACTTCGGACTCTAGTCTAAACCCATTTTGAAATTCCTGATCCATTCACATTACAACTTCCAAGCCATGTCAATGGGATATCTCTCAATCCTTATTTCCTTCATGCGCATTTACTCTTTCCATGAGGGTATATGCAGATTGATCTGAAATTTTTAAAATCCCATAGGAAAATCACGGTCGGTGCCCCCCCCCAATGTGATGACCCATGCTATGCCACTGTTCAGAATTGTAACTGTTCCTGACCTTATTTAGAATCAGCATGAAAAATGCATTAAAATGAGTATAACAAGCCCTGTATTGGTTCAGGGGTACTTAAGATAGCTTTATTATTAGAAAATATTTCAAACTGACTTTTTATGTTGAAGTCATTGTCTAGCACGCAAAGCAATATGATCTGTAAATGTGTCCTTTTTCCAGGCTGGTCTTCCCATAGTATCCAGGCAACTGAGCACAGAGTTATTCAGTAATTACGAAGAGCTAGGTAAAGTGTTTGCCGAGTCTACCCCTGTATGGAAACCAGGCACAGCTCGTGGGTACCACATGGTGGTAATGGCGGAGATAGCCAGTCAGTTACTGTCCCGTGTGGATTCTAAAAATAGAACAGTTGGGGAGTACTTCAGAGAAGAGGTTGCTGAACCATTTGGTAAATAAAATGATGCACTATTCATTGTTTCACCTCAGTCAAGTTTGGTAATGATGTCAGTGCTTTTACACAGTGGTAAATAAATGTATGCAGAACAAAATTATCCATATTTCATTGATAATAATCAATATTATTATCATTTTCCGCTGTTGACATTATATGCAATATTACAATGCTGACTGTATGTGTAGGATACGAAAACAAAATGCCAAAGTGATGACATTTCTGATACACTCATTTGGCATTGGTCACTTACCTTAACATTTGTTCCCATAAGTCCAGGCTTGAAATTTGCTCTCCACGCTGGTGTCGACTGTAGACAACAAGTTTCAAAAATTCAAAAATTTCAGAATTGTACATTTACGTGACCAAATTTGGAATCAACACAAAAAATGCATTAAAATATGTTCAAACAAACCTAGTATTGGTTCAGTGTTTCTTGAGATTGTCGTCTCGTTGTCCTATGAGTCATGACTGACCTGTTGTGACCCTTTTGATGATGTCATTCCAACTTAAGATAGCTCTTGGTATTTCTAGAAAATATCTCCCAGTTTGGACTTTTTTATGTTGAAAGCTATGACCAGCATGCAGAGCATTTTATAACTTTTCAATCATTTTCTTACAGATATAGACTTTTATATTGGGCTTCCACTTGAGCTAAACTACCGGACAGCTAGATTTACACATGATGATAGACTGTGGAGTTTTATTAAACCTATCCTGACAACATATAGATCAAGTAGAGTGTTATGGGGAATAGTATCAGGGACAACATTCTGGACTGGTGTGTACAACAATTGTGGAACTATATGCCATGTAAGTATGCTGGTAGTATATTATGCAGTCACTAGGAATGGTTAAGTTGTGCAATATATTCCGCATCTACATTGAGTCTATCAGCTCTATCAGAAGAGTGATTAGCCGATATATTGATTAGAAGTTGCTATCAGTTTAACTCAAGTCAACTTGAAAGCAAAATAAATCACAGTGGCTATAGAGTACCGAAGTGTGACATCATAAAATTTTCTTTTTTGCATTTCAGCATTTTCATGACCATATTTCAGTAGAACATGATGAAAAACATCCACAGTCCAAATTTGGTGGGAATCGGATCATGAGGGCCGAGATTGGCCTGAATTCATAATTGCCCCATTGAAATCAGTGTAACCAGGCCAATTTCACACTGATTTCAATGGGGCCAATTTAGGTATTCATGCAGCCATATCTCGGGCCCTCATGATCTGATTCCCACCAAATTTGGACTGTGGATGTTTTTCATCATGCTCCACCGATACATGGTATTCAAAACGCTGAAATGCAAAAAAAGGTTTTTGTGACATCATCACTTCGGTACTCTATAGTTCATTGACAATGCGTCTATGCCCTGATGTCAGATTCAACATTCCCAGGTTACATTTTGTATCTCCGCTGGTGAATGGCATTTTCACAATCCATATCAGCATTTGATCACCAGGAATTTGTCTTTCCATTCCTGCGACTGCAGAGATTATGCCGTCTTGAAAGTTTATCTTTTAGGAATTGGAAACCTACTGCAGGAATGCAATTTTACTTCCTGGTTGCTTCGTAATTTTTCTGAAATATCAATGCAAACTATGAAATTGAAGCTAAAGTTTAGCCAGTATACAAAAGTAACAAAGTAAAGAGGTTATTTAAGTTAAAGAGTTAACAGCACATCTGGATTTATTCATAAAGTGTTACACAAGTTTAGCATTTTATGGCATAACATAATCCATGATAATAAAGTGTCCAACTCGCCAAGGTCCTGACCATCTTAAATGACATTGCGATATGTAAGGACAAGGTTACCTGCCCAAATCCTTGGTATTTAGTTCCTGCACAAACCTACCAGTTGACCAGGCCAACGATTTTGGACCTTTACAGCCAAACAATTATAAGTAAGTAAAGTAACAATTTTTTGTTTGCCTCAACAGTTTGGATCAATGAATAATCCTGATGTGAGAGCTGTTGAGAAGCCCTCATCACTAGGAATAGGAACAGCTCGTGCTTTAGCCAAATTATATGACATCATATTATATAGTGTCAAAGGACCTGATGGAAAACCTCTCCTGTCCCAGGAAACTGTACACTCATTATATGATGCCTCTAATTGGGAAGCCAAGTTTGACATGGTGAATGGATTCCCTACAAAGTTTAATGTTGGATTTGGAATATACCCAAATGTGGTGAGTAATTGGTGGCACAGCACTCTAGCTAAGGGGTCTCTCAACCAATATCTTTCATTCCGAACAAGATTTAATGTTGGATTTGCAAAAAAACAAAAGCACAAATACGATGCAATAAATAAATACATAAGGATTCACAGTGTGCAAGGCTCAGGCATGAACCAACAAGCCTCAGCACACTTCACAGGAATTTGCTCACCACTGGGACCCAAGACACATCTTACATAAACCATTAAACAACAATCCGGGATTTGCAGCTAAGAAATGGACACCATGGATATTCCTACCGCAATAAACCATATTGCAATCAGGGTTGCCAAACCCGCGATTTGGTAGCCCAATTGGGCGACTTTTGAAGATTTTTCCGCGACTTTTGACAATTTCCGGTCCCATAGAAACCAATGGTTAAGAAAAAAATTGGGCGACTTTTCAACATTGGCTCCCGCGACTTCCGCTAGTTTCCTGCCCCATAGAAACCAATGGTAAAGTGAAAAATTGGGCGACTTTTCGATTATTTGACCCGCGATTCAGGCTGAAATCTTTTGGCAACCCTGATTGCAATAAACCATATTGCAGACAGGATCAAGTTCTTGTACTGGTAACCAAGGCAAACTAAGCAGTTAGTTCCTTGTCCAGGGGAATTTCAAGTTAGCTCAATTGCATTCACAAGAACAAACAGAGATTGCCAAAGGGGCTTGCAAACACTAATGCAACACAGTTTAACGCCTTACCGATAGAGCTAACTTGACTACATACCCAAATAAGATGAGCAATATTGATGATGTTTCTTTCAGGGTTTGTCGAAAAGTACCAAGTGGAAAGTACGGATATTGACCAGTAAACACCATCAAGAAAATTTTGGCCATTGTGGGAATTAGTGAGAAATGGGGAATTGACCCGTTGTATAGATCCGTCATCTTACTACCAAAACATGGTTCTCTGTGCAAATGTATGCGCAAAAGTGTAGTTTTGCTAGACATAAGCATGCTTTTCTTTGCACAAATTAACCCATGCTATGCTATGCTATGCAGGCACTTATATAGCACTCTTACAAAGAAAACCATGTATCACAGCGCTTTACAAAAGAAAGATAAAGAAGAAAAAACAAAACAAACAAGAACAAACAACAAATCAAATATCAAATAAATGAGTCTTTAGATTAGACCGGAAGGTTGCCAGCGTTGGAGAGTGGCGGATATGACGAGGGAGTTTGTTCCAAAGAAAAGGTCCTGCTACAAAGAAGGCTTTATCACCAGTTAGAGTGCATGTATGCGGAACAATGAGAAGCCTGGTGTCCTTGGCAGAGCGTAACCCACTTCTACTGGGAATGTAAGGCTGAATGAGTTCAGTGATGTATGATGGAGATGTTGAGTCCATGCATAATGAACCCAAGGTGCCAAAATGCTTTAAAAAATTCTCATTTTGAAATGACCATGCAAAGGGTCAATGCTCATATTTTGCAATTCTATAGTACATAGAAATTTGTATAAATTAACTAGAAACTGTAAATACTCACACCGACACAGAATAAAATCACCCAACTAGTGCCAATGGATGATGGTGTAGCTCCAATAGAGGCCTTGCATGTGACGTATCATCCCGTAAATATGGCGGACTACTCAAATGCATTCAACAAAAGCATGATTGTAATCTACCGTGACAGTTCGTCTCACACACATAACCCTGCACTACGATCAAATAGGGTGATGACAACATTTTGCAAGTAGATTCTCATTTTGAGATGACCATGCCCCCCCAGTCAGAACTCTTGCCCCCAGAAAAAACCCAAAATGACGAAAATTTCCACTTTTTGCGATAACTTTGCGCAAAATTTGTTGATTTTGCCCCCTGAAATTCACTTTGTCCCCTAATGCCCCCGCCCCGAAAAAAAAATTCCTGGCGCCGCCACTGGCAAAGGGTCAGTGCTCATACTTTGCAATTCTATAGTATTTATACATAGAAATTTGTTTAAATTAACTAATAACTGTAAATACTCACACCGACACAGAATAAAATCACCCAACTAGTGCCAATGGATGATTGTGTAGCTCCAATAGAGGCCTTGCATGTGACGTATCATCCCGTAAATATGGCGGACTACTCAAATGCATTCAACAAAAGCATGATTGCAATCTACCGTGACAGTTCGTCTCACACACATAACCCTGCACTACGATCAAATAGGTTGATGACAACATTTGATTGAATGGACTGCACTCCGCCATAACTACGGTGAAGGACACCGCTCAAATCCTTTGTTTGGAGCCAATCAATAATTTCATGCAGGGCCTCTATTAGTTAGGCTGGATTTAATGATGAACAAGATATCGATACTTGAATATCAGTTTAAACTTTTAAAAAAAGATATCCATAGTATACATACAACATTAATTCCAACTCATGCATCTTTTTTTGAATCCTTGCAGAAATCAATAGATATAGCCTTTGGCCATGCGGGATCTGGTGGTCAGATGTCGTTAGCACATCCTACATTGAATCTGACCCACACCTACCTGACCAGGAATAGGGGCTTTTTTACAGCTGGTGATGACCCTAGGTGGATCGCATTAACAGATTCCATGATTAAGTGTGTGAAGAAGATACAAGCTTCCAAGAATTGATTATGTGGATCCTGTGTTTCGCTAGCGAAGTCAGTTTGACAGAAATTACCTGTTGCGTATCCTGGACTGGTGACCATATGTGTGGAGTGCTAATGGAGGAAACGGGTGTGCTGTTAGCATCCATCATATAAGCCTTTTTGAAGTATGGAGAGGGCGTACTTTGGAGTGAGTAAACTTTTGTCAGCTGAGAAAGCATACACTCTACTATAAAAAGGCTTATTGTATTGTGGGATGGAATTTCAGTCAAACTGGTAAAGAAATCCAGGATCCAGGTATTGTAGGTAATGATGAAAACTTGGATATTTTTTATTACTAGGTCATTGAAGGAGGTAATATGTGATGTGACCAGTGAAAACCCTTCACATATCATTTTATAACTTTTTCATAACTTTGACGTCTAAAAAACTCAGAAATTAAAAATGTCAACATGTGAAGGTTTTTCACAGATCACATCACATAAAGAAATGTGGCCTGATCTGATCAGACCCATGCAGGACATTCCATATGATTTTTTAGAGATTTTAAGACAATTGTTATTATTGATCTGCAGATGGTTTGTGACTCCTTCATCACCCAGTTTGATGACATAGAAGTCACAAGCCTCTGGGATTGAGAGTAATTATTGAATTACAAATGATCATGTTATCACATTTTTGTACTGTTACCAATCAGACCACAGTGGCCTCATTTGCACAAATCAAAAGTTACAGATTTATTTCATATAGAAAAACTTAAAATCATACTGAAAATTAAATACTTTTTTCTAAAATAGTTAGGTGTAGTCTTTATAAACTTAAAAATAAGATTATATTTGTTGATATTTTAGTTTGATATTACATTGCATATATGGTATCACAAATGATCAGCGTCCAGTGTATGCTGATGTGATTGCTTCAGTCTGGCGATCAGAGTCCTTTTCAGCATATGTTACAATATGTGATGTGATCTGTGGAAACCCTGCACATGGTCACATTTTTAATTCTTGAGTTTTGTAGAAAAAACACGGAAACTCTTTTTTTAGAACTGTTTTCATTTTGTACCTCTGACTTCAACATCAAAAGTTATGAGCAACTTGAAAAAATAAAGAAATAGTTCAAGAGTTTAGCCTTTATTATCTTTATAAAACAAAATTGGATAATGCGACATGTGAAGGTTTTCACAAATTACATCACATATTGCTGTAATGCAGGTCTGCTTTCTGGAGTAGATTGCTCTAGTGTGAGCAACATTCAAATCTATAATTATTGTCAGGATGTTTCAGTGACCCAAACCATTTTGAACCAAAGATGTTATGAAGTAAATCTGATCATTTAAAGTACTTAAATGTTTTTATAAAGAAATGTTTTTATAAAGTATGGTAGGCATGCCAAGGTGTCATACCCAGCAAATACAAAAATGGTTTTCAAACGTTATAAACGTGTTATAAAAGCATTTTGGTTTTGGTCAAAAATTAAATGTTGGGTTATATAAAGGTCATGAAAACATTTTATATAAACACCTCAAAAGAAATAAGTCCCCCTCTGAACATGTCGTCATAACATCGTAAGGTTTCGTTTTGTACCATCAAAACTGACTTTGAAATAATTATATGACTGTTTACTAAGTGCTGTGTGAAAATGAGAGATTTCCATGACTTCAGGGCTGAATGAGCCTAAATTGAAGACAAAAAGTGCCCTTTCCAAAAGTCACAAAGTAGGCCTATGCTTGTTAACTGCAAAGCGTATTGGGACAAGGAATGGAACTGACCATCTTACAACTCACTGTGCTGAACTCTGCACCAAGGGGATTTGCATGGCTGAATGATCAAGAATCGATACACATTACAGTAAATGTTCACTTGGTGAGGATTTTAAACTGCACTCACAGGGTTTTCCATTAGTAACAAGCCATGAATCAACTTTTGTGACAAGCATAGGCCTACTTTGTGACTTTTGAAAAGGGCAGTTTTTGCCTTCAATTTAGGCTCATTCAGCCCTGAAGTCATGGAAATCTCTCATTTTCACACAGCACTTAGTAAACAGTCATATAATTATTTCAAAGTTAGTTTTGTTGGTACAAAATGAAACCTTACGATGTTATGACGACATGTTCAGAGGGGGACTTATTTCTTTTGAGGTGTTTATATATAAAAAAACTACAACAACATTCATTTTTAAAAATCCTGTAAAAACATTATTGCGAAATATTTTTTGGCAAAATATTTTTGTAAACACTTAATAACATTATGTTATTAAAAACGTTTTATACCCTTTACATAACCTAATGTTTAATTATTGTCTGTAAAACATTTTGTGTTTGCTGGGATATTAACAAATTCTTATGTATGTATAGAGAAGTAGGGTATATCATGCGTTTACAATTTGAGAGATTTATGTAAGAGAGAGAAGACTTTTTAGCTTATAGGAAGTATCATGCAGGGTGTGAGTTCAGATTTAAATATGAATTCAGACTTTTTAATTTGATTTTCAGTTCTTTTTCTGCACTTTCTCTGTAAAAAGTATAGGAGCTTTCCAAAATGCAGAGCTTTTCAGACTTTTCATACTTACCTTTTTTAAAATAATTATGTGGTCACTCACACCCCTAATTATGAGAGAACAGTCTCGGACATTGAATGTCTCACCAAAGTCAAATACGAAATATAAAATGACAAAAGAAATAAATACACCATGAAAATTTATGAAAATCAAATGCTGCAGATTAGAAAATGTTAAATAACGTTTGAATTATATTTGAAAGAAAGCAATTTAATGCAGCGTATTTGTTATTTTGTTTTATGTCTTCTAAATTCTTAGATAACTGTGGTGATAACAATTGAATAATGCAAATCTCAATGCAATTCTGTAAGCATGTTTTACCAAAAAAGGTGGTAGTTTGTGCAATTGGCATAGTAATAATATTGTTAGTTTCTAAAGAGGTACCTGCCATAAAAGCTTTAGGATATGTATAATTATGTACATGCAGCTGAGGTAATATCTTTATAAAATAATTTGTATATAATCAATATTTTTGAGTGCAATTAGATCAAAATTGTAATGGATGTGTACATTTATGTGGGTGGTGGGACAGTTCCCTTTAAATTACTCACTATCAAGAGAAAATTATACTAGAAATTTCAATTGAATGAACACGGCTTTCAACAGCTGTATGTGTACATCGCACAGTGTACGCGAAAAATTGTCACGCTATGTCAGGCTGTGTTCATTCAAATAGAATTTATAGTATAGTGTAAGGATTCACCCCAGATGGGGGCAGTTGTTGAACAGGGATTTGCAGCTTGGAAGGTTACATGCAGGTATAACATTAATGGGTTGTAAAATGGCAGTAAACTGGTTTAGAGATGTAGTGATTTTTCAAAGTATATCACCAACTGATGGATTATTATTTTCGTATTCATACACTTCTAGATAGTGAGAACCAATCAGAGCACACATTAGTAAATTACTAGCCGTGCATAAATATTGTATAATTGCATGGCGCGCACTATGCTTGCATTTTCCAACATTTTTAGTGACAATTGTGTTATAAAAATCACAGGATTTTTTTCTTGTGTATGAAATAGGTTATGGGTTTAACTTGTTGCTCAAGAAATTGTTCAAAATAAATGCGCTTGTACTGCGATGTTGATGTGTCTAATGCACTCCCTCCTTCGGGGCTTGTGTATTAAATGTATAAGTATCTCAGTGTATGTCCCTTATTTTGTACAATTTCACTCCCAACAAGTGAAACCCCATTTATTAACCTATAATTAAAATCCAGCTCAAATCCTGGTATCCTATTAAATGTGGTATAATTTTGGGGCGAGTTTTCAGAATCCTCATCTATCCAACATCAAGAACCTATCCCTGGGCTCAGCACACTTCAGTGTTGTCAGATTAAAGGAGGATAGTCCGATTTCATCACATGCTACTTCTAAATATGACCGTGAACCTTGTTAGCTGTCGAATGTCTTCACAGTGTTTCATTTGCTTTTGATATGAGAGCCAAAAATGTTTTTACCCATTTTCAAGTTCACATTTCAAGTTAAACAAAACGTATTTCAACCCTTATATATCCGAGGACCAATAAGAAAAATATGGGCTTTTTTCATTTATGCCAAAATCTCAAAAAAGTGGAGATGTTGTTGCAGAACAAAGCATGGTATCTTTTTGCTATTTCAGTTTTAAAATTTGAGGCAATAGATTTTGCGTTATTATCTTGTAAAGAAGGGGGGGTCATTTTGATGTAAGGCCAAGTAAAATAAAAAAACGTGTTTCACGTCCGGTTTTTGAAAAAAAAGGAGGAAGGGGCTTTTTATTTTTATTTTTTTATCGCAAAATCAGTGTAAATACCCATAAAAATAGAGCTGTTTTAGTGTATACAATAATGCCTGGAAAAAGGAGGAGGCCTCTTTTTATTTGTTGTTCTGAGAGATAGGCCCTCTAACTATCACAAAACCTTATAAAAGTGTTTCTTGTATATTAGCAATGCTATAGAAAGTATCTCAAGTTGCAGTCAAGTTAGCTCAATCGATAAGGCGTTCGACTATGGTGCGAGAGGTTGCGGGTTCGAACCCTGGCAGTACCTAGTACGCTCTCGTGGAAATAATTGAGTAAGCTTGAAATTACCCTGGACAAAGAACTTACTGCTAATTTGTCTCGTTGTAACCCGTACGAAACTCGGGGAGCTGATCCTGGTTGCGAAGGTTATTTGTGGAATGTGTAGGGTGTGCGCTCTTGAAGCAGCAAAGTCCCTGAATTGTTGTTGAATGGTTTATGGAATGATGTGGGGCCATAGTGGTCAGCTACAACCTGTAAAGTGTGCTGAGGCTTGTGGATCAGCGTCTAGGCGTTGTGCCTATACATAGCGCACTATAAATCACTGCGCTTTTTTTTTATCTCTACTTCCTAGACATATTTTTTGTAAAGTTATAACTGAATTTCAAAAAATAAAAATAAAATTGAAGAAACCTCAAAAAAGGAAGCGGGAGGGGACGTGAAACATGTTTATTTTTTTATTTGGCCTAATGAAGCTGAGATATTCGTCTCAGTAATGAAGGAGGTAACTTTTTGGGATGTGTTTATTCATTATGTATTATACATTCCACTTGTACTATCAAAGCAATATATTTTACTAGTTAAGAAAAATAATGTAGTAATTTATGTGTAACATAAAAACACTGTTTCTTATAATAAATGGAAAGATCCAATAGCAAAGACAATGCATGTCATAAAACAAAAGAAAAGTTGTGTTATTTTGTGCGTAACCCATATTGCACCTTTACCTTTGTTATTGAATGCAATATTATAAACTTTCTCACATTTTTTTCACAAAACAATCAATGAGATATCAAACATGTGCTCTTTTCATTTTGAGCCAAACTAATGAGATAAAATGACAGTGCCTAGATCTGAGACGATTTCATGTATTGGTAAATCTAATTGATTGCCACTAATCAGTAATTTGCTTAGCACTTATTAGAGTCACGCGGTAGCCGTGACCAGCAAGTTTAAAAAAAAAAAAAGACTGTTAAAGAAGACTAATAAGATGCTCCCGCGAGACTATATTTACACCTAACATTAAAACACTTGACTTCTATTGTTCTATGATATTTTTCGCTGGGTACAAAGTGTATCTAAAACCATGTTTAATGTTATTTAGAGTCCCAAATGTAATATCTTGACAACTCATTAATTCAAAAAGGGACACCGATCCTACAGTCAACCATTGTTTAATAATAAACAAACACTTTTGCTTCATTTCACCCGGTATTTCATAGCGAAAATTAGTGGAAAATAATGTTGATCCAGAATTTTTGGACAAGGCTACAGCACTAGCGGGCAATCACCTACACACTACTTTTTCAGATTTACTTCCAATTATACCCTAGCATTTTCTGAGATACCCTACATAAAAATTCTGAACCCCATTCGCCAAAATATAAAGTTTTTCACAATTCTTTTGTTCTTTCCGGACGATGCACCCATTCATATAATAAAAAATGTACTTCGACACAGCAATTTATATCAGAGTCCCGTAGCTCAATGGTTTCGGCGTTCGACTCCGGTTCCGGGGATCCGAGTTCGAAACCCGATGACCAACTGGTTTTTTTTTCAATATTGTATTAAACAATAATTTTATTGTCATTAATCAAGGATAACACAATTTTAATCATCCAGTACTATTGTGATTTTTTTTTTATCAAAGCAAGATGTTTGATTCTCAGGTTATTATTTATTATATTAAGGGCCTATTTAAAAAAAAACCTATAGTGCAGCCGCTAACAGAACAAATAATAAAAGAAATCTCTTTATTACTTTCTTTATTTATTTAAATCTGAACAACACAATCTGAATAACACAAGAAACTAGATCAGGTTACCAATATTTTCTCATTTAAATAAAGTTCTGTCCTACCACGGGGCGATTCGCATAAAACATGTAATATGTATGAATGGTTGTTGAATCGATCTAGAGACATGTCCCTCTGTCATCTTCAGCTATCGTAGAACTGTATTCCTACATGACTGTCATTTCAATTGTTATACCGTTCCGGTTGGTTTGTTGTATACACTCTATAGGTGTGAAAAATTGTTCCACTAATATGGAAGGCCAGCAGGGACAAAAACGTATCCAAAAAGAGACAACCAAATATGGAAGGCCATTAAAGTCATACGTAAAGACAAATTAGCAAAGCGGCAAAAATACACAAAGGCCTATTGAAAGGAGGGACTGTCCCCACCACAGACACACATAACAACTTGGCACAGCCTATAGGAATGTGCAACAGACCCATTCCATGTCAACTCCAGCACCTCTTCAATTTTTTTCTTTTTCTGTGTGGTGGTAGATATTGATGAGAAAGTAAAATTCTGAAAATTTGAGCTTCATACTCCATTTCGTTTTCCCGTGGCATCAATTTGAATATTAGGGGGGACAGCGTAAAAAATGTGTCGCAACGCGAAAGACGACGTTTGGAGGTCCATAAATGTATAAAGGAACCCTTTAAAACTTTGAAAAGTATGTATCCTGGGGTACTTTTTGGTGTAGAATTCAAATCTGCTATCAGAAAACTTGTAACTCCTTTACTTTAAAAGATATAGGTGCTGCGGTGCACATTGACATGGAATGGGTCAACAAGATTTTCCACAGGGCTGCAAAGAACCACAAGCCGCGAAATTTTGATAGCCAACAAGCTTAACTATTTAATTAACCCTCGATAGAGAGCAGGGCTTGAAGAATGAGGGAAATTAAAATCACAAACCGCGAAAGACCGCCAACAACCGCCGCTCAATAGGGATGTCAAACTAGATTGCCCCACATGGTTACCAAGAAGCACAAACCGTTATTTTTGGATATCCACCTAAATTGCCCTGCGGGGCTACAAAGAAGTATGGTTATCCAACAAGCTTAAGCTATAAATTACACCCCTTAGAGACTGCAGGGCTTGAAGAACAAGGGAAATTAAAACCACAAATCGCGAAAGACCGCCAACAACCGCCGCTCAATAGGGATGTCAAACTATATTACCCCCGCAGGGCTTCAAAGAACCCCACACCGCGCAATATGGATATCCAACCAGTTTAAAAGACAAATTAGCCACCGATAGAGGCCAGGGCCTGAAAAAAGTAGAGAAATTAAAACCACAAACCGCGAAAGAACGCCAAAAACCGCCGCTCACTAGGGATATCCAACTAGATTGACCCGCAGGGCTACAAAGAACCACAAATCGCGAAATTTGGATATCCAACAAATTAAAACCACAAACTGCGAAAGACAACCAACAACGGCTGCTTAGAGACATCCAATTGCCCCGCAGGGCTTCAAAAACCACACACTGTGAAGTATAGTTATACTTATACAACAAGCTTAAACTATAAATTAACCCCCGATAGAGGTTAGGGCAAACCGCGAAAGACCGCCAACAACCGCCGCTTAATAGGGAAATCCAACTAGATCTATAAATCTAAATAACTATCAACTGCAAAATTTCGATATCCAACTAGATTGCCCCGCATGACTGCAAAGAACCACACACCGCGAAGTATAGTTATCCAACAAGCTTAAACTATAAATTAACCCCCGATTGAGGGTAGGGCATGAAGATTGAGGGAAATTAAAACTACAAACCGCGAAAGACCGCCAACAACCGCCGCTTAATAGGGAAATCCAACTAGATTGCCCCGCAGGGCTACAAAGAACTATCAACCGCGAAATTTGGATATCCAACTAGATTGCCCCGCAGGGCTACAAAAACCACAATCATTAAAGCATAATTATCTTGCTAAGTCGTGGCACTTAGACGCTTCCGTAGTATAAGCCTTGCTACATAGTTTCAATTTGAAGTAAATCGGACTGACTCTGTGTTTCGCTGGCATCGTCAACATTGGGTATGTGTTGTTCATATTTACATTTTCTTAGTTGCCTTGAATAATTAAAGTATATTAAAATGTATATGTATCCCTATTAACATTACAGTCACGCGGTAGCAGTGACCAGCAAGTTTTCAAAACAAACGGCTGATAAAGTTGTATTAAATTATTTAATGTCATAAATCAAGGATAACATAATTTCAAACATCTATTTTTCGTTATATTCGTTTTATGGAGTACTTCGTAACCCGATGACTTTCCAAGCTTAGAGCTGCTTGGCTACATTCATAAAAAGAAAGAAAATCCACCAAAAAAACGTTGACAACGTAAAGAAAGCAGCAAGTTTAAAAAGCCCCCACCTCGGCTCACTTTTTGAAACTTGGTCCCATTTTGAATATCAACAGCAAATCGGTGTTTTTAACGTTTAAACAATAGCATCATTGCCATTAACATGCCTACTTGTTATTCGTTTAATTCAATCATTGGTCATGTACTTAATAAGTATTATAAAACAAAACATATATAGGATATTGGCCAAGAACAACATAATAACCTTTCTGATCGTTCCAGAATGCTAACAAGTTAATATCGCATCGGCACATTAAAGATACATAACACTTCTGGAAATGTTTTAAGTTGATAATTATGACAAAGATTAAGTCAGTATCTTTTACAAATGGGACCAATTTTCAAAAAGTGAGCCGAGGTGGGGGCTTTTTAAACTTGCTGCTTTCTTTACGTTGTCAACGTTTTTTTTGGTGGATAATAGTATACCTGTACAGGCTGTACTACTGTAAAGGGATAATTTCATGAGCTGTTATTTTCATGATTTAGAGTAAGAGAGACATTTTCACGAATGTTATTTTCGTGATTGCTAAGTCCTGCCCTATACTTGTAATACATTTTTGGATATATTCGCATGGTGTTATTTTTGCGGTTGAAGCTCCAATCATGAATTACCCTATCTGTGATGTATGTTTCTTGAGTTATAAGCCAAAAGCTCGAATGTTGGTCAAATACCAAAAATTGTCTGATTTTCACCCAGGGGATTTTCACCAAAATAGTCTCAAATTGTTTCTCTTGCAAACACAATTCATTGATGATTTTTTGCACTGTTCAGGGTGTTTAATTAAATAGGTAACATCAAAATCGGGTCAAATAAGTTCAATGGCCATTGACCTCTTTTACCCTGCTACCGAGGGAACGAAACATCCTAGATATGGCAATCTATTCTTGGAGTGTTTTCCAGAATGAACAAATCAGAGAATATTTTTCAAAGTTGACCCACGTGGAGCCCAAAATATGACCTTTGACCTTTTTGCTTTTAACTTGAGAATGGTTGCTAACAGATATGACAAAGTATACTTTTTCTGAATCCTTTGCTTTGGTATCATTGACGTTCATGGTATATAGTTCACAGTGGGTATATAGTTTTTGCTGAACCATGTAATGGTATCAGCCTATATTACTCTTACTTGCTCGCTTTTTGGTCTAAAACGAGCATATATGCCAAAAAGGTATGACTACCTGGGTGGTGTCAAATGAAAGAGAATCTAAAATTATTTTCCCACCCGGGTTGATACTCGGGTCAATATTCATATCGGTCCTTTTCACACTCAAAATACCAAGAAGGTATGACCCCCTCAGTGGTGTGAAATGAAAGAGAAAAAGTCAAAAATATGAAAAAAAAATCCCAACCGGGGGTTACACTCCTCTTAAGATCTTCATATTTTGGGTACCCTTCATATCTCGAAATGCCAAGAAGGTGACCCCTGAGTGGTGTCAAATGGTAGAGAACAAAGTAAAGAATATAATAAAAAATATTTCCATACCAGGGGTGACACTCCTGGGTCCTTTTCATATCAAAATGTTAAGAAGGGGGCCCGGGTGGTGTCAAATGAAAGAGCCTATATAATGAAAATGTATTCCCCACCGGGGTGACACTCCTCATATCAGAAAGATGTAATAGTTGTATACTACTGTCTGTTCAATTAGCTTAGATTCTTGAATTTTTAAGATATTTGAAAAAATAAAAAATTGTGGTCAAAGTCATCAAAGAAAAGTGTTAGCACAGCCTTAGACCTAACGTGATTTATACTTTTCAAATTCTAAAGTTCAATTTAAAACCCCATTTCTTTTCAATTTTGGTCTTTTCCCGCGATATTTTTATAAAAAGCCGTAGAACGTCGGGTACCATAAACTTTTTTGAATCAATCCATTTAGAGCAATGGGGACGATAGTATTTATTCGACCATCCGCATCAGGAAGTATTGTCCAGCAAAGTATTGGCCAGTATGCTTAATTTGTGTTGAAACCCTACATTACGTTATTATTTATGAACTAAGATTTTCTAAAATAGGCCCAGCTTATATTTATACGTTCCTTGCGTATTTATTTATTTATTTATTTATTTATTTATTTATTTATTTATTTATTTATTTATTTATTTATTTATTTATTTATTTATTTATTTATTTATTTATTGTGCGAATGGGTCTGAGAATGGGTTTGAGAAGGTGTAGGCCTATAGGCCTATTATAAAACTACACATTTATTTTCAATTTGTTATTTCGTTTTGTTTGTTGAAACAAACTGACAAAACTGTGAACCAAAACAACTTTTGTACAAGAACATATTATTTAAAACAATCAGGTTACAAAAACAACAACAATTCTTGTAAAGTCACTGTATCTGAAAATGCTGATATTCTTGGGAAGGAATGGTGGTATTAAACAAAACTCAATTTACATTGTAAACCAGTTGAAATAAGAACAAATCCATAATTTTAATGTCATTGTTTAGGAAAATATAATGCTCAGAATAATGTTATGCATAAAACGTAACCGGTGGACCATCATCACCTATAGAACCTATCCAATAACCGGAACGGTATAACAATTGAAATGACAGGACAGATTGGTGGACAGATTGTTTTGCTAAATTGGATAGGGTCTATGCCCTAAGTTGAGAATGGACCGTCCCACTCGATTTGTAAAAAGGTCGCGAACCCTTTCGGTGGACCCAAGTAACTGCCTAAAATGAGGCAAAATTGAAAAGAAATGGGGTTTTAAATTAAACTTTGGAATTTGAAAAGTATAAATCACGTTAGGTCTAAGGCTGTGCTAACACTTTTCTTTGATGACTTTGGCCACAAGTTTTTATTTTTTCAAATATCTTAAAAATTCAAGAATCTAAGCTAATTGAACAGACAGTACAATTCAGTATCGAAGTTACGTAATGTTACTATGTCAACGGGATCACGCGCTAGAGTAATGAACCACGATCGAAATGATCACTACATAAAGTATATGGCACTCGAAGGCATACCAAAGTAGCGTGATCCGGTAACCAAGAGAATTACGTAACCACTTCGATGCTGAATATACTGCTAAAGCTCCATGGTTCAGCTATGGTGCAGTGCAGTAACCGCTCTTAAAAAGATTGAAGCAATTTTGAATTTTGACCACTGTTGACCTTTTCCCACCAAAAAGTACCTTTCCATCAAGTATGTTGTAATGTATCCATAGGCTAGGCCTATAGCATATAGTATTATTAATAATTTAAGAGCTCGAATACAATATATTGATCGGTGATAAAAAAAAATTCGATGCGGTAATAACTTCCCCTAGGAAAGTTAATAGAAACTGCAAACGTGATTGGCAAACAAACGCGATAAGTCAGTGGATAGGCAAATAAAAACCAGAAGTCACTGAGAAATCAAATCAAATAAAGTGATATCTATAAAAAACACGCAATTCAACGGACTGGGTCGGGATTTCTGGAGCTACTTGCACTGACGCGTATGACGTACTATTATAATATAGGCCGCGGCTTAAAGACCAATTCAGTGATCACAGCGAAAGTGTGAACAAAAAATGCTTAAGTAATTCAAATTGTCATTTGGTATTTTTTAAGGGTTTTAATTGTAATCCAAGTTTTTTCCCAAGCTGTCCCCAGAAAATATGCCATTTCAATGCTAAAATTCAAAGAGAGATGTACGGTATCGGAGTCACCGAGCCGGGGGGGGGGGGAAATTACCAAATCGTCCCACTGATATGCTACTAAAAGAACATTACCTGGACAAATGTGCTCGAAGCGCGTGAACAAAAAGCTAAAATGAAGAAATTGAGGACAATATGTGGCCTAAAATCATTCCAAAGGATGATGCATAGGGCTTTCACAACTTTTGGTTAATTTTAATAGTCCCAATATACAAGTTTTATGCTTTTTCCAAGCATCAGAGGAGCTGTCCTAGCACTCATATTTATGAATTATAGAATGGATGGAATTATAACTATCATTTTTGAGATTCGTGTTCAAGTTCAATATGAAAAAAACACCAGAATTATTTTACAAGGGCACGTCTCGCAGATCTACTCACAAAATGTTTTTCCTTCGCGCGCGGCAATTTGGCATTTTAATACTAAAAAAATGGGGTTAATTTAGGGTCTAAAATAGAACAAAAGGAAGATGCAAATCATAAGATTTGTCACAATACATCTGTCGACTAAGCAGGGGAGGGGACTGACTTGCCACCCTGCCATATGGCTAATGTGAAGATGAACAGTGGCGTAGATTTCTTTATGACATGAGGTGGTTGGAAATATTTCTTAAAGTATTATGTGAATCCAGCACCTTTTGGTGAGAGAATAAGTTTATGACACAAATGCGTGCGAAGCGCACAAAAATGTTGCCATATTGAAGCTAAACTCAAAATATGGTGCTGGAATAGATTCGCGCGAAGCGCGCAAAAATTGACATTTTTGTGGCTAAAATGGCCAAATATGTGTAAATATTGTAGTGAATCATAATCATAGTGCAGTGAGTGAATAATTTAATATTAAATTTCACCTGACCCCCCCTATCAGGAAAAATAAAATCACATAACCCCCCTGTTTGTTAATGTGAAAATCACATAGCCCCCTACATTTTTCCCGCCCCCCCCCCCTCCCCTGTAAATAATGAGCGGTCCCTTATAACAGGCTATGTTAACAATATGATGACAATGACAAAGGTACCCGTATGAATTTTTACGATCGATCGTCCAGATGAGCAACTGAATGGGCCTTTAATTGGCTTAATTGATAGCTATTGATAACTTCAACTTGCAAGTTCCGTCTTATCTCTCATATAAATACATTTTATATCTGTCGCACTTTGGTGTGAACAAGTTAACCTTTAACCTTATGGTTTGCTTTGTCTTGGAATTGAAGATATTGGTATTTGCTGCTTATCTGTGGTTTTAGCTTTACACATTACACTGCTGCTGGCAATGATATCACATCACTAAATTCATCGATTGTAAGGAGTACTATTAAAAGTTAGTTGGACCAATGCAGACTATCGACTGCACCGTCAGAAGTCAAGTTGAAGTTAATAATTATTAATAAAGGTGAGTTTTCATTTAAAGTTTCGTTATTCCATGTTTAAAATATATAGGCCTATTTTGTTTGTGTAGTTCGCAACGCAAACTTAAATAACGGGCAAAACAGACACATCATTATCGGTATGACATTTTCGTATTGGTGCTGCGGTATGGGTTCCTCGTACTAGTGTGTTCATATCACACCAAATCAGTATGTGAAGCGTATTCCGGTAAAAGTTTAGGGAGTGTTCATAAATACTCTGGTGGGGGGGGCTGGAAAATATGTAGGGGGGTCAAAAAATTTAGGAGTTCTGAATAGGGGGGTTAAAAAGTTTTGGGTGTATGAACAGGGGGGTTAAAAGTTTTTCGGCACGTAGAGGGGGGTGTAAAATTTCACGCGCGGCGCGCGCAAATGTTCCCGTATTAAACCAGAACAAAAGTACATTTGATCCAGTTTTAAAAACTATCGTCTATAACTTAATTTTGAGGTTTGTGTCAGTTCTTTCTGGTCAGGTCTTTAAATCACTAAAAGCTGCAATATCTTTGCTTTTCTTTTAGTGTTGACAATTTTTACAATAATGTTTCATGTAGTACAGATTATTCATTTATTATCACTGATATATACAACTAAATCATGTTGCATTACATTTATAGGCGGAGGAAGCTTGGAGAACCGGGGTACACGTCCTCCCCCTAATTTTTTCCATGGGGGACATCCCCTAAAAATCCTTAAAGAAGAAAAAATCAAGCAATAATTGCCATGTGCAACTTTTTTAGCACATCGAAAAGCACCATGTCTTGGGCCCAAATAGGGTAAAATTGCAAAATTTTGCGCTATGCGAACTGGCCCATCAATTTAAGAGCAAAACACATCATTTCGGCAGACAGGGGCCGCCGGGCCGGCCAGGGCCCCGACAAAAAAATGAAAGAGAAAAGTGCCCCTCTGACAAAAAATGAAAGAGAAAATCTGGAGGGCAAAGAAAAGGAGCAAGGAGATCGACCCTTTTCCATATAAATTCAACCCGATCATGGGCCAAATTAGTGTAAAATACAAAATGTTTGCACGCTGTGTGCCCACATTGTCACAATAAAGGCATTTTCATCCCATCATGGGCGAAATACACAATTTTTGCACGCGTTTTGTCCCAATAAAGCCTTTTTTTAAAGCTCAAATACATGTTCAGTCTCTCTAAAAAACAAAACCGGTATGTATTTGCAACTTCAATTTATTTTCTCGTCTGTGTCCCCGAAATTTTATTCACCCCTGGACCAAGAAAACTGGCTACGCCCCTGTATTTTGGGCTAAAATAGTCTTGTTTTTGCGCGCTTCGCCGCAACAAAAAGTCCCAGTAAACATAGGCGTAGATCCTGGGGGGATGGCACATTCAATCATCCCCCCAATGTTGACGCTTTTATGTGTGTTTCTGACCAAATTAAGCTCATATTTGACCATTTTAGCCCCCAAAGTACAAATTTTTTTGCGCTTCGCGCATATGTAATCCACTTTTACATCAAATTTCATTCGTTTAGCTTCCAAATGGCAAAACTTTTAGCGTGCTACTAAAAACATTTCCACAATTCCACATCAATGACATGCGTACAATTTCATTACACTTTGATACAAATTTTAGTATCATTAATGCCATTTGAATGGTAGTAGAATTGAATTAGTAGAATGGTACATTATGATGGGGGGGGGGGGTCTAAATAGTTTTGAACCTATATGAGGGGGGGTCAAACAAGTTTTAGGTCCATTAAGAGGGGGGTCAAAAAGTTTTGGGTTCGCGAAGAGGGGGGGTTAAAAAAAATTTCGACATGAAAAAAAATATTTTCCAGCCCCCCCCACCAAAGTATTTCTGAACACTCCTTAGCACGCCTATCTGATGAAACACATTTCTTATTTTGCACGTCAACTGTAAAAACAACGCGTTCCTAACGGCGGGCCTTACTAATACTATGCGAATTATTTAGAGAACTCATTAAAGAGACTTTCAAGAATTTTAGCATGTATTTAAATCAAGTTTAATTTCTTTTTATATTATAAGTGGTACGTGCCATTGTTTTTGGATATAATTTAGTACTTACTCTCTAAATTCTAAAGAGTGAAAAAGTCAATCCTCCTCGGAGTGACTCTTCGGGTCAATCGAAAAGATTGACATTTCAATCTACCAAGAGTGAAAATCACATATTTTTCTCCATACAAGTAAATATTTTCAATCTTTTCACAGAGGACTGTTCCCTCAGCACAATCTCTCTCGATTGAAGTGTGTTTAAATTTAATAAACATTGATAAACTACAATCGAGAGAGATTGTGCTGAGGGAACACTCTGTGAAAAGATTGAAAATATTTACTTGTATGGAGAAAAATATGTGATTTTCACTCTTGGTAGATTGTATTCGATTGACCCGAAGAGTCACTCCGAGGAGGATTGACTTTTTCACTCTTTAGAATTTAGAGAGTAGTCTGAAGTAGGCCAAAATCTATAATCAGCCTCCCCACGTTCCAGTGTTAATAACAATGAACTTTGCTTTATTCATGGAAGAAAGAGATGAGAAGGAACCACAACGACTTCGATCGGCCAAGTTTTAATCCGCTTATCTATTGACGCATGAAAAGAAAAGCTATCAATGGTACTTACTTTCATGTATGATCCATTTACCGCGATCGATGCTTGGCAAAATCATTACTGGAAAAAATTTATAACAAACCCATCCACGAACAAACAAACGCTACCCAGAAGTAAGATTATGGAATTTCACTGATGCTCTGAACATGTATAGTAGCTTTGTTTTGGGATCTACAGTCAAACTGTTTTCTTGATCGTGTTGTGTAGAAAATGTCCTATAAAACATCGAAAAGGTAATCAAAATCGGCCGTTTTTTTGCTGAGTTTCATCTTTAGCAAATAAGGTAAGATTTTGGTGACTTTTTCGATGAAAAATAGATGTAAAATGTTCTTAAATAATGCACAATGTTCCGGTTGAGTCCGGTACATAAAACCTGTTTAATTTAATAGTTTATATGTGTATAATCGTAACTAGCTAACTCGTTTCAGTGCCAAAGACTGCCAACTCTGAGAAAAAAGTCATCAAAGTTCGGAAAAATTGGGCAAAATGGAAGAAAAAGACGTAGGCCATCAATGACCGATGATCACGTAACCAAAGAAAATCCTATAGGGTGCTTGCACGGAAGGTCATTAGTTCAAATCATCCTTCACACACGCTCCAGAAGACATGCAAATACATGGAATACAATACCAATCACCTATTTATCGCGGGGTATTGATCAAAGTAAATCCTCATGAATAACAATGTCAATTAAATGTCGGTAAAGGGAGTGTACAAAGTGAATGCGTTCGTTGTGGTTCCTTCTTATCTCTTTCTTCCATGCTTTATTGAAGCAAAACTGCTTAATGCAGAGTAATGTCTATCAAGCCTTAAAACCCTTGTTTTCGAGGTTTTTTTGGACGCATTTCTACAGAATTAGACAGTGGCCATGGTGGCGTAGCGTCATAGGGGCACGTGGATTGCAAAATAGAAAATCCCATAGGAAAATGTCGATTCAGACCCGACCCCCACATGGTCGGTGCCCCTTTCCCCCCATATGATGACCCACTTAGGGCACCTATTTAGCCAGTATTTTTTCTTCAATAATCAATACGACTTAGTTTCCGTTTCGTTCCTTCTCCATCTGCTAATTTCCCTGGCATCATCGGTTGATTCAAGAAATGGCAAAAAACCGATTAATGATATTTGTTATTTTTCTAGTCTGCTATCTTCAGTAGACAACACAGAGATTCCTTATCAGACCAGCCGCAGAACACTACCTCCCCTAGCTCGAGATACTCTAGCTAAAATACAGGTTTACATTTACTATCTTAAATTATCTTGCTATGACCTCCCCTGACAACCTGTAATGTAGCACGGGTGATACAAATATTGAGACAATGACATGCATAAAACAATAATGAGTTGGATGAGTAGTGCTCCCCATCCTCCATTTATCTATTATTTCTTTAGTTTACTGATTCATTTTCCCCTTGGTTCTTGTCCAATGTCACCACAAACAAGGTCACATCAGGCCTATTCTTTCATTACCCGCCCAACATGGTGGTATGCCCAGACAAACAAGTACAGCCTGGTTATGTCTATGGTGGTATGTGCGTCCTCCAGCTTATAGTAAAAGAGCCTACATGCATAGTCATCGTATTCTTCAACAATGTTGTTTTGTTTTGTTTTTTACTTTCAGACACCATGATTCGACCCAAGCGTCAATGGGATTTACTAATGGATCCTGTATGCAAGTATTGTAAAAGAAGATTTATTGGAAATATTCCTCGTTATATGTCCCATCTACGCAACCATGAGTTGTGTATTAAGCCTTATTGGTATAGCAGTCCAAAGTTACCACCAAAAGCTGGCTGTGTGGATCTACAAAACAGGAGGATCCAGAACAGAAGATCAGAAGAACCTCCCAAAGGTTATCCAGGTGATCGCGACTCTAAAACACAAAATATTACCATTGTTACTGACCATACGTTTTGTGTAAGTTTTGCGGAAAGACGTTTACGTCTTCATCAGAAAAGCGCCAACATGAACGTCTTCATACGAGAAATGAAGTCTATACATGTAGATACTGTAAGAAGGCCTTTAGTCGCATGAGTAGCAAGAAGCGACATGAAATGACACACACAGGAGAGAAACCTCATAAATGTAGCTACTGTAATAAATCATTCACCCAATTGGGACACAAGAAAGAACATGAAATGACACACACAGGAGAGAAACCTTATACATGTAGCTACTGTAATAAATCATTCAACCAATTTGGAAGCAAGAAGCAACATGAAATGACGCACACAGGAGAGAAACCCCATAAATGTAGCTACTGTAGCAAATCATTCAGCCAATTGGGAAACAAAAAGCAGCATGAAAAAATTCATACAGGAGAAAAACCTCACAAATGTAGCTACTGCAGTAAATCATTCAGCCAATTGGGAAACAAAAAGCAGCATGAAAAAATTCATACAGGAGAAAAACCTCACAAATGTAGCTATTTTAGCAAATCATTCAGCGGATTGGGAAACAAGAAGACACATGAAAAGATTCATACAGGACATGCAGGACAGAAACGTCATAAATGTAGCTTCTGTGACAAATCATTCAGTAGTTTGGGGTACAAAAATGAGCATGAAAAAATTCATGCAGGAGAAAAACCTCACCAATGTAGCTACTGTAGTAAATCATTCATCCAATTGGGAGACAAAAAACGGCATGAACTAATTCATACAGGAGAGAAACTTCACCAATGTAGCTACTGTAACAAATCATTTAGCCAATTGGGAAACAAGAAGACACATGAAAAGATTCATACAGGACAGAAACGTCATAAATGTAGCTACTGTGACAAATCATTTAGCCGATTGGGAAGCAAGAAAGAACATGAAAAGATTCATACAGGACAGAAACGTCATAAATGTAGCTACTGTGACAAATCATTTAGCCGATTGGGAAACAAGAAAAGACATGAAAAGATTCATACAGGGGAGAAACCTCACAAATGCAGCTACTGCAGTAAATCATTCATACAATTGGGAGACAAAAAACAACATGAAATGATTCATACAGGAGAGAAACCTCACCAATGTAGCTACTGTAACAAATCATTCAGGATATTGAGAAGCAAAACCCGGCATGAAAAACATCACGAGAGAAACTTCACAAATGTAGTTACTGCAATGTAGGTAACTTTGACTGGCATAGTACAGTTTGTCCTGCGGTGTTTTATGTTTAACAAACATTCACAAGAGAGCAGTCTTTGCACAGCCTGAATGCCATCACAGTTGGCAGTTTATGCTGCGGTGTTGTTTGTGTTTTACATTAGAGAGAAGTCTTTCCATTCACAGTCTTGTATGTACAGTTAACAGGTTGTGCTGTGGTGTTATTTTCTACTTTATCAATATTCATAGGAGAGTAGTCTTTCCAGATCCTGGGATGTCATAGTTGACAACTTGTGCCCTTCAGTGAAGTGTAAAAAAATTAAATTGTTTTTAAATTGCTTAAAAGTGAAGGATAAGTCATTCAAATTGTCATTTGGTATTTTTGAAATGACAAATTTGGCAAAAAACGAAGAAAACAGCAGTACTGACGAAGTTGAAGCCCCATTCAAATACATGTAGCTAAAATTTAGATACTGTCAGTATCTAAATTACAGATTCGTGTAAAATGTCTTATTTTGTCTTAAGGTTATTAGTTATTTTAAACTGTTGTGATTTGGTAGTTCACAGCATCTTACGAATGGTAGTGAGCTTTGGCAAAAACTGCATTGCTCAATTCATAGCGAGCGTGTAGAAGAAGTAAAATATCACAGATATACTTTTATAGGTGCTGCGGTTCTTACGTTACGTTGTAAAGAGGGCTGAAACAACAACACTTTTGTAAAACGTACATAATTCATTAACAACAATAAATTAAGCAAGTTTGCAAATTATACGATTTGTAGAATAAACTTTTGCAAAACATCAAGGTGTTACTTTTCAATAATATATTGATCTAGATAATGAAAATCGATTTTTAGGTTGCTTCGACCAACAATACCTCGTCTACCCTTAAATACACAGCTTTCGGCTAAACTACTCGCAGGCAATGTTAGCACATCTATGACAATGACAAAGGTACCAAAATCTGAATTTTGATGTTTTTTACGATCGTCCGGAAGAGCAATCACTGAATGGGCCTTTAAGTCGTGTTGTTTTGTGTTTTACCAACATTCACGAGAGAGTAGTCTTGTGAATGTGTTGTGTAGAATTTGACCAAAATTCATGAAAATATTTTTGTATTTTGTTGTTTTGTGTTTAATTAACATTAGACTGTCCCACAGTCTCGGTTCGGTCCGGCCTGGATAATGGATCGAATGATAGGCCTACATAATTACATAATATCCTATCAAAATATGCCATAGTCCTTCACCTCTCCCCCCCCCCCCGATTCTAAATACTCAGCGCCCAAAACCAATTCCTCTTTCTACACAAATTGATGCCACTACACTAATCACACCTCCTATATTGAACGCTAAAATTCAGTGACCCCTCCCCCACGCCGAGACTGTTCCACTTTGTTAGAGATATCCCTTCCAAATAATCGTTCAACTAAGCCTGTGATTCTGGTGTCAATTATGATAGCCCCGCCCCAGTTTCAATTCAAATATGGTAGCACAGAGCTATGCCGCGTATGTCTTTGACTTTGACTTTGACGAATACTTCGCAACGCCTTCCAAGGTTGAAGTCAAGCGCGAAGGGTTGTGAGGGCTTGTAGGTTGCTTATTCTTGTTCTTTTCTCAGATGGTCTGTTTGTGTCAGTGAAAGTGGATGTTACTGGGATGTTTACTAATTGTTCCGGCAATACGTTCTATTCATGAATTGTTCTTGGAAAGAATGAATCTTTATAGCAGTTCTTCTTTGCTCTTGGTCAGCTTGACTGTTGTTATGACGAGTGGGGCGGACGACCGGTGTGAGAAACTTTTGCGCCGGAATGGCAACCTGGCCTGTGTTGACCTTATGTAGCATAGTCAACCTTGTTGCCTGCCGACGCATTTGGAGAGTATCCCATTGTAGTGTTTTTAACATCTCCGTAACGCTACTTGTTCTACCATAATCACGACATGCGAACCTTGCTGCCTTACAATGTACGTTGGATTGATTCCACCTTCTGTATGAGTTCTTTCGTCGTAGGATCCCACTCACAACAGCTATATTCAAGGTGCGGTCGCACCAGGGCTTTATATGCTGTGGCTTTTAGAGAAGTTGTACATGGATGTAAATTTCTACATACTACTCCAAGCACTCTTTTTGCTTTTGCAACGGTGTGATTTACATGAACATCCCATTTTAGGTCTTTTGTGAGGTGAATACCCAAATAAGTATGAGTCTCTGTTTCTTGAAGAGTATTTTGACCAAGTTTGTATTGGTGGTCTGTTTTTTTCCTAGAATGAGTTATTTTTAGGGTGAAAAATTTCTGCACATTAAACTGCATCTGCCAGGTTTTTTGCCAGACATCCAGTTTATCCAGGTCTTGCTGGAGGGTTTAAACATCAGAGTTGTCGTGGATGGGCCGATACATTACACAATCATCCGCGAACAAACGGACCTCCGACGAGATGTTATTCGGGAGGTCGTTTATGTACGCTAAGAACAACAACGGTCCGAGGACGGTGCCTTGAGGAACGCCCGATCTTACCGACACCCACTGTGAATGATCGCCATCCACGACAACTCTCTGTTTCCGCCTTGTGAGAAAATTTGACACCCATGTATGTGTCCTTCCAGTAGTGATGCGCTGCCCTGGAGCATGGGTTGATCCCGGGGTTGATTTTTAATGCCATGTAATCTACATTACCAGTCGTTCTCCATGGACCCTAGGAGGGTCTAAATCAACATTAACAAGTAACCTTTTCATAGTCCTGAATGCCACTGTTGTTGGTTGACAGCTTGACGTTGTTATGTTGTGCTCAAGAGAGTTGTCTTTCCATAGCCTGGAATACCACTAACTCTGTTATCGTCTGTTGCGACGTGTTCTGTTGTTTTGTATTTAACAAATGAAGAGCTTTGTTTCAAAACCCCTTACATCCACTTTCACAATTTTGAGAACAATCAAAAAATCATCAAAATAATCACTGATATTAGGTGTTTTTCAATAAAAGCAGTTTTTGGCAGGATGCTCATCCTACCCAAGCATCCCACCAAAAACTGCTTTTGTTGCAAACCCCCATATCAGTGATTTTTTGATGATTTTTGATGTGTTCTCAAAATGGGAAAGTGGATGTAAGGGTTTTGAAACAAAGCTCTTCATAATATTCACCAGAAGAGGGTTTTTCCAAAGACTGCAAGGCCATAATTAACAGCTTGTGTTACGGTGTTGTGCTGCACAGTGTCATCGCCCCTATATCTTCATGGTAGAAATCACCATGGTAGGTTGAATCCACAGCCACGCATAGCAATTTTCTTCCGACCTTTAATATGAGACGCAGTAGCCAAGTGACCTGACTAAGGCTACTGACAATAGCCGGGGTAATTGATTTCTCGCTGTGTGAGTAAGCTTGTATACGACATTGCGGTCAATCACTCTTAAAAAATACCTAGTCGTTTTTTCGACTAGAAATCATAGTCAAAATAATTTGACGAGATTCTGGTCATTTTGAGGAGATTTTCTAATCATTTCAACGCTGATCTAGTCATTTATGCCTGGTCAACGCATATCTAGTCATTTACGCCTGGTCATAAATTCTAGTCAAGAAATTCTAGTCAATTCCAAGTCGAGGATCCAGAATTTGGTGTGAGTTTTCACACCAATTTCGGTAACAAATTGGGTAACAATTTTGTAACAAATGATTATTGTGATGAGTGCTAGTGTTTGGAGGACCTTCTCTAAATCCTAAATATTATACTCAGTTGAAATAATAGGAAACAAAACCACGGATGAAGAACACAGGGCAAACGCTATTTAACACCATAGATTTTATATTTTCAAGCAAATACATTATAATTTCCTGCCATTCTCTGTTAAGACCGTAATTTTATAGATAATTTCTGTAATACGTGTCACCATGCTGTCAAATACACTTGATGGCTATTTAACACCACAGTGTTGATCCTCTCTTAGCGTGAGCGGTGAAGCGGACAAGAGATGATGCATTTCCCCAAATTAACATGACTAGAATTTAAAATGACTAGAATCTAGTAAGATACTATTGCACCCCGCAATCTAGTCCAATTTGACTAGTTTCTAGTCAAAAGTGAAAAAAAAAAAAAATGACTAGATATTCTGGTCATGTTTTGACAAGACTCCTAGTCGTTCCTGTCGACTAGATTATCCTAGTCAAAATGACTAGAGTCTAGTAAGATCCTATTGCACCCGCAATCTAGTCAAATTTGACTAGTTTCTAGTCAAAAGTGACTTGGGATTTTTAAGATATGGTCATACTGCCTCCACTGTAGTGAGTGCAGCTATATAGCCTGCGCGCTGTAGTCCATACAGGACCAACGCAATATAAAATTAGAATTTTGGTCAGATTTTGAGTTCAAGACGCATGGCCTTTCTTCAAAGCGCAAACTAACGACTATCATATCTGTTCAACACGTATTTTCAAGTGTATGAGACCACATCTGGTTTCTTGAGACAAAATCATTGGGAGATATTCATCATTTTCCACCCCGGTATACGAAGATTTTCGTCTGATATGAAAATCGTGTATAGCAATTCACGTGTATCGATCCCGTGTATTTATTTTAGTATCTCTGCTGCATCAAATAATTATTAGCCAGGCGATGTCGGTGTGTGCTGTCTTATTTTGAGCCCACCATAAAAGGGTAGTCTTTTCATAGCGTTTATGCCAGCGTTGGAAGTGTTGTGTAATTTTGTGTTTTCTTTTCGCTTTATTTTAACCACAAAAAGCTATGAAAACCCCGAAAACAGTATAATACAAAACAATGTTAAAACATCGAAAACAAATTACGAAAAAAAAGCAAACATTTTGTTCCATTGTAACTTGATACAGACATTACGAGAGAATTATGCATGCTTGTGGCATAAAATCTATAATAAAATTTTATGTTTGCATTTATTATATATTTACTGCATGCCAACCGACATAATATTAATTCTTATAGGTACAGTGGGTACATAGGGTTGGTGTCGGTATATAGTTATCATGGTTAGGCTATGGCCCGACACGGGAAAATGAGGCGAATTTTGAAAGTTGTCAAAATCTAATTTTGAAATCGATGTGTTATTATTTCTTCGTTTCTTTAAATTGGTAAGTATTTTATACTATGCAATTACCAATGACCAATTCCTTGACAAAAGTGATATTTATCTTCTTTTTTAGCTTTGAAACTAGGAAGGCATGCAATGGATCAAACAACAGTTTGTAACTTTACTGCTAAGAAGTATGGTATTCTGACGCATCTAAGTGTTACTTTTTAATTGATATGATAAATTCTCAAAGGGTATTACAATTACAGGGCAATGTGCCTATTCAGTTTTTTGATGAATCCAAGTGTGTGAAAAACTTAATAATGATAAAATTGGATGCTTTACGCCCAATATTTATTGGTCTCGCAATGAGTTAAATATTGGACTCGAAATTAAAACCCATCCCTCAAAAATTATGGCCTCAATCGATACAATTTTATATCAAAATTTGTATTTGAAGTGTTTTCAATGTTAAATATTGATGTTGTATACAAATTTGAGCCGCGGAGGTACATGCACTTTGTTGGCAACGAACTTCCCACAGCAAAACGCATTTTGATTTGATTTGATTTGTTCGGGTTTTGACAACCCTGGATAACCCAAGAAAGCCTCTATTGAAGCTTATTTCCATTGGGGTCCATTTGAACACCGGGACGGGTTGGGAACAGTCAGGGGTTAACACCCTACTCTTTTCGAAACTGGCTGCGAGATACATGTACAGGTACAGGTATGGCTCTCTGTACACGGGACCGACGGCTTAACGTCCCCTACGAAGGACAGAGTACTTTCATGATTCATTTACCCAATTCTAAATGAACCATGGGGAGAGGTGAAGTCTGAATTTAATCTACAGAAGTTGCCAATTAATTTCAGACTTTTTTTTTTTTCCAAGTCAATATCCCAGCAAATCGCCACCGCCGTAGACTATGCCATAGTCGAATTTTGAGAAATTTAGAAATAGGCCTATGTTATCAATCTCGATATTATAATGTAATAAATAGTCTATAACAAATCTAGTTGCCCTAGATGTAGGCATTCTAAGTGATCACTTGTGTCCTGCCTTACTTTTGTTTTTAATATTTTTTGAAAGAGGGCTCCCTTCATGCCTACCAGTGATTTTCTAGCAGTCTGTTTTATTTTGGAGAATCGGCTCACGTTACTCACGAAAAATACACTTGGGTATCAAGCTAACAGAGGGCGCACGGTGACTGAATAGATCAGGAAAATCTATCAATTGTGCACACAATCGGAGTTTTTAAAAATGCAAAGGTAATTCTGAATATGCACAATGGCAAGTGGACTACGGAGAAGTCTACCACCGCCGGGAATCGAACCCGGGACCTCATGCACTAAAGGCAAGTACCCTAACCATTGCGCCACGCTCTCCCGCATAACATGTAAGCTGAAAAACATTGACACATCAAAATAAACATTGACACAATTTGACGCATCCTTTGTCGTCAGCCTAAAGCAATATTTATTATAATATAATTTAATAAATCTTTGTTTAATAACGTTAATCTCTATACATAACGTGGTATTTAAAAAACTTAGTCCTATGTATAACACTAAAGAATAAGAGAATACTGATCTTGGTTGCTGGCTACGCTCCAATGTTTACAGGATTAGGGCTAGGGTTAGGATTAGTGCTGGACTGATTCTTCAATTGGTCGTTATGGCTATTATTTGAAAAACACCGAAATTGATTTATTTATTAATGGATTAGGGTTATAAGGTTAGAGATCTGGTTATAAGGTTATATGGTTAGGGTTATAAGATTAGGGCTAATGTTAGGGTTATAAGGTTCGGGTTAGGGTTTTTAGGTTATGGTTAGGGAGCGATCGTTACTTATAGCAGGGGGGATATAATATTCTACAATTATACATATGATCTCAGTATAATGCGTTACTAAAAGGAATATTTCGTGATCCTGGCCATCCTCTTTTTGTGACTTTTTATTGCTAAACGAATTAATCTGCAAGAATTTGTTTGTATATAAACATTATGCAGTCAGAGGTTTTCAGTGGTAAAAAATCTCAACATTTTGTGAGAAAAGTGTGTGTGTGGGGGGGGGGGCGGGCTTTGGGGGGGGGGGGGCTGTGGGTCGCGAAATGCCCTTTAACTGTGTTACAAAATTAAATACCAATACATGTACACGTTTAATGCTGTCCGTGTTGATGGTCAACACTATTAAATACCACCTAGTCTCCACAGCAGCCAGTTTGGTTCCGCTCCCTCCACACAAACAGTCTGCCAATGGCCACTTATAACGCCGTTTCTGATTGGCTACACGTATATAGCCGTAGAGCTGTGCATACGGGAACTTGATTGACCTCAGTCTAGCTGGCGAGATGGCGGGTCAAACTTGCTCATGAATAATAAAGTAGCCGTGTAGCCGATCGACCAATTGAAAGCTTTGTTTGACGTCAAGCTGGATGACGTCGGCAGAAAACCGTTAGCGAATCAAAAAGGACCAGTTCGTGACCATTGGCAGACTGTTTGTGTGGAGGGAGCGTAACCAAACTGGCTGCGGAGGAGACTAAATACCACCGACCTCATATTCGCGTTTAAGAGAATCTATGTAGAATCTTCCAAGAATTGCATTTCTTCTTAATTATAATATTTCCGGATGTTTTAGTAATTAAAATTGACCTTGGAAACGATTAAACATAAAAAAGCTACCTTCCTTCATACACCTGTATGGTCCGTGCTCATTTTCCAGCACATATTAACTTTTATTGGTATATTTTGCTGTTATTCCCACAATTAGCCATATGGTTCAAAAGTAGAAGATACGTTTTAATAAAATTACATGAGTTTTGTGGTAGCCTTGTCTGTATAATGATAAACAAAAATACAATAGCGTCTAATATTATACATTCCTTTTGATGCAAAATCACTAACTGTATCAACATTAATTAAAATGATCAGGGCAAGTTATGGACATTTAAAAAGGGGAAAAAGAGAGAAGACTAAACGATCAAACTAACAAATAAAACAAAACCAAAGCTAAATCTGAATCTGTACTGATTAACAATGTGCCTGTTTCTATATTATATTACATTCATACTGTATTGCATATATCGTTCTAGATTATTACGTTTCACAAAAATATTTACGTCTGATAATTAAATTTATCAGGAAATTTAATTAATATTTACCCTATAAAGTATCTAGTAGAGGCCTATTAATTAATTGTCCGTTTTCCAGAAGCATCGCATAATACCGTCACTGAAAGGAATATGTTTAATACCAATAGGAGGTAGGATGCCAACGTTAATATAAATATATTTATTTACTGCTGACACAGAACTTCCTGTTCAAATAAAGCGTTCAAATAAATCTCCTATGAGAATCGTGCCGTTTCTCATTTTATTTCCAGGTCAGAGCTTCGCGTAGCTATTCTTAAAACACTTGAGAATGTTCTTGCAATCTTATTGGTACTTACCCGTGTAATATGACACGAGATCACACACTTTACCGCGTGCTTACCGCGTGCTTGTCGACGCGATACTCGTACCCGCTAATTGAACCAATCGGAGGTCCATAGCAACGAGACTGATCGATTCTATAGGTAATTCCTTGTCAAATGTAGGATTTAATCCGGGGGGGCACTCAACTGAAATTTTGGTAGGGATGTGCGGTGCGGAGCGCCGAACTTTGGGAACTAAGAACTGATTTTGGGAAAAATAGGGGCTTGATGAACTGAAATTTCAACATTTTTGGTGGGTTTTGTGAACTAAAATTGGGCCAAATTATAGGCTTTGAGCTAAAAATTCCAAAATTTTCAAAATTTTGGCTAAAGAGCTACAATTGCCAGAGTTTGAGGCTCAAAGAACTGGAGCATGATCCAAATGTGGGTCTTAAGGAACTGCCGGGGAGCCTGAAAAAGGGACCCTTGACCGCTGCACATACCCATACCCCATTTACATGTGAGTGCCCCCTCCGGGGATTTAATTTGATTAAAATTTGGTATACTTATGATTAATATATTTATTTGAATTGAAGTGTTTAAGAATGAGAATAAAGGTATTGTTTTAGCCGCTATCGTGCATCTATCGTCTCATATATTAACACGCGACATCATTATTTTTGGCGTAAAACAACTCGGTTTCGCCTCGTCGCGTTGTTTTACTTAAAATAATGATGTCGCCCGTGTTATATGAGACGATAGATGCACTCTAGCGGCTAAAAACAACTTGAGACCTTTATTCTCTAATAATTGAACGACTCTTTCTATAGTGCCACTATAATTATTGTTGGCTCTTTTGGGAAGGGAAGGGGAGGGGGAGAAGAGGGGTAGTATTAATCTTCCTTAGATGTGTCTCCTACAGCATAATGCCGATCATCAACATTATTTAATTCATCATCTATGTCCTCATAACTTTCACCCCTGTCAGGTTGTTGTCTTTCGATGGTGCCATAAAGACCTCCAGTGAAGGCTTCCGAAGATTCATCAGGTTGTAAGACTCTATATGTGACTCCGACTTCAGCCTGGTTTAGTTGTCCTTGCACGCTATGATGATATCCGTATACCCCGTATATAAGTAAACCTATGCAAGGATAACAATGAGACATGATATATGAACAATTCAACTCTACCATGTCTACTGGCTAAAATTGCTGACACATGTATCACGTTTTATGTTTGGCTGGATCCTTCACACCAGAATGTGCGAATGGGTGTTTTAATTCCAATCAATATTTAGTCTTATTCCGAAACCTTGCTTTTCGATTCGAGAAACTTGGTTATTCGAACTTCGATAAACCAGGTTTTCCGAATCAAGAAACCAGGTTTATCGATCGAAAAACCTGGTTTATCACCGAAAAACCAGGTTTTTCCCTTTCATTGTACAAAATACGTGCCATGAGACCTGTTTATTTCTTAGTCATACGCATCTTCTCAACCTGATCGCGCAAGAAAGATTAACCGCCTTGGCTATTATTAACCCGCATACATCTCTAAAGAATCTGTCAACGATAACTCTGAACTTGTGCAGTATGTGCACAGCACAGGGATTCGGAATTTTCGGATGCACGTGGACTTGAATCAAGGCTACGAAGGGGCTGTGTAATGTAACCGAGGGCGAGTGAATTCTCAAAATCCCATCCTAGGTGTCAAGAAATCTTTGCACCACCCACATTCGACGCGCCAAATAATCTTTGTAATCCTCACAATTGCACATTACAGATTTTAGAGACCACATGGTAAAGCGTACCAGGACGGATTGAGACAGTCAGGAGGTAACTCCCTACTCTTTTCGAAACTGACTGGAGCTTACAGGAACAGCATGTAGTATCGTAATCTGTACTTACCTACAGCAACCCATATTGCGAATCGTATCCACGTTACAAAGCTTAGTTGAAGCATTAGAATGATATTCAACAGAACACTCAAGGCTGGTATCCATGGAGATAGTGGCACCTGGTGATGAGATGATACGGAAATGTTAACAAATATTTGAATGAAATGAAGTGAAGTGTCTCCAAAAACTGAAAAGAACTGAAGAAATACTAATATATTTAAAGAATATCCACCCACACCCACCTCGACATTATTATAATTATGAGGTATTGTAATTTGTAAAGCCTAAATCGAACATTATTTTCCCCTTTTTATTTTGATACATACATAATAAAACTCTCTGAGTAAAAGGTACAGCTGCATGTATAGTATTAGTAGCCCAAGCTCACATACTGGGCAGGGCTAGGTTTTACACGTGGGCTAGGTGTTACAATAAGGTACTCCACCCACAAGCTCCGTTTTATTCCGCATGCATCGTTCTCGAAATAATCAGAGAGTGCATGGCAGGAGTGACGAACATGCACCAGATACTTAAGTGGTGTCACCAAATATCACCACGAGTATAGTAGTGCCGATGTTGTCTTCATGGGTACTATCATGATGGTTTTAACTAGGTTCCAAATTACAATAAGTTACGTTTTCGACACGTGCAAAATATTGAGGGTTTTTGAGACCATGCCCTCTATCAATCAATGGAAATGACATGGCATTACCGAAAGAAACCGAATATCAGTCACAAAGGCCGCGTCCTAGTTGATTCATTACTTAGAGTGGCTCTGAAAAGAGCCGTTCATATAATAGAATGCATCAATAAGGTCTGATGCATGTGTGCGCCCTTTGTCACTCCTCTTGATTTCCCCTAATGTAAAGTGTGTGACCGGGTCATTGCGTATTTAATATTGTTATGTGTTACCTTACTCTGTATTTACCTTAAACCCTGTCTTGATGTCAATCTGATGGTGCATTGGTATCGGTAGAAATGTGACTACGGCCAAACAACCCCCGATGATGACAATAATTACCGTCCACCATGTCCCTTCCTGCAACTGCTCCCAGGCTGCACTAGCCACCAAGATGGTAACAAACTGAGATGCTACACTTATCATGAGACATATGCACACAACTTGACCTGGTGGGTATTGTGCTAGAAACCAAAAACGGTGGTAATGCCGTTCTTTTAATGATCCTGGTACTGGTTCTTTAATCTCTCCAGAGTTTCCGTTTTCTTCCAACTTTGGTTTACTGTCAAGAAATTCACTTCCTTGTTCGTCTTTGGTATCTGTATCCAGTGCATACAGGGCCAAGCCGATTGGACTATATCGTACTTTTATGACTGCAGCAGATACTATGGCATACGCCATAAGCACCCCGATTGATAGGAATTCAACTAGTGCTTCAATGTCAAATACGATAGTCAACACTGCTGATACAGTTCCGAAGACAATACAAGCAAGAACAGGTACTTTTGTGCGTTCATTTACCCTTGCAAATGAGGCAAAGAGAATGCCATCACTTGCCATTGCATATACCGATCTTGGTAGGCAGAAAAGAGATCCTAGAAGAGTGGTGAACATTGCACAGAGTGCTCCAATGCCTACAACGTACTGTGCCCATTTGATACCATGACCAGCAAAAGCAGACGCGAATGCCGAATTCTCTGAGATATCAGTGTAAGGAACCATTAATGTCAACGCTACTGAGACTGCCAAATACATTACTGTTGCAATGGCTACAGTCAGGTACGTAGCACGTGGAATACTTTTGGACTGGTCTAAAGCTTCTTCACCTGCGATAGCTATGATGTCAAAGCCTACATATGCATAAAATAAAGTTGCAGCACCTGCTATTACCCCGCTAAAACCATACGGCGCGAACCCTTCTACTTTCCAATTGTCAATATCAGCGTAGATCATTCCAACTACGAAAACAAAGGCAACAACAAGACAATTGACGACTAACATAACGGCAGTAGCGGTAGCAGACACTGAAGCACCACACGCTACAACTAATACAACAATATAGAGCACAACTGCGCCAAATATATCTGGATACTCTGCTATGAAGGGTTTGTCCCATACTTCACCTCTTAGCACATATTCTATTGTAAAATTGCGTATTTTATCGTCAATTAGATGATCAAAGTATCCACTCCAAGCTCGTGCGACAGAAGCCGCGGAAACAACGTATTCTAATACTAGATTCCAGCCTATCAAAAATGCCCAGACTTCTCCAACTGAAACGTACGTGTAAATGTAAGCAGATCCAGTCTTTGGTATCCGACATCCAAATTCAGCATAGCATATTGCTGATAATAAGGACACAAACCCAGCGATCAGGAAGGAGATGATGATCGAAGGACCTGTGGTTGTTTTTGCAACTACTCCTGTTAGTACATACAAACCAGCACCAACCATTCCTCCGACTCCGAGAACAGTGAGATTCGTTGTGGTAAGACATCTTTCAAGCTCTGATTTCCCTCCGCTTTCGATCGGTTTTCGACGGCTTAAGTTCCTCAAAAACGAAAAGCTAACCTTCATATTGCTAGAAAAATATAATTATTTTAAATGTCACAACGTCAAGGCGATCTTTCTTCTCAGCGACTGTATCTTCTTACACTCCGTTTGGTCAAATGATATTCAAGTACATAGTTCTAGCTCCATTCCACATTGCCATACGGTAATGTACCTTCAGCAGCTGTTGAAGACATTCTGTAATGATGAGAGAAAGAAAAATACGCTTCAGCAATTTGTTGGTTTATTAAAAATATGTATGATGCAGCTGTTTGGTTGAAAACAAACATGTTTGAGCAAAATTGCTATAAGCAGCAATAACCATAAAGCTATCGTGTATAGCATATATTCCATATTGTAATAATATCAATACAAAAGTAAATGTATACATCGCATTTAATCAGATGTACAATGAATCTATAAGGTCTATAGACGCAATTCCGGATTTTATATGAATGTCAACTGGAAACAGATAATATGATTTAATTAGAATCATCCGTACAAGTATAACGTATTTTTATTTATACACGGCTCACTTGACAGTAGCTACATGTGGATACCAATATTAAATGGTGATGATTACTGTGGCGGATGATATTAAGGCAAGTCAGAGCGGTGCCTGAATTATAAAGTCCACACTAATAGGGAACGGTATGGGTTAAATACGTAAGATCCCAATGTTCCATGTAACGCCTCCCCCCATGTACAAGCGAAAACTTTAATTTTGGGGCTAATATTTGTCATAACTCAATAACTGTAATACGTTAATATAGAAATATAAACGTGACCAGTGGCTGCTATAAGATATACACTGTATTACCCTAGCTGCAGAAATAAAACTTTATGTAAGCAAAATTGCCAAAACTGGAAAAATATGACACAAATGTTCCGACTCGCCTTCAACTAGGATTCTGTATGGCGTGTAACAGCTGTTTGACCATCTACTACCAGTTCTAATTAACTGAACTTTATTCTCATTACACATGCATGTTACAAGCGGATTGATACTCTAGTCGCAGGTGATGATAGCTCGATGAGTACAGTCATTCATAACTCAAAGTAGTCGCTTCGCGAGTGAAGTATAAACTTGATATATTTCAAAAGCTGTATTCATGGCAATTCAGACGAAAATGATGAAATAGCTAATGACCATCCAGTGTTTTCAGCTGTTTTCTCCCAAAGATTAAAAAAAAAAATGAGACGGTAAAGTTGTTTTACCAATACCTGGCAAGCCTAGCAGAATAATATTCGTCACTTGTCTGGATATAATATCAGTACTTAACGCTTTGAATGTCTTCAACCGTAACAGCAGAACATATTGAAAATAAATTTGTCTACTTCTGTATGGATTAAGTCACGTATTACACTCACATATGACATGAGCAGTGGGCGAAATAAGGTAATATCTTTCAACATGATCAAGGGCCATTGGAGTTCTACTAAGGGCAAATATTAAACTCTTGTTAATTTCGGGAAAAAAACAACCATTCTAACATTACTAGACTTTTGATGGATTTTCGGCAGTTTTAAATGAAATATATATTTGTAATTGCGGCTTCTTATAAAAATAATGTTAACGACTTTCTCCCAACAGAATTGTAAACGCTCTTAGATTTTTTGTGGGAATGCATAACAATTAGTGGGTTTTTAGCGGGTTCGCCGTCGGACTAGTTTAGAACTGTCAAGCTTACGTCAGGAGCAGCTCTGACTTCTTCAGGACGAAGTATCAAAGAATGAGACATGTAGGCCGCCCCTTGCCTACTGATGACTAAGGGGCCGTTCACTGAAGACTGCCACTTGTCAACAGAGAACAAGCAGATCTCGCCTATCTGCTAATTTTAAAGGTTTTGGTGGCTCTGAAAAGAGCCGTTCACTGACTGCCCCTTGCCTACAGAAAACAAGCAGACCTCGCCTTTCTGCTAAATTTAAAGGTTTGGTGGCTCTAAAAAGAGCCGTTTACTGAAGAATGCCCCTTGTCAACAGAAAACAAATCTCAGATTTGTAAATATATAAGAATGTGCAAATGAATTGTCAATGGTGTTTTTACAGTACCAGTACAATACCAGTTACAGAGGTTTATTATTTAGGCCTAATGAGTTAGATGCTTCTAAATTTCAAGGTGATAATTCTACATAATACATATGCTTATAACAACATTCTTTCACTCACCGTGAACACAATATTTAAGTACATTTATCCAATAAAATTAGTAATAAGTTACACAGATTAGAATGAAAAGCATGAAAAGTACATTTACCAATACCCGGCAATGGCATAACAATTAATCTTCATTTGACATTTTGAAAGAATAATCTTATTAACCATCTCAGTATAACAAACCGGACATCTTCTCTATAGCAAAACGGACGTTTTCGCTATAGCTAAACGGACGTCTTCTGTAGGCCTATAGCAAAATGGACATACTAAAATAAGATTCCTTACACCTTTACCTTTAAGATGCACTGTGATTTTTCTCCTTTGATATTTATTTCCTGAAATAGATATTTTAAACATGTTAAAGGGGGCTACATGCATCAAATTTGTGGACAGAAATAGTAAAATCCAGCATGTTTTGATACAAATTTGATCCCGCTAAAATATTTTTACTTAAAAACTAGTCCCAGAAGGGGTTACACCACACTACCCCTGATGTGGAAGGATACCGACCCACCCCAAAAATCCCACTGGAGGGCAAGCAAACAATATATTTTTGGCCTTAGGTCGTTTTTATTTCCTTCTCAGTTTTGTATTACCATGTTGGTTTCAATTGGCGCCTTAATCACCTCAGCTAGATATTGCTTTCATGCAACTCTGTTGAGTATTTATGTAGATTAGATCTAGATGTACCTCGTGGAACCCCGGATCTAACATGGGTTCCCAGAAAATCCTTCATACCCCTTAAATACCGTACCCTTATACGTGTATACAGGCTGGCCAATAATAAACACAAAAAAACGGACATTGACATCAATCCCATTGCTTTCAAATTTCCATAATTATCCTGGACATCAATACCATATGTTTTATTATATGACATTTTGAATTGTAAATAAAAAGAGCAGTTCTGCTGGTAGTATTCAATTATTAAAACAATTAACGTTCAATTAAGCAGTAGCGTAGCCAGCGGGAGGCAAAAAATGAAAGAAAAAAGTGCCCCCCTGACAAAAAATGAAAGAAAAAAGTGCCCCTCTGACAAAACATGAAAGAGAAAATCCCCGGTGGGGTCACTCCCTGGCAGGGGGGACGCATAGGACCGTTACCACAAGTACAAATTACCCCTTTTGCAGTCGATTTCAAGGACAAATCATGAAATTTTACCCCCTTTTTTACTCCAAAACAAGGACAAAATGGTACTCTGAAACACCCCTATTTTTCCAATTTCACGGACAATTTTGTCCGCGGACATGCCCTAAAAATGACCCCTTTTTCCTTGATTTTGGTAACGATCGTGCGGTCAGTATTGCAAGTTGAGTGACCCCACCGGGAGAAAATCTGGAGAGCAAAGCAAAAGAAAAGGGGCAGGGAGCGCCTTTTCCACCAAAATTCAAAATATTTTTGCGCGGCGCGCGCACTTGTCACAATATAACCCTTTTCATACCGATCATGGTCAAAAATAGTGTATGACATTTTTGCGAGCTAGGCGCGCATATCGTCACAATAAAGTCTTTTTGGAAGCTCGAAGACATGTACAGTCTCTCTAAAAACTGCAATTTTTTTTCGCATGTGCCCCCGAAATTGTATCCCCCCCCCGACCAAGAAAGTAACTCTAAAAACGTGTTGTCCTTCATTTAACTCCATGAACGAGTTGAAATTCACTCTTTTAGAGCGGGTTTCACTCTTTTTTGAGTGGTTGTGAAGTTAAAAAACACATTTCACTCATTTTTGAGTGGTCTTATAAGTGAACCACTCTTTTGGGAGTGAGTTTTTCACTCTTTTACATTTAGAGAGTATATTACCTACTTCAATGTATAACATTTATGCAATTGTATTTTTTCATATAACATGTTACATTAACCAGGGCCAATTCAACGCTGCGCAATTGGTAGTTCTATTACTAAGCTAAATTCATGTACATGTAGTTTTACCAGGTTTCGCGATACCATTTGTAATAAGTAACGATTCTTTCAATTTCATAATATTTATAGGTTTGTTTCGATACTCCAGTCATCATGCAAGGGATGAGAGTGGGTGTATTACCGTATACAACATTGTTCAACCCAACCCCATCAAGAAGTCACCAAACTCACCAGACCAAGCCCCGTCAGAGCAGTTCTTCTAAGGTGAACCAAACCTGCCTGGTTATCAAATTAATCAGTGACACGATTATCTCTATATTTGACAGGTGCTAATTGGTGAAATAACATAAAACATCAATTAGCAACTGTCAAATACAAAGATAACTTTGTCACTGATTAATTTAATCAGTTAATAATCAGGCAGGTTTGGTTCACCCCAGAAGAACTGTTCTGACGGGGCTTCCTCTTTAAACTCACCGTCTTGAATTCGAACCTTATCACAGTGATATCCGCATCAATATGTCCTTCACAGCTTTGGCAAGATCATAGGCCTATAATACATGTAGGCCTGCCTGCGTTCATAAAAAATTCACCCATATTGTGTGATAATATGCCAATGACAGGTTTAGTTGTATTAGTAGGCCTACATGTAATTCACCAATTAACATATGAATTGCTAAGGCGTAACCTGTATCATGCTCCAAACACCAGGCAGTTTAATAACATATTACATTACACTTGCATGATAATAACAATTCCATATGGTGTATAGAATAGGTAATGTAATACAATGTATACAGATTGTATATTCGTAATTAAATTGTTATTATTAGATATTAAATATTATGCGCTGACGAAAACCGTTTCGTTTACCACACTATTCAATACCGGGTTCAATACGTTATTAAAAATGAATCTACTCATCAACTGACGCTTTGTAACTATTCTCATTCAAGTTCAATCAAATATTTAAATATAGGCCTATTGATATCCGAATGTGGAATTGTATAGCGATATATGTCTGCTTTATGCATGTTATGGATCGTTATTGTTATTTTTTCTACTGAAATGTGCACATTATGCATTTTAACTGTCATTAGAATAATATATAAAACATGTGGTGTTTATTGAAAATTATTATGAATACCATGATATGAATTCATACATTATTCCGTTTATAGATATTAAAATTACTGTAGAACCATAGTAAAATTGCTCATGTGGAAAATAAATATGTTAGGCCAAAAAAAAAAAAAAAGGTTTGTCTCAAAGCTCACGAGAAATTTAAAAACAAATGCGAAATGCGATTTTTTTTTTTTTTTTTATTCCCGACTTTTTTTCATGGTATTTTGAGAAAAAAGTCTGATTTTCGCCGATTTTTTCTGGAAAAAAAACTATAAAAAAAATTTTTTTTTTTTATAAAAAATTTTCCGCATTTGTTTTTTGTCAAATCGTGAGATTTTACAAACGCGCGCGTCAGCTTTGAGACGAACCTTTTTTTTTTTTTTGGCCTTAGGAGAATATTTTCATTGGTTCAAAATTACATTTGAATATAATTTCTGAAAACTGATTGAACATGTTGAATCTGAAAGTAAAGTAGCGAAACCAATGCAACAGCTGCTGTGAAGATTATATTTTAAAATCCGACTTGTTATATTCGGGTGGGGTGAACGTCGGAGGGCGAAGCGCATGGCGGGAGAGGGTGAAGCGCATGGCGTGGATGGAGAGGGCAAAGCCCGACATTGAGTGCAAACGTTTGGGTGGGGTAAATGCTGACTTATTTCGCTAGCCCCAACATCAGTCATGTCAGTTTGAAGTAGAAAAGAACACGCAGACGCATCCTTGAGGAGTACGGTATAGCTGCTTGGAGAGTTGATGACAAGAAAGTTAACCTACTTTGGTGACATTCTTTGAGGAATTGGCAGTGCATACCACTCCAGATAACAGAAGGAAAGATGAAGGGAATAGGAAGAGGGGACTATATACAGAATTTGGTCACATCAAGGAATGGACAGGAATGAACCTAATGCATAGCCCACAACAGAAGAGTTTAAATGAGATAAGGAGATGAGGCCAGATGATAGCCAATTGTCACTAGTGAGGACGACCGAAGAAGAAGCCCCAAGATAGCAAAAACTTGTCGCCTGCTCCGCAGCCGACTGATGATGATGTGATCATTATTCACGTAATGTCAAATTGAACTTGAACATAAGTTCAGATTTCAACATTTATTTCTGACTAACAAGGTCCTAAATGGCCTACAATTTCAAGTTGTCCTTTCAGTGGTAAAGTTCACTGCGACATCAATATTGGGGCCATAAACAAATGAGGTGTCATAATGCGCAGAAATAAATTCGGCTTCGACGGCATATTCCAACATACAATCAATCGGTTAGGAATAATTACTTTTTGGTATGTTTAGATAAATTGTGTGGCTTACATGTATAATGAATTTCATTTCGTTGTGTTATGCTGGGATAAAAGCTGAAAAACGCGTGCTACAATTTTCATACCAAAACTTAATTGTTTGATCCCCCAACCTGATGTAAATTATAAACTTTTTATGCCTTTTTAGAGGGCCACTTGATCGCCTAGTATACCTTTCCACCCGCCATCAATGTGCATGCAACTTGATCCATGAACTCATCATTTGCAAGTTTGTGACAAGTTCCGAAGAAACGTGTGTTGCATGTTGCTTCTATTATTTTATGTGTGAACTTTACAAACTTACTAATTATTAAGGCATTTCATTTTAATACCCGGATCCTTTTGCTGTTATCTTTCTCATGATCACAATCACACTAAACTCACACACCGTAAAAAAAGCGTAACATCATGATCATTTCTACAGGCTGTTCTCTGTTTTGCCATAGCCGTGTACTAACACACAGCAAATGGCATATATAGGCTACCATTACGTGTACAATATTAACATGCTGTGCTGTGTGCACTGGTTTTTTCTTCACGAAACTATATATGTAAGCGTTTACCAACGCGGGAAACTTACCTGACACTATTGGTAAAATACTATATGTACCACAAAAACAAGGTCAGCCGATGTATGCCCAACTTTTATATGACGAGCATAATAGAATGTAATAGAAGTTTACCATATGGGACCATTATGTAGTTCCTCAAAACAATCTGGGACGTCCCAAAAAATGTACCGTAAATGATGCCAGTAAGGCCAACGCCGATTACGAAGTATAGGGGTCACGCTCTAATGGTTTCACCTTCACCCGATGAGTGGTATGACCCTGCCATAGAATAATACGTGATGTAACTTAACAATAGTATTAAATTGACCATATTTATTTGTTGTTCAATGACCGTACAAATTTAATATACAAATTAACCATGATGAACATTAATTTTATCTGAATTTATGTGAGCTTACTTATGTGGTAGGCTATATGAAATCAAGCTCTCATGACATGTCAAATCTTCTAAACAAAGGTTGAAAAACAAAAAACATTCAAATATAAATGCAAAATGTCCTGCTCATTGAAAAGTTTGAAAGGAGGATTTCGTGATCGGTACTTGCATCCTCTTTTTTATGACATTTTTCAGTAGATATCCACGAAAAAAGATATTCCCAAAATTTCAGTTGATTCCGTTATGCATGATTATTATGTTATGTAATTTCGGTTTGGAATACCAGAACGAAATTCACTTTGGCGGTATTTTTGCTAAACGAATTAATCTGCAAGAAATATTTCGTACATATTAAAACATTATGTAGCCAGAGGTATCCAGTGGTATCCAAACTTTTTTGGAGAAAAGTGTGTGTGTGGGTGGGGGGGGCTGTGGATCACGAAATGCCCTTTTAAAACCTTTTAAATTTGGGTCATCCGATAAACTCTTTGAGTCGTTTTAAGGACACATGCTCAAATGTTTAAGGACACATCATATTAAATCAAAACTCTCTGAACAACGAATTTACTTTATTATCACTTTAAGGGGTGGGGTATGTACGTTTGGACAGTATTTATTGTGGGACATGAGAGCACATCAGACGTATCGAATTGCATTCTGAATACGAAGAATGTCTTTCTGATATCAAAGAATTTTTGAAATTCGCAATGTAATACACATTTATGGCAAATGATTAATATTTAACAGTACTCGAAGTAAACTTTATAAATCTGATGATTTATACTTAGGGAATAGGGGTGGTGCAATAATTATGTGTACCTGGGGGGTGAATTATAGGGGGGCAAAGATTTTTGGCAGGCCAGAAGGGGGGGGGGCAAGTATTTTTGGCAGGTCAAAAGGGGGGTCAAGCGATTTTTGGCAGGTCGAAGGGGGGGGCAAGCAATTTTGGCACAGATATTTTGGGTACCGTTTCTATATTACGCCCTAAAAGGCGTAGGAAAACATTAGGAACACATTCAAATATGCAAAATTTCCTGCTCGCTGGGCTCGCATTATATGATAAGACAATTTAATGTTTTAAACTCAGGTTCCCCAAAATCGTGCATGTGTAAGGGGGGGGCAAAGATTTTTTGGCACGGCCAAAGGGGGGCAAGCGATTTTTGGCAGACCATTTTGAGAATTCCCCCCAGGGGTACACATAATTATTGCACCAGCAATTAAAGTGTATGTAGGCCTATATAGGTGGGATGAAAAGCCGACGATCAACGGGAAATTTTGACCTTTCGTACTGACGATATAGATTTTTTTCCCAAAACACCAAAAAAAAAAAAATTAGGTCTTTTTGATCGTCGGCTTTTCCTCCCAGCTACATACACTTTAAGAATATGGCATTAGATTTATAAAATTAACTTCGAGTAGGGCCTACTGTTCTAGGCTATATCAAAAATGTGAAAAATATCTAATTTTAATAATTTGTCATAAAATTTGTAGGTACCTGTACCTATATGGGTCTATCGTGAATTTCAAAAAATGAAAATTATTCAGTGATATCAGAAAGACATTTTTCGTATTCAGAATGCAATTCGATATGTCTGATGTGCTCTCATGTCCCACAAAAATACTGTCGAAACGCTCACTGAAACGCTCATTCCAGATCCTGAGCGTTTTCGCCGCGTTTTCGTAACACCAAATTTGGACTGTGTCTATTGTGGGTAGGCCTATAGATGTTCCATGTAAGTGTTGCATGTGCATACATGATGTAGAGTAGGCCTATGTAGGCAACAATAACTGCACGATGGACCGGACTGTTATTAAAAAGTGGGTAATGGACGGTGAATCCAACGGACGAGGACACAAAACACATAAATGATACAAGAGGAAATTTAATAAGAACAACAGGAAAGAAAAAGCAAGGTACACCAACTTGATGAGGGGAAACAAGTAATGCAGACTAGACAGTATGCAGGGGGACAAAAACAGCAAATAGCTGCAAATGTAGGCAGAATTAGAAGTAGGCAAAGTTCGATAGCCAAAAATAGGCCCCATGACGCATGGGGGAAAATGGGAGATCACACAAAAACAGCCAGATTTTCTAAAATAACGACAAAATCTGTTAAAACAGGCTGCTGAATTCTGCAAAATTGTGAAAAATGAGGAGAAATGCTGCTAAATATGTGTGATTTACCATTTTCCCCATGTGACATAGGGCCTAAATATTGAAATCCTTCAAATCCTACAAAAGAAGAAATGTTGGGCTATTCCATTTGAATTCCATACTCCCCACCCGGCAAGACATCTTCCACACACGGAGTGTGAATATCAAATGGAGTTGCCTGAATGGGTGACCACATTTGATATCTACACTCCTGTGTGCAAGATTGACGTCATGACCTCCATCTAGAGGGTGTAAGGATTTTAACTGGAACAGCCCATTGGCTGCATTTCACACATAGGACATACAAGGTATGCTGGTAAATCACAGTGTCAGCACATTGTGTACTTTGGAGCTGTGGAGCAAATTTGATTTAAATTTCCCGCTTTTTTTACACTCCTCTGTGCAAGATTGACGTCATGACCTCCATCTAGAGGGTGTAAGGATTTTAACTGGAACAGCCCATTAAGCATTGGCTGCATTTCACACATCGGACATACAAGGTAGGCTGGTAAATCACTGAGTGTAAGCACATTGTGTACTTTGGAACCTGTGGAGCAAAATATCGATTTCAATTTCCCGCTTCTTTCGAAAGCCCTAAGTAATATGCGCGTTCTCGTTGCGAAACTTTGATCCGGAATCAATTCTAATTTTTTGACGCCAGAGGAAAAAAAAAGCACTTGGAATTCAGAAAAATGCATTTGAAGTTTTAATTTTACATGGAACCCTATGCAAAATATACAAGTTGGAGTCCAAATTGAGCTATATGCTACACATTGGCTGCCTTGAGATTCCAGTGGTTAAAAATATGAGTGATTTTGAACGTTTCAAATTTTCACCCCCCACCTACCCCCCGCAGATTTTTTTAATTTTTTAAAGGCGAGTGATTTCAAATGTAAAATCATGATCTGGAACAGAGGCCCCATGACGCATGGGGAAAATGGGAGATCACACAAAAACAGCCAGATTTTCTAAAATAACGACAAAATCTGTTAAAACAGGCTGCTGAATTCTGCAAAATTGTGAAAAATGAGGAGAAATGCTGCTAAATATGTGTGATTTACCATTTTCCCCCATGTGACATAGGGCCTAAAAATTACCAGTTCCAAGGCCCACAGAAGTAAGTGCTGAACCTGCAAAAACAACAAGGATCAATGGTTTGGTAATATAAAACTGCACTAGAACAAGTGATGAAAATCACTGATAAGGCCAAAAAAAAAAAATATGTTGTGTTGCCCTCCGCGGCCGGGTGGGGTCATTTTTTTTTTTTAATAATTTTTTTTAACAAATGATTTTAAAAAATCATACATGTACCCCCAAGCCTATTCCCGGATCCCTGACGTTCACGAAAAAGATTGTGCCCCAAGCCAGCACTTTAATTGGATAGTAGGACTTGCTCATTGAATCCCAACAACATGGATGTTAGGCCCTTCACAATTGATTTTGAGTTTCCTATTTCCCGCCCGCATCAAAAATTGAGAATGCAAAATATTTAATTATTTGATTTTCATCTGTCATTTTCTCTGTTAAATGACATTTTTGTTACATTAATTTGCTACTTTCTTACTTTGATCATGAATCCTGAACAAACAAATAACACATATTATTATCAATGTATAAAATCAACCATAATTGCAATATGATCTGCAGTGCCAAAATGTACCATGCAGGATGTTGATATTGGGCTGTGACCACTTGTTTCAAAATGAAGAAAATAATAAGTAATAAATAACTAATAATTAAGTTACCTTATGCCTTATATTATATTTAAATAGTAAACTAAGAATTAATTGTGAAGGGTCTTAATATTAATATTTATTTCAATAAAATATTCAACATTGGGTAGAAAACAGAGCCAATATTATGCATATGCCTCTCTTCACTCATGTTACTGTGAAATAGTAGGTATCAAATGGTTGAGTTGGTAAAAAAAAAAAAAAAAAAAAAAAAAAAAAAATCCGGCCGGGTGTACTACCAGATTTTTGGCTTGGGAGGGCAACACAACAAGTTTTTGTTGTTGGCCTAAACAGACACGTTAAAGCCTTAATGTACGATTTCCGTCAAATTTTAATTTTGTTATTCTTTATTCAAAATGTTGAAATAATATTTGTAATAACTGCCGGGAAGGGTTGCTGTCCATTTTAAGTTGAAATAACAAGGTTAAGTGAAAGAAACCCCACTAGTTATTTTGGCCATTTAACACGCAGTTCTATGGGAGGACATATTATCATAATTTTTAAATTATGATAATATGTCGAACTTTGCTCTGTGGACCTACAAAGACAACAAATTTGGCCGATTCCATTTAGGTGCAAGTTGGGACATGTGTAAACATTACAAATATGCAAAAAAATCAGGTTTGAAAAAAATTAACCAATTTCATATTATAAGATCGTACATTATGGCTTTAACCCAAACATCCAGAGTAGGCACAAAACAGGCAAAGTTCGATAGCTTTCGATGGCCCAAAATTGCCAATTCCAGAGCCCATAAAACTTTTAAGTCAGGAAAACAGTACACTGGAAGTGATGAAAATCACTGTGTACATAGCAGTCAAACACTAAACAGACAAAAAACAACCAAAAAAATATAGTAATCTTTTAATTATTTGCCATAGGCCTACATCGCGAATAAAAAGTTCCAAAGATCTGACCATACTTTGATCTGACACCACCACTCAACAAGCAACCGGATAGTCTTGCCAGACTCCCCCTGACATTAATTTTGCCACATCATCTTTGATAGCGCCATCATTTATTCCCGACAAATTGCATCATGGCGGATCGCAGTGTCAGACGGCGTAAAAAGAAAGAGGTAAACAATGGTAAAATCTAGTGGTTTTCAAACATTTGTAGATGATATATTTTAATCATAATTTACTATATGATTTTGGTAAAACTTTAAAAGTGCAGAAAGGAATTTATGTGACGCAAACAGTGAAATACAAGGTGAAATGTCACCCGTATGGCACTGCACTGCCGGCCACAGCAGACACAGTCAGTGCCACTGCAATGCAAGCCAATGCGAGTCAAGTGTCAATTCATTGAGATGACTAGTCTGTTCATGTGTTAGCTTAGGGATGTTCATAACATTTTGAGTTCCAATATTATTAGCTGAAAGTAAATCAAATTACCACCACAATAAGGGGTCAATCATTTGAAATGAATCTCCACAATAAACTAGGCTAGCGTACCGTATTATACTAAAATGCAGAAAACCTTGCTTTGACGAGCGCGACTACCGTTATGTTGCAAATTCGGCGCTAACAACGCGTACGGCGCACAGTTCATTCATAAATTTCCACTCGGCAACAACAGATCGCCTCAGCAGCCAATCAGAGACAAGTGCGTAACGCAGTAAATACGCTGATGTATCCTTACAATACACGCCGTCAAAGGTTTTCTGCATTTTAGTATAGTATGTATGCATGCCGATGTCTTGGGAAGATGTAATTGGTATTTTCATTTTTTCCAGTCACGTTTTTTTGTGCATAATTTCTGTAAGCTTAAAGTGGATTTTTTTGTTGGGGAAACTTCCGTTTGTAAACATGTTTAAATGCCGTTTAAGGGCGGGAAAAAACAAACCTGTTTAAACGTTTGAGGAATAAACAGAAATAAGCAATAAGTTACTGACACACTGAAGTATGTGAAATTTGTGAATGTACCAAGGCATGCAAGACTAGAGAAAAGTAATGAAAGCAAATTTTGATACGCATAAAAAACCATTTTTTTGCTTAATTCCAACACTGATTGTTATAGAATGGCGTGCTCGCTGTTAGGCGCAAACTAGTTGTGCGTTACTGCGTTGTGTTATGTAATACGTGACTGGTGCACGCTTAGGGACCGTTCACAAACACTTGTTAGGGGGGCCTGATGCCAAAAAAATTCATCACAAAAAATTTTCGGGCCCCCCTTTACAGACCTCAAAAATTTCAGGGCCCCCCCTTTTGACACTCAATTTTCCCACGAAAATTTAAGCCAAACAAACTTAAGTCAGACAGGGGCATGATTTCATGACCAAAACATTAAATTGGCCCAAACACATGACAGATTTGACACTGACAGCCCCAATTTTAGGAAAATGAGCAAATAAAGTGACATTAACAAATTTTGAATCAAATTAAGAGGGTGCTACACCCCTCACCAATTTTGTGCCTATTTTTGCATTTTCCTCAAAAGTTATAGTACATTGGTGACAAGTAAGATATATTATAGGGGCAATGACTAAAACTACTGTACTGAAAATTCAGCAACTCAAAGCAAGTAGTTATTGATTTATTGATCAAATATTGGTTTTCCCTCATTTTTGACTGTAACTCCACAACTAATGTCTGTGCTGAAATAAATTTTCCAGTTCAGTAGTTGTAGTCCTTGCCCCTATAATATGCATATCTTACTTGTACCCAATACGCTATAATTTTCAAGAAAAATGCAAAATTAGGCACAAATTTGGGCAGGGGTGTAGTACCCCCTTAAGATCTATTTTGACATTTTTAGATATTTTAATATTTTAATATTTTTAGATATTTTTAGACATTTTTAAATATTTTTAAATGTGAAATGATTAAAATCATTTCACATTTAAAATGGCTTCAATTGCATGTACTCCACCGTACTCGAGTCCGAGTCCTTTTGTGTCCGAGTCGAGCCAAGTCTTTTTGGGTCCAAGTCCGAGCTGAGTCCGACAACAAACGATATGGTACATCACTGATATATATAGCATGCCTATGATAATGATAACATTATATGATCACCTTCCATTTTTGCAGGAGGATGATGAGAAACCCAATGAAGAAGAGACGGCTGTGGGAAAACATCTACGGTTTAACCTGGCCACTAAAACCAGCAAGATAGGAGGACACAAGGTGGAATATTTCACAGGTAAATTATGCAGGGACATAGCCCAGGGAGGAAATAATCAGTGCAGACCTGTTCTATATCGTTATGAGTTTGACAGACAGCCTAATCCAGACCTTCGTTTTTGGGGAGCTCAATTGCACCAGAGCTCCTACAGCTCTCCTTAAGAACATTTCAGGAGTATGATTTACTGATCTCCTCACTAATTATTGAATCCCTGTTTTGATACAGATATTAAAAGATTGAGCTCCTTGTTGAGCACCTAAGTAAACTCAGGAGAGTGATTAACAGAGCACTGCAATTTTCAAAAATGAAGGCCTGCAAATCTGGATTCATCTTTTTGTTAAATTCATGTTAAGCATGAATTTTTTTTGAATGGGAGAACAAGGGATCAGCGCTTTAGCTTATAGAGGGCAGCATATCAATTTTTAGCAGTGTCCAGTGTGATAATACCAAACTGGGCAGCATACAGGCTGTGTCTTAGCTAGCCTGCCCACCTGTCTGCCCATCATTTTAGATAGGAGTTTGCTCATGGGACAGGTAAAGTTTAAAGTCTTGACAGATGCATAATTGTAGGTGTTGAGAAAGGCTGTTGACATTTTTATACTATTCAGCATATTACTTCAGCGGTGTCCGTCTGCTCTGTCTCATTGTCGCGTAATACTCTGATCAGCTCGTAATAGCCGTGACTTAAAACATCGTGGATTGATATAGAATGGCGTACACACAGCTGGGCGCATCACCTACGCAAACTGCGCTGTGCGTAATGCGTGAATGATGTGCGCTTTTGTGAATTTACGTGTGCGTATGTTGGAACTTTATTGACTCGCCCAATAACAAAAACCGAATAATTCTCGCCTATTAAGAGCTGATCATAGTATAGGTCATGCGATGCAATGCAGCTTAATCAGCGAATAAGGACCGATGAACCCTGTCATAACTCTCATTCTTTGACTTTGAGGATGAATTTGAAATAAATAAATACAAGACTTAAAGTTTTCTAAACCTTATGCCTTTTGCAGGTTCCAAAGCTGTAGATTTCTTGCTGGATTCCAAGTGGGCATCTGGAGAAAAGGGTACCAAGATTATATTCACGGACAGAAACTCAGTTGCGCGTTACCTAAACGAGTAAGTATCCAATGACAAAGATATTATTAAAGCTATTGATGTCATGATAGTCTTGGAAAATATCAAACAGATGACAAGTTAATTTACACATTTGTATGATAATCTTCTTGATTTTATTGATGAAATACTATGCAATGGCCTATCTACCACTTGCTAGACAGTGCAAAGGAGTGATAGCCATGTCATACAATGAGTGTCTGAAAGACTCCAAAGAACATGCCGCAAGTATGTATAAACACAGCAATGAAACCCAGTGAAACCCTGGAAAGATTATTGATTCATCCTAAGCGATAAGGTTGACACACTGTATAAGACTTCCCAAGGGAGGAATGGATGAAAGTGCTGCAAGGTAATGACCCAAACAGTCTAAATTTCACTCAAGAAATACTAAACTGAGCTCAAAAAGAAAATAATTTTTCACAAGGTCATATCTTGAAATCCTGTCCATCAAATTGAACCAAAATTACACACAGATTTACTTCAATACTCTACTCTTAACACATGTCAGTAACCAAGCAGTTATCCAACTGACACAACAGCAAAATGCACTGACATGGGACAGCTTCCTGGACCACATTGTCACAGCCCAGCCCTGTTTCATGAAAAAAGTGTATGAAAAGCAGAAAGCAGCACCGTTTTATCATCTGTGCAAGGATCTTGTGTGCATTCTCACAGATTTTTTGTCCTGGGTGCCAAATGTTGGGCTGTGAAAGTGAAGGAAGCTGTCCCATGACGGTGCATTTTGCTGTTGTGTCAGTTGGACAACTGCTTGGTTACTGACATGTGTTTTGAGGAGAGTATTAAGGTAATCCCGTGTGTAATTTTGGTTCATTTTGATTGACAGTATTTTAAGATATGACCTTGTGATTCACAAGTTGTGAAAAATTATAAGTTTCTTTTTGAGCTCAGTTTATTAATTTATCAAGAGATGCAACTTTATGCCTTGTATCTTGTCAATAAATAATTGCTCCAAATGGAATTTATTATTTTACCAATACACTGAGAGTGAATGGTTGCATATACTCCATGATGACTGGTTGCCACTTGGTGCTTTCCTAGGCGCGATTAAGAATATCACTTTTAATCTACAATATACCAGTCTAGAGAACACTGCTGTCTATACATCTACCGCTGAAGAATGGAGGATGAGACGGTTACTTTATGCCCCAAAGTGATAGAAAACTGTATGATCTTTGGAAACCAATCTTCACCAAAGTCAAATAGTACACAATGAGAGGGTACTAGACTATGTAACTGAAAACAAACTACTGGTATCAGGAAAAGGGGTAGGGGACATGAATCATAAATTAATAAACAAGGGTACAGGGAGGAGTCCAAAGCACCACCGTATGTGAGGGATAGGTAGCCCAACTGTAAGTTTCTGAGTGGTCCCTTAAAAGTCAGAAACTTTGTGAGCTGTGGCTCAACTACATTTTTTTTATCACAGACTGGGCCAAGGTACCGTAGATACACATATAAATGAAAGAACGTTCAAATTGTACTAAACTGTATTATTATATTTCTTCAGGTTGCTGTACAAAGGGATGTTTTATCGTGCCCTAAAGGTGGTCAAGAAAAACAAGAAAGAAAAAGAGGAGGAAAAAAAGGAGAAGAAACCTGAAAAGAAGGAGAAAAAGGAGAAAACCAAAGAGAAAGAAAAGAAAGATGAAAAGGGTAGTAGTAAGGTAAGAATGTCATTGGGTTCAAATTTTTACTAAAACCTGTGAATTGATTCTTGCAAAGATTATTGTAAACCGATTTGCATGACACAAAGGAGATCCTTGTGTATTTTCAACATCGACTCAGTAGATGATTTGGTAAAGTCAATTCCTTCCCAAGATTCAAGATTGATTGATGCAATGTGTGAACAGAATTATAACCCTGAGTCACACATGGATTAGAATGTGTTTACAAATTTATTTGTTATAAAATAAAATTGAATTGATTTGCATAATATGGAGTTTCTCTGATCACCCTTGATCAGTGTTAATGCTTTAAGCATAAGTTGTTACTGAGCAAATTGGATTCCATAATCTGGACATGCATGTTTAGTAGCATAATAATTTACTTGAAGCCCTGATTATATGTGTGTAGGACAACGAAAAGGAAGAATCTGGCAAAAAGACCAAAGAAGGAAAGAGGAAGGTACGACTGGAACCAACTGATGATCAGTTTTTTGCTGATGGCAACGACGTAAGTTAATCTCATCATTAGCCCCTCCCTGATAAAGTTTGATTTGCTCAACAGAGATACTAAACAAGTCATTCTATGATAAAGGACTTTTGAGGATGTAAATTGAGAATGTCTATTGAGTGTGAGAGAAATATTAGGATAGTAGCATCTAGGTTTATTGAAGAGTAAATCACACAGTTTATATAAACTGCTCCAAAAAAGAAACTTACCAGGTAAGAAATTTGTCTGTCAAATTCAAACGACAAATTGTGTTACACTAAATGGGATATGAGTGGAAGCAGTGTTAATTGACGCAATTTTTACACCTCATTTGTTGCAAACGGATGAGTATTTTTGAAGTTATGCTTATTTAACCGAACCTATCCACTGGAATGAAAGTTGCACTCATACCACTTGAGATGGTTGGCAGTATACAGGTGTAATCAGTGCTCTCCTCTTCTTCTTTGCATGACTAACTTTCCTATTGCTTCTTGTGAGGATGAAGAATGATCAAAGTTCAATGACAATTGTCCTTATTCAATTGGGGCGGACCTGCAACTTTCAAATTTGATAGTAGGCTTGTTCAAATGAGCATAACTTCAAAAGTTTTGATCTGTTTGCGACAAATGAGGTGTCAAACTCCGCGTAAATGTACACCGCTTCCACTCATATGCTATTCAGTATAATACGATTTGTCGTTTGAACTTGACAGACGAATTTCTTACCTGGTAAGTTACTTTTTGGGACCAGTTTAGTATAACTCTGGCTTAGTTCTAGCTACATTTGTATGCTTTTCTTTTTGAGTTGTAAGTCCTATCACCCCATTGATTTGTCAACAGTTCCATATTTTAGGCTGCCATTCAGCCATAAGGATCACCTCATCCACCGACCTTCATTAAAAAGATCATGAAGTGACAGTAATATTTTTTTTTAATTTTTGCCTTTTCATTCTAGGCTTATGTGTGGGTATTTGATCCCATCAAACCCATGTACTATGTATATGGAGCATTATTAGGTAAGTCAAACATGTAAAGTGATGTATGTTGTTGTTGTATCTGTCAGATGGCATATAATATGTCACTAACTTAATCATTGAGGAAATTTTCTTTTAACCCTATTCTATTACCCCCATCAATTTCGTGCCATATGGCACGAAATGGCTTAATATGTATGTAAAAAATATTTACACAAATAAGGTCTTATCTTTTGAACAGTTTTGGTAATTTATCACTTCTCTATCAACCAAAAACCTCTTTTCCTAATATAACCACCATTTACACATCATAAAATGGTTTAAAATGTTGAAAACGTGCATATTTTAACCATTTTTAGGCCAAAATTTGCCCTAAAAATAGCCCCAAAATGTCCATAAACTTTTGAAATATAGCCCAAATCAACCCGGATTTCTTTTTAGTACATGTAGAAACACGGCAGTGTATTTAAAACTGCATGAAAATGCCACATTGATGTACTCATACACTTCAAAAATATAAATCAAAATATTTTTTTCATCAAAATTGACTATGAGCTCATTAATTATTCATGAGCTAATTTGCATAAAATTTACATAATTAATTATTAAACTTGTTTTTCTCAAAGCTTAAAGTCCAAGCTTGCCAATGGTATGCCACTTATTGGTTTTTACCCAACCGATAACACTGCAACGCAGTAGTTAATATGATACCTCCACACCACTCAAATATACCACTTCTGTGGGGTAATAGAATAGGGTTAAAATAAAAAAAATTCAGAATTGTACATTTTGGAATCAGCATGGAAAATGCATTAAAATGAGACATGAACAAACCTAGTATTGGTTCAGTGGTTCTTGAGATAGCTCTTGATATCTCAAAACTTTGACATTTTATGTTGAAGCCTATGGCTAGCACTCAGCATTAAATTAACATATTCCCTTGCTTGATATATCTCTGAAGACAAATCCCATTGCAAAATATGGACTTGTGTACATAGAAATATACTATAGTCGCATATTGCAAGTGCAAGAGTCCCTGACAAATGTTTATCTGCAATGGTAGTGGGTGTTTCTTGTTAGTTGCATAAAATTTCACAAAAATGACAGCTGATCCATAAGCTTGCCATATTTTTAGAAAAAAACATTTGTTACCTAGTGCCGTTTCTGACAACAAACTTGCCAGTATTTTCGGCATATATTTTCAGCATCAATTAACACTTATCAGTTGCTTTGAGATTATATTAAGGCTAGCAACTATTTTAAACTATTGTGATTTTGTAGTTCACAGCATCTTGCGAATGGCAGTGAGCTTTGGCAAAGATTGCATTGATCATTTTATAGCGGTTCATGGTTCTTGAGTAATGTTGTAAAGAGGGCTGAAACAACAACACTTTTGTAAAATGTACATAACTCAATTAACAACAATAAATCAAGCAAGTTTCAAAGTACAAATGTATATGATTTGCAAAATGAACTTTTGGAAAACATCAAAGTGTTATTTTTCAATATATATTGATTTAGATAATGAAAATGGAGTTTTTTGGCTGTTTGACCAAAAATACATCCAGGGCTACACCATAATTTCTTGACACTTTTCAGTGTGGCTATTAATTCTAAAAAGCTATTTGCTGGCTACTCAAATTATCAAGCAACCTGATATTTAAATTGCTCATACTTCACTGGTGTGCATGTTTTGCATGTGTACACTACCTTTGGGCTGTGGAAAATTAATTATTTGGTTAGGGTTTCCCAACCAACTGTAGCTCAGCCCCCCAATATATTTTGAGGCTTGTGGGAGAAAAACAAAGTTGGTAGAGATTCTATTTATTAGTGTAGATATTCCAAACATGTACACATTTTCACCTCTACATAAAACTGCAGTTTTGCACCGAATCGTTTGTGGATCGCCATTTTCCTGGAAGTAACTTTTTAATAATACAATTTCATCAGTTGGCGCGTTAACAGTATTGTAAACATTGATAGACGAGTGATGCATTGTTAATAAATGCAATATAAATATAGTTTTGTGACTGACCAAGTGTACTTTGCTGTGGTTAATGACAATTACTGTTTGTTTTGTTTTGTAGTTATTGGAGCAATTGCAGTATGTTTGTTTCCACTGTGGCCTCACTGGATGAGGATAGGCACCTACTACACAAGTTTGGGTGGAGCAGGATTAGTAGGCAGTGTACTTGTTCTAGCTGTGTGTAAGTATATGGTTCATAGAGTTTATAGCTGTTATCAGGGGCATAGGCAGGTGGGTAGTCCCCACCAAATTACCAAAGGCCACTTTGCGAGTGTAGCGAGTAGAAAAAACCCCAACAGGTTTTTTATGCTTTTTCGATCAAAAAGGGTATAAATTTGCCTATTTGCAAGTGTAGCAAGCAAAAATGTTACATTCTTTATGCTTTCTTGGTCAAGAATGTCCAAACATTTTGGGAAAAGGTCCACTTTTTTCAAAGTCACCCCCCAAAAATCCTGGCTGTCAACTTTCATATATTGAGGTCCAGAAATTTTGGGGAAGAGTCCATTTGCTCAAAAGCTAAACTTGTTTTATAATTTGTTAGGCCCATCCACCAATGTTAGATACCGTACTTTTTATTTTTCCCCAAAAAATGTAAAAGTAGTGTACATTTTCAGAGTCCTACCAGCTAATATTATGCTGAAATATGCTGCACCTGCCACAGACTGTTGCAGAATATTCAGGGATACTCCGCTGCATTTAATATTTTGGATGCAGCAATTTTAAACATAATTTAAAACTAGTGGCAAATGGTGGTCATAGACCACAAACCTAGCTGGGGCATATTGGTGTTGTGGAGGTATCTTGTAAACCCCCAGCTAGGTAATCATGCTTTTAAATTTAATCCATTTCTGGTGTAACTTCTTATTATGTAAACCTACATTTACATACTAAATGAACAATCCCATTTTTGCACTTTTGAGCACAAAAGTATGGAAATATCCACTTTGCTAGCAGTGAAGTGTCTGAAACTGTAAAAGATTGTTGTGTTTAATAGAGGATACTATGCTTTTTCTTTACAGTTCGGCTTATCATTTTCTGCATGGCATGGACCACAACTGTCGGAAAAATTCACTTCTGGTTGTTTCCGAATCTTCTAGCAGACGTAGGAATTTTAGAGTCATTTCAACCAGTTTATATTTGTGATTACATGTCCGGCGACAAGAAAGATGAAAAAGATGATAACGAAGAAAATGAGGACAAGGACGAAGGCAAAGAAGACGACAGTGAAAACAGTAAAAATGACACTCCAGAAGAATTAAAAGCACAGAATATTGAGGTAAAAGATTTAAAACAAACTGACGACACAATATCAAAAGATGCGAGTCAGGGAACAGTAAATATAACAGAAGAGCAGGAGGAGGCCGAGGAGGAGAATGAAGGGTCAAGTAAATCTGGTAGTTCTGCTGAAAACGGCCAAGAAGGGTTTGAATTCATTGAACAGGAGGAGATATCGGAAGCATCACAGGAGCAAGAACCAGAAGATTCATCTTAAATTTAATGTCATTATCAGCTCAGGGTCAATTTGGGGCCACTTTTAATTAAACCACATGTAATAATGGAAGAAGGGGAATTTTCCTGGTGTTATTTATTGTAAGCTACTGCTGCTTTTTGTGGCCACCTTTGTTCATGTACACCGACTTGACTCCATACCACCTGTTAATTAGAGTATTTGTTTGAGTTAAATAGGTGATCTGATAAGTTATATGAGAACAATGATAATTAGGTCCTTGATTTTTCAGTGGTATATAAGAGGTTTAAGCTCACAGTTAGCCAGCCTAGCAACATTAAATTTCCATTCAACAACCACGGCTCAAAATCCCGTTCTTAGTGTGAAAGGTGTGGCAGATTTGATCTGATGAGCAATAGATCCCAGTGGAGATCAAAGTAGTGCTTAAAATAGCCCAGGAAAAGCTGTTGGTATCCTGAAAATGAGCATACGTTGAAGGTTGAATGTAAGAGGGTCGCAAGTGCTTTGTTATAATGCACTTATTGCACTACAACCTTTTTACATTCAAGAGAGGGTAAATCTGCCCATTATACAACACAGCTATTTAGCATTGCCCTTTCTTGTGTGTCAAAATCCTTTTCCCTGTATTCTGTGTTGGTTTCCATTTGCACCATCCAACCCTTGCCAATATGAGTGGATCAATGTTGACTTGTCAATAAGCTATTCCAGTTGAAAACCATGCACCCCATGGAAGACATGACTTTGGTCTCCCAAACAGGGGGTGTAGATTTCAAAATAAGTTACTCGTTCAGATAACCCCATTTGAAATTCACACTCCTTGTGGGGGAGATTAAAGTCATATCTTCCATAGGGGGTGTATGGATTTCAACTGGAATTGCCTAATGAGTATATAACAGCAGATTGCAGAGCAATCAGTCACACTCTGTGCATGCTGCTTAAAGCCTGCGAAACAGGAAAAATATGAAATATAGTTTAGCTTGCTTGGGCCGCATGTTTTGCATTTTGAAAAATCATGAAATTTTTATCCACTTTTAAAATAAACATATTTCTCTTGCAAATATTGCTACCAATGTTGCAAACATAATTGGGGTTCTTAACATATTAATTCAAAACCGTAGAAATATTGTTTACATGTCATGGAGTGTGGTTTAACCTCAACTGTAAAGTAAGTGTTACCTATAAACAATAGTTTAATTATGTTATATTAACTACTCAATTTTCTGGTGCTAATGTCAGGTAGGAATGAATTCAATATAGTTCATTGATTTTTGTGGCATCTCTGAAAAAACATGCAACCAAATATGTGGAAATGGGCTATTTCAGTTGAAATCCATACACCCCCTATGGAACACATGACCTTAATCTCCCCCCAACAGGCTTACCTGAATGGGTGACTCAATTTGAAATATACACTATGTGGGAAATTAAAAGTCATGTCTTTCATAGGCTGTATGGATTTCAACTGACATAGCCCATTCTTCCAAACTGATCTGGGCTGCATTATTTAATTTGTCTTTATTTTATTATACCTTGTTTGAATGGTAATAGGTGAAAACTATTTTTTTTGTATTTATTTTTTTTAATGCATGGACATCTCAAGTTATGCTGATTTGATTTATTTGGCGGAGATGCCGTGCCCAACTTTGTTATGCCGTTCAACAAAAATGTACACCAAGTCATGATGCAATTGAGTCATGCTTATTTCAGTTGAACAAAGTATAGGCGTGGTCGCGTGGAACCTTCTTGCATCTATTTTTTAGGATCTGTTTATTATTTATTATTATTGATTTTTGCCATCACTCTAATTTCAGTAAAATGACAAAATTACATGCATAATTATCATGTAGCAATTTATTATTTGCTATACATGTGATACTAACGTTTAAGCTTGTGGTCATAAGTAGCTCAGCTGTATACATCAACTGTAGTTGTACTCTATGGAAAATGCACATATCTCAACAATCAAGTGTGAGTTATAACAAGAAATGGCTATATGCCAAAGTGACCATAGATGTTGAAAAATTTACTGCATTTTATTTGTTATGAATTCTGTAAAAATGACTTGGTATTATTATCTTTTCCAGTTCCAGTGACACCACATGAATTTTGCTCTGGGTGGGATTCACCCTTATGAAAACTATCACTACAACCCAAATAATGGTTTTTCACATAATAGCTAGGAATAAATACCTGACTCATCTCAAGTGGAGGTCACTTCAAATCATCCCCAAGTCACATAGTTATGGAATGTTCTCTATATTAATAACCCATGTGACTTGGGGATGATTTGAAGTGACCTCCACTTGAAATGAGGTATTTATTCCAAGTTATTATGTGAAATGAGACACATGTAGCAGCCGACAAGTGCATCCTTTTGATATGGATGTACACATATTACAATTCATCCAAAGGTCCAGGGAAATTAATGAGGTGTCTCTGGAATAGATAATACCTTCATGTAAGCCTACACAGGGTTGGCGTAATATGGACTATGCAGCTTCTCTCAATCAAGTTTTGACAATAGTCTTAAAGGGGGTGGTCCAAATTTTTTAATGTTTTGTTTTCTAACTTACATTGATGCCTACCATGAAAACAATTTGTGTCCAAATTTTGACTTATATTGCTCCAATGGTTTCGATATGAGAAGCAAAAACATGTATAACAATACCCCATAGGATAGTACATACAATTCTGGTGTAGTTAACACAATTTAACACGTGCTCGTTCACACCATCTAAACTTAACTTGCGCGTTAAATACTGGGGGGATGAGAAAAATATGAGCTTGCTTCTGATACCAAAATCACAGTTTTGATGAAGAGAAATTGGGGATGAGGCTGTCAATCGGGTCATGGACCTTCAATTTACATGAAGGATGACTTGGTCTATTTATAATTATTAATTATTTATAATCGGTATTAATCATTAAAACCATGATACTCTTCATGTTTATGTTTTGAAATCATTGTAGTTGAGCTTTTTCCTGTTACATTTACATTGTTTTTGTTCATAGGGATTTACATGTTTATGTTATCGGTGTAGGCTATCCAAGATACCGAACCCCCTCATATATTTTTTATATTATGAACAAATATTATGTTTTGACTTTGAGCCAAAGGTTTTTTTATGTTATCATCTTAATTTTATTAGGATAATACAAAACAAGCATTTTGTTTGTGTTGATTGTTTGAATTGGCAGATAAGTTTTAATTTATTTGTGGTGTCCTCAACTTTATTTTGAGTATAGTGAAACAGGAATAGGTACATGCATGATAGGGGTATTAATAAACTGTGGTGAGTGTCAATTAAAACATTGGTGTTCTTGTAGATAAGATGATTCCAGCAGCTAATTTTATTTTTAAAGAAACACCCGGGAGGAACACCTAAATGAAGATGTTTTCTCCAAGTCTGAGATAAGCAAAAATGGATATGTACATAATTCACGGTAATTCTCAACCAGTACTGGACCAGAGGAAAAGGCCATTTTATACTGGACCTAACCTCGGATGGGCCAGATAAAGTGAGCATTAGCACTGGAATATAAACAATGTTGGCCACAACTGGTCCAAATATTGTGTGGCACTTATTTATGGATTTCCTATTGCAGCCAGATTTGGTCCAGTTCTGGCCGGACTTTTTTATTGCATATTGATAGCGCTCACTGTATCTTTAAGTAGCTTGATGTCTCCCATTGCAAAGCGCCTTCGCATACATTGTATGGACCAATTAAAGTGTCACTTTGGCTGAATCGTGCAAATGCCTTATCATCCGGCCCAGTCTGTACCACCATATTGCACAGGCTCAGTACTGAGCCAAATCAGCAAAGTTCTCTTTATAACCTACATGTATAACGAAAAATAGGTTTATTGCAATTATGAGAATGTTCCTTTTGCCAAACCAAATATATTTACTGACCTGACAGTTTCGGCCATTTTGGTGAAAGGTCATCATCGGAGTGATTGTACATGAGCCTTCCTTCTGGCTGATTGGTCACTAAAGCTGAATTTATACTACAACACTGAGCGATAGCGATTGGCTTTTAGCCAATGGGGTGGAGCGCTTTTTGATGCGCTGGGAAAAGCACACTATCTCATTCGTCAAATGGCAATGGCTCGTCGCTCAGCAATGTATTCAGCTTTACAGAGGCTGGACTAGCACCCAGAAGTGAAGTGGATCATATACACTGTTGGTGACCAATTTTCAGAAACAATTTTGGAGTCGAATTTGAACAGTGTTTACCCAGCTTACCATATTGTAGCCCATGGTGCCTGATTTTGAGAGGTCTAACTTCATTACCATGGCAACCAGAGTATTTGTTCCAGTTTTTGAAAACTAGGCACTGTGGGCTACTATACGGTATGCAAGTCGCATCATGAAGTGTATATTTTGCTATTGTTCTAAACTTGTATTCAAGCAGATGCTAGCTTGAATACCCTTTTAGCATAATTTGCATGGCTTTGAAATGGAAATTGACAGATGTTTCTCTTGATAAGTCATTGTCATAAGCTCATTCATTTGTTTATGAATAGGACTAAAATTTGTCACTTGCCCATGTATTTGCAATTGAGAGTTACAAATAGGCATGCCCGGTTGTCAAGTTGTAAATTTGAGCCTTTTCAGTCAAATGTCACCTTACCACACTTGTTATGATTGTACACTGAACAAAATATAATGCTTTGTATGGGTAATGAATAATAGGGACTGGCCCAATCTCTGTATAATGAGCAAGTTGAACAAAATGTTAAGCATCTGCTCTGGAACAATTTGCAATTATTGTCCCAACTGACTGTATAGGAAAATCCAGATGATGACAGTATAATATTTACTGCATTCAAATAGCATTACCATTGAATAAAGCCTGTTTTATGTTTATATCACTTTGATACGATGTAAGAAGGCCATACAATGTAGACTAACAGAAATTCACACTAACATGCATGGGACACATTACATTCTACAAGTTCCAAAGAAACTGTGAGGTTTGAAGACAATGGGGTTGTCAGCTGTGAGTTTCCAGCAAGGATGTAAATAAGGAAGACCCTTCTGAAATAATTTATGGTAGGCTGGTAAATTGTTTTTGCAGCCGTTATGGAAATAACCAAGGAAATAGTCACAAATCAAAACAGAATTGAGGATGCTAGTTCTAAAAGGGGTCACATTTAGTGCATTTTAAGATAAATGGCAAGGAAGGTTGTTTTGTTCATTTCGTTTCAATGCAAGGTGGTGGTTATGTCCATACAGTTTCAATGCTCTACCACATTATTTCACTGTGAAATTTGCACAGAGGCTGACAGTAGGTCCATTTTCATGATTTTGTGACTCAAACTCCCTTTTAGAACTACCATCCTCAATTACCGTAAACGTTCGCCTAATGGCACAACTGGACCCCTTTGCCTTGAGGTAAATTTCATGTACAAATAGAGAGCTCCCTTCTCTAAAAATCCTAACAAGAGTTAAGGGTATGTGCCTTATTTGTTGGGGGGATTTTTATGGGAGGGCACGTTAAGTTTGTGTCTAAAATTCCAGTTATGTCAAGGGAGCACATAGCACCATAAGGCCGAGTTCACATAGAAGTATATCGGTATACGGTATTAAGCTATCTGAAATATCGCTCATTCGATCAGGCTGAGTTCATATAGGAGTATACTATGTGAACTCAGCCTGATCGAATGAGCGATTTCAGATAGCTTAACAGCTAGTATGTCAGTTTACCCATTTTCTTCGTCTAATCAAATGCTTGTAACTTTACTTCTTGAGGTCACATTGCATTCAATGAGGTGTCATAATGTGCAGAATTAGATAGTACATCTATTAAAAAAATGAATTTACCCACATATGGTTCAGGTTTTTAAAATTTGGACGGTATACGCTGCACTAAAATCGAACACGCGCGATTCCCACTATACTATACTAAACGCAGGTATACGGCCTTTTCGAATAGCTCTTATGTGACCCGGTACTATGAAATTACCTTGCTCGATTTAAGCTATACGCGTCCACCTGCAAAACGTGCATCGTATACCCGAATAGTATACTTCTATGCGATCGTAGCCTTATGTGACCCTGTGCTATGAAATTGCCTTGCTGGATTTAAGCTATACGCGTGAACCTGCAAAACGTGCACCGTATACCCGAATAGTATACTTCTATGTGAACGCAGCCTTAGGCGAACGTTTACGGTATTAATATAATGTTAAACCATATTGATCATGCCATATGGGGCTAATATCATGACATTATGGGCCCTTGATATTCATTTACATATCTCTAATTAAAAGTCCTTATATCATTGGCACCAGATTGATAAAACTTCACCAAAAACCTGTATTAAATACAACTTTGTACTAATTCATGCAACAAATTGTACCTGATTAATGGTCACGGTAACTCCTTGTATGCTTACATGTATGTATGTATTGATTGTTCAGAAATAAACTAAGCAGTTTCTTGACAATGATATTATTACAAACGACTACAGATCACATTTCTTTTGAGTGACTTGTGTATCATTGTTATAGGTTCAAATGGTCACATTTCATTTGATTGTGTTATGTACTACCATATAGAAGAAAACGCATTGAAAGTTGAATGCAATGGAAATTCTGTCTCTCACAGCTGTCTATATAATTATTATTAGCAAATATTAACAGAAAAATGGTTTGAGTTATTGTAATAACGTGTTTCAAGTCACACCCTCAGTTCCAACACAATGGCTGTCATGACTGACATTGTGCGTACAGGATGTCTCATTCAATGTCATAATTAGAGGTACCTGTTGCCAGTTAACTGTTGGTATTTTCCAATATACTTTTTCCTTCTGAAAGGTTTGGTACCATCACTGTGGGTACCATCATGTCTGGGATGCATGTTTATTTTTTGCAACCACAATGGGCTTCAATACACTAACCCTAACCCTAACCCTAGCCTTACTGGCTGTGTATTGGAGCCCATTATGGTTGCAAAAAGAATGGTGGTATCTGAAGTAAGCTCTTATTTTTGTCGTAACCCCAGTAAATCCTGAGGCCTGAGATCTATTTCGCTTTTTTTTTCTATTGGATACTGAATTAACAAGAGGTGGTAGCATCACCCCCAAAGGGATGTACTACTCCAAATACTCCAAACGTATGATATATTCTAATCTATGGACCATCATTTCCAAATTTAATTTGATTATTTTTAAAGCAAAAGCAAGGTTACCCATGGAACCATAGTTATTTATTTGTTCATTACTGTTTTTTTTTCAGTTTATGCCACACTTTAAAAAAATAAACAACTGTCGGTTGAAACTAGCCTTATTTTAAATTAGCAGCTTGCATGGTGGTATCATTATTGAATGCAGCGTCATTGACAGAATTAGTTGCCTCAGCTGTTGAAAATTCACCGATGATGTATAAAAGGCAAAATGAAAACAAAAGTCACCGAAAGCAGGGAACCTTTCATCCTATGCAGAAATGTCTTGGCTAGTAATTGCTTGTGTCATCCTCAACGTCTTCGAAGAGAAGGCTCCGTCGTAAAGTACGCCATGGTTATACCCATTCCTAGTTCAATTAATCTGAAAAAGAAAAAAAAACCCGAAACAATCATGTACATGTACAACTATTATACTGCGTCAAAAAAGTATCCTTACACTTGGAAAGATTCTATGTTTACTTTTTTTCTTTGTAATAGCAATGATTAGTTGGACTACTGACTGACTCCTTTCTGATTCCAGGATCCTGTTCAGTATATTTCCTGTTTTATGATGTAATGCGCCAAAATAGTATCCTTACACTTTAACGCTAAACCATTTTAACACTAAGGCATATCTGGGTAAGTTAATCCTGCACATTATGACACACCATTGAATCAAATGTGGCCTCAAGAAGGAAGATTGCACGCATTTGATAGACGAAGGCCCAGTTTTAAAAGTGACAAACTGACCTATGTACAAGGTGAAACGATCCCAACAAGCGCAAGACACAGCACAGATCCTGGAAAGAAATCTTTCCAGGATCTGTGGACACAGTGAGCATGGTGAGGATGGTAGTTCTAAAAGGAGGTTTGAGTCACAAAATCATGACGACACAGTTTCTTCAGTCAAGCTGTGTGTTGCGCTTGTTGGGATCTTTTCACCTTGTATATAGTTGTATAGGTCAGTTTGTCACTTTTAAAACTAGGCCTTCGTCTAATCAAATGCGTGTAACCTTACTTCTTGAGGCCACATTGGATTCAATGGGGTGTCATAATGTGCAGGATTAGATAGTACATCTATTTAAAAAATATATTTACCCAAATATGATTTGGTTTTAAAATCATGATATTTTCCAAGTGTAAGGATAATATTTTGGCGCATTACATCATAAAACAGACAATATACTGAACAGGATCCTGGAATCGGAAAAGAGTCAGTCAGTAGTCCCACTATAGCGACTTTGGAGTGCAGTATTCGTGTTATTTGGATTATGTTTATATGGCCGTGTACCTTTTTATGTCATATACAAAGACTTATGTGCTATTATGTATAAACGGTGGATAAGATGATGTAAAACATTTACCTGAAAAGAAACTGATAGATGTACCACGACCACAATGCAGGTAGATTCCCATCTCGACCAAGAGTTAGGCTGTCACCATACACGCACACCAGGCCGTAAATGTTCAACCCACATGCAGCAAATCCAAGCACAGCAGCTGCTGCTGATATCTTTAGAACTTTTCCTGTCGCTCGACGGGATCTTAGACGCAAATTAACGTCAGATTTTCGCGCCTGTCGCAAAGAACGCGGAGATGAACCACCAGATGTTTGTGTGTTTTCAAATATGACACCAGCAAGGGTTATTTTATGCGAGTCTTCTGGTTTTCTTGGTCCATTGGATACTTCGTTCTTCCTCGAGATACCGTCATCTTCTGTTATTGTAAATGATACAGGCGTTACTACCATAGGCGAAGTCCATCTCAATGCTTTGTCTATGTCCATCGTAATGGAGTAAATCTGCTTGGAACCGCGAGTATTCTTTGATAATTGAGGGCTTGGAGGTGGCGATGAAGAAGACGTTAGTGGATCATTCAGTTTTCTAGCTGAATTTTGAAATTCCCTGAGTTTTCTTGATAAAGTTGGACTTAACGTAGGAGATGAAAATCCGCGAAGTTTTCTCTTTTGTAGTGGGCTTGAAGATGGTGATGTTGAAGAATGGAAATGGGGTCCCGGAGACGACTTTCTCTTTAGGTAAGGGCTATAGATAAAGGTGTCGACGTAGGCGACGCAGACAATGTGGCACTTCGGTTAATCTTACGCTTATTTTTTGGAGTCGAATATATCAGCGTATTTTGATACAGTACTTCTCGTGTGGAGTTTTCAAGTCTGTAGATCTTAGCAGCACCAATGAAGAATCCAACACAGAGAACAAACCCCCAGATGATGAAGAATCCTTGGCAGACAATGATAAGAAGCTGAATCTTCATTACTAGATGAGTGACAACACCGACGATTATAACCACAAGATAATGTGACGAGATCACGGTGAGTAAGAAGCTGATGCTTCCTATTTTGGACATGTTCGTCATCTTGAGTTTGCTTACTTGTAATACAACCCAATTGAGAAGTCCGAACGCAGACGATAAACATGGAAATGGAAGATTGAATAAGATGTCGAAAACTAATGGCGGGAAAGTGTGATCCTTATTATATGGATCGATTAGCAAGGAGACTGCACGACATACACCGAGTAGTATGATTTGGATGTTGACAGCGATAATGAATGGGCGGAGAGTCTTTCTTCGTTTTGATAACTTTCCTTTTGATGACAAATAGATCACTATTAATGTTGAAATGAATGCATATAAAGTTAATAGAATAAATGCAGTGCCAAGTGAATAAGTGAACATTGGCCAGGCTATATGCCATGATTTAGGCACATCAGAGAAATCAGGCAATGGTTCTGCTAAAGCGGAGACTTCTCGGAAGACTTCTCTGTCGTGTTCATTATACTCATGTCCGGAATATGCGGTTGATATTGAGTGAGTCGATGACACCGGTTGTGGCTCTGGATCAGTAATGGGCTCCGGTTCCGTCATCGGCATCGAATACTCCTGATTTGACATTGTAAACCCTGATGTAGAAAACATCTTGACGGTATTTAGGGTCTGGTCTACGTTTTCAACTCCGCCCGAGCAGAATCAGATCATAAGGTATTATGCATCAACCCGGTATATTGGACAGAGACGGCCGCGCGTAATAACGGTACACTGCAGCAACGAGTTTAGTCCTGATAGTTATAATACATGTCATTGACTGTTATGACATTTCGCGCGAGAAAACTAACATATGTTGTTCTTGATTTTTCTGACGTGAGGGTTTAAAATAAGCACAGGTTGGAGGACCTTTGTGTTGTGTCCTGCTTGACAATGGACCAGCTGTTGTCTTTTTAATTAAAGCAAAAATTCCCCTTCATCGTAAACCCACTCACTGGAGTTTTGTTTTAACTTCCGGGTTTTAACTATATGCTACGAAGATGTTTTATTCGTCATAAAAAACGCATGCCTTTACGTCCAAACGACCTAAGCTAATCGTAGATCCATCCTTTGCGCTAATTGTTGTGATAACCCCAAACCCTTACCCGGGGGTAAGACCAGCCATCAAAGATGGCCATAGAGGGGAAGGGGGGGGGGGATGAGGCCCCAATGATTTTCATTTTGCTCTTGTGAAATAATCCCGAGAGCAACTGACTTAAATTGCTAGTTAGGTGAAAAAAATCACTTCCTTTTATATTTAGGAGAAAATTCGGTGAAAATTGCATTTTAGTAGATTTTTTAGCCGAAAATCAAATTTTCCTATACTTTTTGTACATAGCCAAAACTATAGCCAAAACTTCCCAAATTTGCATGGGCGCCCTCACATTATGACGTCATAGCGACATTATGCGGGGAATGGTTGTACTTATTTTGGTATCACTGGATAGAGGAGAACATAACTAAACATAAGTATCAAATATAACGGTATAATTGAAAATTAGGGGGGTTGCAACAACCCCACCATCTTTGTAGTCCCGTGTTACAAAATATGGCTCAATAGTTCTAGGGTTAAATGATAGTACAGTGTGGTCCAAAAACAACTTAACCCAATTTCAAAGGTTGAGTTCTCAGAGTTAAAAAAATCTGTTTCAAGTTTTTGTTGCATATCCTGAAAGAGCATCTAACTACAAGTATTTAGTGATTGAAAAAGAATGTAAATTGCAAATGTGGCACCAGTTTTAAGGTAAAGGGTCAAAATATGTTTGTCCACACGTAAGCCTATGGGATTTGCCATCTGTGGTGCAGTTTCTAACACGATACTCACAAATGCATCATACTCAACTTGAAAGAATCAAAAGAATCAACTTAACTTAATGCGTTTGGAATAGGGATAAATTTAGGAGAATCAAATTCTCGCAATCAAAATAAATTTAGAATAGTCGTCCGAATTTGCACTATGTTATCAAAAATAAAATTTTGAAAGTATATGCCGACGGAAAAAATATTTATCGACGGACACGTTTACAATATAAACACCATGATCACAAAGTTGAACAGAATATTTGCTGTCTGTAAGCTGTTATGGCAACGCGGAAGTGGTCACGCCGTTGCGTATTTATAAATTAATTCGAAGCATACAGGAATCGGTTCATAGTGGTCGCATCCCGGAATCGCATACGCCCCAGTTCGACACCGCGTTCGCCTAGGCTAGTGACTTCCAGTAGGATTCATGCAACAGTTAGCACGACAAATCACGATATTGTTCGTCTAGAAGGACTACGTTCTCCATACCTGGGTCGCAATTCCCGGGTACTCAGTATACAGGGCTTATGCACAGTTTACATGCGGACTTTATTGCTGGAAATTTCTTTGCTCCTGGATCTCTGACCTTTCATATAGTTTCCTCAACATAGAACCGGGGCTATTTTTCCAAGACAGTACTACACTCTCCAGAGAGTTTCTCTGCAATGTTGATGGCTTTTGCACACTTCTGTTATGTATAGTTTACTTGGTTATGGTTTTATAGGTGACATAGGGGGCCCCAGATATAGATTATTCAGATATATCATATTGCTGGAAACAAATGTCCCCATGTAAATTGCATTGACAGGACAAGTCATCCATCAAAATATAATTTATGGTTATTATGTAGGTAAGGGTAAAGTCCTCATGTAAATAGGGCTTTAGCGACCACTGCCATGCCATCGTTTTGTTGATGCAAAATGTTGCAGCAGTTAAATATCTACCAGTTTTATTTGATGGTATCATCCTTGTACATCGCCCTCGTTTAAATGCGAATTTTAATTTATTCGTACGCGTCGCCACTAATATTTATGATTGGTTTGTTTTATGATTATAGGGTGACAAAGTCATGAATGAGCAACAGATTGTCTGCGACCGAAACTATTAAACTTGAAACTAAGTGGGAACTTTGCCCCAATCGTAATCAATCAGTATATAATGGCGTGTGGGATGATCACTTTGCCCTTATTATTATGTTTCTCCTGTCACCTTCTGTTTTCACGTGTTTTTTTATAGAATGAATATGATTTTATGTGACCTATGTAAATCATTTTTGTACTTTTGGTACTCTTTAGGGACTTCCATTATTTCCACGTTTACATTCAGGCATTTATAATATTTGTCACATCCGGGGTTAACATAACCTGGTTTATGGTATAGGCAGGACTGTAACCATGGAAACAACTACAGTAGCTATAAATGATTGTATAATAATTATGGACAAAATCAAATATTTTGTTTTAACACTCTTTAATATAGCGTTCGGCGAAATCAACATATTGCACAATCATTTTAAAGCAGAAGCTTCAAAATTATAAAAATTATTTAACATTAATATTCAAATATTTCGTACAATCAATTCGTGATATATAAATATGTTTTTGAATATTTGGCAAAATTCTTCAAGCCTGAAGGATGTTACAGCTGGTGGTGCAATAATTCGTCGCTGTTTTGGCAAACTGTCGTATGAAAATCGCATTTAAAGTTTTTCAAATTTTTGAAGACCCACTGGAGAGCACCAAAGTAAAATATGTTTATTATTTAAAAGAATATAATCAATAATATATATATCTGTCTTTGTTCTCAACATAATACAAACTGTTTATTCAATCACTAATTAGAAGTAATTAATCTGCAAACTCATACGACAGTATGCGAAAATATGCATTTAATGTATTAATAATGATGCGCCATGTGATACGACAGTATGTCAAAACAATAGGCAACTGCAGTTACACGGTGGCCTATGGCGACGTATCATGATACGACTGTATGCCAAAACAACGAAGACTTCGAGGGGGGTACATAAAAACCATGTCGTATCATACTTATTAGTTCCATATCTCATTAACTTATTACATTAAAGTCTCAAAACGTTGTTTATTCATAGATTTTAAAAGTTTATATAACTCATTTTGCCCAAAAATCTTTGTTTGTAGGTTGAAGGGGAAAGTGATGTATTTGCCACCTTTTCAATACCATTAATATTTATGCTTGCTTAAAAAGACGTAGAAAACAGTACAAAACGTGTGTGTGTGTGGGGGGGGGGACTGCTTGCGCAATGTTTTTCTACACTCTCTAGGGGGCCAGCACAATTTTGACAAAGTTTCCGAAAAAATGTTTTGCGAAAATCACTTGACTCACTCTTTTGTGTTGACAACTAATGTTTTCCCCACTTCGTTATATTTTCCTTAAACGAAATTGAGTTCTCCCGTAAGGTTTTCTAATCCGTGTTGAAGTGACCACAGGCGGCTGACACTGAAAAATTTGCATGGAAAAATGACCCGTCTCCTCCGCAGCCAATTTGGTTCCGCTCCATCGAAATCAAGCTGGTCACGGAGGAGACTACCCTCCTTTGTGTTTGTTCATTTGTGTATGGAGAGCCCTTTTGGAGTCCGGAATGACTTAGGCTACGCTCTCAGCTAGAGTCCGACTCTGCATTGCACTAGGAATACCTTTTCTGTGAAATCGCTATAGAGCCAACCGGGAGCACGTATTCGTTTTGAAAATATGGCATTAAAATTAGTATCACCCTTGTGGCCCCCGTGCAGTGGAAAACCTTAATTCTTTCATTAAAAGGAAATGAAAATTAAAAAAAACACGGATCTACTTGTGCACCAATAAAATTGGCACAGCAATTTGTCTCAAATATCAATGAATTTTAAGAAACATACGGGGTATGATGAACATTGACCTGACGCCATGATAGTAGGATCTATTAGTCGTTTTATATACAATGTATATACCGTATTGTCATAATACCAATATTTGTCATTATATATAATGAGTAATATCTAGCAACGTAAATGTGCAGTTCATATGCACAAACGAATACTGATCTTTATGATATTCAGGTTTTTGTACATCACATATAACATGTCACATAGGAGGTCATACGTGTTGACCTTCATCTATTGTATTTGTTCATCTGTGTATGGAGAGGATTAGCGCCATTAAACGCCATTAAAACTCCATCAGTATTAGGGCGTAGTTCAGTGAACTCACCGGATTGCTATTCCAAGTACTTTGATAATACAGATAATATGTATTAATGGGTCGAGGCGATTGCATTGAAAAACCTAATAAATTATTCATAACAGTTACGTAATCAATCGATAGTGCGGACACTTTTCATTTGCAAACCACCAAAATTCGTGATCTTTTAGCGTTGGAAAGGAAACCACGTGAATAGAGTGCCCTCTCAAGAATATCAACTCTCTGGTGACCACATACATGGCATATAAGCAGGTTGACATACAGCAGTTAGAGTCAGTACCACGGAATAGGCCTGGAAGCGGCACTAGACATTAGCATGAAGCCGCATTCATATGTAAATAGCGTATTGTTATTTCAATTTGCGCCCAGACGTATTGAGGGCGACAGTCATGTTATCCAGACAGAGAATGTCTTGATGCGCCAGGCATGTCAAATTGCTGAGTGAATGTGTATAAATCCCCTTTCTGTATAGGTAATAAGCTAGTACATTTCGTGTTCCAGTTTGTTATAACAAAAAAATAAGTATTATATTAAATATATTAAGTGTATAAACTTTGAAATTGACGTGAATTTGAAGTGCAGAGCTCCAAATCTAGGTAAATCGTGTAGTGTGAAATTATGCTGTGTGACCCCCTCTGCGTGGTAGAATTATATTCATAAAACATTGAATTTAACATATAATATGGGCAGCCAACCACGATTTATCAGCATTTAAAAGATATATTAATTAACAAAGATAAACAATCAACAGTACAAATGACAATTTAACTAGTAAACAAGTCTGAAATCTTAAAATGTTGCCACGTGATTTCCCGAACACATGATATGTCTACATGTGACCATTATTCAGATTTACCGAAGTATTTGGAGTATGGTGCACGGCTTGCAGGCAACTGTGTATTTCTTTACCTCCGTATAAAATCAATAAGTCATGCTGGGAGCCAAGTAACATTCTGTCTGCTTAGTGCATATTGGTATTTTATTTTACTTGAGAGCATATAGAAATACATAAAGACGAATAAGGCGCCATGATGGAAAGCTATGGAAGGTCAGGTCGGGTATCAAAGGTTATTTTAACTTCAAATACTACTTGTGTTTCACACCTTGCCTCTGTCACGTATTTCCTTCATGTTATTGACCTCAAGTCCTAATTTTGACTTTGCTATTGCAAAATGTCATTTCATATCAAATTAGTAGACTTTCTTTGAAACAAACATATCACTGGTGCCTGATGGGAATATCCGTCCGCCATTTCATTAAACTGGATCGTTTTCGCCTGGTTTGCGCCCAGATGTATTGAGGGCGCGCTATACTCTCATTGAACAGGCAAAGTTCGCAAAACTAACAACGTTGTTATTTGCCAATAGCAATTAACATGATCCAAGGGGTCGAACATGAATTATTCATAACGGATCGATAACTGGCCTCACTTTCTAGCTAGTAAACCAGCGGAATTTTTCATAGGTTTTGCGTTGCTAATAGAACAACCGTGAATTTAGTGTCACCCCCTTGCAGTACCTTACCAAAAGGGATCAATGGCTTACATAAGATAAACCTGACAGGTAAACCATAGGATTCCGTCTACAAGTATTATGCCTCTAACTTTTGATGAGAGCCGAAAGGCAGACATTTCCACAAAAACATTACCATTGGTCTTACAGTAATACATATTGTACAGCCACCTGTGTCAGAAATATAGTTGTTCAAACTGCAAATAATGTTTTGTGGAACCTGTCACAAAACCCTCATTTAGAGGCATATAATGCTTGTAGACGGAATTCTGAGGACTTCACCCATGAGGTGTACATGATTAATTCAAATTACTCATGGTCCGATCGAATTCACCAGGATTTTCAACACAGTTGACACTTTAAGATTATGCTTCTGCATTTCAACGTCCTTTTAAATAGTTGCTTCCATGTTCAAATGATTTGTCATGGAATTCATAGATTGCAGATTTGTGCACTTGCAATATAAACTACATTATGTAATTGTTCTTGAGTTACTTTACATCAGTTGAGTAGCTGCGTACTAACTTTTTACTTCAAGATAATAAATAATAAATAAAAATATATTTCGGATTTATAAAGATATAATGCGTTGGTCGAGAGAGATGTCTCACCGCAAAACCTGACGTGAAAATGCGACTAAAGATACGTATGTTATCAGTGTAGTGGGTGTGCCGGGTGGGGGGTAGAGAAAGAGAAAAGAACTAGAGCTAATTGCGCATACACATATACGCGACCTTAGCAATAGCTAATTAACTAGGCCTATGGCTAATTAGCCCAGCTAGCTATCTAGCATGCATGGATGTATTAAGGCATAAACAACCAGCAGTAGTATAATATGCTGATTTTACTGAGAGCTCTTTTTTTTTTGCACTGTAATTTGAAATTGACCATAGGGACAATGGGAGCAAGGTTAATTTGTTAGCTCACCTATAGCATATGTGAGTTCAAAAGGTCCAGCAGTTTGGTGTAATTCATTGGAATATACATGTATAACTACAACAGAAGTTTGTAGTATCATATAATTAGGCCAAGTAAAATAAAAAACATGTTTCAAGTCCGGGTTTTTGTAAAAAAAGGAGGAAGAGGGGGCTTTTTATTTTATATTTTCATGGCAAAATCGGTGTTAATACCCATAATTTGAGCTGTTTTAGCATACACAATAATGCCTGGAAAAAGGAGGAGGCCTCTTTTTATTTTTGTTCTGAGGATATAGGCCGGCTTCTCTAATTTTCATAAAACCTTCCAAAGTGTTTCTTGTATAATTAGCAAGGCTAAAGAAATATTTCTGCTTCCTAGATATATTTTTTGAAAAGTTATAACTGAATAAATATATAATTGGAGAAACCTCAAAAAGGAAGCGGGAGGGTACATGAAACATGTTTATTTTTTTATTTGGCCTTATAATTATTAATTGTATTACATATTAATTATTTTCCATAGTTGTGAAATCATTTTGTTAACCAAAATTATTCAATATTCATGTAAATATTTCTGTGCAACTTTGGTCATGCGCTATTAGAGTGCGACTTCCTACATACCGGAAGTAATATCTGCATGACCTTTGACCCCAATGACCTTTGACCCCAATGGATGAATACAATGTGTAATGTTATCATGCTATATTATAATTTGCGGAATGACTTAGCATTTTTAGTAACAGAACAGAAAATCACATCAGCCATAATGACCTTCGTATGACCTTTGACCTCAAGGCTAATGCATGTGTCAAGTGACATCATCTTGCTGTGTAATTCGTGTAAGGAGTAGCAGTTTTAGTAAAAATAACAGGAAATAACATTTTCGACCATAATGACCTTTCCTTAACCTTTGACCTTGAGTTGGTCACGTGACATTTGTGCCACCAGCTATTGGTCCTGATGACCAAGTAACATTGTTGTACCATATATATTTATGACAGCAGCAACATTTTAGGGTATTTGGTCATATACCGGAAGTATCCCCATTAATGACCTTTGACCCCAATTCTGGACATTAACTTTTAGACACTGGGTATAGCTGATGCATGTACCCAAGTGCCATCATCGTGCTGTATAATTTGTGGAAGAAGTAGCATTTTTAGTGAAATCACGTTTTTGGCCATTGACCGGAAGTGGATGACCTTTGACCTGAAGTTGACCATGTTTCATTTGTCCCCCCACCCAATGGTCCTAATGACCAACTATGGTCATCATGGCTCAAAGCATATGGCTACGGTGGCTCATTATAAGATTGACAGAAAGAAAGAAAGAAAGAAAGAAAGAAACAAAGAACTTGACAGAAACAGACCTTAGCAATTTTGCAAATTGCTAAGGAATAATCCTCACTGGGCAATTTGCCCCCTCCCCGTACAAAAAGTTCAGCCACGCCACTGTGTGTTACTTTGTTTAAATACTGCTATTTTGAATTTCGCCATTCTCAAACACTTCTCCAAACCTGAAATGTTGATAAACAACATGCCTGCACCTAAAGTTCAGAGTTCCGGGTTCGCGACATTGGAGATCATCTGTAAGACGTATAGATCGTAACGACGTAATGGTCAATCGCAATCTCTCAAAAGTAAATGCCAAACCTGATAACAAAGTATTGCTAATTAAAACTTTTGCTATAACCATCCATATCCAGGTCCTTCATTCGTTCAGCGTTGCTTTCGTGATATTGATAAGTAAACCATTGTGAACCCAAAACACAACTCCAGTATCCTGTGATTGAAATAAAATGAAAATAGGATAACAATATCATTATCATTTTCTTTGGTTTTAATAAATAATCATAAGTACAAATAGATTTATATGGGCCGTTGTATATATTTTTATTTTTAAATACAAGGTTTCAAGACATTTGTCTGTCATTGAAAAGAAAAGAAGAGTCAAGCTGTAATAAAAAGCAGAAATAAAAAGCTGCCAAAAAAGCAACAATACTAAATGCCGAAAAAGCGATGTAACTTTATAATTCACTGCCACTGGCCAATTATTAGTCTAGTATCAAGCCCTCCTGGTCGTCCTGGTTACCGGCGCAGTAACCTACAGTACGGTGGCTTCGGGTGAATACGGGCTTGAATCAAGACTAATAATTGACAAGTGGCAGTAAAGTTACAGCGCTTTTTCGGGAATTGGTATTGTTGCTTTTTTGGCAGCTTTTTATTTCTGCTTTTTATTACAGCTTGACTCTTCTTTTCTTTTCAATGACTGAAAATGTTTTGAAACCTTGTATTAAAAATAAAATACCATGGATCGATATAAACCAAGTGCACATACAGTCATTGGGAACAGCCGGGACTTGATCCCGGGACTCAGTAGGCAAGTAAAGAACCGCTACGTCAACTTACTCTTCCCGTCCCCCTGGCCGTAGATTTACAACGTTCTTATTATGAGGTGACCGCATGTAGTAATGTTAAGAACTGGTCTATCGATATTCCTTCCTGATTTGATGGAAATCATAATAATGAACACTTGGCTGTTCAATATTGCCCTTTATTTGATTTGGCGATTTGGCGTGAGTCTTGAACGCACGAGCCCACATCCTGTTGGTTTATTGCAAACGTCACCTCATCCGTACTACCAGCCGCACTTTGCTTTCCCGTTTAATTAAAGGTTGCCCAGCAGTTGTGGGCAGTGTGACGTCACATCTGGCTCGAAGTTTATTTGGTCAACCCATCAATCAAGAATTAATCAAAATTCCAAAGTATGGGGTTTTCAACATCTATACTACTGGGGTGCCTCTGTTTATTTTCATGTTGTGTATACATGCTTCACGGTAACGTCACTCACCTATCCGTAATACCAGTCGCACTTTGAACGAAATTATCTAACTACGTCATATAGTTTACAAAGCACTACCCGTGATCCCAGCGAATGCTTGTAATAAATTAAATTCTTAGAAATTGTTAAAACTGACGGAAAGTCAATAAAATTGTCATATTGATTGTAAAAACAAACGACAACCAACGAACAAAACGAGAGTTGATAAAAAATAATACTCCATTCAAATGCATGTATATTGTATAGCTGCAAGCATCCATACTGACGAACTTGTGTGCTTCTGCCACTGCATACACTTGAGTGATTCAGTTCTTAATTAGAACGTTTTCAGTCTAATCACTTTCAGGTTATGTTAGCAGTAGCACATCCATTCCTTCTCATGATTCTTTAGATCTTTCGATCTAGCGAATCGCTGAAAGAGGCTTCAATTTATTTTGGTGTGCTAAACCTGACTGCTCTATGAATACTAACCTGTGTATTGTTTGGAATGTGTACCATCCCCAATCATCTGGTTGTGGCGCCCCTTCAAACGGGTTGTAAATTGCTATAATCCCGTAGATACTAACAGAAAATAGACCGATACCAATTAATGTAGTACAGATACCAACATTCTTCACTTTGGTTAAGTAACTCTTCCTTATAATACTCTTGGATTTAAATGTTCTCCTCAAACGCCTTAGTGGACGTATAATTATTGGCACATCTTCATTCTCAGGTTGTTGGTCAGGTTCTGGATCAGTCTCTGATACTGGAGCTATTACTGTCACTACTTCAACCGTCGATCCGTTTGTGTTTCCATTATTTGCTTGCATCGATTGTGTGGTATTTTGCCCGCTGATTGTTTTTATTGAGTCGTGATTTTCGCGGGGAGTATTTGTGTTAATCAGCTCGTTCTGTTCACTTTTAATAGAATTGTTCGTCTCATCATTGGGTGATTTCTTCCTAATGGTGCTTTGTTTGTTTGTAAACACATACTGTGTGCGTTTGAGGGTTAACCTGTGTTCACGATCTCGTTTAACCAACTTCTGTGTTGTGTATAAAAATCCAAAGGTTAAAATTAACCCCCAAATCACAGTCACTATTTGACACACAGTCATAAGAAAACACACTCCACGACCAAGGTAATACAACATAAAGTCAATTGCAGCGACAAAAGCAAAATGAGCAATTACTATGGCAATAAGAATTGACGGTTTTTGTAACGCACTGTTGATTCTCCTGACTTGAAGAAGTTCCAAGAAAGCCCATTGGACGAGAGCAAACGCTGACGTCAGACATGGTATAGCTAAATCAGCGAATAGGAGCGCTCCGACTGATTTCATATATCCTTTTATACCATATGCATCAACAAACAAATACAGCGATCTCATAAGTCCGAATATGATGACGAGGACATTGATGGTTATCATGAAAGAAGGTTTGCTACCTGCTTTCTTATTCCTGATGAGTGGCACTAACGCAAAACAGGCTGTAAAGACAAGTATGAGAAACAATGCGCCAAAGAGATAAGCGTGGACATTGATAGCCACACATAGCTTCTGCATGTCCAAACACAATTGTACACATCCCTCGAAAGTATAGTTTTTTGAGCAACCCATCTCGCTGTGGTGATCTGCACCTGAATGCGATCCCGGCTCAGGCTGAAAAAGATAAACGAAAGGGAACAATTAATATCACGTATTTTCAATTGGATTATTTAACAAAGTCGAAGTGTGTAGTAGATAGTTATTTTGGTTATTTCAGGCCATACTATTCACATTCTCATTCATGTGATCTATGATATACAAAGTTCGACAAGCTTTTACATATTTGTATGTAATTGGAAAGTTTCGATATTTGTACTGTTTGCACCACGCGCGGCATCATTATTCGACAGTGAGCGGGGGAGCAGATCTAGGTTCTGTTAGGAATACCTCAAGGGACAGTACTGGGACCATTATTATTTTTGATACACATAATTGATATACCCGACAAGCTTCAATCGAAATGCCGGCTTTTTGAAAACGATTGTCTGGTTTTTAAAGATATCTCAACACCTGCCGACAAAGACAGCTCAGAATGACAATCCAATGGAACCATGCAGACTAAACGCAAAGTTTTGAGTCCCTCGGACCTTAGATCATCGATCAGCAGCAACGAGACAAGAACTGTGCATAATTCATGCACCCAATATCAACGAAGGCGCTTCTACATTCTTCAGTGATTTAACAGACCCTGATGGAAGGCTCAAATTACACAATGTGCGTGATCGCCGTTTGGAAGAACCTGACACATCACGATACAGAATAGCAGACATCTGCCATGGCATCACCGAACAACTTTAACACGCAAGGGTACCACCGTGACTGTTACCAACGGTTTACAAGTAATCTGGGTAGGTTATAACCGAGCATGTTGATATGATGATGCGCCGTCTACCTGTGGTAACAGTCGCCCAACGCGCAAGCAAAGTACAGAACGGATTATATTCGACCCCGATTGTGATCTTTGCAATAAGATAGACATAATTAGTACCACATCATTTGAGAAAGATGGTTGGCAGCATCTTCTGCATGTAGATGAACAGAACAATCATGATGGCAGTTAGGATTGGCTATTACGGAGAATCAAGGGATACGATTTGTTTGCCGGTTTGCATGTGAAGCAAAGTATCATCCCATGTGCCGCAGGCAGTATATGGCACGCCGGAGAAGTGGCTATCCTGAAAGTGCTGCTGAACAGCTGAACAGTCAGCATACATATGAGTCTTGTTTCAGACATGTTGATGAAAGTGTTCTGAAAGGCCAACAAGTTGCAACATTATCTTCACTCCGTCTGATGTACATTGCCAAGCTGAATGAAACCAGATTACAAATTCAAACTTGCATGCAGGTAAACTCAAACGTAAGCTGCAAAGTCATCCCATCCTGGGCAACAAGTTTACGGGGCGTTGGGGGGGCTTTAATGGAATGATTTAAATGAAGTTACTTTACTTTCATTTTACTCTTTATATCGTTTGTCAAGTTGATTGATACGTTTGCTCTGCGTGTATTGGGAAATGTGGTTGGAATCTTATCTGTATTAAACAACGCCAGATTGACACATTGTTCCTGGTCCTACAATTTTATTAAACACTTCATAGGTAATAGGATTTAATTTGATCAATAGGCATACTTATAATTAATATTTCTATTTCAATTGAATCGTATGAGCTGTGTCACCCCGGATGGGGAAATATTATTATATTCCTAATTGTGACACCACTTCGGGAGGGGGCATATCTTCGTGTCATTTCAAGAGATGTCCATTTAAGATCAAAAGGTTAGTCAGTAAATAAGTATAAACAAATTAGATACACTGCTATTGACAACACTTTATTAGTAGTAAACAAGAATTTGTCTTTAAAAAAGACAAGTTCACGGATCAAGTGTATAGTACATGTACTTTGATCTAACATTTAATATTCATATCTAACCTACTCTGCACTTATTCGACAATAAATAAGTGATATGAGGCTTAATAATGATACCTGCGTCTTGACTCTGGAAAACAATATTTTTTAAAAAGCTCATTTTGCATTTAGTTTTTTAGCCACCTCGGGAGCCACCTACAGGATCTCATTTTGCATTTAGGTTTTTATTGCGTTGCAAAGTAGCAAAACTTTCTTTATATATGGCCCAAATCGTGCCTGGAAAAGGCTATACCCTCTTACAACCTATCAACAGGTCTGATTTCTGTAATGAGGTGTCACCAGGTTTGCAAGAGATAATAATACCAAATATAAAGACCATGAAATTCACCACATCACGACCAAGCTCACATTGGGTGCCCATTCCTTTTTTAAAGGAATTTTTATTAACTCATTGCTAGCTTTTGTTAGGGCCAGGGTGTCAGGGATATTTGTATTTGTCAATATTATACAGGTTTATACACAGGGTTATTACAAGAGTCAATAAACATTCAATTAACTATAGATAATGGACTTAGTTTTGTGCAATGTAGTTATACATGTATTGAACTTCATCTGAAGTAAATAACATGCTACACCGTTTTCTATACAGAATAATGAGGCCTTTTGTGATGAGGCCTGACCTCGACCTGCTAGTTTTTTGATTAACCAATCAGTTATGTGTATTGTCAGCATGTGATGGCTATAAGCCAATTACAAACATGTTTCTAAAAAAGGCTAAAAAATTCCTACGCTGGATAGTTGTCATGTTGGGCAAGATTAGATAAAGGCATACAAACCAGGGTATGAGATATTAGGAAATATTTCCTAGCCTCTTAAAGCACATGGTTGGTGTGCTATATAGATATTCAAGACACATGGTATGTAAGGGATAAACTGTGCATATGAGATGTGGGTGCAAGTGGCATCATTTCACTGCCGTGAAAAACATGATCACAAGTATTGATTTGATGCTGTAACCTTTTCATTAATTTCATTTACACCGAGTTACCATGGTTACATCCATTTAGATTTCTACCACATTCAGCACATTATTCAATTAGTCCCGGAGCACGAGGTATTGTGTATCGGGTTACCTATGAATATTACCCCGTTTATATAAATTGTTTAACCTTGATACAAGAACTAACGTGCAATAAGTTATATAAATATGAAATTGGTTAATTTTTTTTAAACCTGATTATTTGGCATACTTCGTCTGTGATATAGCATACTAGCGTATGACGACTTTTTGACAAAATGAGCTATATAAACTTTCACAATCTATAAATGAAACTCTATATATTCAAAAAGTGTTGAGACCTTAATGTAATTAGTTAATGAGGTATGGCAATAATTAATTAATGTGGTACGGTTTGCAACCCCTTGCATGAAAACATCCCTTTTTCATCTGGCTTATCCGTCGCCATATGCTACCCTATTGATTTGACATAAACATCTCAAAAAAAGTAACTACCCCCCCCCCTCTAAATAATGCCATTATTCAAAAAGGGTAATTGTATTGCAAATCTGTAAAATGCGTTGGAAACAGAATTTATATCTTATCAAATGAGGTGTCAAAATGCGCAGAAATAAATTCTGCTTACAACGCATTTAACAGATTCGTAATACAATACCGTAGCCTGTTTTTGAATATCCATTATTTAAGGGATTTTTTTAAAAGATATTTACAAGAGTACTAAGTATCACCGTAATCACGTTACGTATCACTGTGGAAGCAGGGAGGAAGATTTAAAACAAAATGTTTTGGCATACTATTGTATGAGTTTATGACTTTTAAGTTAATCCCAATTAGAGCAAACAGAAAATGTTCCAATCATGATTGTGAATAACAAACTGAAATACCTATTTTTATCATATTCTTAAGAAACATAAAAACAATTTACTTGTTTGCTGCCTAGTGAGTATTCAAAAATTGGTAGATTTTCAAATGCGATTTTAAAACACCATTTCCCCTCACACGCTAGTATACTAAATCACAGACGATTTGTAAATGTAATGTTAAACTTAACGGGAATAAGCCAAATTCATTGTGTTTGTCAGGCCAACAGAGTGCAAAGCAATTCTGACACCCTAAATAGTGTCGTACTCGTACAGACATTAAATATCCCCGAGAAATTTCGGCAGTTACTAATATTATTTCAGCATTTTGGGTTAAGAATATATAACAAAATTGAAATTTGTCATGAAAATCGTACTAGTTATGCAATGGCTTCAATTGGCACAATACTATAATACAAATGTACTTACCAGTGAGCCCGGCTCGCAGTTATTTCCCATTTCGAGAAAAAGTTTACATAAAACATGAAAGATATATCATGGATGTATTATGTATCATGATATATGGCGCGCGTTCACAAACACTTCCTACACGGTAAATGGTGTATTCTTACTGAATGATAACTTTTTCACCGTGACTGTTTACAAACAGTGCAGTGTACACGGTGACAGAGCGTATTCTCAAGAATTTGTCAGGGTCATTGCATTAATGACGGAAGTGTGATTACAAAGGTAACGAGATAACAATTAAAACCTTTTATTTGTACGATATGACGAATGAATAAGTGGAGTTGATAAATAGATAAACAAATGCCAAGTCCAAAAACAATATCCACAGTATCATTATACAAAGACCACTGAAAACGTGAGACTGGAGTTTGTCCTTTTTGAGGCCAGCGCGGCGCAGAGCGCGGCATGACACAGAGTTGCCAAAAAAAGTATTAGACTAATAATACTTGTCGCCCAATCCCCAAATTTAAAAGCACCCATGTTTTCAAATATTGTATCAAACCAATATATGTTCTAAATCAATAATAGAATTAATAGAAAGATATTTAAAAATACTTTTAAGTTTTAAAAATATCTAAAATTACTTATGAGTAATTTCTTATTAAATTCCCATAATACAGCCTGTCTCAAAAAAAAATTGTGCAAGTGAAAAGCGCCCTCTATGGCAATTAGAGAATACCGTTGTGCCATAATGCTTACATCAACGTCACGGGCGCAGTCTTAGCTCTCAAATGCCGTTTGTTTTGTTCAATTTGCTTGTTCCAATTGCGAGATATGTTTAATTAACAACGAAAGGGTAAAATCACAATTGTGCCACTTTTACTATGTAAATCAATCATAGCTGTCGATGTTGATGCGTCTATTGCACTCCTCCTTTTGGGTCGCATGCATTAGACGCATCAACATCAGCACGCGTGCATTATTTTGTCTAATATCTCTCCCAACAAGAAATACGCGTTCATTAACCTATAACATGTATAAGTGCGCAATATTTGTTTGTCTTTTAACATGTCTTAAGTGACTAAAAGAACAGCATTTACCATGATAAAATCATGATAAAATAATTGACATGCACATGTATTTAATTTTTACAGCCGAATGTGAAATATTTATTTATCTTTTAATCTCTTTTAAGTGGAAAAAGAGAATCATCATTCCTGCATCATGATAAAACAGTAAAAACAGTCAAAAAATGTTGTATTGATGCATTCTTTTGATTACACGAAGGAACTCTTGATAAACTTGACGCTATCACTGTTACATGTAAAGCCCTCTCCCCTAGCATTGTGCCTAGTAAAAGTGGCACAATTGTGATTTTACCCTTTCGTCTTTAACTAAACATATCTCGAGATTAAAACAAGCAAATTGAACAGAACAAACGGCATTTCAGAGCTAAGACTGCGCCCTTGACGTTGATGTAAGCATTATGTCACAACGGTATTTTCTAATTGCCTGAGAGGACGCTTTTCACTTGCACAATTTTTTTTGAGACAGGCTGTATATTGGTCTCTTTTTAGTCACGTAGTTCGTCAATTGTTGTTCTTTTATATGTAGAGCACCCTCAGGAAACAAAAATTATATTTGTTTACCATGTTTACCCCCGGTGTTTACCCCCCGGTTTACCCCCTTTACCCGCGGGCTCCTTTTATAGAACCTGTGGTTCTAACGCCCATTTGAAGAAAGTTCTTAAACATGTTAAAGGTCCTCCTGGAGGGCAGCCGAACCTTTAAGCTAAGAGTGTATAATATTATGATGCTGCCCCCAGCAGCCGTCAGACTTTCTCCTACAATTGGTGCGTGGCGGAAAGTGGAAACAGTCCTTTTCAGAATTCTCCCGATTGGGCTACTAGTCGGAGATTTAGAAACACTACAATGACATTTTATGTGGAAGTTCCTGTTTCGTATGCATGGTGTTCACTGACCCCAAGTACAGGGAAGTAATCATTGGTAATAGGGAATGTGAATTGGAATAAATTGATAATAATAATGATGTCATATTATCTAAAGGGTCATAATTATACTCAAAATATTTGACTTAGAATCTTTGTTCAACAAGTAGTCGTTATTCAATCTTTCCAATTCTTTTTGTCTTCTAACGCATGTTTGTTGGTGGGAAAAATCTACTATCGTTGATCATCGCAATTACAAACGACTGAAAAATACAAGCATATTAATCTTGCAGAACAGTTGCAATCCTTTGGTAATTTTCGTTGGCATGTTTTGTCTTGATTCTCGTGAGTTGATGTCACTGAACAATAATACATTGTGGCAACACATCTAGCATGTCTAAAGTGGATGAAAATGAATTACGGACGAGTTCAAATAAGATGACATAAACATATCAAACTAGTAACTAAACGCTCATAGATAATGGTCATTATTCAAAAACGGGCGATTGTATTACAAATCCGTAAAATGCGTTGGAAGCAGAATTCATTTCTGCGCATTTTGACACCTCATTTGTAGCATTTGTCTAAATATTGACGTCACAGCGTACATTTAAATCAATGTAACCCAAGATTTCAAAGTTGCAGTAAATTCTATTGATTTGTATTCAGTTAAATGGAAGGAAATCTGTGTAATGATATCTGATTGTTGTAAGTGCAACTTTCAAATCTGGACCTCACTACATTAAACTGACCGGTGTTTTATTGTTTTCTGAGCTATCATATCAAAATGTGCAGAAATGAATTCTGCTTCCAACGCATTTTACAGATTTGTAATACAATAGCCCGTTTTTGAATAATGATCATTATTTAAGGGGGTACTACACCCCTGCCCAATTTTGTGCCTATTTTTGCATTTTTCTCAAAAATTATAGAGCATTGGTGACAAGTAAGATATGTATATTATAGGGGCAAGGACTACAACTGCTACACTGGAAATTTTATTTCAGCACAGACAACAGTTGTGGAGTTACAGTCAAAAATGAGGGAAATCAATATTTGATTAATAAATCAATAACTACTTGCCTACTACTAAATAGTCCTTGCCCCTATAATATACATATCTTACTTGTCACCAATGAGCTATAATTTTGGAGAAAAACGCAAAAATAAGCAAAAAATTGGCTAGGGGTGTAGTACCCCCTTAAGAGGGGTTAGTTACTTATTTTGAGATGTTTATTTCACACGGTTTTTTGATGTGATCATTATTTAATTTTTCTAACAAAACATTATTATAATCAGTGCCGCCGACAAGGGGGGGGGGGGGTAACTGGGGGCGTTACCCCGGGGCCCGGGTCCTAGGGGGCCCGTAAAAGGTGAAGAAAAGATACTTTACTATGGGGCAGTAAAAGCAAAGAAAACGGACCTCAGGGGCCCGTAAAAGGTTCAGAAAAGATACCTTGCAATTAAGGCATATTTTCTTTGCTTTACTATACGAGCTGACAAAGGTCTCTTTTCTTAGGCCTAAGGTATCTTTTCTTTGCTTATTACGCTTTTTTACATACTCACTAAGGTCTCTTTTTTCCTTTACGGGCCTATGGTATCTTTTCTTTGCTTTTTACGGGCCCACTACGGTCTCTTTTCTTTGCCTTTACGGGTCCATTATAAGGTCTGTTTTATTTGCTCTTTTACTACCATAAAAATCAAACAACGTAACGGGCGGGCCCGTAAAAAACAAAGAAAAGAGACGTGCATTTTATAAAAAAATACTAGATGGCCTTTGAAGCACACACTCTAATAAATATTTCACTTGAATTTACTCTTTGCTTTTGCCAAAATGATCATCCTCGATACAATGAAATCTTCGAGAAATCAGGGGAGTGCAGCTTAATCGTGGGAACACAAATTGCACATTTTCGCGCGCTTCGCGCGCATTGTGCCCTCACTTTATTATTAATCATTTACCTTAAAATTGGCAATTTTTCTGCGCTTCGCACGGAGTTTGTTTCAGTAAGTCCAATATGGGAGCAAAAGTCGCTAATTCGAATTACAAATTTTCGCGCGCTTCGCGCGCATTTGTCCAATTCACCAGATTCACCAATTCACTTGGATCATTTTAGCTTCAAATTGGCTTTAAATTAGCAAATCTTTGGCACTTCGCGTGGAACTTGTTAAGAGAAACTTAATCTGGGAGCAAAATGCCGTTCAAATTGCAAATTTGTACGCGCTTTGCGCACATTTGTCTCCTCCAATGTTCATATTTGATTATTGGCAGCTAAACATGCTACCGTACTTTCGCTCCGCTGCAACATTATGTTCAAGGATTTTACACCAACCATCCTCCCCATGATGTTACAAAGAAGTTTATGCCACTGCCCCCCCTACACACACACACTTATGAAGTCCTGCACCGTCATCACTGATCAAAGGGGCCCGTGTGTTCACATTGCCCCCGGGCCCGTAATGGCTCTCGGCGGCACTGATTATAATGTTCAATTCTGGACCTGAATAATTCCAATCAGCTATCACACTAACAATCAGCTATCACACATATATTTTGTAGCAATTTTTAACATAGATTTTCGTTTCTATATCAAATTATTAATCTTTTTCTTTTTTGTGGTCATTTTAATTCTATAAACTGTACATTTGTGTACAAATTGAGGGCGCTATTTACATATACTTTAAATCAAATTAGCCAAATAATATGAGTTATACCTACACCTCATGATAAAAGGTTTTTTGAAAATTCCCTTGTCACTTGTGTTAGTCTGTTTGGTGATGTTCTAATACCATTTTACAAGTGTCTAACCCTTGTAAAGATGCAAAAAAGATTTTAGATCAATAGCGCCATCATTGTTCAACTTTTCTTCAAAATGACTCAGTATTACATGCCAACCGTATTCACCATCGAAAACACCAAATTGGATAAAACAAAAAGTGTTTGAAAGCTGAATATCTCAGCTATAGCATGGTGTTGATACCAATTGCATCACACTAAATCTTTTGGAAGCAAATTGGCCATTTTTGCTTGCACCATTTTTATACGGACAGATCGAGAAAGACTAATATTTGTATATGATTTTGGTGACAATAAAATTTACAACGAGAGTTCAGTAAACAACATGCCAGAATTGATGAGAATATGATAAATGCTGAAGTAGTTCGGTCATCGAGCGCAGGAAATGACCAAAACGTTCCGTACTCCTTAAGTTTATTATTAACTAATACTGCTTTATCTGGTCTTGCACGGATACTACAGCTATAAGTTATAGATTGTATCCGAAGAGCATTCGAACTTCTAATTTTTACGTGATGATTGATAAAAGACAAAAAAAAATATGTAAAACTAATTCTATACATAATCCTAAATATAAATAAATCTTCATCGAACATTCCTGCTCGCACCACCCCGGGCGCACCACATACATGCCTACCTGGTCCACTGAACGAAAGATGGAAATGTCAAAATCGTCCCAAAATTTAATGCAGAAACTAAACAACTGAATAGTTGTGCAATTTGAAAATCACACCTCATTTTCAATCCATTCCATGAGCCAAACATAAAATATAAGTTACTGAACAAAGGGGCTGTGCAATTATTACAAGTTTCCCCAAAAATCGCTTTCTCCTCCTTTTTGATGACCGTGCCAAAACAATCTTAGCCCCCAGCTCCCGGGCCCACCACTTTATGACGTGCCAAAATATCTTTGCTCTCCATCCATTTAAAACACATATCAGATTTTGGTGAATCAAATTGAAAACCATAAATTTCTCTAATCATAAACCGTGATGTGAACATACTAGTATATCATGTACATTCACGCACAATTTTTGACTAAAATCTAGGTTTAAAAGTCAAAACCTCAAGTGATCCTTACAATATTTTTCAAATTTTATGTCATTAAATGAAAGAGCACACTTATATTGTCCAATACTAGCTTCATTTCAATGAGCAATGACCAATTCTCTTTAAATTGCAAATCTTGTGCGAAAAGTTACAAGTTTTGCCTATTTTGTCATAAAGTTGTTAATTCAATGAAAAATGACTTCGCTGCTTAAAGAGCGCTTACAAATTCATATGCACCAAACGTAACTATTATGACTACATCGCGCAGCTTAATCCAAGATAAATCACCCAGAAACACTGGTCATTCGCAAGCCATTATATTGTTATACAAGGCTCACTCAGTCATTTAATTAGGCGCTACACCGATCGAATTCGGTTTTGAAATGAGCGAAATTGTGAGCCACACCTTTTCAATTTTCTCAGCCAAATAAAAAACCATGATTTTCATTCTTTCAGTAAATATCAGAAGAAAACCATTATGTTTGATACTATATTTTTTTATTTTAAATCCTGCTGTTGAACTTCACTGTAAAAATTTGACGTTCATTTTTACGGTAGAATAACTGGCAAACTAAGTTGCTAGCATTCTACCGATTTACAAGTTCACCGTATAATAACGTTTTGAACCCCTCAATTAAAAACCAGATTTTCACCCCTCCGAAAATAATGGTTTGGTCCTGATGTATATCAATATAGATCGATTGGCCGCTACGTGCGTTTTGTCTATTTGTTTATCATGGGCACAATTGACAATTATTTGGCCAATCAGCGATCGCATTTGGCAAGGCTTGATTCTGTTTGTGCATGCATACCACCAGTATTCTGTCAACATTCATGCAGACAAGTCGTATAACAAATTTTCTCCCACCCACCACTACTAATTGCAAGGTGTGGGTTTAATTGTCTCGGTCCCAGCCGGTTTGTGTTCCTCCGTCACTAAACAAAGGGGTTTGTTTAGTGACGAAGGAGCACAAACCGGCTGGGACCGAGACTATGGGTTTAAAGCCATTAAAAATATGTGGAAATAAATTTTATATAAAAAGTTGATAGATTACGGGTAATTAAAAACAAATATATATTCATACGAAAGAAAACTTTTGAATAATCTATGAAAGTTTATTAAAATATAAGCAGTTCACAAACACTTGTTAGGGGGACCTGATACAAAAAAAATTCATCGCGAAAATTGTTTTGGGCCCCCTTTACAGACCTCAAAAATTTCAGGCCCCCCCTTTTGACATGAAAATTATGGGTCAACCCCATAGAAAAGCATATAAACTCAATTTTCCCAGGAAAATTTGTGGTCATTTTTTTCAGGCCCCCCCCCCCAGGAGGGTTAAAAATTTTCATCCCCCTTTTGCATCAGGCCCCCCTAACAAGTGTTTGTAAACGGTCCCTAATTAGAGTGAAGATGTATTAATTACAATAGAGTTAGGGGTGTGCAATTTGACATTATCCATCAGTTTTTGAGGCTCTTTATAATTTATGATGTGGATATCGGTAAAGTTCGTGCAGTAAATGTCAAAAGACACACCCTGTGCTTGGTTATGTAATAGGACCTAAATAATATTTTTACAGGTATCTGATCTGTAGAAAAATCGGTTCGGCGGAAACTCTTCTCTGAGCTAGTTAAATGGGGAAAAAAAAGTCTCAAAAAAAGTAACTAACCCCCTAAAATAATGGCCATTATTCGGGCTGTTGTATTACAAATCTGTAAAATGCGTTGGAAGCAGAATTTATTTCTGCGCATTTTGACACCTCATTTGATACGATAGCCCAGAAAACAATAAAACACCCGTCCGGTCAATTTAATGTAGTGAGGTCCAGATGTGAAAGTTGCACTTACAACAATACAAAATCACTCAGATATCATCACACAGATTTCCTTTCATTTATATACTGAATACAAATCAATAGAATTTACTGCAACTTTCAAATCTTGGATTACATTTATTTAAAAGTACGCTGCGGCGTTAATGAGGTGTCAGAATGCGCAGAAATAAATTCTGCTTCCAACGCATCTTACAGATTTGCAATACAATCGCCCGTTTTTGAATAATGGCCATTATTTAAGGGGGTTAGTTAATTTTTTTGAGATGTTTATTAATGTAGCCTATATGTCACAATATTAAGGATTACTCAAGGTTAAAACAGCCAAGTAAGACAATATTTCCTTCTAACATGTATTCAAATATGTACATGTATACTTGATATTTTCATATTGGATTAAGGTTTGACACTATTTTAAACTGTTGCGATTTGGTAGTTCACAGTATCTTGCGAATGGTAGTCAGCTTTGACAAAAATTGCATTGCTCAATTCATAGCGAGTGTGTAGAAGAAGTCAAATATCACAGATAAACTTTTGTAGGTCATGTGGTTCTTGAGTTATGTTGTAAAGAGGGTTGAAACAACAACACTTTTGTAAAACGTACATAACTCATTAACAACAATAAATTAAGCAGATTTGCAAAGTATATGATTTGTAGAATAAACTTTTGCGAAACACCAAAGTGTTATTTTTCAATAATATATTGATTCAGATAATGAAAATCGATTTTTTGGCTGCTTCGACCAACAATACCTCGTATAACCTTAATATACTATTTTATATCGAATTTAACCTTTCATGAATTTCTCTCTTAGGATTCCAGGAAGAAATCTCTTGGATAAACAGTATTCATGTACAGTTACTGTAAAGGTTTCAGGTCACTATCCACTAACATATTTGTTATGACAATATCAGCTCCTATGTAGGTTGTTCACTGGGAGGTACTAATTATATCTACCAAAAAACGTTTCAAAACGTAAAACGGGGCCACAGTTTAAAAAATCTTTCCTGTGTGGCTTTTCACCCTTTTTAAAACTTGGTCCCATTTATGAAAGTTTCTAAAGACCCATACGAAGTCATCTTTAGGCTACTTGTTTCTTTTCTTAGTTGTCAGTGTTCATTTTGTAGAGTAAATGAATTAATGTTCGTCCGTAAAGACGTTATAATGTATTTTGATTTAAGCAAAAGTAGCAAATACTCACTTTGTTAAATTCTTCATCGTCTTGTGATGATGATGATGGATAATACAACTGATGTCAGATGATTATTAAAGTCGTGATGGTGACGATGATGGCAGTGATGAGGGATTTAATTTAGTATAAAATTCTCAAACCCCTCCCGCACCCACCAGTCAATGTTGTTTTGATACTGACAGGAACGGACAATTGGTCTAGTATTGGCTCCAACATTGCTTTAATGTTTGCCACTCATGTTACTTGTAATGTTTAAACAAAGAGCACGTTTCTATAGTATCACTCACAGCATGGAAATAGTAGACATGCTCACATTTTCGGCAAGCCCCACGTGTCAAGGCCAAATCGACTTTTACAATGTTTATTGAAGAGATAAGATATGCATAATCTTAGTTTGCGAGAAGATAAGAGGTCAAACGTTTCCATGTTAAAATAGAATTACATGCTAGGCATGTTTGTTCCTCTTTGTCGTTTGTGTATTAATTATCATCATCATCATCATCATCATCATCATCATCATCATCATCATCATCATCATCATCGTCGTCATCATCATCATCATCATCATCATCATCATCATCATCATCATCATCATCATCGTCATCATTATCATCATCATCGTCGTCGTCGTCGTCGTCGTCGTCATCATCATCATCATATCATCATCATCATCACCATCATCATTACCTGACTACTAGCCACAACTGAAACCCATACCAAGGAAAATAAAATATCAATTTTGCTGCAAACCCTCAGAGAAAATTAATATACAAATATTTAAAATCGTGTTTTATTACAACGTATCTAATAGTAATAGGAATTTACACACAACCATGACAACTGCTAAATTAAGCTGAAATGAAGAAAACATAGACTATAAAAAAGTCTAAAATGAAAATAAATGTTGTTTTACATCGTTGAACACGGTATGGCGACTTGTAGATGTCACGTGTGCATTTATAAATGCGCATTTATATATATACCCGAAGTCCACTGTTTAATACAATATTAAGATACTTACACCGTTGCTCAGGCTCTCCATTTGCACTTTTGCAGCTATTTACATCACACAGGTCATAAAAACGAAATTGTAAGTCCAGTGTCCCTGACCAGTAGCTGCTAGTGCCCAGTGTACAGACAAATATCATCTGTAGAGAGATGGATTCCCGGGGGATTAACGTTGTTGTATATGTATATACTTTGCCATGGCCATACCACTGATTAGTAGCTATACCAACAGATACCAAATGATGTTAGCTGATGTTGTGTCTTCCCTGGTCTTCAGTATGCTGCGACCAGTATTTAAATTGGATAAGCAAACACTACCAATTGATTAAGCAATGACCATTACGTAAATATATGTTTCATTTATTGTGTTTGTTTTGACACGATTGACTGCACCGACGCAACAATTCAGCTATTGTTCGGATTTGTTCCGTTTTCATGATTTTGAGCGCTGACATCATTGGGAAATGTTGTAAATCAATGATAGTATGAAATAATCTGGCTAGCCAGGAAGATGTTTATATGCCTTAGGGACCGATCGTTATTTACGGCAGGGGGGAATGGGTGTTTTGGCAAAAATATCGACAAAAAATTTCGCGTTCCCCCCTCGCGTCCGCTCAAAATTTTCGCGTTCCCCCTTGTTTTCGCAATTTTCTCCATTTAAAATTTAGCAATCCCCCCTCCTGGTTCAACTAAAAACTTCAGGTTCCCCCCCTCAAGACCACAAAAAAATTTACCCCCCTAAATTTACCCATTCCCCCCTGCCATAAATAACGATCGCTCCCTTACTAAGTTACTACAATGATCAGTTCCGTATAAACTGATTTACTGTGGCATATATCTTATACCATGTTTACTGCATTAAACTTGTTAGAGAGTTTTGTGGTTCTAGCATCCTCATTAAATAGATAATCCACGAAAAAAGCTTATTCCTAAAATTTCAGTTGATTCCGATTTTGTGTTTGCGAATTATGCACGATTATGAGTATTGTGCTGCTCCACATGCCACTGTGTTGTACCTGTGTTAACCAGAACGTAATTCAATTTTGACGATATAATGCTAAACTGATTAATATGCAAGAAAATTTTCCGATATTAAAATATTATGCAGCCATTATCCTGTGATAAAAATCTCTACTTTTCTTGAGAAAAGTGGGGGATGAGGCTATGCATCACGAAATGCCCGATTAATTAATATTTTATCATATTAATAAAAATGTGACCTGCTACCACGAAATGAGTTTAAAGTCGCAAGTTGGTAGTTTCGAAACGCCCCGGCTACTGCATGCGTTGGTGGTTTCCTTCGTGAATGGCCCAGTGTGCCCCATCCACAAAGGATATACAGCCATACAGACATCTTGAATAGGTGCGCGGCAAACAAAGAACATCAACTCATTCATCCAGGGTGTCTCGAAACTACCAACTTGCGCCTTTATACTCATTTCGTTGTAGCAGGACATAAATAAAAAAAGTTTTCATTTCAAATACGTGTAGCTAGAATTTTTAAACTGCTGGAAATTAATTTCATTGGAGTATACTCAAAATGTTAATTGCTCTGCAAACGTGAACAAAATATTGACTGCAAATAGTCGAAAATATTTTACAACATGTTTAAAGTAAAAGTAAGGAACTTAAATATTAAAACGGTACGTACGTTGCAGTTGATTCCGTCATTCATTCAGCCATGATGTAATACCTTTATGGATAGAGAAATTGTCTTAGTTGATGACGAAAGACCCGGAAAATTCATGGCAGAATATTGAAAATAAGTTGGAATTTGCTTATATTTTTATTATAATTGCAAAGTTGGTGGGCCAAAAAATCAAGACAAAAAAGCTAAAAAAAAATAAAAAATAGAAAGAAAGAAAAAAAAAAATATATATAGGGAGGGCACTTTGTTTCTGGAATAGCCCATCGAACACTTTCGATTTGCTTCTTATTGACCTCGTGACGTTTGTAAAAAGTCTATAGGATGTGGTTTTCATTCACGGATGTAAATTGAAAATTTTTTTTGCTAGCAAAATAACTGTAGGCATACCTCTAGAATGACACAAATGAACATCAGAATATAAATCACACTGAATAAATATAGCCTAGTCAATCATGTCAAACATACATTTTGACGCAATAATAAAGCATTATTTACCCAATGACCATTGCTAAATTAGTTGGTAGTGTTTGCCTATTGTACATAACAGTAACTTTAAAAGCTTTTAAATTTTGAACGCGGAAAACTGAAGAAAGACTCAGACAGACAATAACTCTGCAGTTACCTTTTGTCTTGCCACTGCACTTTCAAGTTTCGTACAATTCCTCGTTTCAAATTTTAAGTTTTCGTTTCTCTTCTATTCAGACACCAAAAATCAGGGGATTAAAAGGAGGGGCAGGGTAGAACTTGTCTGCAATCATAACACCTAAAGCTGAATTTATACTACATGTTGCGTTGGGAAAAGCGCCACTGACTTATAAATACCAACTGTTTTTCGCTCAGTGATAGAGTAATAAATTCAACTTAAGTGTAGAGAGGACCATAAGTATATAATAACTTATTTAGACTACTGTCATGATTGTGCTAAGCAAATAATATCGGATACATATATCCGATTGTGTTTATATTGAATGAAAATATGAATCGGATATCAATCACACGTGGACGGTAACAGGACTGGCGTGAAATAAATAAATAAATAAATAAATAAATAAATAAATAAATAAATAAATAAATAAATAAATAAATAAATAAATAAATAAATAAATAAATAAATAAATAAATAAATAAAACATAAAAGATGCATGAAGATGGAGACTGATTATGAATAAGTTTGTTGTCCCCGGTAAGCAAAACCCATACCTCTTACCTAGGCCCCCCCTCTCCCCACCTATATAACCTCCTCTTCCCTCTCCCCAGTGTCTCAGTCCGTCTCCCCCCTCGCCTCCCACTACATTCGACTCATCTCCCCTTCACACTTCCAATATGCACTCTCCCATCTTTCTCCCTCCCCTTACCTCCCCCATACACTCTTTCCCCCCCCCTCTCTTCTCATTTCTTTCGAAAAGTCAAATAGCCTATACCGGAAGTCATATAGCTTTCTATCGATCTTAAGTTTAATTTTTAATTTAGTTTTAATTTTTAAACTTAAAAGTTTGTTGGTTTCATAATCGTTGTTTTGTTTTTTCGTCAGGGAAAGGTCAATTCTCAGGCCTTATTTATTGGCCTTCCTGCCTTTTCCGCCATATATATTTCCTGTGTGTTTCTTTTGTACTTTATTTATGATATATATGTTTTGATGTTGTTGTATATTTTTATATATGGAAATAAACGAATGAATAAATAATGTGTATTTTTTGCCAATAAAAACCCCTACTGAAATTGGACAACCAGTTCAAAAGATATGAGCAGATAAAGAGTTTCGGAAACAATAGGAAACCAAAGAAACTATTTCCTTTTGTTTTGCTTGATCACATCACGAATGTTCAGGGTACTTTTTTCTAATATGTTCTACTGTATTATTCTAGCCGCCCTATAATTTGCATAATTGCATAATAATGAGTTAATTTGCATAAATGCTAATTATGCAATTTAGAGAGCAGCTTCGCAATATAATACATTTAACATTTATAGAAACAATTTGACCAAGTTTCAAGGCAAAAGTATGCACAATTAAAGTACCCTGAACATTCGTGATGTGATCAAGCAAAATCAGTCGGAAGTCGGAAATACAAGGTGTCCCAAAATGATTTATACCGTATTTGAACAAAATATTAAAAATATATAGACAACAGTGTATCTAATAAGTGCAATGCAATGCCATACATGTCTCTCTACTTATTCTGTGACTTTCATGGATATAGCTTGATTCGTTTTAGCGTGACATTGCTATTACTGAAAATGGACGAAAACCGCATGTTTGTAATTTACAGTGCAAATGCATCATAACACATGGATCCTTTATCACCATCGTCCAGCCGCACTGTGCAATATATTGGAGAAATCCTACATTCTTTTATAGGAAATACACCAAATTTGGCACAGATGTAGAGCTTACAATGCTAAATAATTCTTGATATGGGATTAAGTGAAACATTTCAATATGACATCAGATATTTTATAGGTTGAAAAACATACTTTTTATGTGATTTTTACCCCAATTTTTACCCAAAAATGTCATTATACAGAGGTTATAACTTCCTCAAGGATCCTCCGCAGTAAATTTTAATCTTCTTCGTCACTTAGCTGTGGGTTTGCCAATATACTGTGGACATAAATGCATGCTGTGACACTAAGGACGAACCTTCTCTATACTTGAAAAACCCATCTCTGCCGGCATTTCAAATGATGAAACTCACACACCGCAGTAATTGGCTTCAAAACTGCCGCCAAAGAAAGAATAGTTTAAGGTCACTTAAGCATAGCAAATCCTTTATTCCATGAAAGGATTGCTTCGTAACATCATAAATAAACGATCGACTATTAGTAGAAGTAAGAACAGGACACAACAAATATACTGCATAACATTTTCCAAATAACTTTGTGCTGAACGCTTAGTAATTTTACAGATTTTCAAAATAGCATGCTTTGTCAAAACTTGTCAAAAACATTTTTACACAATCCTCTCCAACCTGTCAAAACTTGTCAAAAACATTTTTACACAATCCTCTCCAACCTTTACTAGAAACGTCCAATTTTTAAAATCTAAAAAATCTGAGAATAGCTAAATATATGTAGAACTTAAAATGCAAAACAATATGACCAATAAAAATGCCGTTCATACCTAAAAAATTCTTTTCGGGTATAAATCATTCTGGGACACCCTGTATTGACTTTAAGATATAACCAAACAAAGGAAATAATAAATAAAATAAAAAATACCCTGAAAATTTATGCATGGATTTTTAGCAAAATATTGGCAAAAATTACATATTAATGAGCTTCTCCACCAGTCATTTTACTTAAGTTTTTGGGATAGCTTGGGATACCTTTGAACTTTTTCAGTGATTTTAGTATATTGATGGTGGGTTTTTAGTGGAGGCCAATGCCCCCAATTGGTCGCATCAAATTGCCCCTATATACTGATGGATTACAAAATTAGTATTAAAAGTATGTATAGAGAGTTTTATATTCAGCATCCTATGCGTGGTAGAACTTTGACCAATAAGGTATCGCGCTTTTCCCAACGCAACAAATATCGCGCTACATCATTGGCTAAAAACTATAAATCGCTATCGCTCAGCAATGTAGTATAAACTCAGCTTTACTCATCTAAATCTAAGGTAACATAAAGCATGCAGAAGGTCAAGCTATAAATTGGTTCTCTGACCTGTAGCTGGTTGCCAAGATTTATTTACATGCACCTCTGCATTTCGGTGTCAACTAATCTAAAGAAATAATATTTCACCCACACATGGGATCTCATTACACATGGTTTATTCATGGGCGTTGTTTTTTCTAAATCTTTCTCATCAAACGCCTTTTATCATCCGGAAATCAAGACGGCTGTATTTATTGTGTGTAACTGTACTTAAAATCTACCACAAAATGATGACATTCGGCTGCAGTGCATATATACATACTATATTTATCATTTTCTTACGCGTTTTACAAGTTCACGGTCACGATGGTTGGTGCTTTGGGCTTCCTCCGAAGCCAATTAATACCCAGTCTCCTCAAAGTTCAATCCCTGCTGCTACGATGGAGATATATACTACTATGATTATGGAGAATACTACTATTGAAGAACCACCTGTGCCTGGTAAGTGGTATAATGTTCAGGTTTGGAGTATTCATGGTATTATTTTAAGCACTAGATACTTTAAATTTTATTAACAAAATAGCATTCCTTTAATATCTTAGCATGTTTAGGGGCTGTAGGATCCATTTTGTGCAGACCTAAAAAATGTTTAGATAATTGAGCAAGAAATTTGCATAGCGTTTACTTTTGTTTTCCTATTTTAAGTCTTTAGAGCATTGAAAAGGTGCCTAATATGAATGTGTGCCAAACATCGCTTGTTCCCCCCTTTCGACTTGCCCCCTTTTGGGTTGCAAAAATATTCCCCCCCCCCTTTTATACCCTTCCTGGCTCATAATTACTGCACAACCCCGTTTTTAGAATGGTTTTACTTTACTATGCAATTTGCCAATTAAAATGTTACCATGGATACAGTGATGCTGTCCGTTTTTGAGATTGTCTTGGGCCGGGGGGGGGGTCTTTTATGGTACATGTATCTCGGGTAGGGATTGTACAAATGACCATACGGGGATGTGTCGCACGCACTTTTGGCCATTGTCTGCCAGTTTCCACATACCTAATTAATAGATTAACTCATTAATTCATTTGAGAATTAAGCACATTTTGTCAGGTATCTACTTAATCTGTATAAATGTAAGCTTTGGATTATTTAAAACACCTACATTCCATATAGTCTAATCAATTTGCCAGGCATATGTGATGTGACAGTAGTTCGCAATTTTTGAAAATTTACGTAATGAAACATCGTTAAAATTACAAGTAATTAATATGCATGTAATAAGAGATAGTCATTTGTTTTTGTTCTAGATTTATTAAAGTATTGAGATAATATTATACAAAATAATGTATCTGCAAAATACTAGAGTAATCCAATGTAGCATTTGCATTTGACATCATTTTATGTGCAGAAGGACCAATTTGAAAATTCTTATTTACATTGCCGTCTGTGTATTAATTAGTCATTAATTTTTATACTGATTTTTTTTTCTTTCTTGTGTAAATATCTTAACTTATATATTATTTAATGTAAAGGTGATGCATTGTCTTTTAGGCCTTTGGCTTTGTAATGCATCTACCTCATCACATCATTATTTTCAACATTGTTTATATCTGTTATGCTGATTATGTATGTATTGATGATGATGAAAAAATAAAATGAATGAATGAATGAATGAATAATTAGTCATTATAAAGAAGAACAAAAGGATTTTTGACCCAAAAATGGTGTAATTAAAAATAGAGAATGGTAATACCTAAAACATATCAAAAAATTATTTTTGACCAATTTTACCCTGTTCTGGAAATTGGACCAGTATGAAAGCAATAACTTTCAATTTAAACATGATTCTAAATTTGGTTTTCATTACGCAGATTCAGGATATCGAGAATTGATTTGTCCCGCATCTAGGTCAGGACAGCCATGGACTCAGCTACAATCAGACATAGGATCAACCACAGCATCCATATCCAAAGATGACCTATTACCAATTGGATTCGACTGGGATGAGCTGACTGGTCCTGTGTTCTCTTCCAACGTTCAGAAAAGTTCCGATTCCACTACTTATCTTTTTCCTAGAGGAAGGACAGTGGTTTCGTTCAGTACTACAGATGATTCAGGGAAGATGCAGACATGTACATTTAACGTACATGTTAATTGTACGTATTAAAGTATTTAAGACATTACTATTCTGATCAATTGTGGCTATAATTGAAGACCGAATTAAAAATACTTTGCGTATAAAGCCCTGTCAACCAGACCAAAAATGCTGTACTGCGCAGGTCAGCAACCAATCACGTCGCGCCTTTGCCTGGACATCAGACGCAAATTAGCGTTTTTAATTCGGTCTTCAATTATAAATAGTTCGTGTCAATTTATTATGTATTTTTAAATTTCTACCATGAAATTTAGTTTTTCTTTCAATTCATGGAAATCTTTGATATTTTTCACCGCAGGACACAGTACGTTAACTTATTAATGGGAATATGTATAGAAAGGTTAGATAAATGGTGGTACAATGTAGGCCCCTATGCCGACCACATCCCAAAGGCCTATGCAAGGTTCATCGCCTACACGGTATCACAATGCAAGTGGGATTTATGGTTTTTCATCATACTATAGCATGATATTACAAATAATGTGGGAGAATGTTGAATGGCAAATGAAATTTTATGTCATTTCACAAATGATTTATTTTGACTGATTCACATTTATGAAAATGGAATGCGTAAATTGTAATCAAACTTCATACAAGTCACATCATGTGAAAAACACTCTAAGTATGCCTATATAAAATAAATAAATGTATAAACAAACATGTTTAATTGTTATATTCTTTTTAACCTCTTGGAAAGGGTGGTACAAAAAGTTTTGTATGTCTAAAGGGGGGGGGGGGTCAAAAAGTGTCAGGTTTTTCTGGAGTGGGGTCAAAAGGTTTTGACTCCCACCAAAGTATTCTTGAACACTCCCTTAATTACAGTTTTTTTAAAATTAAAAACGAACATAATGTTATCAGTGAAAACAAACATTTTGTGGAAAACAAGGAAATATTCTTGTTTGAAATCGCTCAGTATTCATATAATTGTCGATATTGTAAGAGGTTTGTAATAATTGATCCATTTTTATTTTGCACACTACAGTGATCGCTCTACTTAAGGCTAAGTCTACGTCTCTGCTGATATCATGGATTCCATACCAGCCAGCCAGCGAATACTATGTAAGTGCATTCTCGAAATATAAAATAGGGTAGGCTATTAGCTGTCGAAGTGACGTATAGTCGGATTAACTACCATAGGAATAGATGAAAACAATTTTTGACTATATCGCCCTGCACTAAAACATTCACGCGGTACCTATGCACTGTACCATATCATCCTGATCACTCGCACCTGTAAGATAAGTATCTTTGAAAAGACTGGTATTGTTTTCAATAAATGATTGCAGACATACACAGGTGATGAGTGCAACCTGCTTGTAGTGCAGGGCGATATAGTCAAAATTGTTTTAAGCTATTGCTATGGTAGTTAATCCGATTTATTATATCACTTCGACAGCGAATATAAAGGAGATATAGGACAGATATATAAAGGTTCCTACAATGTGTTCATGGTGTAATTAGCAGGCCACCCCTTTTTGAAACTAGAAACTTTGGGACCAAACTACTTTAAATTATCAGCATACATTTTGTGGGTGGTTTGATAAATTCATGTTACGTATGAATTATTCTGAAGAACAAGGAACCAAGCGCTTAAAAGCTAAAAAAAAGCAGCATACTGCATATCAATTTCTAACGGCGTTTTATAAGCAAAGCAAACTGACGCAATAAAGCAGATATATCCGAAAAACTTTCAGTATAATTTTGTATTATAACTGTGTTTTAAAAATATTATGCTGTTATAGCGTAATATAGGAAATGTTTAAACAACAACTTAACAGTATGTAAGCACCGTTAAAACAAAACGAGCCAAAAATGAAGAGTCTTTCAATTCACAGACGGTCTGTGAATTCAGAGGAGTCTTTGATTCACACCGCCCCGAACTGATCTGCTATTTTTTGTGTCTTTCCTGGGGACCCAGCAAACACAAAAACGTTTTAAAAACGTTTTAAGGCCAGAGTAATGGAAGACACATTCGTCCACGCCCGAATTTGAGATTTCTTGATATTTATCAACACTAAGATGTATTCTTTCACTTGAAACTGATAAAATACAACTTGTTAATATTTTTGCTTGATTTATTTCACTCTTTTCAACTCTAAAAAGTCACATGGCTCAAGACAGCTTAGTAAATTGGCGGGAAATATTGAGTCAGAAATGCGCGAATGCGAAATATTGTGATTACGCGCGCGATTCGCGTCGCGTGACGCGGCGCAACTCTGCGCGTATGTCCAACGCAGTCAAGGCGCATTCGGTATGTTTTTAACGCCGGCAAATGCGGTGTAAACAAAACAAAAATTTGCAGTCAAAATGCCACTTAGATTTTTTTAATTATTTTGAATTTTAGCGCACTAAAAGCAGACATTATAAATTCATTGTTGCAAAAAGATGCATATTAAGAACATGCACCAGGTACAGCTTTTACAAGCGTGAAAGTCTTGCCGTTTTAAAATATAAGGACATTTTGTGCATAATTTTGACATTTTTTACTAAAACGTCGATTTCTCATAGTTCACTTTTGACAATATTGCACGATTTTTGTGACAAGATAACTCGAAAAATATGCAAGCAAAAGGTAAACTTTTTGCACTATCGTTTAGAGGACATCAAAGTCTAGGGACGGTTTTCTCATTTTTTCAAAATATTTGTTTTAAACAAAAATATACACCATTATGTGCAATTTTTAACTGAATAGAATGACAAAATTGCTTTTTTCACATGTTTTTTCAATATTTCGAAAAAAGAGACGAATTTCAAAAAAATAAAAAAACCTTCCCTAAGTTCATGTCTCTTCTGCATTAAAAGCTAACTGATTTTTTTTTTACTCCGAACTGATTTTTTTTTAAGTTGTCACAAAAAAATTGGGGTAAAAAAAGTGATTTTTTGTGATTTAATCAAAAACTCGAGATTTTTGAAAAAATCTGACGTCACCATGGGATTCCTTGACTCATTTCCTTTCCAAAAATGTATAGTTTTATATACTTTGGAGATACAATTCAGAAATAATGATGCTCGAAAAGGTCCATGTTCTCTCCCATTACTCTGCCCTTAAATAAGTTATATTTTGGCTTTTGGCTTAGGTAAAAACGTTTTTATAACATTAAAATGTCGGGTTATATAAAGGTCATGAAAACGTTTTAAAACGTTTTGTATAAAAACACAGTACAACAATATTTTAACAATGTGTTCAAAATGCTATTGTAAACTATTATTGCAAACATTGTTTGCCAAATATTTTGTCAACACTTAAATAACATTATGTTAAAATATTTGCATCCAGCAAACACAGAAATGTTCATAAATTGTTTTTTTCAAAACATTTTAATAACATTTAAATGTCGGGTTATATAAAGGTCATGAAAACGTTTTTAAAACGTTATTGCAAATATTTTGGGCAAACATTTTTCGCAAAATATTTTTTCAACTAAAATAACATTCTGTTTAGAATGTTTTGTATGAAGTTTTCAAAAATGTTTTTGGAATGTTATTAAAACGTTTTTATACCCTTTATATAACCCGACATTTAAACGTTTTCTGTAATACATTTGGTGTTTGCTGGGCAGCAGATTATCAAAAAATGTTTTTTAATGTTATGAAAACGTTTTATACCCTTAATATAACCTTTATATAACCCGACATTTAAACGTTTTCTGACAACCTTTTATAACCTTTTGCGAATGATGTCGAAAACGTTTTGTGTTTGCTGGGGAGCATACCCGTATGGTCATTTGTGTTGAGTGCACAATAAACCTAAACGTCCATTGAGCCAAACCAGTCATGCCTACGTATATATAAGTCCTAAACACTCTCCAACCTCAAAAGAAGGCCCGATTGAGTTGTCTGCATCTGCAGACGTGCAAAAGTGACAAGTTGTTTAAAACCACACTGCTTTATTTCTTTCTTTTTTGCAAAATGTACATGTACACTTACTGACATCATTAAAAAATCATCTTTTATGGTGAATCTAAGATGATATTACCGAAACATGTTATGTCTCTTAAAAATCGTGTTAAGTCTCTTAAAAACGAGGGCTGCAATGACAAATTTCCACGATGCCAAAATTTGACGACTAGAGTGCACTGTTTATGGTTTACGTATCACCATAGATATCGAAAGATTAAGTATTTTGAAATTATCAAGATAAACAAACAGAGTGAAAATCAGTTATACGATGACTAACTTTTTTTAAAAAATTTATAAAATGCTATAGTGAACAATGGCCCATGAGGAGTGACACAAGTCAAGAACTTATATAGGCACCTAGGCACTATAAAAGACAACCACAAGGGCCAATCAATGGAACTCATCCATAGATTGACAGGTCAAACGTATTCAAACTCTTTGGTGAAGATAAATTTCTTGACTTGACGATATAGTTTTTAAGTTTCTTCGGAGTATCATAAGCCTTATATTTATTGCGAACAATGAACTTTATGTAATAATACTATTATGAAGCTAAAGTAGGGAACTAGTCAAAGGAAAGGCAGAGCGAGATACCGGATTTTGAGTCCCAAAGGAGGGGGGGGGGGGATAATGAACGAAAAATGGCTATCACAAAATGAACCAGATGAAACAGAATTACATATATGAAATTTAATCTGATTTTACATCAATTAACACACGAATCAAAATAATGAATGCTTGTCTTAATAAATCTTTCCAGAGTCACATTGCAGTATAATTGAATCATATCAATTTGTAAGCGCTCTTTAGCAAAGTCATAGTTCAATTAATTTACAACCGTATGACAAACAGTCGAAAATAGTAACTTTTTGCACAAGATTTGCAATTTAAAGAAAATTGGCCATTGCTCATTAAAATGAACCTAATATATGGACAATATAAGACAGTGTGCTCTTTCATTTAATGACATGAAATTTGAAAAATATGGTAAGGAACACTTGAGGTTTTGACTTTTAAAACCTACATTTCTAACGGAGTTTTATAAGAAAAACAAACTGACGCAATAAAGCAGAAATATCCGAAAAACTTTCAGTATAATTTTGTATAACTGTGTTTTAAAAATATTATGTTGTTATAGCGTAATATAGGAAATGCAACTTAACAGCATGTAAGCACCGTTAAAAAAAACGAGCCAAAAATGAAGTCTTTCAATTCACAGACGGTCTGTGAATTCAGAGGAGTCTTTGATTCACACCGCCCCGAACTGATCTACTATTTTTTTGTGTCTTTCCGTGGGAGCATACCCGTATGGTCATTTGTGTTGAGTGCACCCCGGGTTTTGCGTCACAAGAATTGATTATCTTCTTAAACTGTATCGTTTTGTATAATATCTATTTTCAGATACGTTACCATCCCGATTACAGTGATCATGACACACAAGTTGAACACGTGCCTTCAACCATAAGTAAAATAGAACTTACCAACCTAGATACAAACACTATGTATAGAATTGAAATCGAGGCGAAAAATTCAACCTCATCTTCTGTTTGTACCCTTGACATTGCAGAGATGGAAACGCTATCAGGTCAGTAGAAAACTTTATGTTTACTAAGCAGTGAACTTAATTTCCGTTTGCATCGTGGATGGTAACATTTTTGAGATACGGGCTGTAGTGTTCAGAGGCACAGCGTATAGCCCCTACATCATGATATAAAAGCTTTTTAGGCCTCAGATAAAACTTTCATGCCTACCTCTTTACTTAGTGCTTGTTACACTTTATTGACCCTTTGCACGGTCATTTCAAAACGAAATTCTATCCGCAAAGTGCGTGTTGTGTGGGCGTACGCCTGCCAAACGTGGCTTAAATTACAGCATACGCTTTGCAAAAGCCTTCTTGCGCGTTGCTAGAAAAGCGCGAGCAATTAAAATGCACGTTTTGCGCTTGCGTTTACAGGAGAACATTGTTTTGGTTTCAAGATGAAGTTGATTGTTGCTTGTTGCACTGACGAACTACTCACTGAAAATTGCTCTTTTGTAAAATACTAAAGCCCCCTTTGCAAGCAGGTGAATATATAACACCATTGTGATGTGAGTGTAAAATAATGAATCATTTTATGTGTCATTTTCCCTCATTTATTCAGCTGCTTCATCTTCAAGAGTCACAACAGCACTCATCATAGTGTGCTGCATACTTGCAATATTGGTGATTGTACTACTCATTCTTCTATGCCTAGTCTTCTGTTGGTAAGTAGCCTAGACTTATACGAGAAATACTCGGTTTCCATATTCAAAAACTTTTAATTGTCATTGTTTAACACTTTAAAACGTTCCTGTAATCTTATTGGTTCTTACCCTTGTAACGATATCACACACTTTAGAGCGTGCCTATCGACGCGCTACTCGCACCCGCTATTTGAACCAATCGGAGGTGCACAGCAACAACGTAATTGCTTGTAAAATGTAGGATTTAATTTGGTTAAAATTTTGTATACTTTTGATTAATATATTTATTTGAATTGAAGTGTTTAAGAATGAGAACAAAGGTATTGACTTAGCCGCTGTCGTGCATCTATCGTCTCATATATTACGCGACATCATTATTTTTTGGCGAAAAACAACTCTTGTTTTACTTAAAATAATGATGTCGCCCGTGTTATATGAGACGATAGATGCACTCCAGCGGCTCAAAACAATACCTTTATTCTCTACTTAAACAATAAGATGACCATGGCTTTTCATTAATGGCACAACATGCAAGAGTCATGAGAAGTACAATAAACTTGCAAATGGAATGGAACTTTGTATGGTACAAAGAATAAAAAGTCAAAGATGTCTTAAAAAGTTTTGTCCAGTGCTTATCAATATTGAACACTACATTCACTTTTTGTTTTGTTTTTGCTCTTCATACAATACTGTTACTGTCAATCCGCAAATGGACCGTCCCTCTAAACAATTTTGGCATATGTCTCGAAAACTGTTGAATTGCGCGCTTCAAGCACCACTATAATTTTGTATTTTTTCAAAAAGTTGTCACCTTTTTGTTACAAAACCGATCATTAGATCAGTGTAAAACCGTAGATTAGCTATATGCTGCAAATGGTTGATATATACAGTAAGCCAAAGAATTAAAAATTAAGTTCATCCCTGTATATCCTAAATAAAGACAAATATGTCAAAATATTTAGCTCTGATTTAAGACCATATTTGTTGAAATTGGCTGAGAATTAAAGAAACGGTGATAAAAAACCTAATGAAGAAACAAAGTCAAAAGTTGCAGTTTTGTGTTCTAATCAATGAAACTACAACTTTTAAATTGGTATCTTCTTTGGCCTTTTGGATCTTTGTGTCTTTATTTCTAAAACAATTTCAAAGAATGAGGTCTTAAATTCGAGCTAAAAGATGCAGCTATTGGCTTCTGGTTCCGATTATGATATATCTGTCTTAGTTTAAGATATACAAGGGATGAACAGAACTGGTACCTTAATTCTTTGGCTTACTGTATATACCCGCCCTCGCCGACAAGTGAATATCATACCCGATTTATAATAATTATCAATGGTGTTGTCTCTTTATTTACAGTTTCAAACGTCGTCAACAGGTCACAATAGATGATACAGCGAATGGTCATGTAGAGCATCACAACCCTGGATACCTTGCTAATGATGATAACGATAAACCTCAACGCTCAGACATAGAACATCACAACCCTGGCTATCTTGCTGATGATGACAATAAACCTAAACGTCCATTGAGCGAAACCAGTCATGCCTACGTATATATAAGTCCTGAACACTCTCCAACCTCAAAAGAAGGTCCAATTGAGCTGTCTGCATCTACAGACGTGCAGAAGTGACAAGTTGTTTAAAACCACAATGCTTTATTTCTTTCTTTTTTGCAAAATTAATGTACATTTACTGTCATCATTAACAAATCACCTTTTTTTTAAACGTTTTTTTTTAAACGAGGGCTGCAATGACGAAGTTCCAAGATGCCAAAATTTGACGACTGGACTGCACTGTTTTCGTATCACCATAGATATCGAAAGATTGAATATTTTGAAATTAACAACTTAAATTAACAGAGTAAAAGTCAGTTAAATGATGACTAACTGAAACTCATGCATAGATTGACAGGTCAAATTTATTCAAACTCTTTGGTGAAGGTACATTTCTTGACTTGACGATATAGTTTTTAACTTTCTTCGGAGTATCATAAGCCTTATATTTATTGCGAACAATGAACTTTATGTAATAATACTATTATGAAGCTAAAGTAGGGAATTAGTCAAAGGAAAGGCAGAGAGAGATACCGGATCTGGAGTCCCAAAGAAGGAGGGATAATGAACGGAAAAGGGAATGACTAACACGAAAAGAACCAGATGAAACGGAATTACGTATATGAAATTTAATTTGATTTTATATCAATTAAAGGGGCATTTCGTGATCCACAGCCTCATCCCCCCACTTTTCCCAAAAAAAGTTGAGATTTTTACACCACTGGATACCTCTGGCTACATAATGTTTATGTACCAAATATTTCTTGCAGATTAATTGGTTTAGCAAAAATATCGCCAAATTTGAATGGTGCACCAGAACGAAATTACAACACATTGTCTATGGAGCCGTGTAATACACATAATCATGCATAACTCGCAAACGCAAAATCGGAATCAACTGAAATTTTGGAAATAAGCTTTTTCGTGGATATCTACTGAAAATGTCATAAAAAGAGGATGCTAGGATCACGAAATCCTCCTTTAACACACGGATCAAAATAATGAATGTTTGTCTTTATAATAAATCTTACCAGAGTTACATTGCAGTATAATTGAATATAATTCACCCGACATGACAACAGTATATTCGCTGCCACGGTGAACAACCTAAACAAAACATCAGGAGACGAGATGATTGAGTGAATTATTTATCCATGTCCATGACCCCAGGTTGCGACGGTCTGTGAGATCCCATGACCTAGCAGTGGAAGTCCCAAGATCAAACCTTGTCAGCCATGAAAGATCATTTCTACCATCTACAGCCCAATTATGGAATTCTCTACCTGCCCAAATTCCAGCCATTAGATCGAGGGCCAGCTTTAGCAGGAGGTTAATCGCTTTCTGGGTGCATCCTCGTCAGCAGCTTCTAAATGATTTATTTGTCTCTGCTGTTAATGCCCAGTTATGCCATGTCGTAAAAAAAAAAAAAAAAAAAAAACAATACATCACTCCGCGGCGTGCAATTAATGCACTGATAATACTGCGTTCACTCGACGAACAGGTGTAATGGCACTATGATCAATATTCAATTATTCAAAGACGAATTATCATCACAACAATACGCGAAATGTTTGACGTTTCAATCTACCGTTATACTCACGTCCCACTATAATGAAAGACAAAGATAATGAGAATTTATCGCGTCTTACGTCATCTGTCAATCAAACTCGAGCACGGTTTGTTTACAAGTGTCGTGATGATGACTTGCTGAACGCGGATTTATAACAGGGCGCCTTATTGTTAATTTTGCACCTTTCGACATGCAAACCATCTCAAAAGTTAGGTCTTTATAGTAGGAAACTTTCTTAACCGAAGGCACCATGTCCACAATGCCTAGAAAAGCTGCTTTTTGCCTTGTAAAAGTACGTAATTTTTCGCCATTTGCTGCTATTCCTTTTCTCCGATCAGCACCAGATAGATCGGTCTTCCTTTTACGCGCTGATTAACCTGTGTAAACCAATCAAGGATCGTAATTGACAGTGACATCAGACGCGATAAATTCTTTTTATCTCTGTCTTTAATTATAGCAATCATTTTCATCAAATATGTAATTTATTCCATCGCTTTGTCAACATCCATTTTATCACTCTGGGCTTTCCTGTATCTGATCAGTATCTGCTAATATTTTTACATACAACTCAAACAAAAAATATGATACGAAAAACCTAGCCGTTTGGTATCGTTAATACTCAGGCCTGTCAATCAATCCTGTCACTCAGGGACGTAGCAACCTTTTAGTGGGAAGAGAGGGGGAGGTGCAAAACCATTTTTTTTGCCCGCATTTGTCACTTTTCTGTCCCATCTGTAATCATTTATGTGAAACTTTATTGTTCGCCGTCCCCATTTTATCCTTGAAAATTTTCGGGGGGGGGGGGGTGGGGATTCCCTGGAAAATGTTCGGATTAGCCATTGTTATGCGTCAAAACAAATTTGAACCGACCCACTATCATATTTAACCCCCCCCCCCCCAGCGTCGTCGAAGTCTTTTTGAAAAAGGGGTCCTTTTTCAGAAGGCATCGCCATTCAGCCAAATCCTTAGACGTTTAGGGTTAGTAATATTATTGTTTTGAGTGAGTTTGCACTAATTTGATACAAATCACCACTTTGTGCATGTTTTCTTTAGTATCTATAAGTTTGCAACATCAAAAAGACACCTTGGGTATCAAATTACCTCATTTTCCTGTTTACGCCACTTAGGGTATAAATTAGATATTTCTCAGTTGACTCCATTTAGGGTATGGTTTTTAGCTGTTTTTGCATGTGCTACGCCGTTTAGGGTAGGATTTTCATGTGTTTCGCCATTAGGGGGGCAATTTGGTTATGTGAAAATTGGTCATTAAGGGTGCATTTCAGAGGTGGTCGGACGCGGGTGGGTAGCACTTTTGTGTGAGAGTGACCCCCCCCCCCACCCCCCCCGGGTTTTCAACCCTGATGTGACAGTGACGCCAATACCTTGAGACAGCTGTTTCCCCGGGGGGGGCACTCAACACAAATGACCATACGGATATGCTCCCCCGGAAAGACCCCCCTTTTTGGGTTTCGCAGCTCCGAAAGACCCCCTATATTTGACCAAAATACAGCTCCGAAAGACCCTTGATTTTGATAATTTTAGCTCTAAAAGACCCAAAAATTGCTCATTCCTCATATTTCTTGTTTTTTCAGACGATTTTCAGCCAAAAAGCCAAGAAATACCCTTGATTTTGACTTTTCGCAGCTCCAAAAGACCCCATTTTACTTGTTCACAGCCCGGTTCGCAGCTCCGAAAGACCCCCTTTTACCGGTACGCCATCAGCTCCCAAAGACCCACCCCCTCAAAATTCCGGGGGAGCATACCCACCAAAAATTTTTGATGTGCCCCCCCCGGGGCTGTTTCACGCACGTCTTTAAGCGTTGACTAAGTAGTATTGGTTGAGGTAGCTAAAAAATCAATTTTCATTGTCTGAATCAAATATATTATTAAAAAAAATAACACCTTGATGTTTTGCAATTTATTCTACAACCATAAAACTTGCTTGATTGATTGTTGTTAATGAGTTGTGTACGTTTTACAAAAGTGGTGTTGTTTCAGCCCTCTTTACAACATAACTCAAGAACCACAGGACCTACAAAAGTATATCAGTGATATTTGAATTCTTCTACACGCTCGTAATGAAATTATATATATGCAATTTTTGCCAAACCTCACTACCATTCGCAAGATGCCACATCGTAACAATTTAAAATAAATTTAGTTACTAACCTCAAGCGCGTGGGTGTATACGCCAGCACTTTTGAGCGAACACTAGCCATTTCAATCTGCGTCCAATGAAATGCGCACTGACGTCACTGCCAAATCGGGGTGAAAAATGGTATAGCTGCATTTGTACAAGATATGTGTATAGTAAGTGTTGACAGGTTAGCAAACCCGTCTATAAAGACGTATTACGATGTAATAAAAGCCATAATGTACGATTTTCATCAAATTTTAATTTTGTTATTTTTACAGGCTTCTGTCCATTTTAATGTGAAGTATGGCATTAAGTCAAAATTGATCGACGAAAACAACGAATTTGGCTAATTCTATTTAGTTGGGGCATGTGTAAACATTACAAATGAGCCAAAAATATTAGGTTTGAAAAAAAAGTAACCAATTTCATATTATAAGATCAAACTTACATTATGGCTTTAAAGATTCTAGATAATATTATTAGTATTTCTATTACACGAAATTAAAACCATTTAAACCTGCGTATCATTTCAAAATGTCTTCAGAATCATCAGAATCATTTAGGCCTAAATATCTTAAGTTCCAAAATTCACCAGATCTTTCTTAAGCACACATCATCATGATCATGTCAAAGACAAGGAGGCGATTTTCATCTTCTTTCTTGATCTCCCGGTCTCGACTCCATATACGGTACCAGGACCCTGAATAGTTCAGTCGTGGTGGCCAGTTGAATGTCCTTGGCGTTCCATATCCCAGTGGGCATATCAGGAAAAAATGACATCAATACAACGTCGGAACGTTGTATAATGATTGTAGGATGGTTGTATATGCAAGTTATTTTGACGTAAATTAATTGGTACAACGTTAAACCAACCAAATTTGCCCCTGTCGTAAAATTATGTTATTACAACGTTGACCCAACCAATTGAAGTGCCGACGTTGTATTGACGTTATTTTCCTTATGTGCCCACTGGGATTCTATGAACTCTTTCATTACAACAAGTTGCCATAGACCGAGTGACAAACTCTAATGAGCTGTGACATCCTCACCCAATTTACATTTCGCCGTCCACAGCCAATACAATTGGAGCACCATTTCCCACTTGACATATCATTTATACACAAATGCACTAGAAAAGGATTTAATTGTGTATTTACTATGCAAATAACCAGTTTCCTTGCTCCACAGTGTATCGGGAACTAACCCTTTGTTATGCTAAATATCCTTCCCAATTAATTAATTAATTAATTAATTTATTTATTTATTTATTTATTTATTTATTTATTTATTTATTTATTTATTTATTTATTTATTTATTTATTTATTTATTTATTTATTTATTTATTTATTTATTTATTAATTAATTAATCAAAACTCAAGACATATTCTTTGTCATTTTACACATTGCAACTGACGAGTGTGGATGGGTGAAACCATCCATACGAAACAAATTTGTATTACGATGTGGTAATTTCACTAATAATAATATATTTCGCTCCTATATTTTATAGTTGAGCACTTTATCTAGTGATGGTTTCACTATAATTTCTTACTATAATTAATTAATTAATTAATTAATTAATTTATTTATTTATTTATTTATTTATTTATTTATTTATTTATTTATGTATTTATTATTTAACCTGGGGTGACCCATCAATGCACTGTCACTGTTCTCCCTTGGTTCCCAGGTGGAACGTGTTGAAGGCACACTCCCCATACCTTAGTAAACATCAAAAAAGAAGTTAGCTGTTTTCCGTGTCAAAAAATGACACGGAATTTCTAACGCACTTGTGTATAATATTTGTGTAATGGTTTGCCAAATATGAGCATTATAGTGGTGTTCGACCAGTATTTATGAATATTGCAAGGTACATAAAGAGAAAATACCCGGATGGTGTCCAAAATTGGCTCGAATATACCATATGGACGATACTATCGAGTGAGTTTGCTATTTTTATGAATGAACTGTAGTATAAATGGTTGCTCGACGCCATCCACAGCCTTGACTCACTACGAAATAGTGAAATGCTTGGTTGAAATTACATCGGTACCTGAGTCGGTTTTTCAAATTTTTTTCATGAAATATGAAGACATAATTCAAAGCAATATTAATTGTGATATTTTGGCCTTAGTACATTTGTTTAGCAAGAAACGGCTGTCGAAAGGAGTGAATACGTAAGTGCAGTTGGCCTATACATTCGATTGTGTGATTATTACGCAGTCAGTTCACCACATACACATGGGGGGAGCGAGTTGGCGCAGCGGTAGTTCCCTCACCTTGCACCACTGAGGTCCCGGGTTCAAGCCCCGCACCGTGTCAACACGCTATATTATAAATATTTTTTTTCATAAAGCTTCAGGCTCCGTTGGTGATCAATATTCTATTGTTGACACAGATAAAGAAAGTTTACATATGCATTGTGATATACACGTGTGATCGAATTTTCTATTATACACGCACCTGGATCATAAATGTGACCGTTCACGGCGAATGAGCCGTAAATTCCTCCCCCGGTCAATTTTGTTTTATTTCATGTTTAACAAATATACATCATAAGCTTTAAAATGGTATATCATTTGACTTCAAACGATACCCAAAAGCGGAGTTATAGTTTGTTAAACTTTGCTCCTTCAACGACATTGAATACGACATTCGTACACATTTTACGCTGTAACTCAGAATACAATTTAGGGAATTTACGGCTCATTCGTGCTGTACGGTCACAAATGTGTTCCTTTATATAATTGTAATTCTCAAAATTAAATCACAATTCGATTTAAAAATCGTTACGCCAAAAATGCAGTAAAAATGTATCCAGAGCAAACAGTGATGGCCGCTAATTAGTGTACTTAATTTCAAGTTAGTGTATTTAAAACAAAACCTTGGTTTTACTTCAAAACAAATCGAATTTCCTTGTAATAGCAACACCATATGGGATACTAGAGCATGCGCAAATCGTAATAATGTGTCGAATAGAACTTGATGGTATCTCATATGATAGTCGTACTATGCTTAGCCCCCGGGGGGGGGGGCACTCACATGTTAAAGGGACCATTGAAAGAAAATAATATTTGGTATCAAAATAAAGCCCATAAAATATAGAATCAATATCTAAAACAATTGAAGAACTAACTATTTTAGAAATAAAAAATACAATAAAAACAACGTACTCGATTTACCCCCTTCCGACGCTACATCGCGCGTCATTTATCAAAAGTAGAAAATTGGGCGCTTTCCGGATGACGTCATTGTGGTTACGCGTTTAGAGTTGCGTTGACATTTTTGCCGGGATAATTTGACAACAGCGATCGCGATCTAAATATCAGATGCAATAATCATGATAATACAACCACTTATATAATTATTTAAAGGTCAAGTAAAAACAAAATACCAGTTGATTGTCCACATGTTATCAAAAAGAGGAAGTGGAGGGCCTTTTTATTTATCATTTATTATTTTTTACAATGCAAATGGATTTAGGCCTAGGCCTATGTATTATTCCCGGACATTATTAGTTGTGTAACTTGTAGAGGAGGATGATAGGATCGAGGCTCTTGTTATTTGATGGTTCTCTGAGAGGATGATTAAAACAGAGCCTCTAAATTGAAATGCTTATTGGACAGAAGCAAATCTAAACAATTGACAATATTATTAACTTTTGAAACCATGAAACATTGAAAAAAGTTTTCCCTTAGGCTATAATAAAGAAAACAGCATTAAACATTTCAGACTCCTCAATGCCATGCGAAAGGAAGCGGGCCGGGCGGGACGATCAATTGTCTTTTTTTTTTCATCATCATCAAGCATGCAGCTTCCTATTTTACTTATTCATAAATTCAACCACCGGTCAACATGACCAAGGTATGATTCCGACGACTTTATGTATAGGCCCTACATGGCACGTATAAAACCATAGAACTAATTATGAGTAGGCCTAGGCCTATGATATCTATATAGTGACGATGACGAAGGGAATATCGCCAAGATTTGCCGCAACACATAAACTGCAGATGATGTGCCGGCGCGAACACCTCCCATGGGTATTATTATTATAGGCATGTATTTTTTCCGTAGGGCCTACCTTAAAATATTCAAGAGATGACAATTGGTTAAAAAAAGCCTTTTCTTCCATAAGTTAACTTTCAAAAGTGCTTCTTTTCAAACCCCAAACATGCCAAAGTAGGCCTAGGCCCTTTTATTTTGCAAATTTATTCCCCTAGATGCCATGTGTTATATTATTTGAGCCGTTGGCACTGGGGCAGTAGCTGAACGGCAGATGAAGAACATGACATGCAAGCTGTTCTTGAAATAAATTACGAAGAGCGCCTACAAACATACATAGGCCTTCAAAAAGCCTATATGCTACAAACATCAAATGGGAACTATTATAGGCCCACACTTATTTTAATCCATGGATGGTTAAGCCTGGGGTAGGCCTAGGCTATGCGAAATTGTTGTCAGTCATGTCTAAAACGAAATATCCAGCCAGGCGCGCTGTATTTTACAAGATATACCCAATCAACATAAACTTTTTAACTGTAGGCCTACCTTTGATAAAACGCTCGGACATTTTGCACTTTCAAGTTTCAGTGGGAGTTGAGATTGGATTAGGCCTATAAGCATTTCCGAAAACGTAAACTACCCAGCAAACATAAAAACGTTTTAAAAACGTTTTAAATAAGTTATATTTTGGCTTTTGGTTTAGATAAAAACGTTTTAATAACATTAAAATGTCGGGTTATATAAAGGTCATGATAACGTTTTAAAACGTTTTGTATGAAAACACACTACAACAATATTTTTAAATGTTTTAAAAAATGTTATTGTAAGCTATTTGTGCAAACATTTTTGCCAAATATTGTGTCAATACTTAAATAACATTATGTTAAAATATTTGAACCCAGCAAACACAGAAATGTTCTTAAATGTTTTTTCAAAACATTTTAATAACATTTTTAAAATGTCGGGTTATATAAAGGTCATGAAAACGTTTTTAAAACGTTATTAAAAGTATTTTGGGCACATTTTTTCGCAAAATATTTTTGCAACCCCAAAATAACATTTTGTTTAGAATGTTTTGTATCAAATTTTCAAGAATGTTTTTGGAATGTTATTAAAACGTTTTTATACCCTTTATATAACCCGACATTTAAACGTTTTCTGACAACCTTTTATAACCTTTTGCGAATGATGTCGAAAACGTTTTGTGTTTGCTGGGTAAAGGCTGACAGTTAATATTGTTCATATGATTGTTTGGAGTGGCCTTTATATGTTCCTCTCGTGGTTCTTTATCTTCGAATTTGTTTCTCGTTTTCATAGGCCTTTAAAATAAATAAAAATAAATTTCGGCTTTTATATAATAGCGCCTTTTTCCAGATCTCGGAGGGTTCAAAGCGCTGTAATTTCGCTGCCATGGTACTGCCACAATCAGATCGCATGCATCATCTAGGCTGGATGCTGCGCCGAACCTGTCACAAATCTAGCCGCACTTGGATTGTAACATCCACCAATTATCTTTTCAGCTCCCCAAATTTCATTGGGTGAAGGAAGTTTTTGATAACCAAACAACTAATCACCAATTTTTGAGAAGCAGGAAGAAACTGGAGATCCCGGAGAAAATCTGCGAGCATGGATCCGCGATCCGGGATCGGGATAAACCAAGTTCACACGAGTCTTTTGGGCGCGCGCCGGGGCTTGAAGTTGAACCCGGGACCTCGGTGTGGTGCAAGGCGAGAACCGCGCCAACTCGCTCTCCCGAGCCTGACATTTGTTTTGAACCTGGTCCCGTCCATGCATGAGTGTGTCTAAACACGGAGCGACCATTTAGAAACAAACAAACACACTTTAATCACTCGCAATTCAGCTTCCAAACTTCGGAGTCAGGATCGGCTTGCGTTTTAGGCCCGGCGGTTAACCTAGGCCGCACGCCCGGGAGGTAGGCTAATTAGGCCTGAAGAAATTAAGTCGCATGTCATTAACCCGAAACATCATTGCCTTCTCTTTCCTATCCTCACCAGATATTTCAGAGGAAATAAGTAAAGAGTTGCCTCAGTAAAACAAATGATACTCTGAGTCTCTTGCAAAAGCCGAGCAGCTAGCACTGACAGCTTTGACTTTGTCAATATGAAGGCCTAGGCCTAACTTACTTATGTTTCCCCGTTGTTGGCCAATTTTGTAGGCCTAGCTAGAATTTATATAAAGGCCTATCATAGAAGTCATTGTAGCTTTGTAATTTATATTATAATATCCTTTTTAATATACTTGTTAGGCCTAAAAGGCACAGAAAAGTTCATTGCTGTAAACACGTTCATGCGTTGGTTTAGGACCAAGTCTGGACTATGCAGTGTTGCCATGCAGCGGAAAGGATAACCACTTTGACGTCACAGGGGTTGCCATGTGTCTCTGCACATATGAATTGGGCGGAGCGACGCGACATTGGGCGCTTTGTCTTTATTTGCTGATTTGGGGGGTAAAATAAAGGAAAATTGCGTTTATCATTTTAGAAATGGATTATATATGTTATTAGCTTTATTTTGATACCAAATATGTTATTCTTTCAATGGTCCCTTTAAGGTGGTACGGGTATGTGCGGCGGTCAAGGGTCCCTTTTTCAGGCTCTCCGGCAGTTCCTTAAGCCCCACATTTGAATCTAATCCAGTTCTTTGAGCCTCAAACTCTGACAATTGTAGCTCTTTAAGCTCAAATTTGGAAAAAAATTGGAAATTTTTAGCTCAACAGCCTATAATTTGGCCCAAATTTCAGTTCTTCAAGCCCCTATTTTGCCCGAAAATCAGTTCTCAGTTCCCAAAGTTCGGCGCTCCGCGCCGCACACCCATACCAAAATTTAAGTTGAGTGCCCCCCCTGGGGCTTAGCCTGCGTCGCTCGGCCTATCTCGAACAAAATCGCCATGCGTAGCTATTGAAAAACGAGAGGATTCGCCGTACTATCACGGCAATTTTTGACACGAAGATATAGGGATGATGAGGGTGTGCCCCGTCGCGGCCCAAGGACTCATGTGCACTTGGTTTATCCCGATTCCAAGCTCGCTCTCGCAGGTTTTCTCCGGGATCTCCCGTTTCCTCCTGTATCGCAAAAATCGGTGATTAGTTGTTTGGTTATCAAAAACTTCCTTCACCCAATGGAATTTGGAGAGCTGCACAGATAATTGGTGGATGTTACAATCTAAATGCGGATTGGTGTGCGCCGTTCGGCAGCAACTGGCCTAGTTGATGCGATCTGATTGTGATGATTCACCATTGCAGTGAGATTACAGCGCTTTGAGTCCTCTAAGATCTGGAGAAAGGCGCTTTATAAATCCAAAATGTATTTATTTATTTATATACGGTGAATGGGAGATGTCCTCCAACTTTTTCTAATGTGGACCGCTCCTAGTGTTTTCCTATTATGTTTGGGATGGGGATGTTGTATGGTATTCAGGGGGTTTATTAGGTTAAAGGCCACCACAGGTTGGGATAGGCTGTGAGGCTTGGCCCCATGCCTGAACACGTAGCAAAATGAAAGGCGTGAGAGCAGACGTGTTTAGGGGACTCTGAACCGATACGCCGCAGGGCAGGGTTAGTGGTTTTTGTCACGGGTGTGAAACTGCGGGCCCCATGTAGGTCTTCCAATATGAATTTACCTTTGGGCTCATAACCCCTACTTATTTAATGCATGGGATTGGGCCAAACGTCTGCCTGTTTGTCACTTTTTAACTGTAGTTATAAACATATAGGGGTTGATTAACCCTAAACCCTGGTTTAGGCGGCTCTGGGTTCTGGTGTGGGGGGGGGGGGCAGATCGGAGGTGCCCTATGTGTTCACCGCCTCGATTCGCTGAAGGGGACGCTCCCAATCTAACAAGTTTTTCAGTTTTTCGCAAACGGTTACTTAATTGTTTGCCGGGCTTTTTTGGTGGAGGGTTGTTTGATTTTATTTGATTAAAAAAAGAGGTTTACGTTAATTTGTATTCCCGGTTTAGTACTTTTTCCCCTACGTCTCAAAGTTATGTGAATTTGTATCCCCGGTTAAGTACATCTCAAAGTTTCTAACGAACGGTCCCTTATTTTGAAATAAAAAACAGCTAGACCCTGGAACAATTAGGCCTTCGAAGTAGAACTTTTCAACGTGACATCGTCTGAATTGAGGTATTTAACAAGATATTGGTTTCTGATTGATGACGAACCTTTGTATTAATCGGTGTCAAATACCAAAAGAATTTGTATTGAAATGATAATTGGTTCGTTCACGGGCGTTGCTCGTGATCTTTCTTATCAAACGCTGTTTGCTATCCGGAACCCAGATCATCGATCAGAAATCAAAACGAGTGTATAGATCGGCCTATAATTCTATAAAGTTCCAAGTACTTCAACAATCAACCACAAAATGGTGATATTCAGGTGCAGTTACAGTGTATTCATATGTATACATGTACTTATATTTGTCATTTCCCTGTGCGTTTTGCAAGTTCACGGCAACGATGGCAATTGGTTCTGTGAGGATCCTTCTCCAAGTTCAATCAATGTTACTACGATGGAGATGTATACTACGAGGCCGCCTACTACTATGATTATGGAGACTACGGCCGGGACTACGGCTAGGCATGTATCTGGTAAGTTAGTGATATCGTGAAACAACGTTATATGTTGTCACAACGTTGCTACAACGTTAACAGCATTGTGGTGTTTACAACCTTCAAGACCAATCAAACGTACTTCTCAAATGCAACATATCAATACTAGTACAAAACAGTGTATGTTTTTCTTCGAGAATTGTGAAATTGAATTTTAAGCTTCTCTTTTCACCTTCTTTACTGTGAAATTTTGACGAAAATCATCATCTTATTCTGTTATGATAGCTGATAAATAAATTTAAAAAAATGATAGTTGATGATGACAGATTGAACTCATTTCTTAATAGATAGTATCCAATAATAATAGGGTTGTGCGAGACACCACCTGTGTTCGTTTATGGATTAAGACAAGATTGGTCTCATGTCCTGATGGGACCGGAGTATAGCTAGATACTGCGTGTCACATGCTCCATTTTGGAGCCTGAAAACTTTGAGGTTTTTACACATAATATAGAGATATATGGCTCCACAATCCCGTTTTCCCAATGAAATCGGACATTCCTAAGCGAAGATATTAAGTTTGTAAGTTATGGTATTATAAAATTAAACTTGTTAAAACTATTCAACTGGACTCACGGTTTTGAGAGGCAACGGTTTCACACCTTATCCTAGGTGCATCTTCAGGCCGTCTATTGGTCTGTCGGTGTGAAAGCGTTGCCTCTCAAAACCGTGAGTCCAGTTGAATAGTTTTAACAAGTTTAATTTTATATTTGATTATACCTGGATGAATAACAACCTTCACAAACGTATGGTATTATAAAATTTGAAATTGTGATATCGGCCTTTAAAAATATTATTGACAATTTTGAGAGTAGGAATTACCTCTAAAATACGAGATGCCAGTTATATTCCGATCTGAAACTAAACATTTAATAATAACATCACAAATTCGCAACAAACCTTAATTGTGAAAAAATCACCCCGGGCAGATTTTTGGCTATAAATTTTCTCCATTTACGATCCTGCATGCCCAAAAATGTCTCCTTTTGACATGGCACGTCACATTTTGTAACACGCAACAGGGTCGGGTTTAAGCTATATCGTGCCAGCTTGCGGGACATGTACTAGAAATACTTGATGGAGTAACACGCATATTATGCAGCTCTCCGAGACACTAGGAAATTTTCTTTATTTTCACCTCCTAGGTCGCTATTTTTTTTTACCCAATTTTACAGTACAAAATAGACAAAACACATTTAATTTTGTTCAAAATGCGCGCGAAGCGCGCCTAAACGTCAATTTTGAGGACTAATTGTTCAAAAAGGGGTCATTCAGTGTAGGCTACTGCAAAATGGGGTCATTGGGTGTAGGATTTGCCAAAACTTACGGCGTCTTTTCATGGGCACATGGCGTATGTCAACTTGGGAGTGCCCCCCCGGGCGAAAACAGTGCCAAATTTGAACAGTAGCATGGCCAGTATGGATACACATACACAGCGTTCACCTGGGCGCTCACAGCATTCAACGGGCTTGTCACCACCTCATCCAACGAGTTCAACACCCGTGAAAGCCAGTGAAAGCCGTGATAGTAGAGCGATTCCGAAATATACGTGAAACGTGATACGGGAAGCCCGGGGGGAAGCCAACCGCATGCTACATTAGTCGAAAATTAGTTATTATGCCCTCTAGAGGGTGGCATCTATTGTGAATTGGTTAATCGTGGAATTCCCGTAAGGCGGTACGTTGCGGTTGGTAGCAAGAAATGACGTTCCAAAATAACAAAAAAAGTTATGTTTGTCGTGTTATGAAGTAAATCAAAATATCCAAATAGAACAAGTAGAGTCCGACATGTAATAAAATCCATTTTGGGGTTACAATTTGAAGTGAATAAATTTCGATTATTTTAGACGCGAATTCGAACGGGCATATTGCCTATTCATTTCGCGTGTGTAGAGAATGCCGTCCGAAAATCATCTTGCGAAAAGGCGTTTTAGTCAAGATCGTGTCGTATTATGGCATAATGCGGTATGAATTGTCTGTTTTGGACGGGCAACAGAAGTTCGTACAACGTCATTTTTCGCCATTGCTGTTTCATTGCGTTAAACAGCTGTCAAAGTGTTTTGCTTATGGATACTATTCAGCAAACACCAAAATGTTTTTAAATGGTAGTAATCGAACTAGGCATATTAGATTATTTATTTTCATTTTGCTTTAATGAGTAAACAGGGTACTATGATAATGGGGTTTGTTTCTTGTTTTTCGAATAATATGGCGAATTAGAAGGCACACAACACCAAACTCTGTTTAGGTTATTTAGACAAATAGCATACACGTATGAACAATAGGCCTAGGCCTACTCATTTTCCAATAGCCCGCATAACTCAAATATCGCTAATCTGGACTGAATGCTTAGAGCAATAGATACTGCCAGTCGTATTTGCATATCAATACCAAGGAAAGTGGGTTCGATGAGAGAATCTATTCTACCTTCTCTGGTTTGATGTACCCAAGGTGAATCAATGGGTGCTTGCAATTGCGTTTAGATGTAGTCTCGGGTCAAGACTGCATACGGCTATCACGAACATACTAGGAACGACGAGCGTTAGGACCGACACAAACTGGCTGTGTAGGAGACTAGTTTGGATGTGAACGACACTATATAACGTTCTACCGCACAATGTCGTAATACGTAACCCGTATGGCGTTAGCAGTGAACGCCTCTTCGCAATCTCTCTAGTGAGAATCAATCACATTCCCATTCAATGGAGTCACCAGTGCGCAATAAAGAAAAACAGGACTTCAGAAAATGGTGCTGGCTTCTTTGAATCAGTTGATCAAGGGACAAAATAATATCAGAAATGAGCTGGACACTTTTAAAGCTGATATTTGTAAAACTGTCGACTTCCAAGGAAAGGAAATAGGGGATTTACAATCCCAATTGTAGAAGCAAAATACTTGTTTCAAGGAACTTTCTACGAAAACTGACAATGCTTCGCAGTCTATAAATAGTCAAGCCAACCGGGCTCAACTTCTATTTGAGAGCATCAACAAACTTGAAAGACTCTCGCGCAAGTCCGGAAGGTCCAAGTGAAATTGTCATGGAAACTGTGGATCATAATAAATAATAATAATAAATAAGCATTTGTAATGCGCCATTTATCTATAGAAAATTAAATCTAATCCAAGGCGCAGAAAACTAGATACACATACAAACAAGTATACATGAAAACAGAGTTAACAAAAAGTATAGCTGAATAAAACAAATCAACTATCCGAATTGTTAGCTCTATACAATTTCATACAAAATACAATCAACATGAACCAAAGAATCCTTAATATATACATGTAAAACAAAAATACAGAGTAGTATATAAGTATGATAAACAAATATTAGTTGACATTATACGCAGCATTGAATAAGAAAGTCTTGAGTCCAGATTTGAACTGATCAACAGAAATTGATTGTCTCAGATTATAAGGAAGCGAGTTCCAAAGTTTTGGTGCAACAGTAGAAAAAGCACGGTCTCCCAGAGAATAATTAGATCGTGGAATTTTTAATACAGGGTGTCCCAGAAAAAATTACCGGGGGAATGAATTTGGACGTAGGTCGAGAAATAGACATCAGAATCCAAAAATCTAAAAATCAGCGTGTAGCCCATTTTGAAATTTTACTGGAATCGGTTGAATGACTGCGAAGAAATGAGTGATTACTGATTACATAACTCATGCGTCAATTCACTTCATTCCAAGTTTAAAAGAAAGATCATGCAACACAATGCGCACCAGTTAACTGTCCATGTGCTTTATATTTTGTACCGCGAAATCCTTTTCGTTCTTTTTAAATAAATTGTTTTTAGCAAAACATTTGCAGGTTTTGTTCAAATTTGAAAACCTGCACAATATTGAAAATGAAAGCTTGCATGTAAGATGATGCTCGGTACTTGTAAATATCTTTTTTCGTTAATGTTGATATAAATGTTGCATAAAGAATTCCATCAGGCTGAAAAAAAAGATTCTCACACATATTAATGTTTTTGTAATATTTCCAAGAAATTGTAATGCAAAGTTTAAATCTTTTAAAACTTCAACATTAATGTTGCACGGTATCAAAAATCACACGTAAAGCTGTAAGCACTTGTTCATTGTCATTATTGGCTCAAATGTTCTTTGGAAAGTTAAAATATAACATAATTGCATAACCTGAAAGAATTCAAGTTGGAAAGCTTCCAATTGCAGAAATCAAAGTTTTCTCGAGCAAAGCATGAATAATATAACACCGTCGGATTATAAAATGGATAATGTGGACTAAATTTAATGAGATACACAAACTTTAGGAAGCGGTGAGCGAGTATGAAAAAAGCGCCTGTTGATCAAACTTGGAATGAACTGAATTGATGCGCGCATTATGTAATTGTCAATTTCTTCGCAACCATTCAACCGAATCAAATAAAATATTCATATGTGATGCACAATAAAATAGGCTATGTGCTAAATTTTAAATGTTTTGAATCTGATGTCTAGTTCTCGAGTTACGTTCAATTTTATTCACTAGGTAATTTTTTCTTGGACACCCTGTGTGCAACGATTTTTTGGCAGGCCAAAAAGGGGTGGGGAGCCCACATTTTTGGCAGGTCGAAAGGGGTGGGGTCAAGCGATTTTTGGCAGGTCGAAGGGGCGGGGCAAGTGATTTTTGGCACAGATATTTTGGACACCGTTTCTATATTACACTCTAAAAAGGTGCAGGAAAATAATGGGAACACGTTCAGATGTGCACGTTCAAAGGTCATTCAATTATACAGACATACAGCCTGTCTCAAAAAAAATTGTGCAAGTGAAAAGCGCCCTCTCTGGCAATTAGAAAATACCGTTTTGACATGATGCTTACATCAACGTCAAGGGCGTAGTCTTAGCTCTCAAATGCCGTTTGTTCTGTTCCATTTGCATGTTTCAATCTCGAGATATGTTTAGTTAAAGACGAAAGGGTAAAATCACAATTGTGCCACTTTTACTAGGGAAGAGGGCTTTACATGTAACAGTGATAGCATCGAGTTTATCAGGAGTTCCTTCGTAAAATTAAAAGAATGCATCAATTACACAATACAACAATTTTCTGACTGTTTTTACTGTTTTATCATGATGCAGGAATGATGATTCTCTTTTTGCACTTAAAAGATATTAAAAGATAAATAAATATGTCACATTCTGCTGTAAAAATTAAGTACATGTGCATGTCAATGATTTTATCATGGTAAATACTGTTCTCTTAGTCACTACAGACATGTTAAAAGACAAACAAACATTGCGCACTTATACATGTTATAGGTTAATGAACGCGTATTACTTGTTGAGAGAGATATTAGACAAAATAATGTACGCACGCTGATGTTGATGCGTCTAATGCATGCGCCCGAAAGGGGGAGTGCATTAGACGCATCAACATCAGCTATCTTTGATTTACATGTACAGCTCTCTTCCCTAGTAAAAGTGGCACAATTGTGATTTTTCCTTTCGTTGTTAAATAAACATATCTAGAAATTGGAACAAGCAAATTGAACAGAACAAACGGCATTTGAGAGCTAAGACTGCGCCCGTGACGTTGATGTAAGCATCATGTCAAAACGGTATTTTCTAATTGCCACAGAGGGCGCTTTTCACTTGCACAATTTTTTTTGAGACAGGCTGTACTGGGCTAAAGAGCTGGTGCGATGGGAAATGATGTTACTTTTATTACAGTTGGAATTGTGTAGCGTAAGTTCAATAACCCTCAAAATTCAAATATGACCTCAAGTTGTGGTATATGAGGCTTTATTTGGTGACGTCACAATGGTGTTTGTTTTGTTTGTTTATTTTATTTCTTCTTTAACCTGGGACACTCAATCAGTTGAAAACACAATTAATCATCTGTTCTTCCTTGAGGCCCAGGTCGAAGGGGGGCGGGGTGTATCAGAATTTTCATCATGGAATACTAGCGGACCCAATGAATTGGGTCACCAAAAACTATTACACGGAGAAGCTGATGGTAAAAATGTAAATGACAATTAACCAATGAATTATCTAGACTTTATGTATGAGTGATATACAAAGTTATGATCGACATTGCAACTGACAGCCTGAATGTTACAATTAACCAATGAATTATCTAGACTTTATGTATGAGTGATATACAAAGTTATGATCGACATTGCAACTGACAGCCTAAATGTTACAATTAACCAATGAATTATCTAGACTTTATGTATGAGTGATATACAAGGTTGTGATCGACATTGCAACTGACAGCCTGAATGTTACAATTAACCAATGAATTATCTAGACTTTATGCATGAGTGATATACAAAGTTATGATCGACATTGCAACTGACAGCCTGAATGTTACAATATTAACCAATGAATTATCTAGACTTTATGTATGAGTGATATACAAAGTTATGATCGACATTGCAACTGACAGCCTGAATGTTACAATTAAGCAAAGAATTATCTAGACTTTATGTATGAGTGATATACAAAGTTATGATCGACATTGCAACTGACAGCCTGAATGTTACTTACAGCTGCGTGTTTTGTAGGATATACCCTATGTGCTGATGGAAGTAGGTGTGTTCATGGGACTTGGCAGTGTGATGGATTTCCTGACTGTGATGACAAGAGTGATGAAGCACCAGATTTATGTGGCTACACAACAAAAATGTTTACTGCAGAAGCAACAACTCAATTACCAGGTTAGTGTTCTCTTGTTGGTTCTTGACGTTGTTCAGAGTTGTATCATTGTTCACGTATTAAAAACAGTGTGAACTAGAGTCAATAGATTCTGAGTACAAGCCGCCGGCAGTAAATATAACATTAATGGGTCAATTTTGATCAATTTCAAAATTTGACCCCTAAACTTTGACCGTCACCATTGACTTTTTGTTTTGTCTCACTAAGGTCTATCATATGCAGCATTCAGATTTGCCATACCTCGCTGTTTGAAAATTTTACACATTTTGACCTTTTGACCCCAAGTACAAAGAGGTCACCATTGACTTTTTGTTTTGTCTCACTAAGGTCTATGCAGCACTCAGATTTGCCATACCTCGTTGTTTCAAATTTTACACATTTTGACCTTTTGACCCCAAAGTAAGCATTGTACAAAGAGGTCACCATTGACTTTTTGTTTTGTCTCACTAAGGTCTATCATATGCAGCACTCAGATTTGCCATACCTCGTTGTTTCAAATTATACACATTTTGACCTTTTGACCCCAAAGTAAACATTGTACAAAGATGTCACCATTGACTTTTTATTTTGTCTCACTAAGGTCTATCATATACAGCACTCAGATTTGCTATACCTCGTTGTTTGAAATTTTACACATTTTGACCTTTTGACCCCAAAGTAAACATTGTACAAGGAGGTCACCATTGACTTTTTTGTTTTGTCTCACTAAGGTCTATCATATGCAGCACTATAACTTGACATATCTTGTTGTTCAAATTTAGTTTGTATTGCATACGGGGTCAAAGGTCAAGCAATGATCAAGCTGTGAACACCCTGAATACCCATGCCACTAGTGACCAACATGTATTAATTAGAGCTTCGGCGCATTTTGTTTGTAGAAGAAGAGGCAGATTGCCAGAAAGAAAGAAAGAAAGAATTAGCGTAAAACAGAAGAAGCCGACTTTGTCGTCGGCTTGTAAAAACTCGGGCTATCCGGGCTACCGTACGCCTCTCTTGGACATATTGCGCGGCAAAAATGTTTAGATTCTTTACTCAAACAATTGATACCTAATTATTAACCGATTATTCGGAATAATGAAGGATTCATGACCCTTATTGTTATTTCCGAATATTGACCCTTATTGTTAATTCAAATAATTACCCTTCGGAATTACGGTCCTTTATCTTTCATAGTAGGAATCGTGAATAAGGACTTGGTCAGCGGCTGCATGCATCCACTACTACGCAAATATTGTAATTTACCAAGCTTAAGAGCTCTGGTAACAACGTTTGCACAGCATTTTGTGGGAAATGAGAGCACATCAGACATATCGAATTGCATTCTGAATACTAGGAACGTCCTTCTGATATCAAATAAGTTTTTGGAATTGGCAATATAATACAAATTTTATGGCAAAATGTTAAATATTGATATGTTTGTTATTTTTAATATTTAACAGTCCTCGAAATTTATAAATCTAATGATATGTACTTAAAGTGTATGTAGATGGGAGGAAAAGCCAACGATCATTTGAAAAATTTGACATTTCGTATTGAAGATACACATTTTTTCCCGAAAAAGACCTGAATTTTTTAGGTGTTTTAGGGAAAAATTCTAGATCTTCAATACGAAAGATCAACATTTTCAAATGACCGTCGGCTTTTCCTCCTAGCTATATACACTTTAGGAAAATATCATTAGATTTATAAATTTTACTTCGAGGACTGTTAAATGTCAAAAATATCAATTTTCAATAATTTGCCATAAAATTTGTATTTAAAACATATTTAAAATATTTGACATCAGAAGGACATTCTTCGTATTCAGAATACAATTCTAATGTGCTCTCATGTCCCACAAAAAATACTGCGCAAACGTTCATACCAGAGCCCTTAAATCATAGTCCTCTAAATTTTCCTACGCAGATTCAGGATATCGAGAATTGATTTGTCCCGCATCTAGGTCAGGACAGCCATGGACTCAGCTACAATCAGACACAGGATCAACCACAGCTTCCATACCTAAAGACGACCTATTACCAATTGGATTCAACTGGGATGAGCTGACTGGTCCTGTGTTCTCTTCCAACGTTCAGGAAAGTTCCGATTCTTCTTCCTATCTTTTTCCTAGAGGAAAAACGGTGGTTTCATTAAGTACTACAGATGATTCAAGGAAGCCCCAGACTTGTACATTTAACGTAGATGTTAACTGTAAGTACGCGTAATATATTATTTAAGACATTGTCATAATAATTTACTATTATGGTTAACATATTTCGTTTTGCTCAATTTAAACATTTTGTGCTACATTAGAAGGTAACCCAGCAAACACAAAACGTTTTCGACATCATTCGCAAAAGGTTATAAAAGGTTGTCAGAAAACGTTTAAATGTCGGGTTATATAAAGGGTACATTAATGGTATAAAACGTTTTCATAACATTAAATAACATTTGTTGGTAATTTACTGCACAGCAAAAATATCGGGTTATATAAAGGGTATAAAAACGTTTTAATAACATTCCAAAAACAAAAAGAATGTTATTTTGGGGTTGAAAAAATATTTTGCAAAAAATGTTTGCCCAAAATATTTACAATAACGTTTTTAAAATGTTTTCACAACCTTTATATAACCCGACATTTAAATGTTATTAAAACGTTTTGTAAAATACATTTTAAGAACATTTCTGTGTTTGCTGGGTGCAAATATTTTAACATAATGTTATTTAAGTGTTGACACAATATTTGGCCAAAAATGTTTGCAAAAATAGTTTACAATGACATTTCGAAAACATTTTTAAAATATTGTTGTAGTGTGTTTTCATACAAAACGTTTTAAAACGATTTCATGACCTTTATATAACCCGAAATTTTAATGTTATTAAAACGTTTTTACCTAAACCAAAACCCAAAATATAACTTATTTAAAACGTTTTAAAAACGTTTTTGTGTTTGCTGGGAAGCTGGGTCCCTAGATTATGAATGATAATAATGACTTATTTTATTGTCCATAATTTTCTACAGGATGTTTGAAATAATTAACCTATTTTTTCTTTTCACAGTGATCGCTCTACTTAAGGCTAAGTCTACTGCCCTACTGATATCATGGATTCCATACCAGCCAGCAAGCGAATACTATGTAAGTTATTGTTTTGTGACAGTATCAAAAATTTTATTTTATAAACGTACTTGTTTGATGTGATTATTGTTCTGATATCATTTATACGTATTATATTATTTATTTATTTATTTATTTATTTATTTACAGCATGTTTACCCAGGGTAGCCCGATTCAGCCGAAGCTGGTCTAACACGGGGCCCTGCAAAATACATAAAAGGAATATAATTATAGAGAATTACAAAGAATATAATTATACATTTTACAACTCAAGCCATTATTAAAAGATACATTAAAAGAATATAAATCTCAAATACATTTGTACAGTTTGCAATAATTATTAAAACTCACATGCCATTATTAAATGAACATTGATCCATAAAAACATCATATAAAACACATAATAACTCAGTAACATATATATTTCAAGATGTTATTTACATTATACACTATTTGATTAAAACTGGTGAAAATATACATTTTTGTAATACCGTGTAAAAGTTTGCACATTTATTGAGTTTCTAATATCATTTTCAATGTTGTTCCATAATTTTACACCACTGTAACTGAACGATGATTTAAAACATTCTAAGTCATATCCATGAATTGAAGGTGGCAAAGCCAACTGGCCAGCAGCAGCCTGTCATGTGTTAACATTGTGAGTTGTACATACATGGTTAAACATTTTTGCAAGATAATGTGGCGCCAAGCCATTAAGAGATTTATAAACCATTAGTGCTTTAAAATAATCATTACGAGTGTGAAGCCGTTCCCAACCAAGAATTCTAAACATGAAATCAGATGAAGTAAAGTTGTTCACGCTCAAAATCACTCTTGCACAGCGTTTATGAAGAACATTAAGTTTGGAACTGTCATCTTTAAAACGACCATACCATGAGATATTGCAATAGTCAAATATAGGCTGAACAAACGATTTAAAAATAACATTTAATGTATCAATTTCAAGGAAAGGTTTCAGACGTCTTAATAGCCCAATCTTACAGAAAACCTTTTGAATAATACTATTAACTTGATCATGCCATTTTAACTGATCATCAACAACAACACCTAGGCATTTTGCCTTTCTTACTCTTTCAAGTTGTTTACCATTAACAAATACAGAAAAATCTTTCTCATTAACATTCCTTAACTTACTCGCAGTTCCAATCAACATAACATTTGTCTTATCAGTGTTCAAAAACAATTTATTAACATTCAACCAATTCATTATTGAATCAAGATCAGAAGACAATTTAGCAGATATATCTTGGGGGTCTTTACCACTGACGGAGAGTGTTGTGTCGTCAGCATACATAGATATTTGACCATGGGAAATTACTTTGTTCATACTGTTGATAAATATAAGGAAAAACAATGGACCTAGTATACTGCCCTGGGGACACCTGTTGAAACAGGGCGTGAGTTTGACATAGTATCTTTAAAACACACTCTCTGGGTGCGGCACGATAAATATGAACTGAACCACTCATGTGCAGTGGCAGAAGCACCCAATTTTTTAAGTTTACTGAGCAATATGTCGTGATTGACGGTGTCGAATGCTTTGCGCAAATCTATAAACGAAACACCAATCATTTTACCAGAATTTATACTATTAGTCCAATCATTAACCATGTTTAACAAACATGTTTCAGTAGAATGAAAAGGCCTAAAACCTGATTGATTTTCATTAATCAGCTTGTTTTCACTTAAATAATCATACAAATGTTTATGAACAGCCTTTTCAATGATTTTGCTCACAACAGGAAGGATGGCAATCGGCCTGAAGTTGTTAATTGACATATCACCACCTTTGTGAAGAGGAACTACTTTAGCTTCTTTCCATAAATCGGGAAACACACCTGTACTCAAAGACAAATTCATAATGCACACAAGGCTGCTCAAAATAGCAGGTTTGGCCAATTTTAAAATTTTGCTACCAATGTCATCAAGACCAGTGGCCTTTTTCTCACTCATGAGGTCAATTTCTCTACAAATAAATTCACTTGAAATAGATGGTAAATCAAGTACGGGTTTAGAGCAATCGCCAATTGGTTTATCTTCAACATAAACAGATTCATCATTGCAAATAGTACCATTGCTATCAACAAGTTTAGCAGCAACACCTGTAAAGTACTTATTAAAACCATTAGCAATATCATTAACACTTGTACACACCTCGTCATCAATAGTGATTGATGAGGGACTAGGAGAAGCTTTGTGAGGCAAAATATCGTTAAGCGCTTTCCACATCTTCTTAGAATCACCAGCATTTTGGGACACACTTTGCTTACAATAAGTTTCTTTTATATTTCTATTATATTTATTTACCAACACAACCCAAGTTATGTTGTTACAAAACATTATAATGTATGTTTAAAATATTTGGAAATTCTCCTCTGAGTCATTCTCCTCCACTCTACACAAGTCCAGTCTTCCTTGGGCCTGACGTTCAGCATATCCTGCCTCCCTGTATTGTGTCTTCCCATCTGGTAGACGGGCGACCTGGTGGCCTGGGACAGTGAAGTTGTTCTGATATGCTTGGAGAGGGAGCAGTGGCGGCGACAGGAAATGGGGGGGGGGGCACGAGGGGGCAAAGTGAATTTCAGGGGGGGGGGCAAAATCAACAAATTTTGTGCAAAATTACAGCAAAAAGTGGAAATTTTCGTAATTTTGGGATTTTTTCTGGGGGGCAACAGGGGGGGGGCAAGAGTTCAGACTGGGGGGGGCATTTGACCACCCCCATGCCCCCGTGGCGCCGCCACTGAGAGGGAGACGGTTGTTTGGCACGCACAACATGGCCTAACCATTGCACCCGTGATTCTTTCACAGTGGTCTTTGTTATTGTTACGTGCAGCCATGGAAGTAAGAGACATGGAAGTTGGTCAAATACTACATCAAAGTTAGTATCATACTTGCCGCGGTACTGAACAAAAGAAGTGCAGGTGGAAGGGGAACAATTGAGTCAATGCATGGTCAACGTGTACCATGTCTAAAATCAAAGTTCCCGCTTAAAAATCAATAGCAGTACGAGGTCGTGTACTAAGTCCTGACAATGGGCTGTGTTATATTACCGCAGTGCATGACTAATTTTATGAACACAAACAGATCTTATAAAATCCCTACGTAATGATCAGAATGCTATCAGTTTAATTTATACAGAGAAGATGTAAAAGAAGGAGATAGATCCAGCTATCCTCAAACAAAATATGTGTGTTGCCGCTCATTCAAAAGCAATCACGCTGTTTAGGTTTAACAATAAAATACAACAAAAGGGTTCGAACCCATGACGGGTGTGATACACAAGTTGCTGCTTACTGGTTTTAGGGAAAGGTCAGTGTCTGTATACCATCAATACCATGCATACCATGCATGCAGATCCTAACATCCAGTTTATTTCAAATAAAATATGACCGAAGTTCCATGGCAAATAATAATTTTGCACGCTTGGTTACGCTTTCAACCTCTACGATTTATGATACAGACTATTTTCAATTATCAAAATATCTTTATTAGGTTTGCAGGAAATGACAGGAAAATACATTAAAACAATAAAATATAGATGATCAAAAATCATCCCGTTTCTAACAAAATCCTAAAACACTCTCCTAAATAATTAATATATATTCCAAAATGGGCGGATTTTTTTGGAATGTTTACAAAACTACATTTCTTTCTTATAGTATCCACGTGCGGTATCCCTGCAGAGCAACATCAGGTACTTAACACACACGTGTCATACTTTCAAGGAATTATCTATAGAAACATTGGATATGGTTTCAATTCTGGAGTGAAAATTAATCAACCGTAGTCGGCAAGGTACATCACATCAAAGGCTACTTTCAAGTAGATGTGTAACTACTTGAGAATAAAGGACTATGAATAGGTGCGACAGGATAACCTACGGGATTATCTCAAGGATATAATTCCGTTCTTCCTCCTTCTTTTTCAACTTTCCTGATTTATACAATTTTATTAAAGGTATGTAATTATGTGAAAAACCTACCGATTAAATGTATATATGCTAGACTCTCAGATAGCAGTTTTAAAACAGAAAATGAAATTAAATACAATTTATTTTACTCACAATTTAAAAATAATACCCGACTCTGGTCAACAGCAATTTCGGGCAGCCCCGGGCACACATATAGATGCGGGATTAATTTTATAATGTAACGCATGTGCCAAGTGCACATATCAATTTTTACGCCTAATTAGCGGTTTAGAAGTAAATGCATGATTTCCAATATTTTGAAATTTAAGAAAATATATAAGTATAGGGTAGAAATCGGTATTTTGATTGGATTTTTGTAATTATGGATTACAAATCTAATATCCTTGTCACTTTTTCCGAATATAAACAACACACTTGAAACATAATCAAGAAAAACTCGATTTTTGCTCATAATAATATACCTATAAATAAACGAACTGGCAATAACGGCGGCAAGTATGATCCACATCAAAGACACGCTGACTACATTGTTATCACAATACCTTGATACGTACCCTCTATAGAATGTTACGTAAATAATTCAATAGGTGTTGGATCGACCAGCTTCCATGTCTCTTACTTCCATGGTGCAGCCTGCGCCTGATCTCCTCATTCTTGTCTGGGATCTTGATCTAGTCATGTTAGTATAACACCACGTTTAGACCTAAAACATCTCATCAGGAATATCTGACGCTTGCTTTTATCTATTAAAGACCAAGAGGGAGGATTAAGAGCTCTGTTAATCTTCATTTTGAGTGACCTTCCCATGTATTGGTTCGAGCAGATGAGGCTTTTTAGTCTCTCAAATACCCAGTTTGCTAATTTGGTACACCGTTTATCATCAACCTCTACTGTGGTAAATTACTTAGAGAATAAACGATAGGAAATTTTATTTTGCCTATCCTCTACCGTGTGATAGACGACAGGCAGGTCCAATATTTTGAGTAGTGGATGCCGGCGCAGCCGGTATCCACTACGATGAAAATATTGGACCTGCCTGTCGTCTATCATAGGTAGAGGATAGTCAATATAAAAATTCCTGTCGTTTATTCTCATTCTTAGTCAGTTAAATATTATTTTAATAACTGTAAACTATTTTTAAAGCAAAAATTAAGTTACCGTCATAAAAACTCCCCTTTTTCTAAAATGAACGAAACTTGTTTACAACTTTACATCTTTTGTTGCGCGTACTGCTAGCGCGTGCGAGTATTCCGCACTGCGTCTACGCATACAACGCGATACATAGGCGCACCTCTATGAGCGTGTTACGCGTTATCAACACTCATGATGACGTGGGGTCGTCTACAGCCTGATAGACGACACCCAAATCATGCGATTGCCCAATCAGATTATGTGTCTACGTATAGACCACTCCCACTGACTAAGAATATCCAACAGAAAACAAAATCTTCCACTTTGTCACTTGGTGACGTTGGTGTGTTGTCAAGTGTGATATCTCGTGGATCTTTACACATGATATCATGCATTTCGAGGGGTCGACTTTCATCATACCCCAGTTACTGCAGACTTTGGTGGAAATATGGAGCCCTGCAACACAAGGTCCAAGAGGGTTGTATAATTAGCATATCCGATACTAAATAAACAATATTTTTCATCAGGTTCGCCGTCGCAAATAATAAAGGAGACAAGTAGAAAAAGTGATCCCGCCTGGGAATCGAACACAGGACTTCAGGTTTACGAGACCTACGCCTTAACCACTTGGTCACGGGAGCTTCATGGTTAGGCTGGTTGAAATTCGAACCCATAAGCGGTCACTTTCCGTTTTTCCGTGTAATATCCGATACTGTTGATGTGTATACAGCCCTTCTTGGTTTCGCTTTCTAATTTCTGGACATCATTCATCACAAATTCGCGGCATGTGTTACACACCGACATCGCAAGCAGTCGTGCAAGCAGTCTAAAAGCACATGACCATTGACCTCATCAATGGCGTGTACATGCTCACTCACACACAGAGAGGTCAATTACCAGGCTATTGTCAGTAGCCTTAGTCGGATGCCCTCGGCTCATTATGCGTCTCAAAGGTCGGAACAAAATGGCCATGCGTGGCTGTGGATTCTACCTACCATGGCGATTTCTGCCATGAAGATATCGGGGCGATGACACTGTGTGTTAATAGGCTGCTTGGAGAGAGGAGACATCCTTGCCATTAACCATAACCATACCCGACATTTTGATTTTCTTGTACATGCCTTTAAATTGATGGGATCAACTAGAATCTTGTCCAGATGGATCGGATACATTTCCACGGTACTTCTTGCCAGATGGTATCAAATGCTGCCTTAAAATCAACAACATTCCAGAGTATCGGTATATACGCATTTCCTTCGCCTTTTCAATAATTTGCCCTTCAACAAACATTGCAGACTGTGGTACCTCAGACACTACGAAATTCACACAGAGAGTAATGTTATTCTCTTTTTCACAAGAACTGAGTTTCGTTATGTTAAACCCATAATTAGTAATTTTTCCATAGCAACGCCCCAACTTTTGTCAAATTTCTACCTTTGCCATGATTGCAATGGTCAATGGTGTACTAAAATGCCACGTGAAAGACCAAGCCTAATGTGCTTTAATTACAGTAAAATGTAACTTTTATATTAAATCCGAAGATCTCCAGTTTGTGTGCATAATCTGTGTACATATCGCTATCGCTTACGTCTTGTTTGTACATCCCAGCTGCGTGACCCTCCACCAATTCGCAGTAGAATTGATGATGTAACTGGATTAACTACCATAGAAATAGGCTAACACATTATTTGAATATATAGCACTGCACAAGTACGTTCACGAGGTACCTCTGCATTGAACCATAGATGTCAAAGAAAAGGGATAAATTACATGGACAGTAAATATATAGAATATTCATATCATACTGATCACTAGCACTTGTAAGGTTACCGTCGTTTTATCTTTTCAGTTTCTGTTTCCGTATCCGTATCCGTATCCGTTTTTGTAAGTCATTGTTATTCTGAAGTGGTAGCCTCCCAGGTGTGACCAATCTTTTATTCTAGCCTTTTGTTAGTTACTAATAATTTGAAGCTCGTGAATTTCAGTTTTCGTTTTGGTAAGTTATGTTAATTTTTGACATAAAACCTTTAGATGAGAGGTTGGGTGCTAATCTAGACAAAAGAAGAGTCTAAATTTTACGGTCCTAAATTCGCGGTAAATTGTACTGCTTCAATTGACTTGTGTTTGGTGTATATGCACTTATGTCTAGGCGTAAGTAGCTCGTAAAAATAGTCTTGCATTGAAATATATACTAACCATGTTGCCAAGTTATAAGCAAAAGTCTTTCATATTGGTGATGAAACGAGCGTCTGAAATAGCTAAATATCTCCCAATGAGGCGCGTACAAGTGGCGATTTGGTAATCATGTTTTATATTGAAATGCAATACAAAAGAATTGCATTGGAGCAAAGATAATTTATTCTATTCATTCGTATCAATGGCAAGCTAATCTGATAATCTATATGCAAGACTCGGGTTTATTTTAAATGTTTATTTTTGCAGAGCTTATTTTCAGTCATGGATCATAGGCCTACTGATAAATTTCGCAAGGGAGGGGGAGGGAGGGAGGGAGATACTTGAGACTGAACAAGTGAGAGTGGGAGGGGGTGAGGAAGAAAGAGAAGAGAGGGAGAGACGGAAAGACTAGAAAGAGAAGAACTCGAGAGGAGAGAGTAGGGACCGGGGAGGGAGTGGGGAGACTGATCGGGGGGCAGGAGGAAGCAAAATAGGGAGATAGACATTGAAACGAGGGCATGGGGTGCGACAGGCTCATAAGCGGACCTTTTGTGATTTAAGGGCTTATTTTCAACGTATTTACAGAAAAAAGTGCACTTTGTCATTCGGATTGGCATGCATCAAAGACGAGAGGGCGCTAGACCATTAAAAACACCGGTGTTGTCTCTCCCGCTTTTATTGACATAGGCAACCGTCTCTATTGAAATAAGCTGATTGGTACTTCAAAGTTAACAATGAAGTCAGACTACTTACTTAATCCCTTGCGTTTTCGTATTTGAACAATAGACTTAATAGACATAAACTGAAAAGATAAAACGACCCTTAGTATCTTTGAAAAGAGCGGCACACAAAGGTGATGAGTGCAACATGTTTGTAGTGCAGGGCGATACATTCAAAAATTGTTTTAACCTATTGCTATTACGAGAACGAGAGGTACCTTGGTTCCATCATTAAATCGGTAGCTGACCTGACAGCGTATTAACACTTAACTAGAACTAGAAGGAGAGCGAGGGAGTAATAAGCTCCTAAAGTGTAGGCATAAGAAAGAATAAATGCAGAGAAAGCAAAAGAAATAATGAATAAAGAAAATAATAACAATTATTATTATTATAGAAACTAAACACATAACAGCACTAGGAAGCCATTCAATAATGACAAAACCTTTTTGCGTTACGTAATTAAAACACCCAGTCAGATGTATTTCACACCTGCCAAACAGAAGTCACCCAATTTCGAAAACTAGACGTTGAATGTACACTCTTATGAATATTGATTGGCAGCATTTTCCGATATGTTAATGCACTAATCGAAACAAGAGATGAATAGATGCTACAGCCCTGTTACATCATAACTTCTATGGCGAATAATAATACGATTGGCGAGCTATTACACGCGCTGGATTGAAATAGCAATTTTCTTCGTTTTACCTTTTTTGGTTGGCTCGAAATTAAAAGAGGACAATGTGATCAGTAGCTATCAGTGAAAACTGAAAAATTTAAATAGGAATATATTCTTTATGCAAATCGCTTTGATTTAAATAGGAATCTATTCTTTATGCAAATAAATTAATATTGCTCTAAATCAGTTCGACATTATTTATTTGCAGGTACGCTACCATCCCGATTACAGTGATCATGACACACAAGTTGAACACGTGCCTTCAACTATAAGTAAAATAGAACTTACCAACCTAGATTCGAACACTATGTATAGAATTGAAATTGAGGCGAACACTTCATCTTCTGTTTGTACCCTTGACATTGCAGATATGGAAACGCTATCAGGTCAGTAAAACACTACGTTAAACAGGTTTAATCAAGGAGCTAGCTGAGCATTTTCGTGATGTCTAACATGATGTATAAGAATATAAATTGCCAAACGTGCCGAATACGCCCTGCTTAAAGTCCCATTCAGTGATCCCAGCGAAAGTGTAAAAAAAAATTACAATTGTTTATAACATTTGGTATTTTTGAAATGGCAAAAAAACGAAGAAAACAGCAGTATTGACCCAGTTGAAGCCCCATTCAAATACATGTAGCTAATTTTGTCTAAAATACACGGCTTTCGGCTGAACCACTAACAGACTATGTTGAGCACATCTATGATAATGACAAAGCTTTTACGTAAAATACCTTCATACCAACGCAATCTTTGCAAAGAGATGAATACTTTTAGGGATAGCACCATAATGAATGTCCATTGTGATGTGAGTGAAAATAATGAATCATTTTATGTGCCATCTCCCCCTTATTTATTCAGCTGCTTCATCGTCAAGAGTCAAAACAGCACTCATCATAGTCTGTTGCGTACTTGGCCTGCAATATTGGCAATAGTACTACTCATTATTTTATGCCTAGTCTTCTGTTGGTAAGTATACGAGAACAAATACCCGAAAATACAATGTTTCCATGAACACAGTTACCATAATATTAAATGTCGGGTTATGTGGTCTAAAACGTTTCAATAGCATCCAAAAACATTGTTGAAAAAATCGTTATAAAACATGTTAATTGTTATTTAAGAGCTCGGTCACCCACCTTTGTAAAGTTTTTGTGTGTGTGTGGGATCTGAGAGCACATCAGACATACCAAATTGCATTCTGAATACGAGGAATGTCCTTCTGATACTAATTTTTGTTCGTCGTTATTATTGCAGTAGTATTGAAACCTATGATCTGAAGATCATTGTTTAACCCCTTTAGCTGAAGTATTAAAAATGGCCTATACCTATGGATGGCGGAAACCTTCAAAATACGCCTAAGAATACGCCTAAGAATACGCCTAACCTTAGACGTCTAAGATGCAATCTTAGACGTCTAAGATGCAATCTTAGACGTCTAAGATGCATTCTTAGGCGTCTAAGATGCAATCTTAGGCGTCTAAGAAATTCGTGGTAGACTTAAATCAACGAATCACAGGACCAGAAATCCCAAACAACCAATCATCTTAGGCGTATTCAATTATTGACCAATGAAATCTTACACGCCTAAGATTTTACACGCCTAAGAATTCTTACACGTCTCAGATTGATGGTATCACCAATGTAATTTTCTCTGAGGACTTGCAGCAAAATTGATTAATTGGTTTGATTTTATTTTCGTTGGTTTGGTGTGCTGTTTTGGTGTGGCTAGTAGTAGTCAGGTATTAATGTTGATGAGCATGATGACGGCGACGACGACGACGACGATGATGATATGATGATGATGATGATGATGATGATGATGATGATGATGATGATGATGATGATGATGATGATGATGATGATGATGATGATGAAAATTAATACACAAACAACAAAGAGGAACAAACATGCCTAGCATATATTTATATACCTCCATGATTCTATTTTTAACATAGAAAATTTGACCTCTTGTCTTCTTGCACTTTGCAGACTGAAATTATGCATATCTGATCTCTTCAATTATAAAAGACGATTTGGCCTTGGCCTGGGGGCCCGAAGTTGGCGAAAATATGTCACACGCTGTTCGAATTATAAAGACGTAGTTGGTTGACCTTATAATGTGTGTGCAGTAATAACTTGACCTCTGAACGTATTGGATATAAACGCATCATACCCTACACCGTCAGGTTAACTTTCTTGTTGAATGGAGGTATCGAGGTCTCTTAACTGTGTATTTTGGCTCAGTCATAGCATACGTGTTAAGAAAAACATACATGAAAAGTGAGCAGGTTGACACCATAGACACGTGCTCTTTGTTTAAACATTACAAGTAACATGAGTGGCAAACATTAATGTTTCATATTGCTTGCAACCCCCTCCCCCCAATCAATGTTGGAGCCAATACTAGTCCGTTCCTATCTCAGTATCAAAACAACATTGACTGGGCGGGTGCGGGGGGGGGGTGAAATTTCATGCTAAATTTAATCCCTCATCACTGCCATCATCATCACCACCACGACTCTAATATTCATCTGACATCATTTGTATTATCCATCATCATCATCATCATCATCATCATCAACAACAACAACAACAACAACAACAACAACAACAACAACAACAACAACAACAACAACAACAACAACAACACCATCACCATCATCATTATTATCATCATCATTTACACTATAGCCACACAAATAAAAATCTTACATTAACTGCAAGTCATCAGAAAAACAAAATATTTAAAACAAATTAAAGTTTTATCAGTTTGCAACAACAACATCAACTGCTATAGATTATGTTCAAATGAAAAAAGGCCTATTATGTAAAATACATTGTTCCGCCTGAATTGTCAAAAAGGGGCTGAAAAGAACAAAACAATGGGCCATTGTGCCGAAAGGTGGGAGAACATGTACCCTATCCCTCCCACCCCATCACCCCTTCTCTTTGGGATTGACGCGGGTGGCTAAGGAGAGAAAATGAGTTTATTAAAAACACACCACCCAGCCATTGTTCGAAATATTCTCTAACGCACAGCGTCCGTTGTACGTTTTGATCGGATTTGCGATACCGTCCATCACTAGTCACGGTCAAATGGTCAATCTTAGACGTGTAAGAATTCTTAGGCGTGTAAAATCTTAGGCGTCTAAGATTTCATTGGTCAATAATTGAATACGCCTAAGATGATTGGTTGTTTGGGATTTCTAGTCCTGTGATTCGTTGATTTAAGTCTACCGCGAATTTCTTAGACGCCTAAGATTGCATCTTAGACGCCTAAGAATGCATCTTAGACGTCTAAGGTTAGGCGTATTCTTAGGCGTATTCTTAGGCGTATTTTGAAGCTTTCCGCCATCCATATATACCCCTCACAGACGGGTAAATCTACCCGAATTTCAAGTGGTGTTTTTGCTTCATTTCATACAGTTTCAAACGTCGTCATGGTCGTCAACAGATCACAATAGATGATACAGCGAATGGTCATGTAGAGCATCGAAACCCTGGATACCTTGCTAATGATGATAACGATAAACCTCAACGCTCAAACATAGAGCATCACAACCCTGGATATTTTGCTGATGATGACAATAAACCTAAACGCCCAACGAACCAAAGCAGTTACGCCCATGTATATAATTATGAGTCCTGAAAACTCTCCAACCTGAAATGTACAAATGGTTTGTTATTTCTTTTTCGCACATTATATATATATATATATGCACGCTTACTGTCACCATATTTCAACAACTTATCTTCTGGATGTAATGAGCAATGTTCCAGAAAGAAATACTGCTAAAACAATTGAATACATGAATCCAAAACCCACCCAAGTCCATGGGAAGTGATTTTGAGGGGAAAAAAACCTGTGTATCATTTTAATTCCTTCAGTTAGATTTACCTGGTCAATATGGTAAGTTTTACGTGGAAATGAGTGGGTTAAACTGTATTAGGTATGACGATTAGCATTTCAGGGACTTCGTGGGGGTTCATTTTAAATAATGGACTTGGGTGGTGTTTTGAATCACATACAAAGACAACAATGTTGGAGTGAGATTACCACTAGTAAGATAATACAAAATTAAGCACACAGGTATGTATAATGTATAATGCATACTGCCATGTAATATAAACCACACACTTTCCTTGATTAAACTCATTTTTTTTTTTTTTCACTCTCCAGCAATGAATGTGTTACAAGTGAACTTTTATACATACTGGATTTCAATCAATGTGTTACAAGACTCAAATCCTGGATATGGTTGATTCTTTCATACATGCTATTTTTCACATGCTCAATAGACACAGAGTATGAATTTGAGTTGTTCTTTCATACATATGACAGGCCTATGTATAGCAACAATTTCCTATGCTTAACTCAATGTGCCCAAAGTATGGACTTGGGTGGGTTTTGTATTCATATATTCAATTGTTAAACAACTGCAACTGTTTAAACCATTTTCCTGTATGTACATTAGATTATATATAGAGTCCTTTGAGTCGGTTTGTGTCTCTGGAGTTCGAAGGCTGTTTTACGAAGTTCCACGATGCCAAAATAATTATGTAAAGGTAAATAATTCCTGATTATTCCAAACACATCTTACACGACACAAGTGAACCCTAACCACAGATATCGAAAAGATGGTAATTAGAAAATCATACTAAAAGATTGAAATTCATTATTATACGAGCATGTATGATGACTAACTTTTCAAGCTCACAGATTGACAGCTCTAGTATTACGATTAAACTTATAAACGAACTGTTAAAAAGCAAGCCTTTTAATGTTCGGAAATTATTTTGACAATAGCTCTTTGCAATAACGACACAACCCAATAATTATAGTATTACGCATTTGTTCAGTTTCCTTGTTTCAAAATCCGTTGTATTAACCAAAACCACTTAAATAAGAAGTTTAACATTTCTTTGAAGTTTAAAGTACCTAAAACGATTACTCAATGTACAATACTAGACCATGAACATGGATAAGAAACTCACGAAGGACGTTTGAATACATGTACTATTATATACGTATTTTGAAGAAATAACCAGTACATTCTTCTGCATATATTATATTGGCCTACATAATCAACATTTCTCTGTATGAAGCATACTAATATGTAACTAGAAGGCTATATATTTGTACACAAATACGGCTATACCCGCATGTTATCGGTGTACCCAAACTTACCGTCCTTATTTGCTGAGGACTTAAAATAAAAGAAATTATATGTGTAAAAAGTGAAAGTCCAAGTCACAAGCTTTAATTGAGTGTAGGTTGCACTGTCGTAGCACTTAAAATAAAGAAATTGTAAAAAAGTCCCCTCCCAGGGGAGTCGTGTACTCTCCATAGGTTGCTGTTGTCAGTCTCTCTTACTCACAGTGAGGCTATGCAATATGTTATAAATTGAAAAACAACATACTTACAGTGTGGTACATTGTCGCACGGTTTTAGAGTGAGATAATTTTGCTTTGACACCACATAACAAATTTAGAATTGTTTGAGAAGATTTCATGATTATGTGTTACTCCAATGGCGACGTCAAAAATGGCGATATCGCATCCACCACTGCCTGACCTGGCACGGCCACAAATCACGCCGTCTGGGGTCAGTCCTTCTAGATTCGTTCTCTACCCCCAGCAGCGCACTCTCATTATAATAAACAGTGACCTGAACCAAAGGAGTTATGAGTTACGTCATGACTCCAAATATGGTTGTTAACCACGCCCATTATTTAATAACCGCATCTATATATGATTAAAACGGGAGTGGTATGCTAGTCATCCCAATCGATTGATTTTGAGAGTGCAATGATCAACACTATCGACAGCACTGGATCCATGCATTTTCAAAATCAATAGATTGAGATTACTAAATTCTAATGTCTATTTATTTTGCAAAATCAGTGTTCCCAAAAAGTCACAATATAATTTTATGAATTCTATCTTCGTTTCCTTATTTAACATTGTAGGCCCAAAGCACATTTTCCAGGGAGGTAAATAAATCACGAACTGGAAGCTAGTATGCTGGTAGCCAAGCCACACCTACTGACAGCTTCTTATGATATTCAGCTAACCGGATTGGCTGAATGTCCTCAGTAGCTGTTAGTAGGCGTGACATGTCGAATCTAGAAGGACCCACGCCTGACGGCGTGAATATATAGTCCGTCAGCCGGCTTAGATATAGTCCATCGGCCGGTGTGGATATTGTCCTTTGTAGAAGAACTATCTTGAAATGGCTAATTTACAAATTTCATATTTCGTTATACCGTAAAGATTCGCCTAATGGCACTATGGGCTCCCCCGACATAAATGAAATTTTAGGCACAAAGTGCCCTCCAGTAAAATACTAGGGCACGGACCCTTAATTCTTGTTGGGATTTTCAGTGAATGGAGCTGCCTTTCTATTATTTTGTACATGACATTTTCCCCAAGGCAAATGCGCCCATGTGCGCCATGGCACATTAGCCAAATCTTTACGGTATTAAGCTAAAAATTAGATGGATGTTATGTTGCATTTTGATATTTTAGTCTACCTTCTATAATCACGGCCGGCCACCAATCATTTTGATACAGCCTGCAAGGAAACAATCCGCTGTATTACTTTGCTTATAAGTTGTAAACAGTTCCAAAAAATAAGTCCCCCCTCCCCATGAAATTTTGGTATAATCCAAAAACGGCTTGATCAATTCTCTTGTTTTAAAGTTTGGAACATAGGCTAATTAGTTATGCATCAAGTGAACGGGGTTTTGTTGTTATCTTTTATCATTTTCACTCAGAAATACAGGCTTTTATAACATTTTCGGCCAAAAAAAAGTTGCACTTTTCTACATAGGCTTTTTATGCATTACTTTTGGTTTCAGACCTCTTTCACGTGAAGAAAATTAGTTAATTAGTTATGCATCAAGTGAACGGGGTTTTGTTGTTATCTTTTATCATCTTCACTGAGAAATACAGGCATTTATAACATTTTCGGCCAAAAAAAAGTTGCGCTTTTCTACATAGGCTTTTTATGCATGACTTTTGGTTTCAGACCTCTTTCACTTGAAGAAAATTAATCAAAAAGGAATGTTTCTAAATTTTTTAAAATTAAAATAACTTAAGTTAAGATGCTCATGAATTAATTTTTACACATTTCAAACATGTTTTATTTGTTCAGTGTGTAATCATATAGCCATTTATGAAATTTTATTCATCAACAAAAGTTTTTCATTCTAATTAAATTTATTAGGAAGGAACAACTGTACTTTCAATGATAAATCTTGTGTTCATTGATTAATTTAACCAATGGACCAACATATTCCTGTTTAGATCTTTTATGCTGGATCATACACTTGTTTCATTGGTCATTCCTTGCATGGTTCAGAAAACATTTATATGGGTGGCCGTTATCAAGACTCAACTTGTTACAAGCGGACAAGTGAGGGACAACACAACCTTAAAGGACTTTGCAGCAAATCCTGCAGCATACGGGGAACCAGCTTGACCAACAGCAGAGAAGAACGATGTTTGGAAGCCATCTCACATGAAGGAAGGCCTATTCATTATTGAAAGACATTGATAAGCTGCAGCATTCATTTTAATTTATTCACTGAACCATAAAAATTGTGTTTGAATGTGTGACACCTAAATCATCAGAAAAATCTTAAATTTAATTAAATTAAATTATGCTTCTTTTTGATTAAATTACTCACTTAAAGGGAAAAAATTGTCAAACACAAATTAAAGCATAAAAAGCCTATGTAGAAAAATGCAACTTTTTTTTTGGCCGAAAATTTCATAAATGGCTGCATTTTGCAATGAAGATGATAAAAAGTAGCAACAAAAAACCCGCTCACTTGATGCATAACTAATCAGTTCCAAACTTTAAAACAAGAGAATTGATCAAGCCGCTTTTGGATTATACTAAAATGTCTTAGGGGGGCTTACTTTTTTGGAACCGTTTATTTATTGTATATGCTTTATAATTTTATATAATTATGATAATTGTTATTCGCTATATGACATATAGTAATATTTTATATTATAGCTATTCAAATTGTACATTTCCGATTCTTTTGTTTTGATATGAGGCACTTTATACGGGAAATACTTTACATTATGGACAATTTTGCATACCCGTCCATATTAAAGACGTCTGATCCTGGCCTTATATATTATTAGGATGTACTAGAACTTTAAAACCCTAGATATTTTAAATATCATATGAAACTGAAAACATTTAAAACAGGCTACTTGTAGTCATCTTGTTGTGGCAGCACACCACTAAATCCTTCCGCATTTGGTGTAACCCTTGATAGTCCCGGTAAACATAGGTCGGTAGTGAAAACAAGTGGGTGTCCCTTGGGAGCAAGATGAGTAGCCATGATTGTTTATTATAATTAAATTAAAAGATATGCAATTGGTAAATGTTCAGAATATCACAAAATGATGCATCTTGATCTGGTCAAAAAGTTTGGCTCCCAAAACTAATCCGCGTACGGACATGGTAAGGAGGCATTCGTGCAAGCTGAAAATAAGGGTGGCGCTGTTCAGGTCCCCGTAGCTTAAAAGTTAGTCTCAACTTGTGTCAAAAAACCCATTTTAAATTAAATTTTAATCTTTATTTAAGACATTGGTGCTATCAAAATATGAAAAATGGTTTTACATGGGGTAGAAAAACAAACTTACTTTCATGTATATTTACACGTATTTCAATGGGAGTTTATTTAGTGGTGTGCGCCCTTCGAAGACTCATTTTTTTAGGCTATGGACATGATTGATACCTGATTTTAAGTGCCAAAAAGTTGAGATTTTTGCCTGAAACTTTTCTACTTGCAAAGAAAACATGTCTATTTTCTGTTACCGTGTACAAATACGCGATTTCATTCTTAAAGGCACACGAAATTGTCTTCAAAACACAAGTTCCCATCGAATTGACAATTTAAGACCGTGCTATAGAAATGAGCTATTTTGGCCTTAACATCACAGGAGTGGTCACTTTTGATTATCCCGGCGCAGAAAAACTGAAACATCTTTGAAATTATTTTGATGCAAAATGTAATTATAAGAACAAAACTCGTATATTAACGTTTTAAAATAATCACTGACCATTTAATTGGGTCGCAATAGACTTTGAAAGTCAATGCATGCTTTTTTCGTAATACACGGCCCAAAATGCCGGTATTTTTAAGATATTCTCAAATATTCAATTCCCAAGAGGAAAATATATCAAACAATTTGAATGATGGGTTTTCTTAATTTTAGATCTCGCCACAATAATACACACAACTTGGAAAATGAACATTTTAAAGTGCCAAAATGACGTTCCAGCTACCCATACCCCCAAACTTTAGAACATAGGCCTTTGGCATATCCGTATATATACTGCATGATAAAGAGCGGGGGGGGCTGAATGCTCACATACTGTTTGTCCACCATGTCATATTTATGATTGTAAATATTTTGAAAGAAATCAATCACTTTTCTGATATCAATGGGAATATAAATACAGTTTAACATGGCCTACTATGTTGCTGTGACCCTAGAATTCTCAAAAGGGCAAAAAGTAGCAAATTTTTCACTAGGTGCGAACTTGTTTGAAGCGCTGTTTTATAACTTTGGAGCGACTAGCAATAAAAAGAAATGACACTTTTTTAAGATGTTTAACACTGATTCCAAAAATAAGGAAAAACAAAAATATTTTGTTCTTAGAAGGCAGCACACCACTAAATCCTTCCGCATTTGGTGTAACCCTTGATAGTCCCGGTAAACATAGGTCGGTAGTGAAAACAAGTGGGTGTCCCTTGGGAGCAAGATGAGTAGCCATGATTGTTTATTATAATTAAATTAAAAGATATGCAATTGGTAAATGTTCAGAATATCACAAAATGATGCATCTTGATCTGGTTAAAAAGTTTGGCTCCCAAAACTAATCCGCGTACGGACATGGTAAGGAGGCATTCGTGCAAGCTGAAAATAAGGGTAGCGCTGTTCAGGTCCCCGTAGCTTAAAAGTTAGTCTCAACTTGTGTCAAAAAACCCATTTTAAATTAAATTTTAATCTTTATTTAAGACATTGGTGCTATCAAAATATGAAAAATGGTTTTACATGGGGTAGAAAAACAAACTTACTTTCATGTATATTTACACGTATTTCAATGGGAGTTTATTTAGTGGTGTGCGCCCTTGTCTCCTGAGTATAGTATAGCCAGTGGTAAACATTGTACAAGAGGTGCAGATAGCAATGGACTGAAATATAAAACGTGCGTATGCCTTTCAAGGTAGATCAATCAATAAGGCTTTCAACTAGTTGCGAAAGGTTGCGGGTTCGAATCCAGGCGGTGGTTCTCGTGTAAAAATCGAGTTAGCTTGGAATTTCCCTGGACAAGGAACTCACTGCTAATTGTCTCGTTGTAACCCGTACAATACCTTGTGTTGTTTTTTGGATGGTTAAATGATGTGGGCCGTAGCGGTAAGCGACAACCTATAAACTTTGCCGGGAAAGTGCGATGAGGCTTTTTTTTAATGGTGTACTCGGTGTACAACCGCTACTCATAAGGGTTGCTAGTCCGATAGTTCGATACAGTACCCTAACCCTAAACCACACCATATCCCTAACACGAAATAACATAACCTAAACGGACTAGCGAACGCTTTTTACTTTCGGGCTAACGAAAATATTTTCGGACTAGCAAACCTTAGGAACAACGGTCAGCTCCCGTTTATATACTCATATTCAAATAGAATTCAAAATGAATGGGATAAACATTTCATGTTGCACAGAGACTTTCACAGGAACAAGATGCTGGCTGCGCGATTGGCTACAAACCATTTTAATCATTATGACGTCTTTGGTGGTATCCATGCTTTATCAGGCTTGATACTCTGCTGGCGTACTTGCGTTGACATATACAGCGCCATCTGGAGTAAGCTTAATGCCACCATCGTCTTCTTCGTTCATCTCCAGGTCAATATTTGATAGAGACTGTTTTGGTGTTTTTCTTTCGTTAGGAATTAATAGAGGTTCATGCTCACAAATGGCGATTGTCTTACGCTCTTTACTGTGCTTGATTCCGTATGTGATGTAGATAAATAAGCCTGCGGGAACAAAAAACATTTAGAGAATAAAGGTATTGTTTTTAGCCGCTGCATGGAGTGCATCTATCGTCTCATATAACACGGGCGACATCATTATTTTAATAATGATGTCACGTGTTATATGAGACGATAGATGCACGACAGCGGCTAAAAACAATACATTTATTCTCATTCTTAAAAACTTGAATTCAAATAAATATATTAATAATTAATCATAAGTATACAAAATGCTAATCAAATTAAATCCTACATATTACAAGGAATTACATAGAGCTTAGAATCGATCAGTCCCGTTGTTTCTATGCACCTCTGATTGGTTCAAATAGCGAGTACTAGTATCGTGTCGACACTCATGCGCTAAAGTGTGCGATATTGTGTCATATCACTCGGTAAGAACCAATAAGATTGCAAGAACATCCTCAAGTGTTTAAGAATAACATATGAAAGCATATGTTGTTACTTTTAAAGTTGTATATTGAATTGCGGAAATTGTCGTCCTTTTATTTAATGACAATAATTTATATTGAACAATGGTCATGTTGCTTGCAAGTTACAATATCACATAACAAAGCGTAAGAGGAAGGTTTTCACTCTCCTCGTATCCAATATGGCGATTAGTTACAAGCCCATAATCCTCGAAAAGACCATCATTATATGATACCTAGTACTTACCTATTAACATAAATCCTGCATATCCAATCCACGTCCGTTTATCCATATGTAATAACAAGTAGATGTTAATAAATAGGCTTGCTGCAGGTACAAATGGTACCCAAGGAACTTTGAATATTAATTCAATGGTGTTTTGTGGCTGCTTCCATACAATAAATAATAAGATTGCAATGAAGAGACTAAATATACAGATAAGTGCGATAGCCCACACTTCACCATTCCCAAACACTATCAGTGCAGAAAAGGCAAAAAAGCAAACGCCTGGAAGAGAATGTGACAAACATGTCTTTAAAAATGGTGTTCAAACAGAATGGGGTTATCATATCACATGATATATTATGCCACGTATATTGTTTTCGGCATTCGCTACGTGAATATTTAATGCAGGTTTATCTAACATGGGTATCGGTACCTGAAAAGATTGTTAGGCTATTTTAAAACAATAAACAAACAAAGATACCCTGCCGACTTTCAGATTTTTAAGCCCTCGAACGCATTATGTGATAACTCTGCAAGTAATTAAGTATCTAAAATATCGCCTAAAATGTCGACTGATAATATGAAGAACCATTCCACTCAATATTGATACCAAACAGTTCAAAATGATTAAATTAATTTTAAAAGTGATTAAAATTTTAAAAGATGACTGCTTTGTTATGAGCGTTTGATTTTACTATGAAATGCGATATTTATGGTTCTGTTAAGGTGGTACTACACCCCCTGGTAAATTTTGTGACTAATTTTGCATATTTCTCAAAATAACTACACACTGGTAACAAAAGTTATGTATATTATAGGGGCAAGGAATCCAATTACTTCACTGACATTTCAGTGATTCAAGACAAGTGGTTCATTATATATGTTAAGAAGGTTACCTCTTTTCTTATCATAACGTACCGCTTTTTTTTTTTTCACTGAAATTCCAGTGTAATAACTGGATTCCTTGCCCCTATAATATACATAACCTTTGTTACCAGTGCGTTATTATTTTTTGAGAAAATTCAAAATTAGTCACAAATTTATCAAGGGGTGTAGTACCACCTTAATGGTTGTTTTCCATTTATTCTTTGACAACTTACAAAGTAAACAGACACATATCATGACAATTGTTGATGATAATCCCGTAGCCACGTGATATCTAGGTTTGAACATGTTATATAATATATTTTTGAGGGATGATTCGGTGAATTTCTTGGATTCTTCTATTCGGAATCTTGGATACAATATTGTGGCTGCAGCTGCTGAGGCTCCATCTGGTTCATATCTGATAAAATAGAAAAGGGGTCAGCCAAATACATCAGGTATCATGAGTTTGCATAATATAGATTGCAATGATATGCAATGTGATATACCGTTATAGCTAGTGTTGTGCATTTTTTACTTCAATTATTATAATATAGAAAATATGATCAACTAACAAAGACTAATTACTGCATCATGATTGGACAAAGTTAAGGCCCCGCATATAGTTTGGTCCTATATTGTTATCGGTACCCCGATAGGTACCGATGATTTTTTTGTCGTGCCCAGGAGCTGTAATAAATCGAGTATAATAATGAGCTATACTATGAGGTATAGTGCTATCACTTTATATCACTTATATAATAAACAATTGCATTATGCAAAAAATGTTCAGAGCCCTCGGTACCTCATCGGTGCACCGATAGCGCTGTTATCGCCATCGGTACCTTATAGGTGCACCGATAGCGCTATGTAACCAATCTAAACGTAGTACCTAACAACTTACCTTAATATGAGAACACATGCTGCAACTAAAGCATACGGAACCAGAGTTCCTGCAGCCACGATGTTAACTAAAGCTTCAATATCCAACATTAAACCAAGTACACCTGAATGATATGCAAAAATTATGTATCAACTTGAGAAAATCAAATAAACGTGTATTCCAGATTCGTAATGTATGCAATTCTTTTGATTCCGGTGACTTTACGTGGTTGTAATGTAAGTGATCACTTTAAATATTCGTTTTCTATTTCATATTTATGTGCTGTCACATCTTTACATTCAGCACGCCCCTTTGTACACAAGGCAAAATAATACAGATTGTCTATGGCACACCACATAAAATCTTATCAAAACCCAACTTGCGAAACTTTTGTTATTTTATTTTTGTGATAAAATTTCGTGTTTTGAAATTATTTGACTATTAAAACCAAAGTTAATACAATCAAATCGACTTCGGTCATGTAGACTACCGTAAAGATTCGCCTAATGGCGCTATCGGCTCCCTTGACATAAATGAAATTTTAGGCACAAACTAAATGAAAGTGCCGTCTCTTAAAAATCCTACTGGCAAATAAGAGCACGGACCGGGAGCACGGACCTTTAATTCTTGTTGGGATTTTCAGTGAATGGAGCTTTCTATTTGTACTATTGCGCCATTACCCGAATCTTTACGGTATATAATTGTCTTTTTGCCCTGTGTTTTTATCTCAGGGACGTATCAAATGCAAAAACGTGTCAACACATCAAATTTGGATCTGCAATAGATCGATAAATTTGCGAAAGGACGTCCCCGAACGAACTTACCAGATAGAGTCCCGCAGACTAAACAGGCAATGATTGGTGTTTTGGATCTCTCGCTGACCCATCCTAAACAACCGTACAAAAGACCATCTGAAGCCATAGAATAGATGTAACGAGGCATCGCAAATATACAGCCGAACAGACTGTTGATATAATATGGCAGCATCAGTGTGAGTACAGCAGATACTCCAAAGTACGCAAGTAAATCATTACTGCTTGAAATTAAAAATAATCAGATTATGCATGAAGTATTATCAAGCGGTTACTAAAAAGTGGCACCAAAATTACCAACATTTGCTGAAAGTGAACATTTCGGTGTGTCGCCTGGTTCCTTCCACAGCTTTTGGCAATACGTTTATACAATGTACCTGATAGAGATATATATATATCACGCATTCCTCTGCTGCTTCTTCGACATAAGCTTGTTAGCCACGCAATCAACAGCTATGGCCGGATTATGACTTTCAATACATGTAGGGCTATGATAGAGTTTAGTGAAATAGGGTAAAGCTCAATTTATACTCTATCGCTGACCGACGAGCGATTAAAGTGACCAATGCAACAAAATGCCCTGTACTTCATGGCTAAAATCCAATCGGTATCGTTCAGCGATGTAGTATTTAAATTCAGCTTTATAGGGTTAGGATTGGTGTTATATAGGGTTAGAGACTTAGAATTTATCGGGGCGAACATGTGCCGGGAACATGTGTAATAGCTAACAAACGGAGGACGTCCATATTTTACGTAAGCCTGTACTGTACCTTGTAATGAGACCACAAATTCCTCCTAGCGTAACAATGTACGTGGCGAACCACCACCCTACGCTATCAAATGCAACTGGTAGAGGGGCTGCTTCATCTAGGCTATAATATGGCAGCATCAGTGTGAGTACAGCAGATACTCCAAAGTACGCAAGGAAGACTATGAGCAAGGAGAGCATCGTACCAAGAGGAATGTTGCGCTGTGGTTTCTGAGCTTCTTCACCTGGTATAAATAATTAGAGGTAAATATCTATTGGAAATCATTAATATAATATTAAAATGTACTACTTCAACTGTAGACATTATTTGTTATTAAGTAAAGCGCTCAAAAACATTAGGCGGAGGCGCCGTGTTTAGCGTAAGGTTGGGATATTTAATTATATTCTTTATTTTACACCCTAGTAAGCCGATTGGAAAATTAAAGAATATAAAAAATATCTAAACCTACCGCTAAACACGGCGCATCCGCCTAATGGATAATTGTTATAACATAAGGCCAAAAAAATTGCTTGTTTGTCCTCCACAGCTTTGAAAGAGGAGATGCAGGTGGGCGGAATTTAAAAAAAAAAATTTTTTTTAATTTTGCGTATTCCTGGACCAAGCTAGAGCTAAAAGCTACAAGCATTCATGGTGACTTAAAAAACGACAACATTTTGTTTCTTTAATATGCAGAGTTATAGTTTGTGTTCATGTCATAGTCTTTTAATGATTTCAAAATGGATATAAATCCAATGTATTTTAAAGTCATTTATGATAATAGAATATGACATGAACACAAATTATAACTTTGCATATTGAAGACACAAAATGTTTTTTTGGGGCTTTTTATTTTCAACCTTAAAAGATCCTAGCATTTAGCTCTAGCTAGGTCCAGAGATACTCCAAATCTGAAAAAAAAAATTATTTATTAAAAAAAAAATTGGTCAGGCCTTAAACTGAGGAGCGGGCGGTGGAGGACAAACAAACAACTTTTTTTTGGCCTAATCAACTTCTACTGCTATGATCAGAAATCATATTTTAATTTAGTTTCTTTGTTAGGTTTTGGATGTTTGGACACCTAATGATACGATTAATAACATAACTGCACCTGTTTGTGAGATAACATCGAATCCTATAAATGCATAGAAGCACATAGCAGCACCAGCAACCACACCGTTAAACCCATATGGAAAGAAACCTCCCGTACCGTAGATAGGACAGTCTGCATCAATGGTCTCGTTTCCTATGATTCTAAGAGAAATATATTGATAGGTATTCACAACAGTGGTATTCACCCAGTTTCTGTTGATGGCGAATTGTTCCTCGGTTCCAAAAGTAAAATATTTCACAATACCCTCAAAGCAAAGCAATCACAGCAAAAAAAAAAAAAATTCAAAAGTAAAGAGTCAACAGATCATCTGGGAACAGACTTTTCCACGCATTGAAATCGTAATGCTCCTTCGCCTCAGAAGGTTGCTTCATACCAGTGGTTCCACGCACAAATTGGACTCCTCAGTCATAGTGATTGTTAATGATGTCATGGACGTCATCATCTTTCATGACGAACCAAATGACAACCTTGATGTTTTGATCAAGTTATAGCTAGGATGTCTGAGATCCAAATCGGAAAGACGTGAATTGGTGTCATTTCATATATGTTTTGTGCTATATTACGAACTAGAATATATTACTTTGAAAGTTTTGCTCGTTTCGTACATCATACCTTTCACATGGTTCTGTTGGTATATCAGATGCCGGAATGGACCAATTACTCCCATCTATCTTGAATAACCCACAAATGATGATATATACGATGACGTACATATTAAGCCCAGCAAATATATTATTGAATGTTGCGGATTCCTTCACTCCAAATATCATCATAACTAAATGAAAATAGAAGAAAATTTATTTGCATATACTTTTTTCATCAACACGTATAATAGTCGCGCTTGTAAGCACTCGCAACATATACAAAACCACCCACTTCTTACAATCCAATTAATTGCATTACCCATATATAACTATAACCGACGACCTCAACAAAGCCCAAAAGTTTTTGGCGACCAAATTCATTGGATCGTCTAGTATTCCATGATGAAATTCTGATACACCATGGTGACGTCACCAACAAAAGCCTCATACTCCACGAGGTCATATTTGAAGCTAAGTGGTTATTGAACTTACGCTACACAATTCCAACTGTAGTAAAAGTAACATCATTCCCCATCGGACCAGTTCTATATCACAATGTGTGTGTAATATAATAACACCTTTGAATGTAGAAGGTACAAAAACTCATATTCCAAAACTTGAGGTCAAATTTAAGCAATGATTGGTATAATGCTGGTGAACGATAATTAGTAGCTTAGCCGAGATGGTGTCACTTCTTCCTATTGCTCCCACCGAGAGGTATACTGCTGCCCACAGCTACACACATCGGAATCACACATAGTGCATACATTGGTACTACTTTGGTACACGGTTGTTTGATGTATATAGAGATGGCTTCATTATTAACTAAATGCAAACTATAGATGGCGCTATTTATCCTAAATCATATTTCTTTATTTGCAAGGGGTAGGTGATTAATACTGCCATTAAAACAGCTGGAATAGGTGAAACAAGCAACAAGGACATTTTATAAACATATTTTATCAAACATTAAAAGGAGTTGTTTGTATTAAAAGCTTGAAAGAGTAATTTCCAGTTATTAAATAGCGCCACCAATTTTGTCATTAATAGATACATTTTATATCCGAAAAAGCTAAAAAAATGCTATAAAAGTGAGTAATTTTGTAAAAGAGGGAAACTTTAAGTTGATAATGACTCAAAAGCGTCTGTATACATAAGCATGATATCACATTTAGGTGTTCAGGCCTAAGATTTGGTTTTACATGATGTTTTCTTTGAAAATCTAATAAATGATCCCATCAAACAACCGTGGGTAGTAAGAGTAGCCACATAATATAGGCTTAATATAGTAGCTGGGTAGCAGTTTATCTTTGGGGTCGACAGCAATAGGAATTTGGCAGTGTACTCACAAGCGAAGAACAAACAGAATATCAGAGCAAGGAAATCTGGAAAGTCTGCGAGTCCTGGATGGTCCATTGGAAAATGTGCGGTCATGTAGTTAGTTATACGGTTATCTATTAACGAATCAAGATATGCACTAGTGGCACGCGCTACCGAAGCACCACCTGCAAATAGAACAAGTACATGAAACGTTATGTGTTCTGTTAATAACACTTCACACTTTGTTTCATTGATGTGGCTCATTTGATAAGTTATGAAGGAACAGTGATTGAGTATAACCTCTGGACAGACAGAATTTTTAATTTTTAATATTTAGGTCGAACTATGTTCACGTGTTAACTTTTTACTTGCAACATTTTGTTGACATGCAAAGAATGCAATTGAAAACAAGTTTTAAAACGGACGAGAAGAAAGAAAGAAACAAAATGGCACTACACCACAATTGATCATTCAACGAATAATTAGAAGTACTCACTATATTACTATAATAAATTATTTTTTTATTTTAAAACATTGCATGAGCAGCTGGTTTATTTATTCACCATAATTAAGATTGAGGACTCAGATTTCAAATGAGGTCTTCATTTGGTCCCACAGATAGATGCAATGGTTCAGTTCAGTTTTCGTAAATCAGTTCTTTCATCAAATCTGTAATTTATTTCATCTCTGTCAACATCCATTGTATCCCTCTCGGTTTTCTGTATCTGATCAGTATCTGCTTTTTGTAACTCAAAACTAAAGATACGACACGAAGCCAAGTATCTAGCCGTTTGGGGTTTGTTCAATCAACACCAACTGTTAATCAATCCTTGTGAATAGACAATAGTCATAATTACTAAAAAGACTACTCTACTCCGTAGTCCACTTGCACATTGTACATACTTAGGTTGTTACCTTTGAATATAACTCTGATTTGTATTAATTTGTGTAAAGGGTCTGGCTAAGATCTCGTGATGGTTTTAAATCCTCCGAGCATGTGCCATTACCAAAAGCTACAGCGCACACAACTATCTGTGGAATTTTCGGAGCTTTGTGTTGGCGCAAAAGTTATAAACTCTAACTTGGTGCATGAACGTACGTCTAGTGTGTCTTTTATAATTAATAACATATTTTTATTTATCAAAAATCTGCCTAAATGACACAGTCTAATCGGAGTAACCAATGTTATGCATTATCAATTATTTGAACCGACACAAACATTGAACTTAATACTCAAATTGAAGTGAAATATTACCGATGCAGTTCTGAAGGAAAAGACTCCATCCTACAACAAATGCGAATGCTTCACCTACGGCGATGTACGTGTAGATATATGCTGACCCAGCCTTAGGGACTCTTGCACCAAATTCAGCGTAACATAGTGCTGTCAACATGAGAAAATACAAAGCAATTAGCAATTAAAACAGCACAAGTTAATAAGAATATCATCAGCACAAAATAGAACTACTGAGCCATATTTTGTAACACGGACTACGAAGGGGATTGTTGCACCCCCTAATTTTCAATTATAAACGTTGTATACCGTTATATTTGGTACTAGCTGTGTATAGCTATGGGTCTCCTCTATCCAGTGATACCAAAATAGGTACAAATATTCCTCACATAATGTCGCTATGACATCATAATGTGAGGGCGCCCATGCAAATTTGGGAAATTCTGGCTACGTACAAAAGTTCAGGCAAAATTGATTTTCGGCTTAAAATTCTACAAAAAAATGTACTAGCTGTGTATAGCTATGTCACCTAACTAACAAGTAAAAAGTCAGTAGCTCTTGGAATAATTTCACAAGAGCGAAATGAAACTCATTGGGCCTCACCAACCCCTCCTCTATGGTCATCTTTGATGGCCGGTTCTACACCCATGTAAGGTGCGCTAAAATGTTATCACTAGAATGAGCCCAAAGGATGGATCTACGATTAGCTCAGGTCTTTTGGGCGTAATTGTGATGAATAAAATCTTAGGAGGAGAGAGGGGGTGGTACAACCCCCGTCGTAGTTCTAGGGGTAATTAACAAGGTGCAATTGTATATATTTATAAGATTACCTTGATTTGTGTTTAACATTGCGTATTAGTAAAAATTACTAATATTACTGTAACATAAAACATATTCCGTCATCATAATAAATGTTGCAACTAGAAAGCACGTAGGTCTGTCATTTATCAGCAATTGCTCAAATTCCATATTGCTTTTAGGTAATATGCTATAAAATATTATTCCGACTCTAATAATACTGTTCATTAAAACAAGAGCAATAGCAATAGCCAAAAGACACGAAATCTAGATTTCCAAAATAAAATTAATCAATAGATGGAGAAGAGTCATAAGTCCAAAAAGCTTTAAAGTTAAGGTTTACCATAACGTGCCCTCTGTATACAAAACATTAATACTTTTAGGCACTATGCGTTGATCATGGATCAGGGATTTAATTTCCATATCATGTATTCTTTAAATTTCTTATTCTCACATAATAATACTGCTGCATGCTGGTGCTAGTGTAAATTGTATCAGAATAATATTGTCATTGCTTGACTTAATGAACTTTAAGCTTGTTCTAAACACAGAATATACAGTCAATATCGCGAACATATTGTATTCCAGGTGTGGCCGTTCTCACCATCTCGCTAACTTGAGATAAGTGCACCGCGTTCAATGCATTACAGGGTCAATGGCATTATGTAGTGACAAACGTAGTAAAATATAATTTGTACAGATATATCATTGTAATACAGATATCTTGAAAATTAAAGAGTGCACAAAAGGGAGCATTATTGTTACATTAAAATGTTTACACTCTCGAAGTTCAAATGTTTGATTACAATCTTTCTACCGCAGCAATGTATTCGATCTAAATTTGGAAAATTACAACCAACCCAATGGGCCTTTTTAAGTTGTAGTATCTGGCCGGGGTATCTGGGTTTTGTCACGTGATCAACCTGTGTCATATGCCTTGGTCATTTACCGAAAACTTAAGACGACAAGTTGTTGTTGATTTTAGATTATTCGATTACCGTTGATCAAAGTAGATAAAAGAAGCGTCTGATTTCTATGGCCTGATATAATTCATGAGCAATGTATATTAATTTGCAAATTACTTTGTATATGTTTAACAAACTACTAAACGTATTGTTTAGTACGTTAAACCTACCTGATAAAGTTGCAACAACCGCAGCCACGAGAAAGGAGAGTATCATTGCAGGTCCTGCTTTATGCTTAGCCACCTGGCCTGTCACTACATAAACACCTGCTCCGAGAGTCTTCCCTAGACCAAGGAGAATCAGATCTACTAAAGTAAGACATCGTCGTAATTGAGACTCGCCGAGTTCATCAGGATCTATTTGTTTCTTTCTAAACAAGGGTCGCACGATTTCGCCTATCATTATGCCTACTAGCTGTTTAGGGTGTTTGGTTATACGTTCGTTTTCTTCATTGTTTCGTTATCTTTTGTTTTACGATGGCAATGCTATTATCACTCTCAATTTCATCTTTGGACTTTGGTATGAGATATGACCTTGGCAGCGGGCGATTCCATATTCACTTCGTTAAGGGGTTACTACACCCCTCAATAAATTTGTGACTATTTTTGCATTTTTCTCAAAAACTAATAACACGCTGGTAACAAAAGTTATGTATATTATAGGGGCAAGGAATCCAATTACTACACTGAAATTTCAGTGACCCAAGACAAGCGGTTCGATACTTATAATAGAAAATAAGGTACCGCTAGTATGTACCTCATTTCCTATCATATTTACTGAACCGCTTGTCTTGAGTCACCGAAATTTCAGTGTAGTAATTGGATTCCTTGCCCCAATAATATACATAACTTTTGTTACCAGTGTGTTATTAATTTTTGAGAAAAATGCAAAAATAGTCACAAATTTACCACAGGGGTGTAGTACCCCTTAAAGCCAAATCAATGTGGAAATGTTCATCTATCATATGTCTATAGAGTGTTTATATGCAAAGGGTGGGGTCTTGAATAATGCACCAGCTCTTTCACGTTCCAGCATCAATAATTATTGTTCGCCTACATTTTATGTTTATTATCTTTTGCATTACACTTTGCATTATATTTTGCAATAAAGATTTGTTACCCTCGCGGGAATCATGGACATTGAACTTATTTAAATTAAAACGATATGTTTACTATAATTATATTAATTTAAACTCTAGAACTACGAGTACCAACCCCCTAAGATTTTTAATCTGTCATAAAAAAACGCCCGCGTTTACGCCCAAACGCCCCTAAGCTAATCGTAGATCCATCCTTTGCACTCATTTTGGTGATAAAATTTAGACCCCAGCACCTTACCTGGGGGCAGGACCTGCTATAAAAATGTCCATAGAGGGGGGGGGGTTGGTGTGGCCCCAATGATTTTCATTACGTTCTTGTGAAACTGTTCCAAGAGCTACTGAGGTGAAAATAACAATTTCCTTTTATATTTAGGAGAAAATTCGGTGAAAATCGCATTTTTGTAAAAAAATTAGCCTCAAATCAATTTTGCCTATACTTTTGTACATAGCCAGAATTTGCCAAAATTTGCATGGGCGCCTCACATTATTACGTCATAGCGACATTATGTGCAACAACCCACACCCCCATTGTAGCCCGTGTTACGAAATATGATAGTTGTAGTTTAAGTTGGTATGGCACTGCGCCGCAGCCTGCACAGCATTAACACAGTGCGGAACGCCAGCTTGCTATAGATAAATCCACCGAGCCAAGTGATGGTCAAAATTCATTCGGCCATTACTGGGTCCCCACCGCACCAAACTGATGTTGTGACGGCACAATTAGGTGGATTAAACCCGATTAAAAATCGATGTTATATTGTATTGTGTTGCAAACCGTCATCATTCTATTAACTACGTATAGCACGGGTGATAGAATGCAGTTTAAAATCCCCGCCAACTGAGGCCGCATCATTTCACATTTTAGGTGGGATGGTCTCGACGGGGACCCAGCAAAGGCTGCCATTGAGGTGTAGGAATGCTTGAAATTGGATTCGTCTATATACAAGGGATAACGAAATATTATTGATAGGAAAGAAGGAACTATAAACAAACCAGTTGGGCTGTGTGCCGGCCGGGTATCGTTTATATGGTTAATTAATTTCCCATTATTTAAATATTTTCACTTGGCATTATGCAATGTCACAATAAATAATTCAGTTGATTGCAGCCATCAAACCGTATACTATGTGGTTGAGTTTCTGATTTGAAAAGGCAATGCTGATTAAATCTGAACAGAATAGTTGATCTTTTTTTTTCGGAATAGACAAAATTGTGGTGTTCGGAAAAGCGGTCTTTCGACGAAATTATACTGCCCCTTTGGAATAAAGGGTCTTCTTAACGACTAACAGACTGTAAAAATTATTACAAAAGAGAAAGCCCCGATTCGCAATATCATATTCATAATTCACATACGTATCAATAGTACATTCAGAAAAAGAATATAGGTAACAGGTATTTCAAATACAGATATGTTATTAGAAATAGTGATCCAAACTCCCATGGTAGATGTAAAGTTCAAAAGTTGGATGCCTTATTGATTTGTAAGCGTTCTAGAACAAGAGAAGTGCTTCCCATTGATTAGAACATTAAAATACAACTTTTGATTTCGTTCTCCCTAGGGTTTTCGATGACCGTAAATCAGAGCGTAAAGCGAATTCCCTGCATAAGGATACGTACATTATTATTGACTGCTGGTTTTAATTTTGACATATTTGTCTTTGTTTAGGATAAACAGGGGTGAACATAACTGGTACCTTAATTCTTTTGACATCTGTATTTTGACAGGAAACCTGTATTTTCTCACTACTGTAAATCGTGGTAAATATAAGAACACCTTCAGATTTCACACCACCAAATAGAATTATATGGTTGTGCGCCCTTAATTTCACTTCTCAATTTAAGCATTAAAATGAGCAGAAATTTGCATAATTTTAGCCAAAATTTGGATTGGTCATGATTAGAAATATTAATTCCTGCAAGTGTACCACAGATGGGAGAGATGGAATAACTTTTAATGATTTTAAGCAGCCTTTTCTTTACAGAAACACTGGCATGGTTTTGCCTGTAAAATAAGCAATTCCCGGACATCGTAGACTTCGAGGGCCAGTCGTAAAAAATAATGACGGTCAACCTATATTGTTTCCCAGCCAGAGGGATCAGGCAAGGGCTGATTTCAACCATCATAGCTGTCGCTTAAGGGGGTCGATCTTTTGTGCGTAATTATAGAGGGCCAGGGGATTCACTCTATCATTAAAAAAATTATTTGAAGAAGTCAAAGAGCCCTAGGAATAAAAACTGTAGTGTAATTCACGCCAGATACAATTTCTTTATACGACAAAAAATAATTTTTGTAATCGATCAAAACACAAACGTTTTATATCAATTTTAAATTTAGCCTGAATCCGTAAATATGGTACCTCTCGCCCTTTTTTAGGTCTATTTTACCATTATGCAGCGAACCATTGTTGAAGCTATTTCACATACATGTACAAAACATTCTAGAGAGAGAATGAGGACATATAGTGTTGAAATATCTTTTGTTGATTTCGAATGATGTCATGAAGTCGTAAATTTTAAGGTCAAATTCCTAAAACCGAAACAAAATGTTTTGTCGAGGCAGATAATTCCCGACTTACGCAATTTCATCATCACATCAGTGTCTTTATTATTTGTTTGAAACCTTTCCCAACCGTTCGTGCTATTTATGCATAAAACGGCTTATCTATCTTTACAAAACGCGTCTTTTTTTAGTAAACAAAAGCTAAAGATTACACTCATTACACTCAACCGCTCAACTGTCACGGTGGCCGAGTGGTAAAGCGCTAGACGCGTAATCGAAGAAAGTTTAGAATCGCTGGTTCGAGTCCCAACGAAGCCTGTGGAAACTTTTTTTCTTCAAAATTCATGATCGTATTCCGAAATGAGTCACTTGTCGGTAAATCAGGTATCGTATTCTTAAAACTGAGTCGCTCCTGTGAAGAAAAAATGACGTTTTCTTAAGGCAAATTTAGCACATATCTCTATGGGACTCTGATTTGGTGGTGTGAGATCTTAATGTCCCTTTTAGTAGGTTTTACTTATTATTGGAAAATAATAAATGTAAATCTTTGTCAATTTGCGTATATGCCCTCTCGTAGTCTGCTTGTCTCTAACCATGCCAACATTATGCATTGGAATCAGCGATTTTAAGCTGCTGCATTTTTAACTTTTGGCCAGTTCGATTGCAATCCTATAGGTTCCTTAGATTTCGACTTTTGTTGAGACATGTTTCCTAAAACAAACAAAATATGTGATGATAAATTAAAATAAAAAACAAATAATTATGAACTTTCTTATAAGCAAAGAAGTTAAAACCTGCAACACAAAATACTAAAGTTAACACTCATTTACGTTGTCTTACAGATTCAGTCAATTGCATCGTCCTTACTTTCTACACCATCTTCTCCAAATTCGATACTACCACTGTCAGTAACTGTAGTAAAATACCCCACAGGCTTGGTTAAAGGTATTGGATTGCCTGAAATCAAACAATGAATAAAAAAGTGAATGACTTTAATGATTTTAAGGATATCATGACGTAGAAAATAAGATTACTTATGGTTGCATTAGAGATAACATCAGACCATTTTCTGATGCTGATCCAGAAAAGGAAAATAAATAAATCGTGTATTTCGCTAACATCCTCAAAAATGAACATGATGAATATATCAAAAAGTCAAAAACGAGGTGAGAAAACAACTACAACAATGATAACGACAGCAACAATATTGATATCAGAATAATAATAATAATGACAATAAATTATAACAAAAAAAGAAAGAAAAATAAACCAACAAACAAAACAAACAAACAAACAAAATAAAAATTAAAAAACAAAAACAAAAACAAAAACAAAAACAAAAACAAAACAAAAAACAGGTTTTCGAAATTGCGTGATATCATTATGTTATTGTTATTATTATGTTTAATTAGTTAGGGGAAAAAGTTCACTTTGGTGACCACTCTCTGGCTAGTAAGGTTTCGAAATGGTGGTGGCGGCCATTTTGGATTTTGGCCTCTAGCGAAAAATGCCGGGATTTTCGCGAGGGACATGGTGGCTATTTTTTTTCTAAATGGTCCATAGAAGTCGAATCAATCGTCAAACCTTACTAGCCAGAGAGTAGTCACCAAAGTGAACTTTTTCCCCTAACTAAATTTATGATAAACAACCCTAATCAGAGGTTGACGTCCTTGGTTTGGGGAAGGCCTTTGATCAGTTTAGCCATTCTAATCGTTTAAGGAAGCTTTATCTGTATGGTATGGTATCTGTGGTCCACTTTAGCATAAACATGATAAATGGAGAATTTCTGGTCATTGGCTTAATACCTACAAAATACCTCTTCTGCCTCAAACAACATAACGACTGACCATGAGCATATATGACCCTCGTTGGGTCAAATGTCACAGAAGGGTCACAGAGGTCAAAAACATGATTCTTAGCTAAAATAATCGCAAGTAACATACGAAATGTGATATAAACAACATAGCCCCCAGGGAATAACTTTACTCGTGGTCTTTGACCACAGCTATGTCTAGTTTTGTATTTGTCTTACGTACCAGGCTTGGAATGTTTTGAAGACGGTTTCAACGCAACTCTTGGTTTAATTGTCGGAATAACATCTACAACAAAAGAAGAACATTATTTATACAGAATATCCTTCGCATCATGCATTTTAGGTTTAGGGGAAGGGGTTAAGGGTTTTGTTATAGTTAGGTTAGAGAGGTAATGTAAGGGGTAAGGTTTACAATTAGGTTTGCTTTTATGCTGCAAGGGGCTAACTATCATGTCTTTTCCAAAAATATTAATGCTACTATTTAAATAAAATATTTATATTGTCCATTTGTTCAACTTTAAACGTTTATTTTGATTTTAATTGATGATTGATTGATTGATTGATTGATTGATTGATTGATTGATTGATTGATTGATTGATTGATACCTGGTGTCGCTCCTGGTGATACTGGATCATAGAGATCTTCTTTTTCTATCATTTCAGGAAAATGAAGCAAGAAAAGGTAAGAATTCCTTAATAATAATTTTAATACAACATATTACAAATTAGTAAATAGACAGCTCATCAAGATTATTATGTATGCTTTAAACTCTATTGAAAAGCAAACAAACAAACAAACAGTTTATAACAGACTCTGTCAAGTAAATCTTTCTTACTTTCTAAGTCATCTTCATCATATCCGATACCATCATTGTTCATATCATTAACAACATACACCACAGGCTTAGCTAAAGGTATTGGCTTGCCTGAAATCAAACGAGGCATATAGAAAAGAAAACAAAAACGTGGAATATAACTACTTTCATCATTCGGATCCAAGGTATCATGAACGTAAGATTAATTCATGGTCGAATTATATATTGCATTAGATTTTAGATCGAAAATTGTTAAGGTATACGTACGGTTTGATATTGCAGTTTGCTCAGCACTAAATACTGGGTTCGCGAAGAACGGTGAGCGTTTAGGATAAGAAGGATGCACAATATTTTCTAAGGAAAACAAGTAACACGTTAAAGTACATACAATACCATTTTCGTGTGTTGTTTGTACATTACGAATTTCAGGTATTGCAGGGGCTGTTTTGGAAAATGTCCTTGTTTGGTGTGTGCTTGGGCCCTTTCCTATTCAATTATGACAATTTATGTAATTGGAAAACAAATCAATATTTTTGGAATTTACAGAGGTTATCCGTGTTCTGTTGCATATCCTATCAGCGACTGTTATACCTTGTTCAGGACTTTCAAAAGAAGTGCCTCTATGTGCAACCATGACTGTTTCAAAATAGCCCGCCAAAGTCATGCAGGTAACTCCGAGGCCCGGGGGGGGGGTACTCAGTACAAATGACCATACGGGGACGTGCCGCAAACATGGGTAGCATTTTCGGCCTTCTGGTATATCAATGACCCCTTTTTCAAAGCCTATTTTGGTATATGAATGGGTCCTTTTTTCAAATTTTCTCAATTTTTTCGGAAAACAGCCCAATTTTTCCTTAATCTAGCCAAAATTTTCCCAAAATTTGTAAAAACTAAGACAATTTTGGTTAAATTTGGCAGAAAATTTTGACTTTTGGTATATCAATGGGTCCAAATTTCTTGAAAAATTGGTATATTTATGGGTCCACTTCCAAAATCTCAGCGGCACGTCCCTACCAAAACCAAACTTGAGTACCCCCCTGCATTGAATTGGTTTGAATACTACAAGAACCAGTGCCTTTTGTTAGAAGTGGATAACCTCTATAGCCGTGTTTACACGGTCCGACTTATTACCGGTAATAAGTGAATTATTACCGGTAATAAGTGACTTATATCCGACCGTGTGAACACGAGTTGAGCAATTGATAGTTGGGTTGATAGCATGTCGGTAGGGGTTGTATTAATTAGTATTTGATATGCAAAACAATAGTATGGCATTAGATTTATTCATGTGTAACGAATTATATATCACAAAGGTTGTGGTTATAGAATGTCATCCACAAACAGATTGAAATTTCAGGCCCTCTCCTCTGTGTTCTTAATCATGATAAAACAACGTAGATGAGGAACACAATTCATTAAGCAACTTATTACGAATAAATAAGACATCGCGTGTTTATCAATGTTTTTCTATCTGCATGATTTTATTTACTTCATTGGCTTACTCGAGGGAAATAATACATTAACGTGCGCATGTGTACCTTGTAGCGGTCCTGTGGCTGTGTTGACGTAAACTTGATCATCTGAAGCAGAATGATGTTGCTGTATTTGTTCATCTATCAGGAAAAAAAGGATCATACAAAATGAAGTTGCTGATCAAAGGAAAATCCTGATTAAGGATGAATATTTTCCGGGATATTTTCTTCCTTGACTCGAGGAAAAGAATAAATTACGTGCACATGTACCTTGTAGCGGTCCTGTGGCTGTGTTGACGTAAACTTGATCATCTGGAGAAGAATGATGTTGCTGCATTTGTTGTTCATCTATCAGGAAAAAAGGATCATACAAAATTTAATGAAGTTACTGCGACAAGCGATTGATATTTGACCAATGAGGTAGCATGCTTTTTCCAACGCAACAAAAAACGCGTACCTCATTGGCTAGAAACCAATAATCACTCGTCGCTCAGCGATGGAGTATACATTCTGTTTTAGTCGATGGAAGAGTTCTTTATCATACCAAATTGTTATTTCCTTCCATGGCTGTGTTCACGTACAGGTGATTGTTACGAGAAAGCTTTGACTGTTTGAAGGTCTCAATTATTTAGGGTCTTTTTATCTTTTCAGTTTCTGTTAGTTTATTGTTCAGAAACGAAAATTCAAGGGATTATGTGAGTTGATCTGTAACTTCATTGTTAAGTTTAAGTACCAATAAGCTTATTTCAATAGAGGTAGATGCCTGCTGTCAATAAAGGCCGGACGAGACAAGATTATGGAACAGAATATTGCAGAATAGACCTGTGATGTTGTTAAACTGGTTCACATTAATGTGACAAAATGCCAATCCGAATTAAAATGTCCACTTGTTTCTGTAAAAACGTTGAAAATCAACCTTAAATCCAAAAAGGTCCACTTTGAGCTGGTCGCACCCCCAATAAATCCTAGCTATACGGGCATGTGCAGGGCCGCAGTGTCGCCCTTCCCTCCTGACTTTTTCGTATCAATGTATCTCTCCCTATTTCGTTCCCCTACCTGCATCACCCTCCCCTCTCCCTCCCCGGCTCCTTCTCTCTCCTCTCGTGTTCTTCTTTTTCTGGGTCGTCAATGATCTCTATCCTGGAGTATATACACTGAAGTTACCGAACGCAAGTCAATTGAAGCCGTACAACTTTTGATGAATTTAAGAAGACCGTAAAATTTAGACACTTCTTTTGTCTAAATTAGCACCAACCTTCTCATTTCAAGTTTTCATGTCAGAAATTAACATAACTCGCCAAATCGAAAACAAAAATTCACTTCGTTCAACTTTTTAGTGAGAAACAAAAGATTGGAATTAAAAATTGTTCATACGTATCATGCTAAAACTTCAAAAATTCAATGATGTCTGAAACTGAAAACGAAAACAGAAACCAAAACTGAAATGCTAAAAAGACCCTTATAATTTTAATATAGAAAAAAATACAAATACAATAATATGTACCCTGACCCATAACTGTGTTCACATACGTTACACCATGTTGATGTTGCCCTTGGTTAATATCTGAAAACAACAAAAGAAAGGATTTATTATAGTTTTTAAAATCAGGACGTTGAATCACTGGCATTAACGCTATCTAACGAAAGGAGGACCCCTAGTTTACTCAAATTCAAACCTTTTCCTACACAATAAAAAAGAAAACAACTGATTTAACATATAATACGCGTATTTTGGGTGGGGTGCCGGGGTAATTGCAGGGGGCAGGGGCTGCGGAAGAAGAAGGGAGGTCAAATGAATTATTATATAAATAGGGCGGAAAAATTATGAAAAATGTTCTTTTTTGGCTTTTAGGTCGGGTAGGAGCGGCCCTCGGGGAGCGGCCACGGTACGCCACTGCTTGAGACCAACTAACTTGACATATTTCCTCTGAAACTTTAACTGAGGAATCGATGAGTGGAGTTTCCAGGTCGACTAACTTGACTTTGTAGGTAAATAATTAATGTACTCTTAATGTATCTAAGCCAATAATAGTTTGGTTCTCTAGTCACTGAGGCGGGCACTGAGGCTACTTAGCCACACATCCTATTAAACAACTGGATCCGTGAGCTAGAGCTTGATAGCCTTATAACTATCTCGGTGACTGTGAGGGCTACAACCAACCACCCTCCGTATTTCTGTAACACTCAGACAAATGCCACACGGCTCCATGTAATTGTCAGACCACCCTGGAAGCCTAACATTTAGTTCATTTTCATTTTAGCTTCTATTGTGGTTATTTACAGCTCAAGTTCAAGTTTATTTGTTTTCATCTGAATTCACATCAATGTTATAAAAATGGAAAATGAAAGATAGGTAATATATATTACACCATAGTATACATTATGATATTACTTTAGACAATTGGGTGGGAGGGTTAAGGGCCCAGTTACACATTTGGGGGAAAATATTGTTTTGTTTGTTTGTTTAACCGGTCGGTCTGGGTGGATACACGCTTGGGTCCTGATGGGACCAGGCTCAAGCAAAATGCTTAAGCCAAGCCTTAAAGGCTTATGTAAGCATGCTGGCCTATTTTTTACCTTCATTATCGTCATCAAATGAATCTTCATCGCAATCGGTATTCTTCCCTCGAAGATTTGGGCAGGCTACTTAAAAATGAAAAAGATTAAATGAAAAACTTAAAGTGCATTTACAAAATATGCGAAAGTCCTTACACTGTCAAAATTCAAAATTAATGACATCTGCATGAAGCGAATGAGAAAGATATGTGTTGCCATGGCTGTGCTGCAGTTAGATTGGTAGTGTAACAAAACGTTGGTTGAAGTAATATTCTACAGAAAATTGTTTCTTCTATTCCTGGTCAAGATTTAACATTATTATTGGAAATCTACATCTATAGAAGAAACTGTACTCACCACATGCCTTCCCGGTGCGTCTGATAAGGAAACAAAATATAATAGTGGGGTAATATTATATGAAAAATGGAATTATAAATGTAGCACAAAGCTGGTTCCCTTCTTTGTTTTAATAAGATGGACATAGACGATATGTTTTTATATGAACATGATCAATTTAACATAAACATATTACAGCATAAAAATCGGAATGGCTAAAGTGATCTTTTTCTTTTCATTTTCGACCTTTCTTTCTTTCTTTCTTTCTTTCTTTCTTTCTTTCTTTCTTTCTTTCTTTCTTTCTTTCTTTCTTTCTTTCTTTCTTTCTTTCTTTTTCTTTCTTTCTTTCTTTCTTTCTTTCTTTCTTTCTTTCTTTATATTCTTTCTTTCTTTCTTTCTTCCTTCCTTTCTTACCTCCGATACAGCGCTACACTCACAACCAAAATGACGAATAATTAGTGACAGTAAAAGTAAAGTTTACTTATGTTATTCAATGCAACATATTTTGCATAATGGCTCACTTTTAATACTGAACAATTCTGATTTTGGAATCTACCAGTTTATTGATCACGAAACCCGAGTAAAAAATCCGACTATGTACTTTGGCTTTTAAGCAGAACTTTACCACTGGGACTTTGTTCTCTAAAAACACACTGTCAATCATACTTGTTTATCAATCCAATTTAACCACAAGCACTAAGCATAGTAGTACAAGACTCGCTAGATGTACGTATATCCACCAACTTTTGCGCCAACACAAAAGCGCCGCAAATTCTATAGGTAGTTGTGTACGATGTAGGTAATGGTAATGACACGTGCCGGGAGGATTTGAACCATAACGAGACCAATCACAAGCCAGTTTCATTTAAAGATGCATTACATCATGATCAATAGTTTATTTAGTTTACCTCCGATACAGCGCTACACTCACAACCAAAATGACGAGTATGAATCCAGCTGTTGCACACGACACTGCAATTATCAACATTGATGGTATAGTTGGATCTGAAACATATGAAATACGAAATACGAGTAAGTTTTGCTAGGTTTATTTTCACAACGTCTTCAGCAGCGGCTAGTGATGTTCGCTTGTTTTCGGTCAAAAGACGTCGACAAGTCAAACAAAGCATAAAACTAGGCTAAACCTTTGAGCGGAAAGAACAGAAGGTTGCCGCGAGCAACCGATCGCTGTGGATCGGAACGACTGTATCCTTTACTACACACTATTGCCTTTATGTGCGGTATTGCTCTCGTTTTTGGTTATTTCAATATAGCCCATCAATTTGGCAAAAGTATTAACCCTACCCACCCCCGAGTACGATGGTAGGTCAAATTGTTTTTACTAAATTGGGTAAGGCATGGTCGTGAGATTTAACACCCCAAGTCATTTGGCCACATATTTGAGCGTTTTTAATAGATGGACAAATCATATTGCACAATTTACCTTCAATATTCAAATCGTAATATATGGTTAAATTTCCTACGGCATTTTTGATATAGCATAGATATTGTCCCTTATCGGATAGCACAGTGCTTTCGATAATCAACTGAATATGAATGATCGATCCTCTGATATGATCTGATTTAACAACGGTGATATTGACTCCATATCGTACGTTGCCGTCAGAAGGTACAGTTCCATTGTTGGGCGATATCCATGACACGTTAGTCACCTCGTCAAATGGATTAGATTGAATTGTTGCGGTCAGTACAACACGTTCACCTTCCCTGGCTTTTTTTGGGATATTTTGTTGAATCTTAACGGGTGCGTCTGAAAGAGAAGAAATCATCAACATAATGGATGGATGATACGGGAAGATGCATTGCTGCATTGGCTTTCATTTAAAATAGAACCATGACGATTACTAGTATCAAATTCCCAAATTTCATTGTTTTGACAACATTTTCAGCTGTAGCCTAATTGATTGTTCACAGTTTTGAAACCCGGGAGCGGATTGCAAAAAAACAAAAAAACAAACAAAGAAAGAAAAACAACAACAACAACAAACAAACAAAAACAACCAACAACAACAATCAACAAAATAAAAGATATAAGACTACATGTAAGTTTTATGTTTGTTTATGAAATATCTTGTCTCGTCTACGTATTTATGAAGGTCATCATTTCAGTTGAAGTATGTGCACAAACTCGTCAAAAATCACCTAAAAGTGATCGTTGCATCTGCGTTTGTCCATCTTAAACATTCTCAAGACCCTAGAGTCCATAAAGCGCTCATCGAGAAGCTTGATCACGAAGAGAGATTCATTCGCAAATTCTCTATTGTTCAATATAGCCAGGACATATATATATAATAACGCCTTGTCATCGCTTAGTACTGAAGCAGGTAATCATACAAATGACACTGGTAATAAGACTGGTAACAATTCAACCAAACAAAGTGAAAGGTGTACAGTAAAAATTAAATCTGTTGTGAGAAAGGTTAAAGATCTCATTTCTGAAGAGATTCGTTCTCTGTGGGACAACAAAGTGAAAACTCTGCTGGTCCAGGGCAAATTCCTTGAGCTCCTTAAGATCCAGGAGTCTTCTCTGACATGGAAGCAAATTATATATGAATTGCCTAGGGGAGTGTTACAGTTTGCTCTGAATGCTTCCACTGATTCTCTTCCTTATTTAATGATAAATGTCCTCTTTGTGGCAATAAACAAATTCTGAGCCACATTCTCAACTCCTGCCAGGATATATGTTGAAGCAAGGTCGATATACTTGGAGACAATGATTCCGTGTTATTCTTTCTCTCCAACGTCTGCAAAGGTTCAGGTGACAATATGCCTAGGGTCTATGTAGACCTCCCAGATCATCCTTGGCAAACAGTCACGACCATCCCTCAAGAAATTCTGCCTTCCTCTCAGCGTCCAGACCTGGTGATGTTTTGGCCAAATCTTAAGAAAATCTTTCTTATCGAGCTTACAGTTCCTTTAGAGCCCAATTTGTTAGCGCCCACATGAGGAAGGTAAACAAGTATGCCGGCCTTGTGTCCGATTTGAAAGATAAAGGGCTCACTGTTGATTTCCTTGCTCTGGAAGTAGGAAGTAGAGGATATATTTCACCTGAGAATTTGAAGGCGTTGAAGCAGCTGACTAAAATGTCTCATATAAATGTCTCCTTCAAAAACATCCGTGACCAACTCAGCAAAATTGCTCTTTGTACTTCTTTCAGCATATTCTGTTCTAAATTCGAACCCACCTAGCAGGAACCAGATATTTTTAAATTGTAATCATATTTTTGCCTTTTAGATGCTTTTCCACAGCTTCACATTGTATTTTAACCGAGTGCTTGCATGGAGCCCATGGACATCGGGTGCGTTTGTGGTTTTGGCACGGAGGGGTTGAGTGCGTTTGATCCATCTTTTCTGCTTTCAAGTCTTCCGTGCTTCATCCTCTGAGTCCTGACGTCTTTGCGACTCGCTGGTCGAGTATCCTTGTGTATAGGTTATAAACTGCAAGTGTTTATTTTTAATATTTTACAATTTTGTGTTATTGTATATGTATACTTGTCAAGCGTATAATAAAGCTTGCTGATGAAATTAAAATATTCCTCTTTTTAACAACATATGTATATTTCAGCTGTTGCACAACATAGAGCTTATCATAAAACACAGAAAAAATAATATCGGATTTATTTTAAATGTTTATCTAATAATTATATTGATGAATAGATCTTCCTTCGTCAATATTTAGAGAATAAAGGTATTGTTTTTAGCCGCTGGAGTGCATCTATCGTCTCATATAACACGGGCGACATCATTATTTTAAGTAAAACAACGAGGCGAGGCCGAGTTGTTTTACGCCAAAAATAATGATGTCGCGTGTTATATGAGACGATAGATACACTTCAGCGGCTAAAAACAATACCTTTATTCTTTTAATTTATTCTCAAAAATAATGATGTCGCATGTTATATGAGACGATAGATACACTTCAGCGGCTAAAAACAATACCTTTATTCTCATTCTTAAACACTTCAATTCAAATAAATATATTAATCATAAGTATACCAAGTTATTAAATCCTATATTTTAGAAGGAATTACCTAGGGCTTAGAATCGATCAGTCATGTTACTGCTATGCACATCCGATTGGTTTCAATAGCGCGTACGAGTATCGCGTCGACACGCACGCGCTAAGGTGTGTGATATCGTGTCATATCACACGGATAAGAACCAATAAGATTGCAAGAACATTCGCAAGTGTTTAAGAATGGGAACTTGACATGTGGAGTGATTTTGTTTTTGTATGATTATGTATTGTGACAACGGAGACAACGTGACCAGCAGACACATGGGCGTCAATCCTGGGGGAAACGGGGACTTCACCCACACACTTTTTATTTCAGACAGTTGAAATTTTAGGCCAAATGCTCCAACTCCCCCACCAAGTTTCAAGACGGATTGACACCATAGAGTGGTCATGTACTTGTATTGTGCCTAATTTTATCCAAGGTTTCTATATTTCCCCATATAATGGCAATTTCAATTCCAATGGACTAGAAATGGGTTTCGACTAAATAAACAAACAAAAACTTTTGGTTTAAGGCAAACTTACATATGACAGTCAAGGGCCATTCTTCTGTTGCATTGCTTCCATAGTCGTTTACTGCCATGCACTTATACAAACCAGCATCAGATTTATTAACGCTGTCTATTTCATATTCAAGTATTAAATTTTGTAAATTTCCTTTGCCGTCTAATTTGATATCATCATGTATCCACGAAACAAAGCCGGGCGGGGTTGGGTTTGCCATCACATGACATGCCAATGTTACCTTATTGCCCTCTGACTGTGGAGGTGCTGGAACATCGATATATTTGAAATATGGTGCATCTGCAATAGTAAAAACGTGAATAACGATGAAAAAAACCCGACTTCTAATATTTTTTTAACAATATATTCAGTATCGTATCAGTGATTTGTTTTTTCCCCATCAAGTCATGCAATATGGAGGATGGTCAAAAGAGAGCACAGTTCGGCACAGCTACCCTAGAGCAATGGAAAATTATAGTGCAAAATGACGAAGGTCATTTAAGTTTTTTGTCACTGAGTTTGAGTCCCATACCCCTTACAGATATCCAGAAAATGAATTATAAGATTTGACCCCAGATAACCTTTGACCTGACCCTGCAAAATATTCCAATATGTTCCTCTGATCATTAGGTTTGTTGTCACCAAGATTGACCCCTGTACCCCTTACAGAAATCCAGGAAATGCATTTCTAAAATTTGACCTTTGACCCCAATTTCGTGTGCAGGTTATAGGCGTGTTTTATAGCCGATGCATATGTGCAAATGACATCATTGTACTATATAATATGTGGCAGAAGAAGCATTTTGAAGGTATTTGGTTAAATACCGAAAATGCCCCTTTAATGACTTTTGTCCCCAATTCTGTTTAGACCCTATGGCCACTGGATTTGGCCGATACAGATGTGCAGGTTACGTAATTGTAGGGTGTAACATGTAGGAGGAGAAGCATTTTGAAATTTGTTGACAGAAGAAAGAAAGAAAGAAAGAAAGAAAGAAAGAAGAATCGGATAGAAAAACAGGACCTAGCTCGGGGGTTGTAACCCCCCAGCTAGGTAATTACAATTGTTACGGTCAACCCAAATTAAATTACAATATTGAATGTGAGGCAAAACTAAAGTTGTATACAAGGAGAACAAAATATTGACATTTAAACTTGATTTGAGACGATAGAGGATTCCAGAATACTTGGACACAAGATTAGCGACAGAAGTTGTATGTGGCTTCCAAGTTAAGCACTCATCTAAGATAACACCAAGAAATTCTGTCCGTGAAATTCTCGAAATAGTGCAGTTATCTATGAGGATGCTGATGTCTTGGTATTTACGATCACTTAATCTATTTTTGAAAATCACAAAATTTTATTTATTTACATTGAGAGATAACTTAAAAGCTTGAAATCAAACTGATATCTTTGCAAGTTCATTGTTGAAAGTGTTAATAAGAATATTGAAATCCGTATGGGATGCAAGAATATTGGTATCATCGGCGTATATTAAACAAAAGTAAAGAAATAACTAGTATGAATTATATCATTGATATATAAAATAAATAGTTAAAGCCCTAGGATGGAGCCTTATGGAACTCCACAAGAGATATATCAGAAAGGGGTGAGTTGTAGCGATTGAATGAAACGTATTGGGACCTATTTGTAAGGTGACATTTGAACCACTCGAAGGCATTCCGCGAATACCATAATGCGAGAGTTTAGATAAAAGAATGTCATGATTTATGGTATCAAATGCCTTCGAGAGGTCCAAGAAGATACCAAGAGTATGTTTTTTCTTATCCAAATCAGAAATAATTTTGTCATAATTTATGCTTATTTTGGAAGAAAAATTTGAACGGAAACCAAATTGATTTTTATTGATTAAACTATGTCGGTAAATAAAACTATACAGCCTTTTGTGAATTAAACGTTCTAATATTTTTGAGAAAGCAGGTAAAACTGACATTTTTATTCGCTAAAAATGTCGGAACATATGGGCAAATATAAATGCATCCACCCACAGAATTCGAGCGAGTGCATTATTATCAAACACTATCAATACACTCCAGGTATTTTTCTAACCACTTTTTTTGATTGGGCGTAAATTAATATAGGAGTCTGTATTAGAGCCTGTTTGGAACGCAGTACCATTAATTTTAACGAATAAATTAAAAAATAACAACACTCTAACTTACATTGAACTTTTGGAGTACATTCGTCACATGCAGGACTAAGTAGCCCTGAGTGACCGCTCTGTAAGATTAAATCAGCACAACACTTAATTCGTATATCTTCATCTTCCTTCGTAACGGGCACCGGAATAGCTAAAGTAAATTCCTGTTTAGTAGTCCAGCCACCGTGGCTTGATTCAGTGTATTCAGGCTTATGATCCGAATCTAGTTTTTTGCTATTGATATACCTATAAAATAAATGGCAGATATACCGCATAATAGAGAGATTGCGATGTTCCATACGTGGCAGGCGGAACGTGCGTTTATACGCGTTATCATACGCACATGTATTGGCTGTATAGATTCAATCAACGATTTTGCATACAACATTCGGCCCTCTTTATGTTTGTGACCAAAATCTGGTAAACTCTAGAGGGCGTAAACCTGATTTTAGTACCCATCTATACGCCGTAGAAGTTAGTTTAGTTTATTCTTTCTTACGTAGTTAATTGGATTAACTACCATAGCAATGGATGAATACAATTCTAACTATATCGCCCCGCACTACAACGTTCACGCGGTACCGATGCATTGAACCATAGATGTCAAAGAAATGCTAATCACTCGCATCTGTCAGATTAATATCATTGAAAAGAGCGGTATTGTATTCAATCTACGATTGCAGGCATACACAGGTGATGAGTGCAACCTGCCTTCTGTGCAGCGCGGTACATTCAAAAAATTTATTCATCCATTGCTATGGTAGTTAATCCGATTATGACGTCACTTCTACGGCGTATATGTGACGTGTCATGTCAAAAGGAGACACTTTTGGGCAGGTTATCAAGTTTGAGGTTTTTACATATCATAAGTATAGAGATATTGTGCTCCACAACGCCGTTTTCCCCAATGAAATCGGACATTCCTAAGCGAAGATATTGAGTTCGTAAGTTATGGTATTGTAAAATTGGAAATTGAGATATCGGCCTTTAAAAATATTATTGACAATGTTGAGAGTAGGAATTACCTTGAAAAATGTCTCAAAAAATACAAGATGTCAGTTATATTCCAGTCTGAAACTAACAGACAATATTTTTAACAATAATAAGATCACAAATTCGCAACAAACCCAAATTGTCACAAAATCACCCCGGACAGATTTTTGGCTGTTTCTCCATTTACGATCCTGCCCAAAAGTGTCTCCTTTTGACATGGCACGTCACATATAATAAGGTTAATTCAGCGTCATTTGATTTTAGAACAGGCCTGACATGCCACTTAAAATGGATTGTTTTTCATTGCTTCCCTTATTACTAAAAACCTAATATTTCTGTAGATACAGCCTGTCTAAAAGAATTGTGCAAGTGAAAAGCGACCTCTTTGGCAATTAGAAAACACTGTTGTGAGATGATGTAAATACATCAATGTTTAGGGCGTAGTCTTAGCTTTCAAATGCCGTTTGTGCTGTTAATTTGCTTGTTTTAATCTCGAGATAATATGTTTAGTCAATAACGAAAGGGTAAAATCACACTTGTAGGGAAGAGGGCTGTACATGTAAATCAATGTTAGTATGTTCGTAGAATTTTTTACCAAAAATCAATTTTGCCTAACTTTTGTACGTAGCCAGTATTTCCCAATTTTGCAAGGGTGCCCTCACATTATGAAGTCATAGCGACAATATGTGGGTAAAATTTGGTATCTTTGGTATCACTGGATAGAAGATATAGCTATAATAATTAATATATACATAAGTACCAAATATAACAGTATAAGACGTTTATTATTGAAAATTGGGGGCGTTGTAACACCCCCCCCCCTTCGTAGTCCGTGTTACAAAATATGGCTCAGTAAATCTTAAATCGTTAACATGCGGCATCTGCTTAAATGAAAATATATGGATCATTAACAAGGAGATCATGTAGATTTAATTTAACAAGCCCACAGGTCATTCTTTAGCCTGTGATTCAATCGAACAGACGTTAGTCGTTGGTTGTTTATACGATCTTTCTACGGTTGGCAACACTGAAAGAGATAATTCAAATGCATCATAATAGCACAGGAGTACTATCTTCTTACCACATAATGTTGCATTTTGGGTTACTAGATGACGAAATGCAGGATAAGGTAATGTTTTGGCCTGCCTCAATCTTCGAAGGGCATCGCTCTTGACCATCATAAGATATCAGTGATGCATCGTCTGGATAAACTGTGAACAAAATTGTTAATAATACGAATTTTCAAACAAAGGTTGTTTTAAGTTTACAATGCTGAAAGTGGTAATGCTTAAAGCAACTTGAAGATGCAACACAATTGGAACTAACACACGATAGCCACTTGAATGCAAGTCTTAAGTATATTTTTTGCGTTATACATAGGTATTGCCATCGGTATGACGGGGTGATATATGTATATTGTAAATTAATACTTGATTAAATGGTCAAATGAGATGTATGCCAATTAGTGGGAAAATTTCAATTTCTAAATTATATGATTACGGTGACAGATCATGGATCATCGGTTACCTTAATGTATTTTCCCGGACATCTTCACCTCGGGATGGAAGTTGATGCCCCTCAGTCATGTCAGCATAGATAACATAGATCTCAATGTACATAACATTGTTGTCATGAGGTCCATTAGGCCTATATAATAAATGAAGGTCATCAGTTTAGCTGTGTCATTGGTCCTGGTGACATTGGGAATATTTGGATAAATAAACTCACATTGCACATTCATGACGTGACCATCTGATTGCAGAGGACTTGATTTTTCAAATGTCTCATGCCGTGCTTCACATCGTATTGTTTGACCATTTTCTTCTCTTCGCATGGTATACTTCAGGATACTTTCCATGTTGTATCTGTCGCTATAAGAATAGTTCATCTGCTGGGCGTTTCCGGAAATATCAGTGTTGTTCAGAAACCAATCCAGGTTGCCTGCCGGAAACGAGTAGTTTGCAAAGCACTGTAGCTGAAATTCGTTACTTTCTATAACATCTTGAGACCCGGCGATGTAAGGTTTGTCAGGAGGTCCTTGAAAAAACAAACAAATATTTCGTAATATTGTATTCTTGTAGTTTCATTGTTTTCATCTTGAACTTTGTTATCTAAATTACGTGATTCGTAAATAAAACTCGTGAGCTTCCGGCGGCTCTTCTACCTTTGTTTTGTACCCTTGAGCCTCCGTGGGCCCTAAAGCAGGTTCTTGGAACCCATACATCCCGGGGAGGCACTTAACATTTTAAAATTACTTTATGGTATGTTCCTCGTTGATCGTTGGCAGCCCCGAAAGATGACCGTCTTTTACCTGCATGCACGGTTGTTTGATGTGATCATTTATTAGTTTTTCAAACAAGACATCATGTACAACACAATTTTCAGGCTTAAACAGCTAAAAGCCGTATCATACTAATGTATACAGATGCTTTTGAGTCATTTTCAACTTTAATTTCCCCTTATTTACAACATTATTCACTTTCACAGCATTTTAAAAGCTTTTTCAAATATAAAATGTATCTCTATATAACAAGATTGGTGACGCTATTTAGATACTGGAAATTACTCTTTCAGGCTTTTTTTAATTCCTTTTATTTTTTTGATGAAATATGTTTATAAAATTTCTTTGTTGCTTAATTAAACATTTTGCTAGGCAAATCCAATAAAAAGAAACTCACTTCTTTAGCTTTCGCCATCTGGTCTGATGGCTTGATCACAAGTGTCTTGGTCCACTGCTTTTCCCGCGAAACGGCTTGTTGACATTTCCCGGAAGTGATGTTGTTTTTGTTTTGAGCAGTGGATCGTATACGTGATCGAGAGAGACGATACCTTCGTCGCGGTTGAATGCGGTGAATGCGTTTGAGTCCCTGTCAAGTACTTTTGCCCCTTCCCATTCAATGACGTGGTTTTCCTGAGCGATGTGGTCAGTAATGGCTGATTTGTGTTGTTCAGAAGTTGATTCTTTTCGGTTTGCTCTTGTGAATTTTCTTTCGGCTATTGTTTCAGAGTCTTTCTTGTGTTCTTTGAGTCTTGTCCCAAACTGTCTTCCTGTCTCCCCTACGTAGGACTTGTCACACCCTTTACACGGGATATTGTAGACAACGTCACTTGTCTGCTCTATGTCCTTCTTGTCCTTAGGGTGGACTAAAAGGCTTTTTAGCGTGTTGGTAGGTCGCATCGCCGTGGAGATGTTATGTTTTTAAAAATTCTTTGCAGCCTCTCTGCCACGCCTTCCACGTAGGGTATGACCACCATTCCTTTTGATGGAGTGTCGTCCTTCTTTTCTCTCTCGCTTTCGGTTGCTTGTCCTTCATTTGCTGTTTAACTCTATCCAAAGACCATTTTGGATAGCCACACTCTGCTAGCGCTGTTCTGATCTTTATTTCCTCCTCTTTCTTGTCTTCTTCCTCTGTCACGATGTTATCCATCCTATCCATAAGAGTCCGGATGACCCCAAGTTTTTGGTGAAGGGGGGCTGCGACTGAAAATTCAGATACTGGTCCGTATGCGTTTTCTTTCGATAAACCAGCAGCTTCAAGGACCCGTCTTCTTTGCGGACGATTAATGTGTCCAGAAAAGGGATTTTACCCTGATCCTCCTCTTCAAATGTGAATTTAATATTCCCAGTCGGGTCTACGGAATTTAAATGGTCAGTGAGCTTTTGAGTGCTATCCTTCTGTATGATCTCCAACACATCATCAACATATCTTCTCCAGATCTTTGGTTTACAATCAAGGGGCGCTGTGGCAACTGCTTCTTTCTCTAACCACTCCATGAATAAATTGGCGATGATAGCACTGACTGGGCTGCCCATGGCAGCTCCAAAAATCTGGCGGTAGATCTGTCCCCGAAAACTGAAATATGTTGTGGTGAGAACGAAGCTGAGAAGTTGGATGATGTCTTCAGCATTCAATTTGGTTCTGTTCTGTTCTGCGGGAAAAGCAGTGGACCAAGACACTTGTGATCAAGCCATCAGACCAGATGGCGAAAGCTAAAGAAGTGAGTTTCTTTTTATTGGATTTGCCTAGCAAAATGTTTAATTATTTAATCTACAATCCTACAAAATGCATCTATTCTTTGTTGCTTGTTTCACCTATTCCATCTGTTTAAATGGCAGTATTGATTACCTACCCCTTGCAAATTAAGAAATATGATTTATGATAAATAGCGTCATCTATAGTTTGCATTTTCTTAATAATGAAGCCAATTCTATATACATCGAACAACCGTGATGAACAGCATCATCTCCCAAAGACCCTCTGAATTCCGGGAGAGAATATCCACCAGAAAACGGTCCAGCGATAGCTGTGGTTGTTTTCTTTCGCTCGCTAGTTATTGCTACAATGAATTCAAAAAATGATTCTATAATTCATACACCTATTCTTTTAATAGAGGAGTTATATTTGGGCAATTTATAGTGCATTCAAAAACTGGGAGGGTTTGTGGCGTAGGTCAAACAATATCTTGAACTCACCGTGTACTTGGAGCTCCACTTCCCTTGAGGCCGGAGGAAATGGGATTTTCCCCATCCCAGGAACTACTATCACTGCACTGCATTGGACATTCTTCATGTGATGTTCACGTTTAGGAACGAGAGCGGCGTATGAATATGAGTCAAACAATCTGGGATCGTCTGGATTTCTACTTAATGCTGATGTATGGTGGGTAAACAAGGTCCATGTTACATTACAACTTGGCAGGGTAGCCGTAACTAAACAAGTTAAAGTGTGACTTATATTTTGCTTGACTTCGACGCTTTCACCTGGAGCATATCCCTCTGGTTTGTTGATGTCATAAAGTTTTAGACGTGCGTTGTTCGGTGGAACTAGAATAGATTACAAAATATTTTAGCTTTGATGATATTGACCACCAGTCATGCTGCTACTATTCTAAAAGCAGGATAGTCCAATTATCATATGTTGTTGTCAATTTGGTTGAATGATCTTGAGCGCCAACGTGTACTTATTGATTTCCATTTAGGTCAGTGCATCAATTCGGGATGGGTGGGGGTGGTCAAAAATTGGTAATGTTCCGGCGTTCTGAAATCCCACTGCCATAGTAGTCTAGCCTTAGAGCATAATTAAATGTGTACCGTTATACCATGGACTTTAGTTTAGAACTAAGCTAAAAATTAAATCAAGGTCATCTTAGGGACCGATCGTTATTTACGGCAGGGGGGGAATGGGTGTTTTGGCAAAAAATATCGACAAAAAATTTCGCGTTCCCCCCTCGCGTCCGCTCAAAATTTTCGCGTTCCCCCTTGTTTTGTTTTCCCAATTTTCTCCATTTAAAATTTAACAATCCCCCCTCCTGGTTCAACTAAAAATTTCAGGTTCCCCCCTCAAGACCACCAAAATATTTCGTGTTCCCCCCCCCCCCCCACAGTGTCTTCTGTCTTCTTGTTGCTTATTTTTGTTATTAAGTTGGTATTATGTGCTGCAACAATAATTGGAGCAATTACAACCTTAACAAACGAGCATTGTCAATATTTGACACCTGTATAAAACCTTGCACCTTATTTTGTTCAATACTCTCAATATTATGGTATCCTCTCATTTTGTTATTCTGTGATACAGGGTGTCCCCGAAAGAACTGTATCGTCGGGAACTGAATATGTTTTGGTATTTCATGGCATATAGCCGATGTGGTTGAGGAATATATCCGCTATCACATACGTTTTGAATTTTGACAATTGACCGCTCCGTTTTTGAAATAAAAGAATTTTACGAAACTACCTCATTTTCAATCCGTTCCATCTATTAATGACAATATATGCCTCTTAGGATTCGCAGTAATTTAGCACCCCGAATACAGATAATCGATTGATATTTGAATCCGTGGAAAGGATTGAAAATGAGGGAGTTTTGTAAAATTCTTATATATCAATTATCAAAATTTAAAAAGTATATGATAGCTGATTTGTTCCTCAACCATGCTTGACGAGCATCATTTTACCAGTGGAGATTTCACTTGTAGAAAATGTGTGATAACAAGAGGGTCACAATAGAGCTGTATGGCGAGTCAAGGGACAGGACATCAGTATCACATACCCACTGCCGCCCGACCACAGTGAGGGGCGGGGTGACGGCTATGAATATTTGCCTTTATACTTTACCAGTTCCGAGAAATTGTGTTCCCGAGTTTTGAATTATGCAAATGAGGTACCTAATTAGCATATTTTGCAACGAACATCCAATGGAATTGTTTTTGTGACGTTTCACCACTACGCTAGTGGTTTCATCAGATTGACAACTCATCACATCTGACTGTTTCTTTTTATGGACAACAGGAAGCACCATAGAGGGCGTGATAATTATGTCAAAGATGTTGTTGAGTGCGTAGGCCCCTTGTACTTAATAAGAGTGTCATGTCCTTTCCTGTGCGGATCCAGATGGCTTCTTTAAGCCACCTAGTATCGGCTTCACGATAACGACTTTAGAGTCCTCCCAGTTGATGGAGGGATTGGTAGAGACCACGTGATCAGTGGTGGCAGATTTGGGAGTGTCTGCATGCATAAATAGTCTGGATTCAAAATTCTCCACCTCTTTCTGGTGTTCTTTTAATCGGATACCAAAGGGACAGCCCATTTCACCAATGCAGGAACTGGGGCATTCGCCGCAAGGGATCTCATAAATGGCTTTCGCTTTTTGTTGAGGGAGAAGTTTATCCTTTGTGTGAACGAGCATACTGCGGATGGTACGGTGTGGCTTCATGTCAGAAGAACACCCGTGTCTTAAACACCGGGAGATTCATTAGGATACACCTCTATCATGTAGGGGACCACAACCATGCCTTTGGATTTCACTGTCATCTTTTCGCTTTGAGGAAAGTTTTGTCTCAGGAGTGGATCTGTCTTGTTTGACTTTCGTGTTTTGCTAGGTTGTCTACTTTTCCTTTGCGTACTATATCCAACACGTCATCTACGTATCTTTTCCAGAAACACGGGCGGTGGGCTACCGGGCCGTGGAAATGGCTTTCTGTTCCAGCCACTCTATGAATATATTACACGTGAGGGGGCTCAACAACATCTTTGGCCAACTCACCACACCCTCTACGGCACATCCTGTTTTCCATCAAATGAAACAGTCAGATATGATGAGTTGCCAGTCTGACGAAACCACTACCGTAGTGGTGAAACGTCACTAAAACATGAGTAAATCACCTTCGTTTTTAGTTGGAATTGTTCATAACGAACGTTAAAATCAACATTCCTAATGAACTTGTTCAACAAATTGGAAGACAGTCAATTGCACGCCACCCCTCCACTATTAGTCACATCACTATAAGCATTACCAGTTCCGTATTAGAAAATAATTCTGTTAGGTTAGTGTGCTTTTGAACTATAGCATGAATAGTGCACATTCTGCTCTGAAAATGCTGTGTAGTAGTTTAAACAGCAGGGATTATGGGCCACTTTAGGCAAGTTAGCCCCTTCATTTTGATGGGTTTTGGCATATAAAATATCAACTTTTGCCTAGAAATAATCATCGGAAACAGAAAAGATATAGTGCATTTGAAAGTGGAAGGTGCATTTGAAAGTGGAAGTGGAAGGTCAACATATTTCTTGTTTCTACTAACTTGGAAATGAGGTAAAGAAAGTTTACCTCGCACACCAAAAATCACTTCCGTTTCCTGGTTACTGCTTCCATCGTCGACGCTACATCTGAGCTTGTTGTCATCATTGTCCAAAGTAGGGTACATAATTGTCACCTATAAATGAGTGCAAAGTGTTTAAAATGTTGTTCCAAGCGGCACTTGACAATATGAGACAATATTTTATCATTCTCGAATTGTTGCCCCTGCAGTAGTGGAAACGAAAGTTTGACATAAGACATTTTTACCCGTAACTCAAGAACATTGGTGATAGATCAAATTAGATTCTTCTGAATTTTTGTTCAATATATTTAAAGGGATATTTCGTTATTCTAGTGTCGTCATTTTAGGACTTTATGGTTCAATAGATATCCACGAAAAAAAGTATATTTCCATATACATAATTGCATATATTACATTGCCACTGCGTTGTAATTTCTATCTGTCGACAAAGCATACAAATTGAACGATGTCTTTTACCGAATGTACATAATCATTATCTAGTCCTTTAGGCTTCTGATGGTACAACAATCTCAACTTGTTTACATTAAGTTTGGGGCGAGCCTGTGGACCGGATTCGACAAACTTTGAAATATGAACCATGTGTAAACGGCCATATTTATTTATTCAAATAATAATTTTCCACAACTTGTTGACATTAATTTTCACTTCATTGTTACCCGTTTTACAATTTTTTTCCCTCGAAATTGACCTAGTGCCTATCCCTTTGGCGCCAGATTTGTATTAAACAACATGGCTGTAGAAAATTGAGCTGACATCCATTCTACGCTTCACATACCTGTCCAAGTGTATTGTTAGCACCAGCATTGAGTTCAGTCTTGGGAAATCCATGATCATGTGCTAAAGGTTTTCCATTGTTCCCAATGAATATCCTCCAACTCATATCATCCAATAGAGTAGTATTTGTAGCTAAACATTGGAAGGTATGGTTAATATGCTGTATGATAGGCGCCTCTTGGCCATCGGCATACTTAGCGTTGAAATCGTCTGAAATGAATACTTCATCGAAGGCTGCTCAATCGGAGAAAACAAAATTTCGTTATGTCTTAAAATTTACTTTGAAACATAGCAAACAACCTGAAAATTAAAACAATATAATAGCAACTTTTATCATTTGATTTTACTTTTCAATATTGCTCAATAAAGTGACGAAAAAATATATTATAACCCTTATTATTATTTCAAGGGCTACCCTGAACCGTCTATGACCATACTTATTTCGGCTACAAATGGACGATTAATTCTGCTCTCCATAATAAATGTAAGTGACTTTGGGGTATACATTGTATATGCATGGTCGACACCTTGGTCGGGGGTGGGGGCGGACATTTTATAAATGAATTTAGAAGAGCAGCACCGACGCCACACGCATGACTTGTATTACATTCCAGATGTTAAATCTACTTCACATGCAAAATTTGGAGAAAAATTAATCTGCCGTTTTTGTTTTAGGCTGTTTTTCTAAAGTGGTCTTTACATATAGCTCTATGGGGAGAGTGCCCGTTGAGGGCATAATAACCTCAATTTTAGTAACAAAAATGCAATTTAAAAAAATGACCGATGATTAGTGCAATCTGCTTGTAGTGTAGGGCAATCTATTCAAAAATTGTATTCATCAATAATATGCTATGGTAGTTAATCCGATTATTACGGCACTTCTACGGCAAATATTGTGGAACACAATAGATAAGTATGCCTCCTATTCACATAATTATATAATACAGATACAAACATCCAAACTCACAGACACATATGCACCCCTACCCACACACATACCCCCACAAATTGCATCCCACCCAGGCCATTTCTCTTGTAGCAATGACAAAAATCGGATGTGGAAACATAATAATAATATTTTATGTATCTCATGATTATTAAAGTTTAACATATCCATGTATCTTACCTGTAACTCCCAATAGCAGGACATGTTTCACAGCAAAACTACAAATCACTAGATACAAATACTTGGATATCATCATTATTTCTTTAACGCGATATTTATATTGTCCTAGATGTCATTAATTGATACTTTCACCATGTTCAACTTGCAGCTTATAAATACTTGGAATGCTTCACAAACTCGCATTAGGTAATGTGATTTAACATGTAAAACTTAACTGAGCCAGTAGAATGAGAACAAACAAGTCGCACCCACACATAATATTTACTTAACTCTATTATCTGAACAGGGCATAAAACAAAGGTGAGATTTCACAATAAACTGATCTATTTCAGGTTTTAGTTTCTAACAGGGGAATATAACATTGATTAAAACAATCTTCTGTGTGTACTTTTCATGTTTGTTATAATGCGGTCGATTATCATTATCCATTCCAATACGCACCCCTGTGTGTGTTTGTCGCCAACCGAGGACATTGTGTTTTGCTATCTAACCGAGGACGTGTGTATCGTGTTTTCATCGCCTAACCGTGGACTAAAATGGCGGATTCTTTAGGTGTATAATACGAAACAGAATTTTATCCATCAACTGCTGACGGTAGTTTTTACACATGTGGTCCTCGGTTTAAGGCCGAGGTCCGCGGTTTTAAGCGTTATAATGCATTTAGCATGCATTTGAGGTCTTTTGCAGCAGTTTGAGACTGCAGACTGTCCTCGGTTAGAAGTAAGTCCGCAGTTTAGGGTGAACAATCTTGTGTGTGTCCTCGGCAAACACGTACACTCGTATACTAGTACAATATGAAGCCTATGTGTATAATCTGTTGTATTGACTAAATAAATATCAATGTGATTTTACATGTAAACTTCCTCATACACCTGTCAAAATCGAAACCTTACGTCAAACTTTGAACGATGCTATCATGATAATGGTACGAAATTGAAACGACATTAAATAGTGGGCCGTATTATCTCAGCAATCTCATTGCGCATTGATTTCTATTTGTCAGTCTCGTCATGCTCATTGCAACCTATATAACCAACTCTCTCTGGCACTACATCCTGACAACATTTCGCCATCCATCCCTTTCTCTTGCAATGTTTGTAGCATATGCCATTCTTCCACCAACATATTGTCAGCCGAGTCCGTCTATGATGTTATTGGACCTCCTCTACAATCAGAATGATCTGATTTTCAATGTTGTCCTCTTTAGCTTTTCTCATTATGTGGTCGAAGTAGTGATCATAATTATAGAGTCCACAACTTATAAGTCCCCCTCTCAATACTTTTTAAAATAAGTCGAAAAATATTATACAAAATGTAAAAACGTAAAAAGATATGCATAGCCTGATTTGTTTCACTTTGTGGACCAATTTATAGCGTGACACATCATTGTGTTCAATCGCAAGTGTAAATTGTATAAGAAAAGAGACTGTTTTAAAATTGCACCTGAGTCCATAGCAGTCAGGTTTTCTATAACCAAGAAAACATATAATTAGACACCAAAATCGGACGTTGTTAACTATGGTCAGAATTCAAAAAGGTCGTTGACCTATGGACATTTTTCGTCATAGCGCCCTCCTGAAAGGTCTGACACATAACAAACTATACATTTTTGGAATCCTCATGACCATATGAGTAATTTGATATTATTACTTGACATAATTGGAGCATTCTGAAAATTTGACCCCCATGTGACCTTGATTGACCTCTCCCCGGAATGCCCGGAAGTTTCAGGAGGTGAGCCCAAGCTAAATTTATTCAGAATAAATCAAAGATCCCAAAATGACTCTCAAACTTTTGTTCTATGATTTGGTCACGGATTCTAAAGGCTGGTCCTGTACTATTATGCAGCTGCCTGTGGGTTCCAGACTGTTAACAGTACGCATCACTAGGCTTTTTAACGCAGCCTCGGTACATCATGGGTTAGTTTTATTGCGGGGTTTTATCTTTGGTTTTGTCAACTTTTGCCAGTTCTACGCCTTATTCTTCACCTTTATGGCTCTAAGATACATTGGTGTTCAGTCCCCACTGTATTGCATAGAAACAATGGCGGTCATTGTTGCCCTGCAGGGACGTAAAGAAAGAGGGCACTACATTAAGAACGGGGGACATTAAGGATACGCTAGGTATTGTTGGTCGAAGCAGCCAAAAACTCAATTTTCATTGTCTAAATCAATATATTATTGAAAAGTAACACTTTGATGTTTTACAAAAGTTCATTCTACAAATCATATACTTTGAAAACTTGCTTGATTTATTGTTGTTAATGTACGTTTTACCAAAGTGTTGTTGTTTCAGCCCTCTTTACATCATCACAGGATCTACAAAAGTAGTTTATCTGTGATATTTGTATTCTTCTACACACTCGCTGTGAAAAGATCAATGCAATTTTTGTCAAAGCTCACTACCATTCGCAAGATGCTGTGAACTACCAAATCGCAACGGTTTAAAATAGTTGCCAACCTTAAAGCTTTATGTTTAGAGTCCCTATAGCATAGTTAGTTGCAAAGTTATTAAACCTGTGTTATGTTGTTCCTTATTTTTGCATAGGCTTATCTCATTTATGGCTGATTTTGATGTAATTAATTGGTCACAAATAAAACGTCAACATTCAAATTTAAAAAATATAATACAACAGGCAAAATTAATTAATGATACATTATGTTTATTAAAAAGCATTTTCATAATACATATACCGGGTAATATAATTATTGATAATAAAGACACAGTGTAAAAACAGGAAAATCCTGCTCTAACTGACCATCAGGGAACCAAATGATGGATCCAAAAGGATACACGTATGTCACACTAACAAAGGATAAAAAGGGTCAAAACAGGAAAAAAAACCACAACATCCATTGGGGTTAAAAACAAAGTTAAGGGTGGTCTTAAGGGATCTAAAATGAGCGTTTATTGCGTTTCGACAGTATTTTTGTGGGACATGAGAGCACCTCAGACCTATCGAATTGCATTCTGAATACGAAGCATGTCTTTCTGATATCAAATAATTTTCATTTTTGAAAATCACAATATAATACAAATTTTATGACAAATTATAAAAATTTGATATTTTTCAAATTTTTGATATATAACAGTCCTCGAAGTAAATTATATAAATCTAATGATATATTCTTAAAGTGTATGTAGCAGGGAGGAAAAGCCGACAGTCAATTGAAAATTTTGACCTTTCATATTGAAGATATGGATTTTTTTCCCAAAAAGACCTAATTTTTTTTGGTGTTTTGGGGAAAAAAATCCATATCTTCAATACGAAAGGTCAAAATTTTCAATTGATCGTCGGCTTTTCATCCCACCTACATACACTTTAAGTATAAATCATCAGATTTATAAAGTTTACTTCAAGTACTGTTAATATCAAAAATATCAATTTTTAATGATTTGCCATAAAATGTGTATTAAATTGCGAATTTCAAAAAATCAAAATTATTTGATATCAGAATGACATTCTTCGTATTCAGAATGCAATTCGATATGTCTGATGTGCTCTAATGTCCCAAAATAAATACTGTCCAAACGTTCATACCCCAGCCCTTAACCCTGGAATTATGGAAACTTTCAGGCTTCATAACTTCTAAATATTATTATTAGTCTAAAGAATATAAAAGTATACATTTTTAGACTGGAAATGACTTGCTGAATTCATCTGTGAGGTCCAATTTGGGCCAAAATGCTCATTTTTGAGATTTTTTCGTGTAACGTAACAAAAAAAATTGTTCGGCCAAAAATTTTTTTATTAATTTTAAAAACTAGATAAAATATCTAGAGACCGTTTTTTCATTTTTTTGACCAACTTTGAGAAATTTGCACCAAAAATGGTCAAAAAATCATTCATAAAAAAGCCTGATTTTCGCCCAAATTTCAAATATTTTTGGTGAAGTTGGTCAAAATTCAAAAAAATGAAAAAACAGTCCCTAGATATTTTTATCTAGTTTTTAAAAATTAATAAAAAAATTTTTTTGGCCGAACAATTTTTTTGTTACGTTGCACGAAAAAATTTGGGCCAAAAAAACCGTTTTTTGTGATTCTCTCCAAAAATGAGCATTTTGGCCCAAATTGGACCTCACAGATGAATTGAGCAAGTCATTTCCATTCCAAAAATGTATACTTTTATATTATACTTTTAGACTAATAATTTAGCAGTTATGAGGCCCGAAAGTTTTCATAATTCCAGGGTTCAGACCAACCTTAAACCCCCAACATTTTGGTTTGTATTTGTATATTTTGTCAATACTTAAATAGCATTATGTTAAAATATTTGCACCCAGCAAACACATAAATGTTCTTAAAATGTATTTTCCAAAACGTTTTAATAACATTTAAATGTCGGGTTATATAAAGGTCATGAAAACGTTTTTAAAACGTTATTGCAAATATTTTGGGCAAACATTTTTCGCAAAACATTTTTTCAACCCCAAAATAACATTCTGTTTAGAATGTATTGTATTAAGTTTTCAAAAATGTTTTTGGAATGTTATTAAAACGTTTGTATACCCTTTATATAACCCGACATTTCTGTAAAACATTTTTTGTTTGCTGAGCAGTAGATTATCAAAAAATGTTTTTCCATGTTATGAAAACGTTTTATACCCTTAATATACCCTTTATATAACCCGACATTTAAACGTTTTCTGACAGCCTTTTATAACCGTTTGCGATGGGACTTTATCACATTTTCGTGCGTTATTCCTGGTAAAGGAATTCTGGGGACAGCTTGGAAAAAAACCTGGGTTACAGTTGTGGGGGAGGGTGTCTTCTATGCGATGAGCAAGCGGTGGTAATACCAGCAAAATTTATTTCTCGACACCCTCCTCCCATGAGAAAATGGTCTATAGCGACGGCCCTGAATTTGCTTAGTGACCAGAGTTGTCGACTGATCTGCCTTATTTTACAGTTTTATCTTTAATCTGCTATAAACCCATTTCTGTTATTCTGAACAGTCGTCATTGACATCAGGTTTTTTTATGACTGACAATAGTAATTGGCACCGATTTTCGCTAATCTTTAGCTGGGAACCAGTGGGGGGGCAGGTTGTTCAGTTCCCCCAAATGGAGTCTGATTTAGGTGTGTAAGGTGCGGTTTTAGCGTTTTCCCCCGAATTTCTCCCGAATGACCAACAAACATGCCCCCTGCCCCCCCAACCCATTTGCGCACGCCCCTGCTGCAAACGGGATTGACCTTCTGATCGCTATCGTTTTTACTAGCATATTAATACATGTATTCAGTATCATTGGAGGTTTTTATTTGCATAAAATTGCGAAAATAAAAACTGGCGAAAATAACCGTTTGCATTAGGTTTCTATTGTATCAATATCAAAACCGTGAAATTTAATTCTCGTGCAATTGACAAAATCTTCAAAATCACGAAAACATCTTCTCGCGAAAATATTGACTTTTACAGTATCTAAATTGTTTTTGGTGTTCTTTGCTCTATGTACAGCTAGCTTTTTAAATTATTTATATAAGCGCTTTATAAATTATTATTAATTATATAGGCTATGCCCTAAACGTGGATCCTGGGCTTCTCTACCGGAAGTCAATTTGTACCAAAATTCCTTCCCACATAAAAAGGAGATGGATTACCTTGTGGGAATGAATTTTGGTATAAACTAACTTCTAGTAGGAAACAGGATCAAGTCCCGGGATCTAGTGTTGCAAGGATCCACATATTAAATTTAAATAAATTAAAGTTTAATTTAAATTTATATTCTCTGAAAATTGGTGTAGTCGTGAAACAGAACACCACATTATAATATGGTAGAGAATTGAATAGTTTTCAAGCTGCGGCCAAAGAAATTGATTCTCGTTTCAAAGCAGGGGATTCTCGTCTCAAAGCAGAGGATTCTCGTTTCAAAGCAGGGAACTTGGAATTATGGGAAGGGTGAGTGGAATTACGTCACGATTTAACAATAGGCGCCATTGGCGGCCATTTTGATTCCTGCATGATATTATTCAGGTGTGGTAGTACTTAGGTACAAAAATACCCCGGGAAAAATACATTAGTTAATATTTTTACAGTTTTACAAGGTAGCAAAATCGATGGAATATGGCGCGATTGTTGAGGTATTTTAATACCAAATGTTTGATAGAATTAGACCGTCTGACCAGCTAGTATTCTTCTCTGCCGTCAGTGTGATCCCACTCACATTGCACTTAGTGAGAGAAAATCAATTGGCGTGCCGCGTAGGTGGATGCGACTAAAGTTACACTCTTAAAAAATATGTGGTCTAATATGCACCGACTAAAATAAATTGACCTCGTTTCATTGCAAACAACCACTTTTGTAGTCAAATATGACCCCGCACGGGGCCAAAAATGGGTCATTTTATGACCCTGCAAGCGACTGTCATCGAATCGACTAAAAAAGGGTTATATATTTTTAAGTGTGTATAGTTGACGAACACAAACGCGTTAATACTATCTATGGTTAATATAAGTCCAGCATTGTTGCAACCAATCGACCCAACATTGCCCTGATGAACTCTCACCCTCCTGCTCAAAGCCGAATTTTTAATCGAGAATAGTTAAACTTGCTTCGAGAAGAAGTGTAGTGCGTATGTGGATAATCCTCGCCATCCTAAAAAAAGATGAGACAAGTTCGAAATGAAACTGAGATGAGACAAGTCGAATCATATACAAAATCCTCTGATTAACAGAGAGCAGATGTTCTTTAGTGCAAAAAATGGCTGACACTCTCGAAGTTTCATTATTTTTTAGGTAAGTGTCAGTGATGGTTCAAATTGATCTTTACATGTTTGAAATCAAGACGGTTGATCGTCCGACCCGCGAAAACCTGCGGTTCTAATTCGCAATTGTTCCTAATTATGCTGATTCTGATCATCATAAGATCACCGTCTTCTTAAACCTGTAGATGGATGTATTGTCTCAGTCCCAATTCCAAGAAAAAAATGGGATGGGATTTTTATTAAGCGTTACCATGGTTACTGATGTTGGTCATGTCTTTTACGTTTCTCCAAAGCCTTTGCTAATTGGGATCTTAGAGATTCTCCACCTGATTGTTGGGACAACTGAGATATTGGTTTTTCTATAAAGAAAGAGAAACAAACATTTAACAAACAAACAATCTTTATAACGACACCAAAACAATATGTTGTGTTGTTAATATGTTATGGCGTTGGTGGATTACGTTGCGTGTTCGGTTATTATAACATTTCCTGAGGAGGACGCCCTCAATGTTTGTTTGTTTTTTTAATTCTAATTTTTACACGATTTTAAGGCCTCGTATCCATAGGCTGTTCCCTTGTGGCGTGTGCCCTTGTTCCGTGTTTACTTTTTCCCATATGACCTGCCACACAGACAACGAACCGTAGCGGCCACTAAGCAAAACAAAGGTTCGTTGTCTGTGTGGCAGGTCACATGGGAAAAAGTAAACACGGAACAAGGGCACACGCCACAAGGGAACAGCCTATGGATACGAGGCCTAATGTACTTTTAAATGAACTAACATGTACTCTGAGATTAGTCGAGCTTGTGTATTGCTGAAAAGTGTTATTGCTCGTGTGAATGATTGGCATATAGGTGGACGTTCATTCTTAATGGTACACGTCTTATTTGTACGTCAAAGCGTGAATCTACGGAATGTTCATAATTACATGAAGTTGATCGACCTTAATAACGGTCGACGCATTGGCGATGTTTAGACGCTGGAATGAAATAGCTATTTTCTTTGTCCGACTGAAAATTCAAACAGGATATATCTGAAAAGTGTACACATCAGGATCACGTTTTTGCAATGAAATGTCGAATTTCAGATATAGAGCTTGGTATCACAGTAAACCTAATAATGTGTAGAGCATTGTTTTATCTGTACATTGTGCGAACCATCGACGTTTTGGCTATTTTGCCGCGAAGGAAAATGGTGCAAATTTAACCCTAAAAATTCACTCAATTTTCATCTCAGAAATAACAGTTCGGGGATCTTTCTTAGACTACTTCATGTAGATACTTGTCGGAAGCAAATGAGCTGAAAACGTGCGAATTTGGCGTATATGTTTAGAAAAAAAGCCACAACAAGCTGGAATAAGCGGTGGACTATTTTAACCGTAACGTGGAGTGATTTGGGGGTGCACCCTCTCAATGAAGGTTTTTTTTTCCTTAATTGATGTTTGTGTTACCTTTAAATTGACGATCCGTGCCAGGTTGTAGCCTTGGAGCTGTCAGTGTCAGAGTAGTACTCAATCTTGACCATGTTGACCGTCCATGCTTGACAGCAACGACAGGTTTGGCCGTAGATGGCTTACCGGCAGTACGTTTGGGCGGAGGCTTCAACGCAATTTTGGAAGGTGTGTTTGGAATAACATCTGGATAAAAGAAAGCAATTACAAACTGTAAGTAGTTGTTACTAGTAGTTGGTTGTTTGGAGAAGGGTACACTCATAGAAATGACTTGTTCGCCTTGTTGGCGCAATTCAAAAGGAGTAAGTTTGGATAACTCAAAAATAGTGTAAAAGTAACTTCAAAAATGCTGAAAAAGCTCAAAAAGTTCCGTCAACTAATCAACTTTGTTGGCATTACTTAAAAAGTTGATGTAAGTCGTTGCGTCAACTTTTTAAGTAATGCCAACTTCTGATAAAATAAACAAAGTTCAAAGAACCAATTAGTTGAGTTATTGTAACTCAACATGTAAGTTGATGTAACTCGTTCATATTAAGTTACTGGTACTTGTTTTGAGTTATTCCAATTTGGTACTTTGTTACTTAATTCACGTAATGGATCATTTTCTGCACAATTAGCAGTATTCAAACATTTATTTTTGTAATCAGTGCAAAATTTTGTATACTATAGCACACCTCTAGAAAATTATGCTAACCTATTTTCATTTGCTGAGTTGTAACAACTCAATAAAGTAAGTGCAAATGAGTGCGACCAACATAATGGTATCGAGTCAGCGTTATTCAAAATTGTACGCGTTGGCATTACTTGGAAAGTTGACGCAACGACTTACATCAACTTACTGAGTAATGCCAACGAACAATTTCTATGAGTGTGGTGGTGCGGTTTGATGATGAAGGTGCATGAAGATGATGACAATGTATGACTCGTCATGTAGTTTTCAATACATTTTCTTGTTGTAACATGTCATACATTGCAAATGTTAACATTCATATCCTAATGAGATGGAAGCACTTTTGTGTACTAATAAACGTAAACATTATGCAAAATGTTGTAGAACATAATAAATCCAGATGAGAAACCATACTATACTTTAATCAGCTCGTAATCGGCGGGCCTCATAACATCGCGGATTAATATCAATATATTTTATTTCGAGAATTGTCTTGTGACATATCTCCAAAAGCATCACAAATCATTTATTTAAGTCCTTTACTTTGTCTACATTCTTAAGGTGGTACTACACCCCTTGATAAATTTGTGAATATTTTTGTATTTTGCTCAAAAAATAATAACACACTGGCAACAAAAGTTATGTATATTATAGGGGCAAGAAATTCAGTTACTACACTGTTCGGTTCAAAATTAAAAGTGAAAACTCATATTTTTATAGAAATGTTACAGTATTGCTTGAAGTCTAAAATGATTACACAAAAAGATCTTTGCAAATTGCACCAATTACCATTATATGGCAATTTGTGAGAAACCGAACAATTGATATTTAAATAAAACATTAATTTTATATCTCTGTACCTGGTGTAGATATCATTGAAGGGGTCGTCTCTCTTCCATCATTCGAGTCTAGAATAATTTAAAATATAAAATCACATTTTATTACTAATATTAATTACTCTGGCTACATGTGCTATAATTTCGTTTCATATACTCGTAATAACGCTCTCAAATCGGTAGATTATGTTTAAAAGCTATATACCGGACCATGACTCTGATACTGAATTAGCAGATCGCTTTGCAACATATTTCACTGGCAATCAATACAGGAAATAAGGGACAATCTCAATTATGCCAACGGTGAAACCTCTGCGACTATGTCGGAACATTTACGATGATCAATGTGGATGATCTTCATGTGATAATTTTCAAAGCACCCAGCCCGACCTGGATTCTCTGCCCTCTCATGGATGGTGAAATCTCTGTTATACACCTTTCACCCATCCAAGGTTGAAATTGTAATAAAATGCTATACATTGGATCATAATATTATGAAGAACTATTGGCCTGTGAGCAACTTACCCTTTTTGTCTAAAGTAATTGCGCGCTAAGCAGCTTACAAACTACATGACCGAGAATTGTCTGCATGAATCGTTTCAGTCTGCTTACAAGCAGCTTAATCTTAATTAAAATCCACAATAACATCTTGTGGGCAATGGAGAGACAAGGAGTCACCATTCGTGTCCTCTTGCCTTAAGTATTCCTGCAGCGCTGGGAAGATATGTTGGATGTGCATGACATCCCCTTGGCCTGGTTAAGTTCATATTTGTCTGGATGAACCCAACGCAGTCTCATTAATGGCATATCCTCTTCTAGCCAACCTTTTAGTATTTTCGGTGTGTCACAGAGCGCATTTCAACTGGCCTTCGGTGATTATACTGGTGTCAACGTTCCCATTCAGAGCAACCCTGTTAGAAATCTCGGGATCATGTTTAATCATCATCATCATCATCATCATCATCATATCATCATCATCAACATCATCATCATCATCATCATCATCATCATCATCATCATCATCGGTCGGGCTGCCTGAGCTGTATTTATGTGATCTCAACTGGGGAAAGAGTAATATAGCCCTGCTGATTAAGTTTGTGATGTACTGATGGTAAGGTACTCTCTGTCTTAATTTGCGTGTTGCGCCATTTCCATTACGCACCTTTTAACATCGCGTTTCTCATTTTTGATTTCCGCACTCGCAGACATTCTCTATTTTCTCACTTTGATAAAGTACTTTTGTACGAAACGTCAGTGTTTAATTTATGTCAATTAAAACATCGTAGAACAACACCAATTTGTTCAATTACTTGTCTTGCCTGCCTCATGTTGCTAGTCATATAGAGCATAGATATTCATTAGCTCACCTGATGGTTTGTGCCCGGGCCATTTCATCTGTCGTTTTTGAACGAGGTGATAGTGGCTGCTGATTGCCCAGCAAACACAAAACATTTTCGTCATCATTAAAGGTTAGAAGAAGTTGCCAGATAACGTTTAAATGTCGGGTTATATAAAGGGTATATAAAGGGTATAAAACGTTTTCATAACCTTCAACAACGTTTTTTGATAACGTACTGCAAATATTCTTACATAATGTTATTCAAGTGTTGACAAAATATTTGGCAAAAAATGTTTGCAAAAATATATTTTACAACAACATTTTAAAAACATTTTAAAAATATGTTTGTAGTGTGTTTTCATAAAAAACGTTTTATAACGTTTTCATGACCTTAATATAACCCGACATTTAATGTTATTAAAACGTTTTTACCAAAACCAAAAATCCAAAAAAACGTTTTGTGTTTGCTGGGTGGTCATCTGGTACATAGTCACATTGGATACTCAATGTAACACAAGCTGTGTCAAAGCTTGATCCTGGGTTGACAATGGACTCCAATGTTGCAAATGTTATCAAGACTGCCAATTGCCATGATCTCATCAACTTTAATAGGGCTCGCAAAATGCTTACGACAGAAGCAGCTAAGTTAAAGACCCATTCAGTGATCCCAGTGCAAGTGTAAAAAAATTAATACTATTTATAAATTGCTTAAAGGATAAGTCATTCAAATTGTCATCTGGTATTTTTGAAATGACCAAATTGGGCAAAAAAACGAAGAAAACAGCAGTACTAACGAAGTATAAATACACGGCTTTCGGCTGAACCACTCGCAGGCTATGTTAGCACATCATGTGGGAGAGCGTGGCGCAATGGTTAGGGTACTTGCCTTTAGTGCATGAGGTCCCGGGTTCGATTCCCGGCGGTGGTGATTTGCTGGGATATTGACTTGGAAAAAAAAAGTCTGAAATTATTTAGCAAAATCTGTAGATTAAATTCAGACTTCCGCTCTCTCCATGGTTCATTTAGAATTGGGTAAATGAATCATGAAAGTACTCCGTCCTTCGGAGGGGACGTTAAGCCGTCGGTCCCGTGTGCAGAGAGGCATACCTGTACATGTATCTCGCAGCCAGTTTCGAAAAGAGTAGGGTGTTAACCCCTGACTGTTCCCAACCCGTCCCGGCGTTCAAATGGACCCCAATGGAAATAAGCTTCAATAGAGGCTTTCTTGGGTTATCCAGGGTTGTCACAACCCGAACAAATCAAATTAAAAAAAAGACAATGACAAAGGTACCAAAATATGAATTTTGATGATTTTTACGATCGTCAGGATGAGCAAATCACTGAATGGGCATTTAACTGTGCACTCCAAAATGTTCAACGCGCGGCACGTCAGCAAGGATCATTGCCAAGTGTAGAAAATTTTGATTCAATCACTCCTGAATTCGTTGCGCTCCTCTGGTTCCCCATACAGCAACGCATCATTTTCAAAGTCCTCCTTTTGGTCTACAAAGCTTGCTACAAACTGTATACATCTCTGATATGCTTCAGCCACAACCGGTTCGCCGACAACTGCGATCATCTACATCATCTACTCAGTTTTATTTTTAACTTAAAGCTCTGAGTTCCGTTCGCGGACAGATCTTTCTCATGCTTTGGACCAAAAGAACAGAACAAACTTCCCATCCATATTAGGAATGCTCAGACTGTTAGCATTTTCAAGAACAGGATAAAATGCCATCTATTCCAACAAGTCTATCAGATTTGATTTCTTGCGTCTGCCTATCATTGACTTTTTGTAGATTGGTGCTATATACATTTTTATTGTTCATTGTTGTTGTTGTAAATCGTATATAGCTGCATCTTCATATTAAGGTGAAGTTGAGGACTTGCTGAGGACTGAATTCTTGCTGCTTCGCGTGCGTTAAGGTGACGCGATCATTTGTTGGTCGAAGCATTGTCTAAATCAATATATTATTAAAAAATAACACTGCAATGTTTTGCAAAGGTTCATGCTACAAATCATATACTTGCTTGATTTATTGTTGTTAATAAGTTATGAACGTTTTACCAAAGTGTTGTTGTTTCAGCCCTCTTTACAACATAAACTCAAGAACCACAGGACCTACAAAAGTATATCTGTGATATTTGAATTCTTCTACACACTCGCTATGAAATGATCAATGCAATTTTTGCCAATGCGCACTACCATTCGCAAGACGCTGTGAACTACCAAATCGCAACAGTGTAAAATAGATGCTAACCTTAAGGGGTTACTACACCCCTGGCCAATTTTGTGCCTATTTGTGCATTTTTCTCAAAAATTATAGCGCATTGGTGACAAGACTTAAGATATGTATATTATCATGATTATAGGGGCAAGGACTACAACTACTGCACTGAAAATTCAGCAACTCAAGGCAAGTAGTTATTGATTTATTGTTCAAATATTGGTATTCCCTCATTTTTGACTGTAACTACACAACTGTTGTCTGTGCTGAACTTGAACTTCCAGTGCAGTAGTTGTAGTCCTTGTCACCAATGCTCTATAATTTTGGAGAAAAATGCAAAAATAGGCACAAAATTGGGCAGGGGTAGTAGTACCCCCTTAAATAAAAAAATGTGTTCAGAGTGTGTGCCAATCAGTCGCTGGTGAAAAGTCCAGCTTTGTATTGTACAAAGCATCCAGCATTTCAGTCGTGACTAGCGATATCGCTAAAAATTGCCTTGAAAACAACGGGTAGCGAATTGATGTTGTGGTGTGCGGGCGTCTATTGATCGATATATTGATTATTGCTTTCTCGATCAAATGATGCTTCGGGGTTTTAAGCAGTATGCAGACCCCGAGTATTAGACGTACAATAGTGTATGTAACATATCTACGTTATTTAATCTATTGCCATTCTATTTCCAGTAATGTTTAAGTTCTAACGAATGTTTGATGACATAAAATTGATAATATGTTATGTATAATATCTATAATTAGAGAGGGCGGCCTATCTGCTGTGTCATAGCATGACATCAGTCAATATGAGACATTAAATATTAAATGCGAGGATCCAGAGGATACATGCCTGAGAAAATATAAAATAATTAAAGAAAATGGAGCTCAGACAAACTGGCACCAACGATTACATGTAATCGTTAGTGCACGCTGGTTCAAATCCGAACGGTTCTGATTTTTTCTCTCCTTTATTATAATGCCAGTTTGTCTGAGCTCCATTTCTTTAATTATGTATAATATCTGGTAGAAATATATTATCGATTTTACGTCATCAAACATTCGTTAGAACTTAAACATTACTGGAAATAGAATGGCAATAGATTAAATGTCGTAGATATGTTACATACAATATTGTACGTCTAATAAAAAGTCTGCATACTGCTTTAGACGCGCCAAACATCATCAAAGTCTTATTACGACTGCTTAAGGTGGTACTACACCCCTTGATAAATTTATTACTATTTTTGCATTTTTCTCAAAAAATAATAATACACTGGTAACAAAAGTTTGTATATTATAGGGGCAAGGAATCCAGCTTTTACATTGTGTTGTTATTTTTTGAGAAAAATGCAAAATTAGTCACAAAATTTATCAGGGGGTGTAGTACCACCTTAATATAATACGGCATTAATAATATTAAAGCAGACAGCGATGTTCAAGGGGAGCGGGAATACATTACATTACATAGGCTACATACATTTTTTTTCAAGATCTGGTGCAACATCGTCATAAATGCGTGGTGTCCTCTTTGGCGGTCGGCTAATAGCTCCTGCAAACAAACAAACCAATCTCACTGTCTAGCAAATGAAAAAATGTTGCAAATGCAGCAAGATGTAATTCCGTTATTCCAGTCCACAATAATAAGATTACATTTTTGTTATTTTAATAATTTTGTTCAAAATAACGCGCTCAAGCCTGCAGATTATGTGTAAATCGTAAATAGCTATATAATTTTCATATTAAGACCCGCGCCCGTTTCAATAACATAACTGATAAAATCTTGTTCGAGGAGTGAAGTCTTGTGTCCGTAGCACATGCAGAGCAGGGAAGGCATACATAATATAGAATTCATACCCTGCAACGTTCCAGGAGCTGGTGAACTTTTCCGCAACTTGTGAATTTTGTTCGGTTTGAACAATTCCAACTGAAAAGTTTATTTACTCACAATTTAAAGACGTTTCACCACTACGCTAGTGGTTTCATCAGACTTTAATTCAACATTCCGAATGAACTTGTTGAAAGGTTTTCCGCAACTTACTTTTATTTATTTATTTATTTATTTATTTATTTATTTATTTATTTATTTATTTATTTATTTATTTATTTATTTATTTATTTATTTATTTATTTATTTATTTATTTACATTTAAAATAGACTTGGTGATTTATTAAAACATTATTTACAATATTGTTTCATGCAAGCCCGCCGAAGCCGATCTACACTCGTCAGAATAACGAGTGTAGATCGGTGTGACGAGTGTAGGTCGGCTTCGGCTGGCTTGCATGAAACAATATTGTAAATAATGCTTTAATAAATCACCAAGTCTATTTTAAATGTATTCCAGCTCCCTTCTTGGTTGAGCACTTTACTGAGGATGGTTTACCTTACTTGGATTTATTTATTTATTTATTTATTTATTTATTTATTTATTTATTTATTTATTTATTTATTTATTGTATTTATTTATTTATTTATTTATTTATTTATTTATTTATTTATTTATTTATTTATTTATTCCTACCTGCTGTTGAGGGTTGCCGATTACCATACACAACAGCATCAACATCAGCATGAACCCTGTCCCTGCTATAATTAGGTAAGGCATAACCTTCCCTACTGAAGTGGATCCGATTGAGAGCAGAAGCTGGTGAAAATAGTTAAGTGAGTTCACTTTAAGGGGGTACTACACCCATGTGGTAAATTTGTGACTATTTTTGCATTTTTCTCAAAAAATAATTACACACTGGTAAAAAAAGTTATGTATATTATTGGGGCAAGGAATCCACTTACTACACTGAAATTTCAGTGACTCAAGACAAGCGGTTCAGTATATATGATAGGAAACGAGGTACATCCTAGTGGTACCTTATTTCTGATCATAAATAACAAACCGCTTGTCTTGGGTCACTGAAATTCCAGTGTAGTAATTGGATTCCTTGCCCTATAATATACATAACTTTTGTTACCACTGTGTTATTAGTTTTGAGAAAAATGCAAAATTAGACACACATTTATCGAGGGGTGTAGTACCCCCTTAAGCACGTTAAACGTGAAGGTGAAATGATGATACATATTTCTGTAAGCAAACAACAATCACTTTATTCAACACAACTGTTGTCAACCACCTTGTTAGTTGCAATTTTGTTTTATGAATTATGTCTTACGGGAAGTTGTATCCTCCATGGGTTCAAGGTATCCAATATCGCTGCCTAGATTTTCGTAAGAGACCACAGAGTCAGTAGCGCTGTTGCGTCTATCATCATGATCATCTGAAATATAACCAACAGAGTTTAAGGGATGAGCCTATAGGAATAACGACCAAACAAAGAAATTCTTGTTTATGCCGTAATATTGTAGTCCCGGGGGAGGCACTCCCTATCTGAAATGGCAGGGATGTGCCTCGGCCATGTTAAAAGTAGGGGGCATTCAGGTAAAATGTACAATTACAAAAATATGGGGTCATTCAGTACACAACCTGAATAAAAATGGGGTCATTCGGTATGAAACTTTGAAAAAAGGATGGTCATTGGGGTAACAAAAAGTAAAATGGGAGTCATTGAGTACAGGATTGCCAAAAGAGTATCATTAAGTACACATAAATAAGTGCCAAACTGCGTAAAAACAACTTGGCCACTTTGGAAATGTGAAAAATCTCATTATTTCTGGAGGAGAACACAAATACCACCTACATTTGGGAATTAAAAGGGGTCATTGGGTATAGCAGGAAACAGAAAAAGGGGGTCATTGAGTACATGAATTTTTTTAAAGGGGGTCATTGGGTAATAGGTAGGACCATAACACAAAAAAGGGGGTCATTGGGGACAAGCCGGTTTAAAAAAGGGGGTCTATCCCGAGGCACATGATGCATATCTGTCATGGAAGTGGCCCCCCCGGGATTGTAGTCTTTCAACCCTTTCACAACTTCAGCTGTGTAACTTACAAAAATTCCCGCTAAAAGTGGTTCTTTTAATTTTAGAAAATACATTAATAATCGCATTGGACTTTTCGTACTGATCGCACTATAAGTGACCACCAGCCTATAATGTTCTAATCACACTATAGACTGGGATTACATGTGACGTCATTGCCAGACAATTGGTCTCTATTGTTCCTTGTCCGGAAATATGCCCACGCAGTCAGGGACCGTGCTTTTAAAACGCCCGCCAGATCACAATAAGGCCATTGAACTGCGTAGTAGCCATACGTACTCACTGAAGTATAACGGTAGCACGTTCCCTTACCGACTCATTATTAATGTGTGGAAAGGGGTCAGGGACGGCATTCTGATCATTCTAATCCTTTCTTTTGAGGTCAATAGATAAAAGTAAGGCCTTGAACACAGGTGTGGAGTTGTAGATAATATTTAATCATCAAAGCTGATGGCATAAGAAATTTCGAGGAGGCAGCGCTTATTATTTCTTGTAAACACAATCTAATTTGGTACTCACTACATGTAGAAGTCCGGGCGGGTCTGCAAATTAGTGCATGAAGCTAGTAAAGATATAGCTTCATGTTCAGTTTAATCAATTAAAATACTATGGCTGGATATCAAAAAAAAATCGCGAGGCATTATTTCTTGTTATGGACGACAAGTATTAATTTTTATATTATTAGGACAAAATCCAGTCCCTTCTCAATTGAATAGGCTCCGAGATTAGACTTTCCTTTCCAAAAATAAATTATATGGCCTAGAGGACATGATATAGGCCTAATCTAAACTCATATTCGGTATCCAGAAACCTTCAGAGTCCGAGCGGCGCTTGTACTCGCATCGCATTAAACTAGACAAAGTTCGCTAAACTGAGGCATGCTTCAATTGCCAACCTTTATCGAGGGGCGAGTTTGAGGTTTCATAGTCATCTATTACCTATACCATTTTTCACCCCGATGTGGCAGTGATGTCAACGCGTTGTGAACAGCTGTTTCGCTCGCGCATCTATGCGGTGTCTTTAAGCGCGTGCGTATGTACACCAGCGCCATCGAACTCCAGCGAGTGATGCTGCGCCTAATAAAATTCGTACTGAGACCCTTTTCCCTCTTTCCCACCATGCACTATTCCAGGGGGGTATGAGTGTCGCAAAATACATCATCTCCCTGCGGGAGTACAGAGTTATGTTCATTGCATTCTGGAAAACGGACATTTCGGCTGGTGCCTTCATCACAAAAAAAGGAACCCCGATCATCACGATAATGGCGCGCGATCACGAACACCCGGCAAGCGGCAGAGCGTTTCAACCAATGACAAGCCTTGATTGTGCCCGTTTGTCTGCAATGCGCGTGCGCACGCCGCTCATTGCAACCGGCAGGGTAGTATGAAACCAGCTTTATACTGACGTGACCCCGGATGTGACGTCACTGTCACATCAGGGTGAAATGGTATTGAACAACGCAAACCAGCCAAATTTGTCATAAGTTTGAATAGCCATTAGAACAACCGTGAATATAGTGTCAGAAAGTCTTACACATCTTAGTATAACCTTGTCGTTAGTGTGATACTGAATGCAGCGCCATATTTGGAATTCGTACACGGTGTGGTTAAATAGTTGGTCAAATGTAGGCTAAGTAGGCCTAAATCATGAAAATCGCTTAATCTGAATAATACCAACCAGTAACGGACACTGAGACAGCACTACGTTTGAAGTTTGAGGTAAGTAAAGCTTTTCCTTGTTATAAAAATCAAGGAAAAGGCAGTCATTTTTATCACAACGCGATATTTAAAAAAAGTACATTTTGAGAGGGCCTACGCTGGTTCTTTTGATTCTAGTGTAAAATCTGTTCATCACATGCAGTCCGATTTGGTATCTATGGTTTCATCGAAGTCTTGAGAACTCTTTTTGATGGTATGTTGGTTAACAAAAACGATACTGTTAAAAATAGCGGTATTTATGCAAGCGACGTATCTATTGTGTAAAATGCATTGAAAATTGTCGGCTAAAGAGGGCATAAATAAATAATCGCGAAGAGTAATAGCAACAATAACTATCTACATTCCAAGCGGAAACGCTTTTCAAAAACATACCACCTTTTTCGGGCAATCGCTGAAACCGAAATATGAAATTCCAGGCCATCTGTAAAAAAGTGCGTGAGCAGAAATGACCATGAACTTGGGTCACCGAAACAAGTGTTTATATTGGTGTCAGGCCTATCATAGTGATATAACAATTAGCCCCCAATAATGGCTTTCATTTGAACCGTTATTTGTTAAACTGCGATTTTTACTTTTTGAGAAATCAATGAATGTATCAAAAAACTTTTCGAAAGTCGATATAAAATGGCCTAATCCGTTAAGTTACAAAAACAGAGAGAGCGACACTGAAATGTGTAGCAAACAAAACGAGCTTTTGAATTATATTGACTGCAATAACATTTTGAGATGAATTCCTGCGGGCTCCTGTTGTATTATGGTACGGTGAGTTCGAAAGATCAAATGAAAATTTTTGCTCGCGTTGCGCGGTCACAGGAGAGGGGGTTGGCTACAGTTATTCTTCTCGCCAAATGAGGCGATGTATACAAATCAGAAATGGCAGGTTGGGTGCATTGATGTATTGGCACCTATCGGTTAAAATTATACCGAGACAATGTGCGCCATTTTCTATAAAAAAAATATTATGTGGGTGAGCGTGGGAGCGTGTTAAACTTTGTCTTCGCTTTGAATCATTGAGGTCCGGGGTACGAACCCCGGCAGCTTAAACGACTTTAAGTGCATTTGGTTTTCAGTACATACTTGCTCTCGCAGTGCAGGTATTCTCCGGTTAGACTATTCCAGTTGAAATCCATACCTCCCCTATAGAAGACATGACCGTAATCTCCAACATTGGGGTGTAGATTTCAAATGGAGTCGCTCATTCAGGTAATCGCATTTGAAATTCACACTCCCTGTGGGGAAGTTTAAGTCCTCCATAGTGGGTGTGTGGCTTTCAACTGAACTGGTATAGCCTAATGTTGTAGAACAAAAATAAAAAAGAGAACATACGTGTTCTTCTTCCGTTGCCATTACTTCTATTTGCATGTCTGGTCTGAATTGGTTTCGGACGTGGTGACGGTGGCGTTGTACCTGCATTACGGGGAATAATAACATATACAGAACCCTATGTTTGTGAAAATTTTGAAAAGTTCCTGGAAGGTAAAATGCTTTCTTTTAAAGCATTTTCTACGTGAATACATCGACAGATGCGTATACGTAAATAACATAACACAGAAAAAAGTCCAAAAGACGTCCTTTTACCGGTCCGCCATCAGCTCAGAAGCCAACAAAGTGCACCGTATTCAAGTCTTCACCAAAAATTAATTATTTATGATGTGTCCTCCCGTCCGGGTTATCGATATTAGCCTTGGATAAACATTTTTAAAATGATTTCGTTTGCCATTATCGACCATTATGTATGGTAAACTGCGCATGTTATGACAACTTGATTGGCATGGTTATGCGCAGAAACAGATTAGCTTTAAACGTGACCATGACATAGCCCGGAGTGACCGCAGGTAATGTCGACCGCGTCATGCTCGCGCATACAGCAGTAAAGCGTTATAACAAATTATTAATGCGTTACAAATTACCAATTGAATCACCCGCGCTTTGTACGGGCTCCTGGGATAGTCGACAAGGGCTCATCAAGGGTAAGCGAGCTTGGCCATGCCATCATGCCGACTGCGTGATCGTTATGAATTCCAAATACTCAATCAATATTTGCCAATTTAGAGCTTTTGGTGGTAAATGCGATTTCAAATTGGAGCTAACAAGATGCTGTACACGTCTATCACAAATTTTCATAACATGAACAGGGTTTAATTTATGACGGGTTACATAAGTGAGGACTTTCTTCTTGTGTTGTGTTGGTTTAAATTTAATAGCACTACGTGCTAAACAAATAGTCGAGTCACCAGGTGGCTTTGCCATGCACCCAGATGCTTTAGTTTTCTATCCTATTTCTTTACCTACGCACCACAACATGTCAAGATCAACGGGTTTCTATGGTCTAGGTATTGAAGCATCCTACATTGCTAAGTAGCAATATTTAAGGGATCTAAAATGAGCGTTTATTGCGTTTCGACAGTATTTTTTGTGGGACATGAGAGCACCTCAGACCTATCGAATTGCATTCTGAATACGAAGCATGTCTTTCTGATATCAAATAATTTTCATTTTTGAAAATCACAATATAATACAAATTTTATGACAAATTATAAAAATTTGATATTTTTCAAATTTTGATATATAACAGTCCTCGAAGTAAATTATATAAATCTAATGACATATTCTGAAAGTGTATGTAGCAGGAGGAAAAGCCGACGGTCAATTGAAAATTTTGACCTTTCATATTGAAGATATGGATTTTTTCCCAAAAAGACCTAATTTTTTTGGTGTTTTGGGGAAAAAATCCATATCTTCAATACGAAAGGTCAAAATTTTCAATTGATCGTCGGCTTTTCATCCCACCTACATACACTTTAAGTATAAATCATCAGATTTATAAAGTTTACTTCAAGTACTGTTAAATATCAAAAATATCAATTTTAATGATTTGCCATAAAATGTGTATTAAATTGCGAATTTCAAAAATCAAAATTATTTGATATCAGAATGACATTCTTCGTATTCAGAATGCAATTCGATATGTCTGATGTGCTCTAATGTCCCACAATAAATACTGTCCAAACGTTCATACCCCAGCCCTTAAGATCATTTAATAAAACGAAGATTTTGACACCATTTTCATCCAATTCGGAGCAAGTTTAAAATTTGACCTTTTAGAGGTCAACGATTGACCTTTGACCTTTGTGGTAATAACTCAAGAACGGTACATCCTAGATAGGTAAAACTATACGTTTTCTGAATCCTTATGACCAGAGGAATACATTAGTAATGTTTTCGACACAATTTGATTAAGCTTGAAATTTGACCCCATGTAAAGTTCAATGACCTTTCCCATCCCCCACCCATGGGACAATATTTTGTTTTGGGAACAACAAAACTTGTGTACTGGGGACTTTAAGGATTACGAAGAAATAGGATAGAAAAATAAAGCATCTGGGTGCATGGCAAAGCCACCAGGTGACTAGAGTAAAAGTGTGCCCTTGCAACTAACCCAAGAACAACAACCTAATAATAACAATGAGGATTATAAAGACAATTATTGTTGTCTGAACGGCAGGAAATATGAAATGCAATGTCATCACTATCATTATTAATAGATTTACCATTTTCCTGCTCAGTGTAATCGAAACTACAAAATTAATATTGCAAACTGCAACGGGCAGTTATTATATTAGGTGTGCCAATGTATTTATACTCAGTTTCGCATGCATTACTTACCGTGGCATCTTATTATTTTCCTGAAATGGACAGATAATAAAACAAAATAAGACAACAAACACAATAAAGTTTTCTTAGCAAACAAAATCCAAGATTGGTTTATAAATTATAGGCATAATAATTATGTGTCAGTTACTGTGACGCTGTAATGATACGTGATGATAAGTAATTATCATTCTATATTCCATAGAAGCATAAAATATTTCAATCTTCGGTATCAAAGAACAAAAGTCAGTGTAACCATCATGATTAAATAACCAAACAATAATATTGTAAACAAGAGCTATACATATTTTGTAATCGTACCGGCTCAAAATTATCACCAGAATAAAGACGACTACCAGTACAACTCCACATACGCTGACGATTATTATTAACGTTATAGGAAACTGTTGGCCTTCATCATGTTCACCAACTGAAAAAAAAGTCAAGACGAATTTACTGATGATGACGACAACGACGACGACGATGACGACGACGATGACGATGATGATGATGATGAATCAGGACTAACTATATAAATGAAAAACTAAGGACAATAAACTCGATTTTGCTTGAATCAGAATTATAAGTTTATGAAAGTAAAGCGTTGAATGGAAGGAATATAACTTGATGTCTTGTATTCTACATGGAGCTTAAAGCCATATTATAACATTTGCTGAGAAGAACGCCCTCAAAAAATTTAATTCAGGTTTTTACACGATTGTAATGTACTTTAGTAAACAAAGATTCTCTGCAAAAATCAAGACTTTAGGTGCTGTAAAATTCCGTGATTTTGAATAAACCGCCGGATCCGTCGTTTTATTATTACGATAGAAATATTAGTCGAACGCGTATGTGTTGTTCATAGGCACACCCCTACGTACACGGCGTGCGGGACACACGCATACGCCAGAGGATCGTACTGTACATGTATTACAACAGCCGGAGTAATATGCATTGGCGCTAGTAGTAATTTCCCATTTTCTTTGCTTTACCTCACTTGTTCGGCTCAAAATTAAAAGGGACATATCTAACAGTAAAAGCTAACATTTTATGGAAAATAAATACTAATCTATTTTTAAAGAAATGTTATAATATGGCTTTAATACATTCATTTCCTTTTCCTTACTCATTTGAAAAAAATTAAAATGATTAATCATTTGTTAATTCTGATAATATTTATATTTTTCAATAAAAAATGTACTTACAGTTAATAGCAGGGGTACACATTTCACTACACGTACGTGATTGACAGATGTGCTCTGTTGTAATATCGGCACAACACTTAAACTGCATCCCTACATCGTTGGCCGTCAACGGACGAGATGTAAAATACAGTTCGGTAGTTTCCCCAGAGTAGGTTGAAGCTATATATTTTGGAGAATGTCCAGATTCTTGTAGGTTATCATTAAAATACCTGTAAATTGAAACAACAACAACAAAAAGAGTAGTACCCAAAATCCCACAAATCAATCTGGAGTTAGACCTATAAGTGATAGAATTATCAAGCTGTGAATGGATGCAAAACCGCAACCTTTAAACATCATTTCAAGAAGTATGCTATTAATTAAGTATAGTTGAGCTTTTTTACATGGTGTACTTGATGAACTTGATATTTAAAATCGTTGGGCTAAATTTAATAAAAATGACGGTCATTTAACAAAAACTCATCAACAATGCGAAAAATCGGGGGATGATGCTGTCGATCGGGTTACGGAACTTTAGTATCGCAGTTCTCTTACCATGTTATGGTACTTCGTGGATTGCTCGTTGAGGATCTGCAAGATAATTTGATTGTCTTCACGCCATCGACTACCACAGACGGTGGACAATCAGAAATGGTTACTTCTGTTGGACAAACTGCAAATGTAGCAACAATTAAATAACGGAAATCTAGTGTTATAAATCAATTTTTGGCGCCATTTTGGAAATGTAACCACCTGTACATAATTATTGCACATCCCCTAACGGGTCACGTAAAACCTTTACAACAACAATCCTGAAACTATTTTTGAATAATTATGATATAACAGAATTATAATAAAAAATGGAAAGCATGGACCCCATGCATGTAACTCCTTTTTTGCAGTAAAATATCTGTAATACAACTGTGTAGTCTTTAACATTTGGCTTGAATGCGTCACAGCGAACGTGTTCGTTAAATGAGTGAAAACTTACATTTGACATTAATGGAGACCTCACTGGATAAGGGAGGAGACGCCAGTGTTTCATGGTGTGCTTCACACCGTATTCGTTGTTGATTGTGTTCTCTCCTCATTTTATAGTTAAGAGTACTCATCATATTGTACCTCATCGCTTTCATCTCATCAGTTCGTTCAGATGACTTCATGATATCATTATTGCTTAGCAACCATCGCAGAGTACCTTAACAAGTTCAGGAAAAGCATTACTTACACGTATTTACGAACTTCCAGAATGAGTAGCGTAAACATGGTAAATATGGAAATGAAGGCCCAATCATCATCAGCCCCCAATGTCCAATATCACTAATAATTGTCATGATTGTATTTTAGAAAAACTTACAATTTGTGATTCCAGAACATTGGTGCGCCCCAATGCTCTAGAAGTAGTGTAATTGTTGAAGATCTATACTTTCTACTGGGTCAGCTGTTACAAAGAATATACATTGTATACTCATTGTTCGTGTTCAATCAAAACATATGACAAATTAGAAAATTCTAAAGATATGTCACGTGAATTTTGGAATTTCCCATTCTGATAGAGAGGAACCTTTTTGCGCTCACTTTTCCCCTCTTGAACGACATTTACAACCATAATTGCAGTTGATTATCATTTGAAAACAATTCTGAAATTAAGAACTCAATGTGTGTTTACACTTGTTTACCGAAATGGTCCCTTCAAAATTAATAGATAAACAACATTGAAATGGATTCTTACTTAGGTCAATTAATAAACCATAAACATGATGAAAACATTGTATGGCTTTGCAAACACACAGGGCCGGATTTACCTTTTTGGAGGCCCTGGGCCAGGCCAAAATTTGGAGGCCCCAAACTCACCGTATGGAAGGCATGTGCACTCAAGTGCAAGTTTTGGTTTACAAATAAAAAGCGATCGACAGTAGCGGCGGAAGCATTACATTAGAAGGATGAGCATAATTTTTTTCCGATTTTAATAGGACATTTGCATGTGAAAAAAAGGCAATTCCAGACCATTTTAGCCCAAAATTAAGGTGCATTTTGCTACATAAAGAGCCAGTGCGCGCGAAGAATTTTGACATTTTATCATATCTTGGTCCAAAATATGGTGTTTTCGGGTTAAAAAGGAACATGCACAAGACAATTTGGGGGCCTCCAAAATTTGGGGCCCATCTGGCCCAATGGTAAATCCGACCCTGCTTAACACATTCACACAATGGAAGACCAAAGTATATTCAAGCAAGGTAGTCTATTTTTCTCAATGACAGAAGTCGAAAAGAATGCAATGACAATATCCTTTTAGTTTTGACAAGAAACTCTGAAATGACATTTCTATGAAATGAAATTCAGACACATAAGAAAACAGTTAGTCTTACCTGTAGGATAAGCGCCATTTGCCTGACATTCTAATTGACTCATTTGATTTTCTATGATGTCTGTTGGTCCAGTTATGACAGGTTTGTCTGGTGGACCTGAGAGTTGAAAGTAACAAACAAAAGCAAATTTTATGTGAAGACAATAAGTGCATACATCTTTTCAATTAGGTTACTTGAGGCGTTGGAAGTGCCCTATTATATGTTTTAAACAGATGAATTAAGTAGAGTAAAGCATACTTGTCAATATGGCTTTTGTTTGAAGCAAATCGGACACACGGTTTTCAAAATACTGGAGTATTTTGTGATATACTAGCATCCTCTTTTTATTATGGGAAAAGTTGCAATTTTATCCCATTTTGGGTGCTAAAGACGAACAGGGACAGGACAACTATTCCTTTAAGGCCAGGGTAGACTAGGTATTGTTGGTCGAAGCAACCATATCAATATAATTGACAAATAACACTTTGATGTTTTGCAAAAGTTCATTCTACAAATCATATACTTTGCAAACTTGCTTGATTTATTGTTGTTAATGAGTTATAATACGTATTACAAAAGTGTTGTAGTTTCAGCCCTCTTTACAACATAACTCAAGAACCATAGGACCTACAAAAGTATATCTGTGATATTTGAATTCTTCTACACGCTCGCTATGAACTGATCAATGCAATTTTTGTCAAAGCTCACTACCATACGCAAGATGCTGTGAACTACCAAATCGTAACAGTTTAAAATAGTTGCTAACCTTAATTTTCTACTTCTAAAGGGATTTTTAGGGGAAACATCCACAATGGACAAACTAGGGGGAACGTGTCCCCGTCCCCTCTCCGCTTCGACCGCATATATTTAATACTTACCATAGACTTCCAGCTCAACTTCTATTGAAGCCGGGGGTGATGGAATGCTCCCTATACCCGGTACATTTATTATTGCACTGCATTCGATCATCTTCCTATGATGTGCACGTGCAGGAACAAAGGTAGATATAGATGTTGTATCAAATAGTCTCGTGTCATCTGAATTTGGAACATAGTTGGTTCGAACATTGTCAGCAACTGTTGCCCATGTAACTTGGCATTCTGGTTTTGTAGCTTGTATTATGCAGTTCAATGAATGTCTTTTACCTTGCACAACTTGGATTATTCCCCTGGGAGCGATATCGTTCAGCATGATACTTGAGCTAGATGGTGGAACTGAAACGGAAATAGTTCTTAACGTCACCATGTTAATAATTCCATCATGTATTGATCTGTGCACCTTTAGTGCTTTAAATTGAGGTATATTTGTCATTATGTTACAGGTCCCTTATGTTTTTTATCAATTCTTTCTCAAAGGTTTAGTTCCCAAAGGAATTATTTGTCATCATACAGCTAAAATAAAGGGTAAAATCTGAGACAGAATTAAAAAGTTTGCGTCTGGCGTTATTGTCAATCAAACTCCACGACCCTTGATTGGTTAGTAGTGCGTAAAGCTGATTCATCATACCCTCATCGGAGAAAAGGAATCGCATAAAATGTCGAAAAATTACTTTTACAAGGAAAAAAGCAACTTTTCTAGACATTTTTGCTAGACACGGTGCCTTCAAGAAAGAATGTTTACACTACCACTGACTACTAAGACCGAAATTTTGAGATGGTTTGGATGTTTGAAAATGTAAAATTAACCATAAGGCGCACTGTTTTACCGCCGCGTCCAGAAACTCCATCATTACGACCACTTGTAATTAATCAAATCGCAATGTGTGACAAGTATGGTAATTACTGCATTATTTATATAGTGTTACTTAATCTTACCTTGGATATTCAGAATTATTTGTCGAACAACTATGTTGTTATCATTATCATATTCAACTCTGCATTGAAGTTTCCTGGTTGTCATATCCAAAGTTGGAAAAATGTTGTCTACGGGTATGGAGAATTTTAAAAATACAAACACAGACAAGCCTCGTAATAATGACCAATATTATTTGCTACAACTGGTTTCAAAGATTTTTAAATGTTACGATTAGATATCATCGTAACTGTGAAGTAACTTGTACACTTCCGTATGTGATCAGTAGGTGGCTAGCCTACGAAAAAGATTCAACGGATACTTGTTTTAATTTTAAAAGCCTTTTAACACGAGGAAACTGCACGAGGATGTACCTATACCCATAGTAAGTGTGTATTTATGATGTGGAAAAATCCTCATTATGTATTCAGTGACACAGCCATCATGGCTGTGATGCTCTAACAGTGTACTTCGGTTATATTTTATAAATGCGCTTTTATAAATACGCACGTGACCACCTCCGCGCTGCCATAACAGCTTATAGACAGTAAGTCTCGAAGTGACCTTCTACATAGCGAGTGGTCTTTCTATACATTTGAATGTAAAGGCGGAACAACATGAGACTGCTGTGCAGCAAAATTGTATATTTTGTTCAACTTTGTGATTATATTGTAAACGTTTCCGTCGTTGAATATTTTTTTCCATCGTCAAGTACTTTTGTTGTTTTTGATAACATATTACAAATTCGGAATTGCAAAATGTGTAATAATTTTGCAATTCAATTAATACTTAAATTTGATTATATTTATAGAGTTCCTACCCCTACTGTGTAGTGGTAAATGCATGAGGATTTGGTATGTCGTACCCATGGGTCACGTGCGTATTTATAAAAGCGCATTTATAAATATAACCGAAGTACACTGTCTAAGAAGGGAACAAAACAAACAAGTAAGCCGTTGTTTGATTACCTGTCCCTTAGTGTCATTCAAATCCGAGTCACGGGGAATTTGAAGAGGATATCCAATATCGTGATCCATACGGATAAATGTGCTCGCATTCTCATTATGTAATTCCCACTTCATAGATACCATATTACCAGTATTTCTTGCCAAACACACAAAAGTATTGCTTTCCGATTGAACAACTGAAACGTCCTGGTTGTTAGAGTATTTTTCATTTGATCGCCACGACCGTTGCCATTTGGTTTTGGATATTTGCACTTTATCAATAGCTATTAATGTAAAACAACCCAAAAACAAACAAACAAAAAACAGTAATTTAGATTCAAGGTTTGATAATGATATCTGCTACCACATGATGCATTATCAAACTCGACATCCATTGTCTTAGCGTTTGGGTGAACCTTTGGGATAGAATTTATTTTAGATAAGAGTTCAGATTAATGAGCATACTATGATAACATGATAACTGGTAAGGTTTAGACAGTGCTAACGGAAGACATTTGGGGAGTGACATTAGACGTAACGCATCGTGTAGATTTTCTTATTTTAAACTTGAAGTCAGATTCTGGATAGTTGCTATAACTAACAAGGAGGGAAGAAAGATTGGTGACAACTAAAATATAACAAAATGAAGCAATATGCGGTGGCCAATTATCGTACAAACATTACAATACATCATACATACTCAATTCATATTCTGATTTCGAAGATACAAAAATATAGTTATAGGTAATTTTCGATGATTCATCTTACCTGATACTTTGTTCATAAGAAAGCTGATGTTGTAAAGAAACATGATACTACAGAATATCTTCGGAATATAATCCCACGCCATTTTTAGTACCGTATGTTTCTGAAACAGGCGTCAGTTTCTATCTATAATTGAACGTCTCTTGTCATTCCCTCGTTTTCTTTCTTTATGTCAAGTTTTTACGTTGTTGGTGATATCTTTCTTTCTTCATAATACAAAGAACAAAACAAAACGATTACAGAGAAAACTCGCATTTCTTTCTTTAAACCTAGCACAATCCGTGCTTGACGTACACGTTTCTATCAATAGAGGACCCAAACGTTTTCCTGTGTGGAATCCTATGCTTGGGCACATTACATGTACCATTATTGTCTCTCATTTCTATGATTACATACCCCGAACATTTCTTCTGTTGAACCCTAATCATGGGGAACATATTAAATGTAATTGTCTCATTTATAACCCCCGGTTATAACCCTGGGGTAAAAAAAATCTTCAATAAGCGGGTTTATGGCTGGAAAGGTCACGGTGAATTTGCCGTGGACGTAATTGCACTATGATATGATTATAGGTTCATTCTGTTGAACCCTAATCAAATGTAATTGTCTCATTTCTATGATTCATTGTTATTACATATCAACTACCCAAGAGGTTGATTATATGTGACGCGTCATGTCAAAAGGAGACACTTTTGGGCAGGATCGTAAATGGAGAAACAGCCAAAAATCTGCCCCGGGGGTGATTTTTTCACAATTTGGGTTTGTTGCGAATTTGTGATGTTATTAATGTTAAAAATATTGTCTGATAGTTTCAGACCGGAATATAACTGGTATATATCTTGTATTTTTTGAGACATTTTTCCAAGGTAATTCCTAACATTGTCAATAATACTTTTAAAGGCCGATATCTCAATTTCCAATTTTATAATACCATGACTTATAAACTCAATATCTTTGCTTAGGAATGCCTGATTTGATTGGGAAAAACGGCGTTGTGGAGCAAAATATCTCTATATTTAAGATATGTAGAAACCTCAAAATTAATAACCTGCCCAAAAGTGTCTCATCGTGACATGACATGTCACGATGAATTTCCTTACTTACGGTATTAAGTAGAGCTTGGTTCCAGTAAGTGAACAAGCGGACAGAAGTAACGTTATGTTGAAACACTGCGTCATGTATTACTCGATTTGTACTTAATCATTTCTACAAATCCTCAAATATTTCAAATCGTTTCTGGATAATGCTTTACGCCCTTCTAAGAGGAAATGATTTCTGCAATTTAATATTACAGTATTGCATAGCTCATAAAATGTTGAGTTTTGACTTCCCTATCATGTGGCTTTATCGTGACCTACATCTCTGTAATGTCTAGTAACAAAAACACCATCAACGTTTTCGTGGTATTAGTAGGTTATTGTTCATGTTTGTGTAACCTAAGGGAAAGGATATTATGTAAACTTGAAACAATGAATTCATTAATATTACAAGTTGGTTTTATCCGTTGACACGTTAATCTTAAGTGATGTGTACTAGTATAAGATTGGAAGAGAAAGTACAATTAAAACAGATGTAGATTTAGTGGTAAAATCTATCAGGTTGGATTTGTCTATCAGATTTTATTTCTCGTGTCTGCCTATCAGCGCCTTTGAACAATTGATTTTTTGTAGATTGGCGCTTATTGTTATTATTGTTGTTGTTGTTCCCAATTGACTTTTTGTAGATTGGCGCTTATTGTTATTGTTGTTGTGTTGTTGTTGTTGTTCCCAATTGACTTTTTGTATATTCGCGCGATGGCGCTTATTGTTATTGTTGGTACGATTTATGCGATTTTATTTCAGCAGCATAACAATTTACAAAGAGAATAGAATAGAATACAGGATATGAGAAAAACAGTATACATGGTTTTATGTACTTGGGGTGTTATTTTCATACATTAGTGGTTGTTGGATGTTGTTGTTGTTGGTACGATTTATGCGATTTTATTATAGCAGCATAACAATTTACAAAGAGAATAAAATACGGGATACGAGAAAAACAGTATACATGGTTTTATGTACTTGGGGTGTTATTTTCATACATTAGTGGAACCAATGTTTATTTTTGTCATCCTGTCGATTACCCTTAATCACGAATATTTATTAATAGAGAGAAATTAAGATTTAATTTAAATCTGGTCAACCAGACATACCTATTTTGACGGACGAACCGACGTTGCGACTGAAACCTTCAGTCTTCAGCTGGGTTGTGATGCAAATGACCTTGAGTACCGGACGCTTCCGGTTTAGATGACAATCGGCTAGGAATATCCTTTATGATTCTGTCCCACGGTTGAGTGTTGGTTGCTCGGCCCTCACCCAGATGGCCTCTTTCACGCCACGCTCAAACCACCGCTGCTCTCGATCTAAAATCCGGACATCCTTGGTGTCAAAATGGTGTCCGCTGGCTTTCAGATGAAGAAAAACTGCGGAGTCGTTTCCACTAGAGCTGTCCCTGCGATGTTGTTGCATGCGATTGTGAAGTGGTTGTGCGGTTTCTCCTATATAAGAGTCCTGACAGTCTTGCTCTCCAGAACAACGTACCCAATAGACCACTCCACTAACCCTTCCCTTGGGTTGTTTGTCCTTGGGATGTACTAAGGACTGGCGGATAGTATTTGTGGGCTTAAAGTGGGTGGTGATCCCGTGGTCACGATAAATTCTTTTGAGTTTTGCAGATAAGTCACCGTGGTATGATAATAGAGAGAACGTTTTCTGTTATCATGTTATGACAATAATGACAATATAATTAGTTCGAATGAAAAGAATATAGTAATACAATCATTGTCAAGTTTCGTTTCCAATTATTGATTGTGTAGTTTTTGTTTTCAACCATGAGGTTTACGCTCCTAAGGGGCTGTGCAATAATTATTATTGCACAGGGGGGGGGTAAAATTTCCGAACGGCCCGCCAAAATCGCTTGCCCCCCCTCGGCCTGCCAAAATCGCTTGCCCCCCCTCGGCCCGCCAAAAATCTTTGCCCCCTTACACATGCCAAATTTTGGGATCCCAATTTTCAAACCTTAAATGGTCTAGATATATGTTGCGAGCGCAGCGAGGAGGAAAATTTGCATATTAAAGCGTTTCCGTACTGTTTTCCTAAGCCTTTTTAGAACGTTTTATTTAAAAGGCGCCCCCTGTAGGCCCGCCAAAAATCGCTTGCCCCCCCTCTCAGTTGGCCAAAAATTGCTTGCCCCCCCTTTCGGCTCGCCAAAAATTTCTTGCCCTCCCCCCAATTTTACCCTCCCCAGGGCTCATAATTATTGCACAGCCCCTAAGTTAATTCAAAGTATACTTTCACAAGTAATCAAAGAAATTAATCAAAAGCATATACATTTTCATTTTAAATGAGCTATTTGAATATTAAGTATAAAATGCGCAAGTACAAATAAGATTTTAATTTGGTAAAGAAAATAATAATAATTATAGAATACTAATACAAAAAGACACTAACTTATTTTGGGCTGCAATTTATTGAATTCTTTATTACCTTCACAAGCTATACTGGATAATATTATGGTACATGAATGAACCTGATTACGTAATAAAATAACGTAATCTGAAGACAGACATATTTTACTTTTTCTGTTGACAGTTCTGACAATACTTTCTATCTGTCCGTTTGTTGAAGTTTTTGAACTGTGCTAATACCGTAAAACCCCGTCTACAAGGATATACCTAAGAAACGCCCTCAATAAAATTGGTTGCTTGTTGTATTTGGAGTTTGAGCAAATATATACTGGCACTGGGTGGCTATGCATTCCATCTAAGTATGTTGTAACACCAATCAATTGTATTGACATAATAACGACTGTTTCGTATATCAGGATCGTATAGCTCAATTGATAGAGCGTCAGACTTTGGAACTGAAGACATGCTGAAGAGAGCATGGTCCGGGCACCGGTGTCGTTTTTTCATTCTCGTTTAATTTTAACTTTTGACATGTTCTTTTATCTTTCTTCAAATCTACCGTTCTACTTTTAATTTTAGGTGCGTTTTTTTTTTTTTTTTTTAATAGTTTTTTAATAGTTTTTTTAGTAATTTTGTGGTTTTATAGAAACTAGTAAAAGCATTTATTCTAAATAATAGCGAAACCCACGGTTAGACAGATGTGTTGTAACTACTTGTCTGTCCTCGTCTTTGCAATAAAAACCTATGTTGCACCTTTGTGCCATCCCAATTCTTGAGGTAGGGTGCGTTTTTGGCTTAAGCACGATTTTGTTTCTACTTGAAATGAAATCAAAATAAATATTGTTCTGTTGCCACAATTGCAGTTTTTTCAATAAAAAAAAATAGATGAGGAATAATAATCTATATAAATAAAAGGAAGTCGCTAAATCTTGTGCGCGAATAGACTCAGAGATGATTTCACTTTCAGCTCTGATTTATTCGTACATTGATCGGGTACATATTGCCATTAAAACCGTCTGAGGTTTATTTTTGCAAAACTATTCAATCACTATGGAAATAACAAAAAAATGGTCGGTTGCTAGGCCGTTGAGGTCAATAACCTTACGGCTCAGGTCATGACCAAACTGCGCGTCAAATGCACGCGCGCGATTAGTGGCGAGTCACGCACCCTGACACGTACTGCGTCTGGGTTTATAGGTCGCGCGCCGCAGAGGGCTGTCTGATGGTCTGAGGAGGGGGGGTGGTGTCCACTCAGAATTGAACACTTGATCAAAATAAAGGCCTAGGCCTAATTGAAGCCATTTCGGGGACCATTTTTGTTTTGTCATTGCTTTAAAGTCCAAATCCAAAACAGAAGCCAAAACGGACACTTCTTTATACGCAGGGGGTATCAAGGGGGGGGTTGAGTATTTGAAAAAAATCAAAATAAAGGCTCAATTGAAGCACCATTTTGTTGTTATCATCGTTTAAAACGTAAGTGTACAGCTGTCCGAACCAGAAGCAAAAACGGACACTTCTTAATACCTAGGGGGGATGTGGCCCCTGAGTAGGCCCGATTTGAAAAAAAATCAAAATAAAGACCGAATTGAAGCTATTTCGCGACCACTTTGACACTATAATAGTTGTTATCGGATGTCCAAAACAAGCTTCTTATCAATACGCGGAGGGAGGGTGTCTGATGAAGGATGCGCCGGTGAGGGGAGGGGCACTCGAATATGAAAGTAACGTACCTGTCCCTACCAGACTATGACACTAGGGGTCTATCGAAGGCGATTATGGTCAAAAAGGGGGTTATTCAGTGGGGGCCTCCAAGAAAATGTGTGAGAACGCTAAAATTCAGTGCCATTAACCGTTAAGGCATTAAATATAACTTTCTGGCCAACGTTTTGTGAAAATTTGCCTTTTTGAAACTGAAATTGCTACAAAAATGTTAAATTTGTTCACAATGCGCGCGAAGCGCCTAAAATATTTGCAGATTTGGTGTAAATTTCTTTTTAAAAAAAAGGGGTCATCGGGTGTAAGCTGGTGAAAAAAGGGGTCATTGGGTGACAGATTTGCAAAATAAATCTGAGGGATTGAATGAGTATAACAACATTATCACAGATCTGGATATTCACTTAAATAAAAGTTTAGCTTCTTACATGACAGGAGCTAACATGATTATCAACATCTGATTATTACTGGATGAATAATCTACACCAAGACAGCATGATTATCATCACCGTTTACTCCTGTTTACTAAACACTCCCGTTTACTAACCGCTCCCGTTTACCCAACTAGCGGGGACCCGCGCGAAGCGCGGGTCTCCCGCTAGTTATTCCATATTTGAATCTATTGTCCCATCAAGAATAGAGTGTCTTCAAAAACTTCAATCAATTCATCTGACAAAGGAAACTATTCTGGTCATTCAATTTTGTTTCGCTTGCACCTGTTATATCACAGGCGTTGGTAGAGAAGGCACACTTCTCTTGTCTTCACCGAAGTAGTGATGTAAACACTAACATGATTAATTACCATAGCTAGCAATGGACATACACTATTTTTGTTCCACTTGAACCCATACTATAGGCTATTCGCTGTCGATGTGACGTAATTAATCGGATTAACTACCATAGCAATTGATGAATACAATTTCGAATATATAGCCCTGCACTTCATCGTTCACGTGGCACCTATGCATTAAACCATAGTTGTCAAAGAAATGCTAATCACTCGCCATGTAAGATTAGTATTTATGAAAAGAGTGGTATTCAATCTATGTTTGGTGACATACGCGGGTGATTAGTGCAATCTGCTTGATGGTAGTTATTGCGATTATTACGTCACTTCGACAGCGAATTGTAGTATAGACGAATCCAACAAGCCAAGTGATGGTCAGAATTTATTCGGCCATTATACGCTGGTGAAGTTGCGTAATTAATCGGATTAATTACCATAGCAATAGGTGAAAACAATTTTGAACATATCGCGCTGCGCTACAAGCAGGTTACACTCATCACCTGTACTGTGTATGTCTGCAATCATAGATTGAATACAATACTGGTCTTTTCAAAGATCTTACAGACCTGTGCAGCATGATATGGTTCAATGAAGAGGTACCGCCTGAACGTATCAGTGTATAACGCGGTATATTCAAAAATTGTTTTCACCTATTGCTATGGTAGTTAATCCGATTATTACGTAACTTCGCCAGCGTATTGGAATAAAACAGGAGGATGTGAGTTCATAAGGGCATGGAGGTAGTAGAGAAGGAGAAAGCTCGCACACATTCTATTGTACAATCATAATTGCCGCCCTTTGAGGTTTCCAGATCAACGTTTTGATTATGTAACACGATTATCACTTATAATCTTTTGTGTTGTATACATGCATGGTCGCACACTTGTGTGCGCTATAAATATGATGAAACAGCATAAGTCATTCTAACTTGATGAAAATGATGCACATTATGCTTTCATCTCTTTTATTGGCTAGTTTAAAAGAGGGCTCAGGACGCGGTTTATTTTGAAACCTCGGGGGAGGAACAATTGTTAAAGTTTTGGGTAAACAAATAAAATCGGACCAACCCGGGCAGTACCGGGCAACACTGAGATACATCTCGTTTGATGGGAGTATAATTCAACTCATCAATGCACAATTTATTTTAATAAGATCTTCGTATTTTTAAAACAGTGGTTAAAACAATTTTACCCGTCCTTAAAATGTGTGTGAACTGCACTATTCCATAATAAACTGTTTAGAAACATTCTGGAACAACATGTTTCAACATATTAATCGTAAAAAATATCATATATTAAATGAAATATGAATATTCAAGTTCAACAGCTAAGTAAATGTATGCGCATCCATAATACATGTTTTGCGCATACGTGATTTACTTGTTACTAAATATGAACCCCCATGAGACGGAGTCATTCCAGAAATTATCGGCGATGATCATTAGATCAAAGGTATATCTGTCTCTATTGTGTATACAATAGGATTCACGTAATGAGCTTAACGCGAGCTCACTCCTTCTCTACTACCTTCATGATAAGGGCAATGTCGGGGATAGGTCACAATCGATGTGGAGAGATGAGAGGTCCGACCAACAGCCATAGCGATTCAACTAATTCCAGCGGACGGTCTGTGGCTAGTAAGGAATCGTCTTTGACCACATGCGCAGATCTGTCTCGTCAGGAAGATATTTAATATCCCGAATTTATAATAGGCCTATGCCTACCAGTTCCATCGTATATATAACCGATCTGCTAGAGAATATTTGTTACCATGTTTAATAAATTCGTATTTATCGTATAATAAAATGTAGCCAAATGTATATTATGTGTCACACGGTTTTCTGCTGAACCACTAACAGGCTATGTTACCACATCTATGACAATGACAAAGGTGAATTTTGATGATTTTTACGATCGTCCGGATGAGCAAATCACTGAATGGGTCTTTAGTTCCTCCTCTCCTTATCCTGCCAATATTATATGAATCAAAGAAAAATAAAGAAAAATAAAATTAAACAAGAAAAAAAGACAAAGAAAAGAAACAATAAAAGAAAAACAATAGAATAAATTAAACTAAATATGAAAAAAAATGATCACGAAAGGAGTCTTTAGAAAATGCAAGAAAATATAAATGAAAAGTTTGAACAATATTTTGTTTATAAAAGTTTGTGTGACCGTGATGAGGCTCGAACTCACCATCTTCCGATCTAAAGAACCAAAGTCTTATGCCTTGCCAAGTGAGCTCTGCTCGTGAGATGCGAAATAAAGATAAAATAATACATTGTATACCTGCTTGTGTCGGTAAATGATTTGCTCAAATTCCATAATGATATAATATTGTGGAGGGCGCTAGCGTGAAATATGCTATCATCACAGTCGCTTCTATTCCTTATAGACGGGTTTCTACGGTAGGTCTGTCACACTACGACGGACTGGATCAACGTACATCACCGAATACAAAAATATTTTATTCGGTGGAAAAATCACCAGTCCGGCAGAAGATTCGGTGGGATTTTGGGTCCGATTCCCGTTCGTCTCTCTATGCGTTGTGGCCGCTAATAATCCTGCAGGCGTCTTATATCTGATCGTTCAACGTCCGACAAATGACCGGATTTGGGGGTCCGATTCCCGTTCGTTTCTCTATGCGTTGTGGCCGCTAATAATCCTGCAGGCGTCTTATATTCGATCGTTCAACGTCCGACAAATGATCGGATTTGGGGGTCAACGTCCGACAAATGACCGGATTTAGGGTCCGATTCCCGTTCGTCTCTCTATGCGTTGTGGCCGCTAATAATCCTGCAGGCGTCTTATATTCAATCGTTCAACGTCCGACTAATGACCGGCGAATCCGTCGCATGCGGCACCAACAGGGACGTCCACCCTATCAGAAAAGTGGGGGTGTTTGAGAGGGTTTTGACCCCTTAGAGGCAGTGACGTAGCAAGCACTTTTTCAGAGGGTGAACAAAGTGGGGAAAGACAACATTTAAGGGGGAAAACTTTGACGAAAATGGTCAAATATTGGCTAATAAGTACAAAAGGGCTACAAATCTTATATATCAGGGCAACCAGCGTCCGGGGGCAATAGATGTGAGAAACCTTTGGACAAGGCCCAATTGAAGCCATTTGTCATTTTTTGGGATCAATTTTAGCACTATTATTGGGTACTATTTTAGTTTGAAACAGCCGCAAATTGGTGAAACGAAAGCCTAATTGAAGCCATTGAAAAGTTTTCACCATTATTGTATAATATAAACAATATTGTTTTAAAAATAACACGTGGATGTCCATAGCAGAAGCAAAAAGGAAGACTTGTCCATTTTTCAATCTGAAGGTCCAATTGAAGCCATTTGCATGGGGACTGTAGGGCCTATTTACATTATTAGGCCTAGGCCTATTGTGTAAAAATTTAGTTTTAAAAATGGAAAATTTGGAAAATTGTTTTTGGTGCATCATTTTTACACTATTATTGCCTTAAACATGTTAAACAAAAAACAAAGAAGGCCCGAACTGAATTTGCAAAATTTAAAATGTTACACTGGTCCACTGACACTTAGATATAAGACTTCAGACTCGTAATTTCTTATTACGTGCAATTTAACTTTTTCTCTTCTCTGTTCAATTTTTCTCACTTTCTATTCTTTTTTTTCTCTCCTTTCCCCCTTTTTTCTACTTGTCAGTCACTACTAAAACTACTGGGGGGATTTGATATTGCGTCCCACACCCTTCAGAAAGAGCCCCCCCCCCCCCCCCCCCCCATGATCGATGCACATGTTCGCCATAGGCCTACATCCGGCACAAAAACCTGCGAAACCTCCCAAACACCTGCGGTATTTAAACGAAAGAATAACGAACAAACCAATCGAATATATACAGCACCATACGAACACACATCGGACAACTTCCGAACATGTGTATCCGTCACACTCCGTTTCAAGTTTTGTGCATGCACAAAACTTGAAACGGAGTGTCGACGACTAAAAAACATCACCTAACACGAAACGCATTTGGCGGATAATAGCAGGACATATGAAGAACATAAAACGAACATTGACGAACGCTAACGGATTTGCTAAAATACCGTCCGTTTCTGGTACGGAAGACCGATCCGGTGTAGTGTGACACTAAGACGGACTGGGTCAACGTACATCACACCGAATATTTGGGGGTGAAGGCCTCACAGGAACGTGTTTGCAACGAACACGGGCCGAGTGCAACGAACAAAGAACGAACATGAACGAAAGGAGAGCGAACAAACTCCGACAATATGCAGCACCATACGAACACACATCGGATAAATACCGAACATGTGTATTCGGTACACTCCGTTTCAAGTTTTGTGCATGCACAAACTTGCCGACGGACTTAACGAACATCACCTAACACGAAACGCATTTGGCGGATGATAGCAGGACATAAAAAGAACATAAAACGATCATTGACGAACAACAACGGATTTACTAAAATACCACCCGTTTCTTGTACGGAAGACTTATTCGGGGTAGTGTGACAGACCTATTAGACAAAAATAATAATAACTAGACTTAGCTGTGGTCTAAGACCACGAACACAGCCGTGTTGTGACCCCTTAATCACCTTTGACCCTAAAATATATGAAAACCCCATAGACATTGGCTAATGTCAATGCACGTGTCCATGTGGCATCACTTTGCTATGCTTTTTGTGGCAGAAGGGGCATTTTGAAGGTATATCGTTTTATACCGGAAGTGACCCCTTACTGACCTTTGACCCCGAATGTGTGTACATCATATAGACACTGTGTTATAACAATGCATGTGTGTAAGTGGCATCACTGTCCTACGTAATTTGTGGGAGAAGATGCATTTTAAAGGTATTTCGTTTTATACCGGAAATGACCCCTTAATGACCTTTGACCCCAAATAAAAAATACCATATATACATTGGGTAAACACAATTCATGTGTGAACATATCATCACTCTCCTATGTTTTTCTTAGTTTATACAATTTTTTGAAGATATTTCGATTTATACCGGAAGTGACCACTTAATGACCTTTGACCCAAAATCTGTGTACACCACATTGACACTGGTTAATAACAATGCATGTGTGCAAGTGGCATCACTGTCCTACGTAATTTGTGGGAGAAGATGCATTTTAAAGGTATTTCGTTTTATACCGGAAATGACCCCTTAATGACCTTTGACCCCAAATAAAAAAATACCATATATACATCGGGTAAACACAATTCATGTGTGAACATATCATCACTCTCCTATGTTTTTCTTAGTTTATACAATTTTTTGAAGATATTTCGATTTATACCGGAAGTGACCACTTAATGACCTTTGACCCAAAATCTGTGTACACCACATTGACACTGGTTAATAACAATGCATGTGTGCAAGTGGTGTCATTGTCCTACGTAATTTGTGGGAGAAGATGCATTTTAAAGGTATTTTGTTTTAAACCGGAAGTGACCCCTTAATGACCTTTTGACCCCAAATAAAAAATACCACATGTACATTGGGTAACTGCAATTCAAATGTGAACATACCGTTACTGTCCTATGTTTTCCTGAGCTGATAAAAAAAATTGAAGGTATTCCGTTTTATGCCGGAAGTGACCCCTTAATGACCTTTGACCCCAAATATGTGTACACCTTATAGACACTGGGTAATTACAATGCATGTGTGCAAGTTGCGTCACTGTCCTACGTAATTTGTAGGAGAAGGTGCATTTTCAGTTGAAATCACGTTTTTGACCCCTGTGACCCCAGCATGACCTTTGACCCCACGAGTTTCACGTGACATGTAGGGGCTAGGTCAATGATCATTGTGACGAAGTTAGGTCAAAATCGATGTAAGCATGTGAGTGCTAGAGCAAATGTAATGGTTGACAGAAGAAAGAAGAAGAAAGAAGAAAGAAAGAAAGAACCTGTAAGAAAAAAGACACAGCCGTGACTAACGTCACGGCACGGCTGTGTAACAAGAAAGTCGATTTTCCATAAACACATCATACGATGTGTTTACCAGTACCATGCAGGCAAAATTGAAGATATACTTGTTATAAGCAACTATTTTGGGCACAACAAGTTTGTATTTTTTCTCAAAGGTTTTTGAGTTTTTTTCAAATACCAATAATGTTTACACGCCTCCACATATTAAGGGTAGGGGGCACATTTTAGTTGATTACCTAAAAATGATGAAAAGGTTAGTTAATACCAGCATTTAGCTTATTAAATTGTAAACAAAATAAGGGCAAAATCATTCTTCTACCATCTTCCAATCAAATTTTATGAATGTCAGAACCTTGAATTTGACCGTAGGTGGCCAATTTTCGGGAATCATTTGTCACGGGGACTCCAAATTTTGGGTAAACATTGCAAAAATACTAACAAGTTATACTTAAAGTGATTGTTTTAATGGAATAACCATACTATTGTCTAATAATTTAAATCATAAAAATAAACAATATTTGAAGAGCTTGGTTCCTAACCATGTTAAGTCCACAAACACATTTTTCTGATTTCCCTGTGCGATATTGCAATGGGTTGTGATGCTATAGGTTTTGTATTTCAGTTAGACGCACTGCACCACATAGCACACAGTGGGTGGATGCGCAGTAACAATACAGAGTGAAGCCCTTGGTTCCCAAATGAGAACAATAGTCTGCATATTGTTAAGCAGCATTGTTGTGGTAAATAATGGCTTGTTGATGGTACAACGCATTGTTGCTAATGTCAAACTGTATCACCCAAGTAAATGAGAAACATGTGGTTGTGGACTTAACTAACAAGCTCTTCATTTAATGGTTTAGTAGTTACAATAGCATACTGTGAAAAAAAATGTCACCAAAATTGCCCATCTTCAGCAAATCTAATGATATGTACCTAAACTTCATCCATCATATAAAAATTTCGTACTGAAGATATACCTAAAATATCTATGAATATTCTCAATCATCCAGGTAGTTGAATAAAGTTAGATTAGGTTATAAATCTTTGCAACTGGACTTACTGTTTTTGTTGACTACAGGTGACGTCACACCTACTACCGTGACGTCACAGGTCAATAGAGCCAATTCACATCACGAGGCCTGATGAAGGGTCAGAGATATGACGTAAAACTGTAGTCAACAAAAACAGTAAGTCCAGTTGCAAAGATTTATAACCTAATCTAACTTTAAAGACCTAAAAGTTATTTGTCTTTTTTAAAATTTGTATAATATCGCGAAAAAAACTGTGCAAAGGTGGGTGACCGAGCCCTTGATGCAATTAACAAGAACACACGATGCTGAATGTTAGAGAATTCCATTGTGTTGGAGCTACCAAAGAAATGATCATCTACGATTCCTGTCGCGTAAACACTCTAGACAAATTTGCTTCGGTAAGACGTGTAATGCGTAGAAGAGTACGCCAAGTTACCGTGTAAAAATCCACGAAAACTAAGATGAGATATGTTGGATTCAATATAAGATACCATGTATACCAATTCCTCTGCTTAGCAGGAAGTACATACATGTAATGTTGTTGGTGCGAAACATGGCTGGCATCTGGAACTATGAAGTTGAAAATATAGTTAAGAACTTTAACTACTCCTGATCAAGTCTATTACGCTTCTCCAACGCTTTGGCTAATTTGGATTGTATTGTTTCTTCACCATGTTCGTGTGATTGTTGCGGCAACTGTGCCATTGGTTTTCCTATAAAGAAAGAGAACAATATCATTAACATTTAATTCCCAATCTTTATGATGACCAATAATAAAATCCACTGTTGTGAATGGCATGGTTAGATACAGAATAAATAAATGTATGGATTCTGCTACATATGGCGGAGGTGGATGGTTGGGCATTTAATTAATGATTGTCGAGCTCGAGCGAGATTATCCGCTATCGGCTCAACGGAACAACCAACAGCCGATGAACTTCAAACTTGGTAGGGAGATAGAATCTGACTTCTGATGCTTTAAATTATAACATAAGTTTATATGCATATTTTTACTGAAATTGCAATAATTTTGTCAACTCCATTGTAGCAACTAAACGCAATGATCGATCGATTTGACATCGGGGAGGTTGATTGACACAGTTGCCAGTGTCACCCTTGCGCATCGCCTAATTATTTATGTTTCTGTGATATTTTGGCTTGTAAATAAATGCCCATAGCAGGTCTTGCTTCATTGAATGAAAACACAGCGAGCAAACAAATGAATATACCAATTGCTACTCAAAACAAAATGTTTCTTCAATCTCTTTGGATTTTTTCTCAAAAATTATATATCGAGAGTCAGATTGGACTACTGCCTTTCAATAAAGTCATCAGGTTTGTAGTTTATCTATAACGTCAATAATTTCAACACATCAAGATCAGCCAAAACTTACATTTCTGTACATTTCATTAATCATCGGTTGGCTTCATCTGCAGTGTTGTTGTTTTGACACAGGGAATGATGCTGCTAATACCCTGAGGCTTGCTGGATCAATATCACATAGCACTTCAAAACAGCAACACTGCTGATGAAGTTAATCGATGGTTGATGAAACGTCCAGAAACGTAAGTTTTGACTGGTCTTGATGTGATAAAATTCTTGATGTTAAGTACGACTTAAAGTATTTTACTGCGAAAGGGGGAAAATAGGAATAGAAACCGTTTTGATCACAGAATTCATTTATTAAAATACAAACGCAATAATAAATCCATCATCAAATCAACTATGTGCTATGTTGTTGTTGTTGATGTTATACCTTTAAATGGAGTACCTTGATTCATACCAGGTGGCAGTGTCGGAGCTGGACGGACGGGTGTCAGAGTGGAACTCAATCTTGACTGTGCAGGCTTGACTGGAACGACAGGTTTGGCCGTCGCTGCCTTACCGGCAGTACGTTTGGGCGGAGGCTTCAACGCAATTTTGGAAGGTGCGTTTGGAATAACATCTGTATAAAAGGAAGCAAATATAACAATAATTGGTAAGAAGCCATTAGTTGTGATGGAGATGGGTTATGTTGTTGTTGGTAGTGGTGGTGGTGATGGTGTGGGATGGGGGTCGAAGTTATGATTCATGGAACGATAGGGTTGGCCTTCGTTGGTAAATGGGTGGTTTAGCAGCAGTATACGCTAAGGTTTCAACGCAGCTTTTGAAGGTATATTTGGGATAACATCTACATAAAAGGAAACAAAACTAACTAACTAAGTAGCTGTTGTGATGGCGATGGATGGATGGTGTGGTTGGTAATCATCTGTACCCGACGAAATGTGCAATGATGTCGCAGCCACATCAGGGTGAAAAATTGTATAGTGGTGGAAATGGGTGATAGTGTGGTTGGTAGTGGTGATGAAGATGATGGGGATGAGAATAAAAAATCTGCTGATCATAACTTGCTCAGTAGTGACAAATAAGAACTTACCTTTTGGAAATTCATCTTGCAAAATATGACAATATTCTGGGTCTTATAATAGGCATAGTTTTATACAAAACGTTGTGGAACACAGATAAGAAGCCATGCGCACACAAAATGCAAGAACCACAGATTGTCACCAAGTTGTAATTTGCATTACGTTACATGCCTCTTAAAGTTTTCATCAATTCTTCCTGATAGCTTTATAGCTCCCAAAGTTATTATTTCTAGGTATCATGCTAGCATATTGTGTTGATAGTATGGTTGCATGGAATTTTGCCACCTTTTTGCCGAAAAGTTCATGGAGCCAGTAACATAATTGTACAAAACCATATTGACTTCAATTCCAATCAAAATATCATATCTGTGTACCTGGAGCGGATGACATAGAAGTGGTCGCCTCTCTTTGATCATGATCATCTAGAATAAAACAAGATGTAAATTAATATTTTTGTTGTTGTTGTTGTTGTTGTTGTTGTTGTTTTTACTACTGTTTTTATTTGGTTTCATTAAAAACAATAAGGTGCTCAAGCGAGCATGAATGATGTCATCGTGGCTGGGCTGTGTTGTTGCTGGAAATAATTCTCATACTATGACGAAATGGATCGTTCCAATTCCATAGCAAAGTACTAAGCCCCCATGGCCCATAAGTGCTTTTTTAAAGAGGCTTCTTTTACCATTCATCTGCAACTTCCCATATTACACAATTGTACCTTTTAAAGCGCATTGCATAACGCGCATTGATTTATAGTGCGCTACGCACAGGCACAACACCTAGACGTTGATCTACTAGCCTCAGTACACTATACTTTTATTTGAATGTTCATTGCTACACTATCATAATGTTTTTGTACACTAATCCCCAAAAGTATCTGGACACCGTGCATTAGAGTTAATAAGAGGTTGTTTTGTATTGTATTGTTTGTGTGGGTTTCATTTTTGATTGGATTTTTTAAAGTGTGTAAAAGAAAAATCTAGCTTTAGTACCTTTTGTTACCTTTTTAGCAACTTTCTATTTTTTCTAAAATATATTATATTGCGCCAATAAAATATCCTTACACTTGGAAAAATAATCATAATTTCAAAATGGAACAATATTGGGGTAAATTTGGTTTTTTTCTCATCCTGCACATTATGACACCACATTGAATCCAATGTGACCTCAAAAAGTAAAGTTACAAGCAATTGAATAGACGAAGGTACAGTTTCAAAAGTGACAAACTGGCCTATACAAGGCGCACTAAGATTCCAACAAGCGAAACAAAGAGACAACACACAGTTTCTTCAATGAAGTGTTATTTAAAGCAGTTTTTATTTCAGTTTTTGCTTCTCTGTACTTTTCATAACTTTCATTTGATTTGTCAGTTCTTTTGTTTCAGTTTTCTTTTGGTCCTTTTGTTCTTAATTAAAGCCAAACGCATAAATTAGCCATTCACCATTCTCAAACCAGATGTCTAGTCTGTGGAGTTTTGAATAGGCCAGTTTGTCACTTTTAAAACTGGACCTTCGTCCAATCAAGTGCTTGTAACTTTGCTTCTTGAAGTCACATTGGATTCAATGTGGTGTCATAATGTGCAAGATTAGATAGGGCGTCTATTAAAAAAACTAATTTACCCCAATATTGTTCAGTTTGGAAATTGTGATTATTTTTCCAAGTGTAAGGATACTTTATTGGCGTAGTATATATATGCAAAGACAAAAACATAGAGTAATCCATTAAACTATCGTTCAAGGGGAATTAAGTACATACTTTGTACTTCAGGATCAGGTGCAACCTCGTCATAAATGCGTGGTGTTGTCTTTGGTGGTCGGCTAACAGCTCCTGCAAAAATGAGGAAACATATCACAGATTTTACGTGTTTTTTCATCTATTCATAAAATCTGTTTAAAAATAAATATTCCATAATTCATCTGAAAATAATGTATATGAATGTAATGTAAACAACAAGTATCAAAGAGAAATAAAACAAAAACTTTTATGTCAGGGTCCATATTACAACGCACTCCCATTCACATGTACAGGGTGTCCCAGAAAAAATTACCGAGTGAATAAAATTGAACGTAAGTCGAGAAATAGACATCGGAATCAAAAAATTTAAAATGTAGCGGATAGCCTATTTTGTTGTACATCACATACGAAAATTTTATTTGATTCGGTTGACTGGTTCCGAAGAAATGAACGATTGCATAAAGCGTGCGTCAATGCAGTTCATTCCAAGTTTGATAAACAGGCGCTATTTTTATACTCGCTCACCACTTCCTAAAGTTTGTGTATCTTATGAAATTTAGTCCACATTATCTATTAAAACCCCTCGGTGTTATGTCATTCACTGAAGATGAATAACAGTTTGTCCGAGAAAACTGTGATTTCTGCAATTGGAAGCTCTCCAACTTTAATTCTGCAGGTTGTGCAAATATACTTTACAAAGAACATTTGAGCCAAAACTGACAATGATCAAGTGCTAACAGCTTTACGTGTGATTTTGATACCACGCAACATTAATGTTAAAGTTTTAAAAGATTTAAACTTTGCATTACAATTCCTTTGAAATATTCCGAAAACATTAATGTGTGTGAGAAATTTTTAAGCCAGCTGGAATTCTTTATGTAGTAATTCTTTAAGCAACATTTTTATCAACATAAACGAAAAAAGATATTTACAAATACTGAGCATCATCTTACATGCAAGCTTTCATTTTCATAACCGTACAGGTTTTCAAATTTGAACAAAACCTAATTAAATGTTTTGCAAGAAACAGGTTGTTTAAAAAGAACGAAAAGGATTTCATAGAACAAAATATGAAGCCCATTGATAGTTTAACCACTAGTGCGCACGCATTGTGTTGAATGATCTTTCTTTCAAACTTGGAATGAAGTGAATTGATACATGCGTTATGTAATCGCTCATTTCTACGCGATCAGTCAACCGATTCCAGTCAAATTGGCGTATAAGATGCAGAATAAGATTGGCTACACGCTGATGTTTAGATTTTTGGATTCTGATGTCTATTTTTCGACTTGCGTTCAAATTCATTTGCCCGGTAATTTTTTCTGGGACACCCTGTATATGCATAGCCGGCTTCTATACAGAATATCAGGGCTGATTGGATACGGTGCTTAAGGTGGTACTACACCCCCTGATACATTTTGTGACTAATTTTGCATACTTCTCAAAATGATAACTACGCACTGGTAACAAAGGTTATGTATATTATAGGGGCAAGGTATCCAATTACATCACTGAAATTTCAGTGATTCAAGACAAGTGAAAGCCTATCCCACAATTAAGACAAGTGGTTCATTATATATGTTAAGAAATGAGGTACATTCTAGCGGTACCTCTTTACTTATCATAAATAACGTACCGCTTGTCTTGAGTCACTGAAATTCCAGTGTAGTAACTGGATTCCTTGGCCTATAACTTTTGTTACCAGTGTTTTATTATTTTTTGAGAAAAATGCAAAAATATCACAAATTTATCAAGGGGTGTAGTACACCTTAAGGTTATTAATTATTTTAAACTGTTGTGATTTGGTAGTTCACAGCATCTTACGAATGGTAGTGAGCTTTGGCAAAAACTGCATTGCTCAATTCATAGCGAGCGTGTGGAAGAATTAAAATATCACAAATATACTTTTATAGGTGCTGTGGTTCTTGAGTTACGTTGTAGAGAGGGCTGAAACAACAACACTTTTGTAAAACGTACATAATTCATTAACAACAATAAATTAAGCAAGTTTGCAAAGTATACGATTTGTAGAAAGAACTTTTGCAAAACATCAAGGTGCTAATTTTCAATAATATATTGATCTAGATAATGAAAATCGATTTTTAGGTTGCTTCGACCAACAATACCTCGTCTACCCTTAACAGTCTTATTTGACACAGATGTAAAAGAGCTACCAATTGTTTTATAAACATGAAAACAGTAACCTACCAGTAAGTTCGTTTGTTCAAATTTCTCTCGTTTTTGTATCTAATTATATATGTCATGATTAAGTGGGTGTGTGTGCTAGTAGCCTAGTATAGGAAGGGGGTGTGTGAGTGGTGTGTGTTCTGCATTAACATACCTGCCGTTACGTTGCGAGTATTATCATACACAACAGCATCAGCAGCAACCCTGTCGGTGTGTGTGTAATTAGGTAATACATATCCGTCTTTTGAGAAGCGGATTAGATTGAGAGCAGAAGCTGGTGAATTATAAAAACGAAAAACAAGTTTCTTTTAAATGTGAATTCCTAAACAACTATAAAAAGCTTGGCAATCTGTTTGGCTCTTGAGCTGTGTTATATTACACAGCTAGTAGGTATAAAATCTTGGCAATCTGATTGACTTGTCGTACTATACTGCGCCAAAGAAGTATCCTTACACTTGGGGAAAAATCCTAATTTTATGATCTTTAAATCTTATCCTGCACATTATGACACCCCATTTATTAAAAGTGACAAACTGGCCTATACGTCTAATCGGCAGCATGTAACGACGATGCACAGCTGTTATGGACAATAACGGTGGCTACACATGATATGATGGATCAAAACAAAAGGAACAAAAGAAAACTGAATCAAAAGAACTGAAAAATAAAATAAAAGTCGTTACAAGTACAGAGAAAACAAAATGAAACAAACACTTTGTTGTCTCTTTGATGTGCTTGTTGGAATCTTTTCGCCTTGTATAGACCAATTTGTCACTTTTGAAACTGGACATTCGTCCAATCAAATGCTTGTAACTTTACTTCTTGAGGTCACATTGGATTCAATAAGGTGTCATAATGTGCATAATTAGGTTAAAATTAGTTTTAAAATTAGAATTTTTTCCAAGTGTAAGGATACTTTTTGGCGCATTATATTAAAGAGATTTATTAATCTGGGCAAAATTATTGGCTTATCCTCGAGTCTGATCTGTATTTTATCAGACAATAAGAAGGACTGTTGAATGAATTTATGACTGTATTTTAGTTCCAATTTACATGACCTATACAACTTACATGAGTTTGTAACTTCCATAGGTTCAATATAACTCTCTTCATCATCAATGGCAGGATTAACGTAAGAGACCACTGGCGAAGTCGTGTTGCTTCGTCTATCACCTGGAATACCGTAAAAACTCGATAGTTAGCATATGTGCTTACTATCGATCGGTTTTGAAAACATGAAATTGTACCAAAGTCCGGCGCTTTACCAACTGAGCTAATGGGATTAAGACGCAGATTTTTCAGGATTACTTGTTCGTATACAACTATGTGTATCGATGATTTGCTCAAAACCCTTTACACTTTTGTGGATGGGGCTCTTCATGTTTTAAAACCGCTCGATAGTAAGTACATATTCCGCTAACTATCGATTTTTTACGGTACAGCAGAAATAAATTCAAATGTATCACGGAACAGAATCCGGCAAATAAAAACTTGTACGTAGTAGCTACCGAAATATTTACTGATCAACTTCATATCTTTGTTTCAATCTATTTACCATGTATACGATTTTTATCATGACACGGTGGTTTGATAGCGTTTAAAACTACGTCATTTTAAAGAGAAGGCGAACACTGATGGCGCTATTTATCTTAAATCATGTTTTCATCTTTACAGGGGCTATACACTGGTATGATCGCATTAAAACATCAGAAAAGGAGTAACAAATAGCAACGAAACAATGAAATGTTAGGAATAACTTTAATTTCGCTAAATTCAATTTCAAATATATGTAAATAGCACCCTCAACCTGTACATATATTTCCAACTCTTTTAACATAGATTTTCGTTTCTTTTCCAACTTATTCATCTTTTTCTTCATATTTCTGGTATTTATTAATCCAAAATCTGTATATTAGTGTAATATCTTGATTTAGATAGTGAAAATTTGTTTGCTGCTTCGACCTACAATACCTCGTCTACCCTTAAGCATTATAACAAGTTTGTGATTAAGGCTAGAGCTTTTAATTCCGCGGTCTAGGTTAAGGTTAGGTTAAGGGTTAGGATTAGGATTCGTGGTAAGATTTATATACTAGTTGGTGAGGCGAGGCGAGGCGTGGTGACCACTATTCAAAATTGCTCCGTAGCATCTGCATGAGTGCCCGGGTGGGGAAGGGAGCAATCGAATGTGGGAGTGACGTACCTGTGCCTACCGGAGTACGACACTGGGGTATATCGTTGCAGGATTTTTTTTCGAGAAAAAGGGGTCATTCAGGGTGGGCTCCAAGAAAATGGGGGTCCTTCAGTGTGGGACTGCTAAAAATTGGATAACATTGCCAGTGAAAAATAAGTAAAGTAGGTAATAGCCGGTTACGCATCATGCACAAGAACATATAAACACAATGTGGAACGATTGCTCGCTACAAGAGGAAACTGGATATAATGAAGGAAAGAAGAGTTTACCAACCCAAAGTATTACAATTAAACAAGACAACAAATAAACCCAAATGCCGACCGGCACACATCCCAACTTGAAAAAAGCAATTGAATGTGCTGGCATGGAATTCGAATCCACGACTTTCCGATCTCCAGACGCGCTATCCATTAGGCTACCAACTCATCCTGATAAACGGTGGTTAAAACTGGGTCTAATGTGAGCAGTCGAGGTACAAAAAAATACACACAAACAAATATTACGCAAGTAGGTAATGGGACTTCCTGCACAAGAACATATAACCACAATGGGGAAACGATTGCTCACTACAAGAGGAAATTTAATATGATTAATAACAAAAAAGACCAGATTACCAACCCAAAGTGCAAATAAACACAAAACCCAGTAAATTGGGTATTTGGTGGTATTTGATCTGAAAGAGAACTACCTATGATTCTTCCGGTATCATTGTCGTCATTAGTGTTTGATTGTCTGATCCGTTTCGGTGGTGGTGTAGGCGGAGTTGTGCCTGTATAATGGCGAATGAGAATATAAATATAGAACGTTATGTTTGTGAAATCTCAATAATAAGAACTGGAACATTGTAGCGCATGCAAAAGTATAGTAAAATACTTTAAATTCTAAAATCACGTACATAACATTAAGAAAAAGGCAATAGTGTCTGTTAATTTGTAAATGTTTAGTTTCTCACATACGTTACTTACCGTGGCATATTATATGTTTCCTGAAAAGAACAGATAATGATAAAAATATAAGACAATAAGAATATCCACAATTTCTTTATAAATTATAGATATAATATGCGTTAGCTGCAGTTACCATGATTATATGTGATGCGATCAAGCAAAATCAGTCGGAACTCGGAGATATTATTTTTTTAGTTTCTTATAGGAGAGTAAAAGGCATTTACAATGCTGCATTTTGCAGAAAGTCCTATTGAAATTGAACAACCAGTTCCAAAGATATTAGCAATTAAAGAGTTTCCAAAACAACAGGAAACAAAAGTAAATATTTCCTTTGTTCGGCTATATCTCAGAATCAATATTTTTGAGTTCCGACTGATTTAGCTTCATCGCATCACATATTTGGGTGATTCTTTCATACATGCTATTTTTCACATGCCCAATAGACACAGAGAATGAATTTGAGTTGTTCTTTCATGCATATGACAGGCCTATGTATAGCAACAATTTCCCATGCTTAACTCAATTTGGCCAAAGTATGGACATAGGTGGCTTTTGTATTCATATATTCAATTTGTTTACTGTTTTTACTGTTTTATCATGGTGCAGGAATTATGAATTTCTTTTTCCACTTAAAACAGATTAAAAGATAAAAAAATAATTTCACATTCTGCTGTTTAATTAAATACATGTGCATGTCAATGATTTTATCATGGTTAGTCACTTAAGCCATGTTAAAAGACAAACAAATATTGCACACTTATAGGTTAATGAACGCGTATTACTTGTTGGGAGAGAAATTAGACAAAATAATACAATGATGTTGATGCGTCCAATACACGAGTCCCGAAGGGGGAGTGCATTAGAGTGCATTAGAGACCACAGTCCCGGTAACCAAATATAATTTCGTAGTTAACATTTGAATAGGGATCCCGTTTCAGCAACTGTATACGTAGTGTCCCGCACAACCCCCTTATTATTGGTTAGGGCTAGGTAAGTGTTATGGTTAGGGCTTAAGAAACTTGTTATATATCATTAAGTTTCTCCTATTCAAATGTTAACTGCGGAAAATATATTGCGTCCAGGCAAGCATAATACATAACGAACCTTGCACTGCAGCATATGGTATGCTACATTTTCTTGGAGGCATTGTCGAACATACTCTGGCCCTCACATTGCTGTCCGTATCTATACTTTGGACTGTGTCATTTACATGACAAGGACCGGTCTTATTCCAATCTTGTTCATCAATGTCAACGGTAATCTCGAGTTGTACGCATAAGTTGGATCCAGCGTTCGGTACTCCCAATATGGAAACTTCATTTGTCATTAGATCATGTTTTACCTCAATTCCTGTTGACAGAAAGGGTTTTATACCATCACATTAACAGGCATTCCGTAATGGCAATAGAATAAACAACTTATGGACCAATAATAAATGTAAAATGTTGTGATTCTCATTTGTCTTAATGTCAAATACTTACCGAGTGCATCCGGAGGTGACGCTGAAACAAACAAAACAAATACATCGTTTAAAAAATCAGACATTTATAGTATGATCTGCATTGGTATAAACCTACCAGCCACTTAACAGCAATTCGGTGACCCCTGTGGCCCAATTCCGGGATGCAGCTCAATTCAGGCGCAGAACTCTAATCAGCCTATATTACAACCATCGCAGCCATGATTATATATTATAACACTGCTCGAACTCACACTGTCACACACCAGATTCTAACGCCATATACTGATTGAACTAACTTGAATGCTAAATTAACCGTCCGATTGAATTTACATGCCAGAAGTTTGGTGACTGTTTAAAACTGACGAATTATAAAAATAAAGCCAATACCGATTATACAAAGTATGGCATTCGAAAACCGATAATTATTCTCATTTAGTTTGGGCGATATAATTGTGAATTTCATTTCTCTAATTATTTGTTCAGACAGATATTTTGCTTTCTAAACAATAAAAAATAATAACAATACCGTGATAGTAAACATTGTGAACTCACGATTTGTTATGCCCTTAACAGTTCCACTAGGTCCCACACCAGCGTCATTCTGCCCATAAACTTCACATGAATACGGCGTGTTAGATTCCAGCCCAGTGGCGGTATATGCCATATTTTGTCCAGTATGTTTCTTTGCATCTATATCTCCACAAGTTACCCAAAACCATTGGTCATCATCCTGGTCATCGGACATCCATTCTAACGTCAGGGAGTCACTGGTTGAGGAGACGAGCTTCAGAGAACTTGGAGCAGATGGTATTGCTGAAGAAATAGATTACAACAGGGATGTGCAACAAACTCAGATTCATTCATAATGTATAGCCTATATACGTTTGTATCACATTGTTTTACTATTTATGATAAACTACATTTAAATGGATTTTTGAATGGTCTTTTCTCTTTTTAAACTGATTTCCCCGTCCAATCAAGTGCTACTCCAAATGTACTGCCAAATGACATGTATACGTTGTATATATATGGTTGTAATGAGATTTTTTTTATGTGAATGTTTTCAATCTTTTTTCGATTGAAAAGAATGTATCCCTAACTGTATTCGGCAATAGATTGAAAAACAATGAAAATCAATCTTTATGACTGAATATTCAATCGGAAATGGGGTGTCTTTAACTTCAGTTGATAAATGATTGTGAAACACTCCTTTTGATTGATTAAAGCTAAATTGATAAAAATTGAAACAAACATTGCGCTACCTCATTGGCTAGAAACCAATCGCTCGTCGCTCAGCGATGGAGTATAAATTGACCTTCAAGATTAAAAGGAATGCGCCCAACAAGCCTCATGGAAGAACAGAACAGAGGATACCTTAAAACATCCCTGATTGAGTAACACAGGCAAAAGAAGAAATAAAGTAAAACAAAACGCGTAACACAAACCTGCTACATCAATATCAAAAGATATATCTAAAGTCCCTTTGCTGTTCGTAGCTGTGCAAACAAACTTCCCAACATCAGTTGTGGATGATGAAGTCTTGATAACTAAGCTACTATCAACCACTGCTCCTCTAATGTCATCTTGTTTGGCAGTACTGTCCAATTCGTATGCATCATTACCATGGGCAGGAACCGATCCTGATGGGGATGACCAAGTTATTACTGCCTGGGGATTGGACTGAATGGTGACATTCAGCGAAACACGACTACCCCTTTTCAAGACGACCATGCCCATTAGATTCCGTTGAATCAATACCGGCTTATCTGTCAAAAATAAGTTATGGTATATTGAGGCAATCCTGTGTGTAATTTTAGTTTCTTTTTTGGCTTAGTGTATATTAATTATTGAAAATAACAATGAGATACAAGGAAAATATCAATTCATATTATAATATGAAAACCATCCGTCCAATTTGCTTCAAACAAAAGGCATATTGATCATTTACTTTACCCAACTCAATAGTAATTTGTTTAAAACATGCTTAGAGCATTGCTTAGTTTCCAGAAAGTGTGGATATCGCACAGTTTGAAATATTGGCATTTATTGACTTACACAGAACATTTAAAGGTAGTTCTTCTGTACTGTCGCTTCCAAAACCATTATCAGCCACACACTTATACAACCCTGCATCCTCCTTGGTGACACTCGCTATATGGAGAAGCAGTCTGCCTGCTTCGTTGTCAAAGACACCACCAATGGTGTTCCCATCTCGCACCCATTGTACAAAGCTGTCTGGTTGCGGCATGGCCTTAACTACACATGAAAGAGTGACTTCGTCTCCTTCTGTTTTGGTCTCCTGTGGAACCGTGATATCTTCAAATACAGGGCTAACTAAAATATATATGAACAAGGACAATAAACTCGATTTGGTTGATTATACGTCAAGACGCAAAGTGTAAAAATAAAAATCTAAAGTTTTGAATGCAAAGTATTATTAATTAAAAGGGCATTTCGTGATCCACAGCCTCATCCCCCCACTTTTCTCAAAAAACGTTGAGATTTTTATATCACTGGAAACCTCTGGCTACATAATGTTTATGTACAAAATATTTCTTGCTGATTAATTCGTTTAGCAAAGATATCGTAAAATTGTCTATGGAGCAGTGTAATACACATAATCATGCATAACTCGAGAACGCAAAATCGGAATCAACTGAAATTTTGGGAATAGGTTTTTTTCGTGGATATCTAATGAAAAATTACATAAATAGACTATAAATAGAGGATGCTAGGATCACAAAATACTTCTTTAACTAATATACTTACAGTAAATATCAGGATTACACACTTCACTACATATTTGTGTTTGGCAGACGTCTTCTGTTGCAATATCGGCACAACATTTAATCTCCATCCCCACATCATCTGCTGTCAACGGCCGTGATGTGAAATCCAGTTTGGTAGTTGCCCCATAGTAGTCCGAGGATGCATATTTAGGGGAATGTCCTGATTCTTGTATGTCGTCATTAAGGTACCTGGAAATAAGCAATTAAGAGTTAATAAATTGACTGCAGAGGTTCAATGGCTTGACTAGACTCGGACTTGACTCGACATTTTAGGACTCGTGACTCGACTCTAGTCCCAAATCCCAAATGACTCGGACTCGATATTTAGGACTCGAGTCTCAAATGACTCGACTCAACTAGAGATTCGATAACTCGGGCACGACGGTAAGTCTTGTGACTCGACCATTTGACCTTGCTTTTCATACCCCACATTTATACTAAAGACTCGACTCAAGGCGAGTCTGGAGCTCAAGATGACTCAACTAGACTCGATTTTAGTGACTCGACTGCAGATCTGGTCGTTATCCTGGATGGTATATTAGACGTTTCAGAAATAACTAAATCGATGGTCACCTTCGGGCTGCTCGTATCGATGCAGTGGCAGAGTTCTTCTCTTACTCTAAGTTTTCAGTCAGCAGGCCTGTACGCAGGGGGTACCAGTGGCGTAGCGTCATAAGGCCTCCCCATCGATCTGAAATTTTAATTTTTTTAGAGAAATTGCTGAAAAACGGCTTGTGCCCCCAATCAGACCTGATCCCCAATCATGGTCGGTGCCCCCCAATATGATGACCCAGAAAAAAGGGCAATTTTCAAGGGTTTAGGTCCACTGTCTACACTAACTCTGGGCAAACGCACTTTGTACCTTTTGGATGTTTTGCGTCCACAACAAACAATCAAACAAACAAATGAATTCTGCGTACAGGCATGTAAGCAATAAATAGTATGTTTAACAATGTGTTGGAACCCATATCTGCCATTGAGGTTTAGGGGTGGGTCAATGTTAACCTTCACTTTTTATTTTGTTAGTAAAAATGTAGTTCTCTTACCATGTAATGGTACTATGTGGATTACTCGATGATGATCTGCAGGATAACTTGATTGTCTTCATGCCATCTACTACCACGAAGGTGGGACAGTCAGAAAGGGTTACTTCTATTGGACAAACTGCGAAAATGGCAACAATTAATGACATTTAGTTTATAACGCAAGTATGTGTATTGCTTGTTCTGGTACTGTCAAATGCTTCATTGCAGAATACAGGTCAATGTTTATGATAAAAGTAAAGACCAAAATATAATTGACATAAAAAATCTAAATCTCGCCCATTGCAGTTGTATTGCAGCTTGAACGTCGCATTTTAAACTTCAAATGCCATACATTTTCGAATGAAGTGCAATAATTGAAATGCACATATAGGGGTCTTGATTAATTGTTGCGATTATTATAATTACATCAATGACACCTAATAGCAATGACGGACTTACAGTTCTGAAGCGCACCCCTATGCATTCCGCAATAAACCATCGCAGCCAGCCAGGATAAGCTCCCCGAGTTAGGCAGTTAGCGGTTAGCAGGTGAATTTCAAGTTAGCTCAATTAAATCGAGTCACAACTTACATTTGACATTAATGGATACGTCACTGGATAAGAGAGGAGACGTCAGTGTTTCATGTTGTGCTTCACATCGTATTTGTTGTTGATTCTGTTCCCTTATCATGGTATAGGTAAGAGTACTCATCATATTGTATCTGCCATTGGAATTCATCGTATCAGTTTGTAAAGATGAATCCGTGATTTCAATATTGTTTAGAAACCAATGCAAGGTACCTTATAGATGAGGAAAAATATCACTTTAAATGGTCACGAACTCATAGGATGAGTAGCGTTAAGAGATCCAATCATCATCCCCCGCCGCCAATGATTGTCATGACTGACTTTGTCTCCAGAATAATTATTTGTACACACTAATGCTCTACGGTAACGGTACGGTAATGTTGAATGAAATGTTCAACTTTATTTTCAAATGAGCCAGTATTCACGAATAAATAGGATGTTGATAAAAATTAAACTTCAACTAAAATTAATTATTGTTCTTGGAAATTAAGTCACACGTATGCCAAATCTCGCATATTTCCCTCCTTAATGGCATTTAGAAAATGCATTTCCATTTATCATTACTTTAATATGGTGTGTGTTAGGAACCATTTTATATCCCTGTTGAAAGGTAAACGTGGCATACGGTACACCAACTAACATGGGAAATGTCATGCGTCCAGTACATGTCTATGTTATTTGTTTACGAACATTTATATCTGGTAAGACCCATAAACCGACGTTTGTTACAAGTGACAAATTGCAGTTTGCGGAAAATGATGCTTTGGTTTGTTACACACTGTATTTATTGAATGCAAACGTTGGTATCAACCACAATACACCGGAAGAGTGACTTAAGCAAAATGCGAATCTACCACATTAGTGTGGCAAAATATACAGTCAACATTATTATTTACATTTGCTGAGCTTAAAGCCAGCCACTACTAGCCTATCATAGAGGATTTTGACCGTGGCAACCCCCCCCCCCGCCACAAAAAACGCCTTATATCAAGCGAACTGCTAAATCCAGTGACAACTGCTAAACAAAGGCCATATTATAGTAGGGCTAGCCACTATTTGTAACACCACATGTGAAAATAAAATTGTTGTCTGAGAAATTATTTAAGTATGGAGCGCCATGGTAACAACATGTTGCTTTCCCAGGAAAAGTAGTGGCAATACTTATACAGGGTGTCCCAGAAAAAATTACCGAGCGAATTAAATTGAACGTAAGTCGAGAAATAGACATCAGAATCAAAAAATTGAAAATGTAGCGCATAGCCTATTTTGTTGTGCATCACATACGAAAATGATATTTGATTCGGTTGACTGGTTGCGAAGAAATGAACGTTTACATAAAGCGTGCGTCAATGCATTTCATTCCAAGTTTGATCACAGGCGCTTTTTTCACACTCGCTCACCGCTTCCTCAAGTCTGTGTAGCTCATTAAATTTAGTCCACATTATCTATTTTATAATCCGACGGGTGTTGTGTCATTCATGCTTTCACTGAAGATGAATTACAATTTGTCCGAGAAAACTTTAATTTCTGCAATAGGATGCTTTCCAACTTTAATTCTTTATGTTGTGTAAATATGTTATATTTTAACTATCCAAAGAACATTTGAGCCACGAATGACAATGATCAAGTGATTACAGCTTTACGTGTGATTTTTGATACCATGCATCATTAATGTTGACGTTTTAAAAGATTTAATCTTTGCATTACAATTTTTTGGAAATATTCCAAAAACATTAATGTGTGTGATAATTGTTTTAAGCCAGCTGGAATTCTTTATGCAATAATTATTCTTTATGCAACATTAATATCATCATTAACGAAAAAATATATTGACAAGTACCGAGCATCATCTTACATGCAAGATGTCATTTTCAATATCGTGCAGGTTTTCAAATAATTGAACAAAACTTAATTAAGTGTTTTGCAAGAAACAGGATGTTTAAAAAGAACGAAAAGGATTTCACAGAACAAAATATGAAGCCCATTGACAGTTAACCACTAGTGCGCATTGTGTTGAATGATCTTTCTTTCAAACTTGGAATGAAGTGAATTGATGCATGCGTTATGTAATCACTCATTTCTTCGCGATCAGTCAACCGATTCCAGTAAAATTAGCGTATAAGATGCAGAATTAGACGGACTACACGCTGATGTTTAGATTTTTGGATTCTTATGTCTATTTCTCGACTTACGTCCAAATTCATTCGCCCGGTAATTTTTTCTGGGACACCCTGTATACCATTGTACATTGTATAGTTTTAGAAACGCATTCACACCATTGGGGGACCCAGATCAGAAGGCTTCAAAATATAATAGAGTTACAGACAAAGTCCATGTACTTTTGACAAGGGAATATCAAGTATCATCTCACCTGTAGGATAAGCGCCATTTGCCTGACATTCTAATTGACTCTCTTCATTTTCTATGATGTCTGTTGGTCCAGTTATGACAGGTTTGTCTGGTGGACCTGAAAGTTCAAAGTAACAAAAAACAACTAACAAAGTATAGGTGATCTTTGACGAGCATGGATTTTGAGCAGACTACTTTTGCCGCATTTGATTATTATTATTATTATTATTATTATTATTATTATTATTATTATTATTATTATTATTATTATTATTATTATTATTATTATCTGTTTAGAGGTTAATGACTGCGCATCAGTTGTTTTGAGGGTATTGTGAAATATCTAAACACTGCGCTTTGGACCCGAGGGATATTCCGAGGTCTAAAGTAAAATGTTTAGATTTTTCACAATGCCCGACATATTACCGATGCAAAGTTATTAACCTCATCCATAACAGTCATTTAAATCTCTTCACCTTACTAAATAACACCAAATTTTGCTCAAAAGTTGATAAAAATAGATGATTTTTACATCTTCCCTTTCCAAAAATCAATCAGGCTAAAACAAGACGACCAATAACAAAAGTGCGTATCACAGTCTGTGCAAATATGGTAGCGCGCAATCCAAATATGGCAGCCAGTGCGCGCGCAGTTTGTTTACAGTTCATAAGCTTTTGACGGGGTGGTAGGCCTCACGAAGTTTAGCAACATACATCGTGAAAAATAAGTAGTAGACGAAAGCTACCCAATTGTGCCCATTGTGCGTTTAATACTCACCCTGTACTTCAAGCTGAACTTCTATTGAAGCTGGTGGTGATGGAATACTCCCTATACCCGGTACATTTATTACTGCACTGCATTCGATCATCTCCCTATGATATTCACGTACGGGAACAAAGGTAGATATAGATGTTGTATCAAATAGTCTCATGTCATCTGAATTTGGAGCATTTGTGGCTCGATCATTGTCAGCAAGTGTTGTCCTGGTAACTTGGCATTCTGGTTTTGTAGCTTGTATTACGCAGTTCAATGAATGGCTTTCACCTTGTGTAACTCGGATTATTTCACCGGGTGCGTATCCCTCTGGTTCGTTTACGTCATACAGCTTGATACTTGAGTTAGATGGTGGGACTAAAGGAAATACAAATCATCACCCATGTTAACAATTCGACGATGGAAACGTTCACTTTGGGGAAGTTTAATGTTGCTGAGGAATATAGCATCTATCACATACCTTTTGAGTCTCGACGCATTGACCGCTCCGTTCTTGAATTAAAGCCATATTATAACATTTTCAAACAAAATAGATTAGCTTTTCTTTGCCATAAACTGTTAGCTTTTACTGTCAGATATATCCCCTTTTATTTTTGAGCCGAACAACTACGGCAAAGTAAAGAAAATTGGAATTTACTACCAGCGCACATGTCGCCAATACGTACCACTCCTTCGGTCATGTTGTGGTACGACCCTGTGTTGTGTATATCACCGTCCCGCACGCCGTGTACGTACTGTGTGTTATGAACATCGTGTATGCATTCGACTAATCCATCGTAATAATAAAGCGCGTTCCGGCGTTTTATTCAAAATCTCGGATTTTGACAAAACTACAGCACCTAGAGTCTTGATTTTTGCAGGGTATATTGGTTTAATAAAGTACAATTTAATAGTGTAAAAAAAGGAATTTTAAAAATTCAGTGAGGGCGTCTTCCTCAGCAAATGTTATAATATGGCTTTAACAATAATTATGTGAATTACACCTCATTCTTATTCCAATTGCATGAGTCAAATATAAATTATATACGTATAAATAACAATATTGCTCATGTTGCTTGGTACTTCAGATTAAAATCATAGGTTCCAGGTTCGAGTCTCGGCATTTGTGGATATTCTAGGAATTTTCTTGGGTCTATCCACTTTTGCATGCTATTATAGTCTATATGTCAATTTTTAATAAGCATCTCAAAAAAAGTAACTGACCCCCTTAAATAATGGTCATTATTCAAAAAGGGGGCTATTGTTTTGCAGATCTGTAAAATGCGTTGGAAGTAGAATTAATTTCTGCGCATTTTGACACCTCATTTGATACGATAGCCCAGAAAACAATAAAACACCGGTCAATTTAATGTAATGAAATCCAGATTTGATAGGTACACTTACATACAAATTTTTACAAACACTCAGATATCATTGCACAGATTTCCTTCCATTACACTAAAATACAAAATCAATACAATTTACTGCAACTTTCAAATCTTGGGTTACATCGATTTAAATGTACGATGTGACGTCAATATTTAGTTAATTGCTGCAAATGAAGTGTGAAAATGTGCAGGAATAAATTCTGCTTCCAACGCATTTTACAGATTTGTAATACAATCACCCGTTTTTAAATAATGGTGATTAGTTAAGGGGGGTTAGTTACTTTTTTGATATGTTTATGTTCTAGCACGCGATGGGTGCATCTTTCTCTACCTTCAATAGTCAGAATATGGTTAAATGAGTTTAACCCTCCCCCAGATATGACAAATAATTATTGCTTAAGATAAAATGGAATGCAACAGTATTATCTTACCTTGGACATTCAGAATTATATGGCGGTCTATGTTGATATTATCTTCAACTCTGCACCGAAGATTATGTTTAGGCATATCAAAAATAGGAGCAATCGTTACCTACAGGTATAAAAAAGTTGCAAACACATGCAGTTTCGTGAAGCATATGCACCCTGTATAACATCACAAGTACTTTATGGAGGTGGGTTTAACAAACAAGTTTCGAGGGACCACTTTTTTACAAGTTTAAAATACAATCTTGGGAATGTCCCTAAATAATGGTACTAATTCACGCTACAAAGATATCCCTATATCAGCAAATAGGTTCCATGTCTTTAATAGCAAAGTTATGTATTTATTTTGTTATAGGCCAACGTAAAACTTTCAAATTCCACGGAAACTGCCATATGGATGAGTACCTAAGTACCCATAGTATATATTTATAAGCATCACATCCAATGGCACAGCAAAGTCTCTAGTGATGCTCTATTAGGGAACAATCAAATAAACCTATGCTTGATTACCTGTCCCAAAGTATCAGTCAAATCCGAGTCGCCAGAATTTGGTAACGTATGAGGAAATCCATTATCGTGATCAATAAATCTGCCGGCATTTCCATCATGTAATTCCCACTTCATAGACACCATAGTACCAGTATTTGTTGCCAAACACACAAAGGTATGATTGTATGATTGAACAACTAAAACTTCCTGGTTGTCCGTGTATTCCTCATTCAATAGCTCGTTGGATATTTTTACTTCATCGACAGCTTCAAACAAACACACAAACAAACAAACACAAATATAATGCAGATTTAGGGTTTGAAAATGGCGTCGTTCATCTCAAGGACACTGAATTCGACATCCACCCATGATACCATTGTTTGGGTAAATGTTCGGGATAGGATTAGTTTTAGATACGGATTCAGATTGATGATAGTACTGTTGTGGTTAGGTTCAAAACAGAGGATGATTTAAGGAAGCTCCATCATGCACTGCAAACGTGTTTTCACCAGAGTTTCAACTGCCACTTTACTTTTCAAATCCCATTGAATTCTGTGCAAAAGATGTTGTTTAAGAATTGTGCGTGTGTCATTATTACTTGGTCGATTTCATATCTAAAGTGATGTATGCATGAAGAATACTTCACACCTTCTGTAGGTAACATAAAATGTGAAATCGACTAGCATTGTGAATGGGTTTTTATTGTAAATATATCAGTCCAAATTCAAAATTAACCATGCCCGTCAATGCAATGTGCGTGTCATGTTCACTCACACAGCTGTGCTAACCGCAAGTCAACACAGTGGCGTGGTGGGAAGTGCTTAAATCATCCTCTGGGTTCAAAAGGACGGGGCAAAAGGAAGATATAATTATTTGGGAGAGAGGCAGTAACAAAATATTGACATTTGAAGTCACGCGTCCGTTAGAATTTCTTGTTTTTAACTTGAACTGCTGACGTGAGATGTTTTTAACATCATACATATCAAGTCATATCCTGATTTCAAATACAGATAGGTAATTTTCGATGTTTCAACTTACCTGATACTTTGATCACAAGAAAACTGATGTTGTAAAGAAATATAATACTGCAGAATATCTTTGGAATATAACCCCATGCCATTTTGAAGTCAGCACCGAGGAGTACGTCTGGAATAGTTTTGCAGAACCAGTTGATTTTTATCTATGATGGAGCACGTCTCATCATTCCCGTTATTTCCCTTTTGTGGTTGGCAATGTCTTCCATTTTTCATGCAAACAACAAAACAAAATATTTACAGATCGCATACATTTCTTCTTTGAACCTTAAGCAGATGTACAGATGATTACAAAACCCATACATTCCTGCTGTTGAACCCCAACCATGGGCACATATCAAATGTAATTGTCTCGTTTTTATGCTTACAGAACCCATACATTTCGTTTGTTGAACCCTGGCAATGGGCGCATATCAAACATGTCAAATGTAATTGCCTCATTTCTAAGATTGCAGAGCCCATTCCTTTAGGGGCTGTGCAATAATTATGAGCCCCCCCGGGGGGTAAAATTTCCAAACGGCTCGCCAAAAATCGCTTGCCCCCCCACTCTCGGCCTGCCAAAAATTCTTTGCCCCCCCCTCTCGCACATGTTGCGCATGCCAAATTTTTGGGATCCCAATTTGCAAACCTTAAATGGTCTATATACCTGATGCGAGCGCAGCGAGCAGGAAAATTTGCATATTTAAGCGTTTCCGTACTGTTTTCCTAAGCCTTTTTAGAGCGTTTTATTAAAAAGCGCCCCATGAATGTGTGCCAAAAATCGCTTGCCCCCCCTCTCAGCTTGCCAAAATTGCTTGCCCCCCTTTTGGCTCGCCAAAAATTTCTTGCCCCCCCCAATTTTACCCTCCCCCAGGGCTCATAATTATTGCACAGCCCCTTACGAGTGGGGCATATCAATGTATTGGTCTCATTTCTTAGATTACAGAACCCTTACATTTCTGTGGTGAAACCACAGATGGTGAAACCCTAACAATGGGCACATATTAAATACAATCATCTCATTTTGATTTCATATTTCTGGTAGACAGGTGTAATGTTACAATTTAAACACTATATATACATGATTGTCTCATTTCTATGAATACAAGTGTATTTCTTCTGTTGAACTGTAACCATGTTAACCATCCGCAAATATCAAACGTAATTGTATAATTTCTACATCTTGTTCTGCAAAGTATTACCTCGAGTATTACATGATAACCAGAATTAGTGGTATGGTTAGGATAAGTTTAGGGTTTAGCATAGAATTTGGGTTATGATTATGCTTTATGTAAGTATAATTTAATAAACTCCTTCATATATTCTGTTGCATATCAATGGATAACTACAATACTCTCCTTTACAATGGTACCCCATTTGAAACAATGACATTTTTCACGGCTGAGTACACGCCTTGTGAATGTAGTGAGGTCTCAAACAGAATTTGCCAAATTGGGAAATTGGGCATTATTCTGTGCAGCAAGCTGCAATCCCATATCTTCACAATCTGGGACCTAATGCAATCCTCCAAGATGACACCGCTCGCCCCACAGAGCCACGGTAGTCAACGACTACCTACAGATTATGGGAGTAGAACCAAATGGCCTGCCATCAGGCCAGACCAGGGGGCCAGACCTCAACCTGATTGAACACTTGTCGGACCAGCTTGATCGTGCTGTACGTGCCAGAGAAGCCTATATGCAACCACATTGAATGACTTGCGACGAATCCTTGTTGAAGGATGCCAGGTCGGTGAGCAGCATGAGGAGAAGGTGCCTGACTATTGTGGCTGCCTGTGGTTTTTCCACCCGCTATTGAGGTTAGTGGCTAGCGTTTTTTGAGCACAGAATAATGGTCAATTTGGCAGCTTCTGTTTATGACCCCACTACATTCACAAGGCGTGCACTCAGCCGTGAAAAATGTTATTGTTTCAAGTGGGGTGTCACTGTAAAGGGGAGTATTGTAGCTATCCATTAATATGCAACACAATATGATTATGTCACAAATAATTTGAGATACAGATGCTTGAAAAAACTTTCCAAACTTTTGTTGAGGAGTTTATATTGGTGTTCACTACCCAAAAAGTTAAATATAATCTCCTTACTTACGTTTCATTAGGTAGCCTTAGTTCCATCAAGTGAATCACGATCTTGGGTGAACAGGTGTACAATGTTACAAACCACTAATATATGTAATTGTCTCATTTCTATGATTACACATATATTTCTTCTGTTGAACTCTAACCATGGGCAAATATCAAACGTATTGTCTAATTTAGTATACATTTTTTCCGGAACATATTACATTATGCTTACAGTATAAAGATAATAATTAGGGGTATAGTTAGGATATGTAAATAGGGTTATGGTTAAGGCTAGATTTGGGCTACATGTTAGTATTATTGTTCATGTTAGTATTTAACAACAAGTTCAATAGTATAACCTCTTTACTTACGGTATCAAGTAGCCTTTAATTGGTTACATCAAGTGAATCACAATCTCGGGTGAACAGTTTGAACAAACCACTCTACATATGCAATATACACATGATACACGTATTGCTCGATTTTTTCAATTTATATATAGTTCAGACAAAATCGCACGGATCACAAATTTTGAGTTTTATTTCCTTATATTGTGGTTATTTACATTTCTTTGGTAAATCCCCAAAACGTGACAATACAACGTCGAATGATCAAAATTTAGTGGTAGTTAAATTTTTGTGAATTCTATTCTGCGTACTACAATTATTGTAAACTAAAAATATTGGAGTCATGAATACAACCAGTTTTGTTTTATCCATTAACACCATAAACGTTCAGTAATGTGTGAAAGATATTACTAATACTGATTTGTTTTAAATTTACAATATTTTGTGCAGATTGAATTATTTTTACTGGTTTCGAAATGGTATGGATAAGGTCAATATCAGGTTAGCATTGGTTAGCAAACAGAGAGTCCACAGTAGTACTGTAGAACGACACTCTTTGTCATCGAAATGCTTTGTCATGAATTGCTGAACCAGAACATGAATTTGCGATTTCACATGTCCCAGATTTTTACCATGCTAAAGCGCCACTGCGCACAAACAGTATACAAAAGCCATTTCTTAAAGACACTAAAACTAAATAAATTAGTCGATTTCCCTAACTAACAGTAATTTAAATGAAAAAGAGAGCTTTTCAAAAGTAACTAATATTGGCATTGACTTTTCCCTCGAAGCACGCAGATATTGAAAATAGTGGAGTGAGCGTTCATCTGTCAGGCTGTAATGAGGCGTAACAAAGGCAGCGGAAATCGCCTCAAATGAGGAAATATCCAAATTTGTCACTTTTGAAACGCTACCTGTTGATTTAAAAGGGCATTTCGGGATCCACAGCCTCATCCGTCCACTTTTCTCAAAAAAAAAAAAAGTTGAGAATTTTATACTACTGGAAACCTCTGGGTACATAATGTTTATGTACCAAATATTTCTTGATGATTAATTCTTTTAGCAAAAATATCGTCAGTTTTAAATTTCGTTCTGGTATACCAGAACGAAATTACAATACTGGCCTATGGAACAGTGTAATACACATAATCATGCCTAACTCACAAACGCAAAAATTGTGGGGAAAATGTCATAAAAAGAGGATGCTAGGATCACGAAATCCTCCTTTAAAATACGTATAGCTTAGTGGAACAAAGTCACATTGTGCCAAATGAGGTATCCAAGTAGGCAAACAACTCCATAATCTATCGACTACTTCATTTTGTAAATTAGCATCATTGAAAAATGAATTTTATTTCAAGTATTCTGATATTTTTTGTATGCAGTATTGTATCAAAGACATCTCAATGCGCTTTACAATTTACACTACCACTATTCAACTACTACACAAATCATAAAACTAGAACTTTAAAACTTCACATTTGAATAGAGTACAACTGCTGGGAAGACACTAGACAAAGTAACTGGCTTATTTATATACAGCGTTTAAACAATTATTTTGGAAACAATATTAAAATACATTTTACGTGTTTATTATTCTGATTTTAACTCAAGATACAAATATTCAAAATTAATTTATCACTGAAATTGGAAATGATACGAAATTTCGTAATGAATATTTTTAAGTGTCTGTTAACCGAAAGTGTCAAAACTAGCAACTGTTTACAGGTGCATTTTCAAGCTAATAAGTTGTCCATACAAGTTCGTCTTTTGCCGTCAATATATATTTGTATATCTTGTCTACATCCATTTCATTTTAATTAAGATATGCACCACTCAACCATGCAGCTGCCCAGAAACCACACACTTACATAATATGTAATATTTAATATTCTTAATAGCACCAATATAAAAATAAATAATTCAATAACGTCCTTGTATATAAAATAAATGTACAGCTTACTTCAGTTGCAATTCAGTCTCGACCAAGCCCACATTAAGCATAAATGCTTGTTAGGTAAGGTGTCATTTGAGATGTTTGTACTTTGTCTGAATCCTTATGACTGAGCAGAGGAGTACTTTGAGAAGCAAAATTCATTTAAATTTGAGACGCCAAAATAAACTGAAACATGATTATAGATAAAATAAAACCAAATAAATAAATAAATAAATAAATAAATAAATAAATAAATAAATAAATAAATAAATAAATAAATAAATAAATAAATAAATAAATAAATAAATAAATAAATAAATAAATAACATAAATAAAAATTAATGTACCGCGTTAAGGATCCGGATGACAATATCATTTGAAATGGTGGCTATCATGTTTTGTACTGCGTAAGACATTTTAAAAATGCATGGTAAACGTAAATACAGGCTTTGGGTTTTCAAAGACGAAATCTTTTTCTTTTTAAGCACAATATAAATATGTGCTGCATTGTATGGTTTGCTACTGACTATATACAAATTACAACTTTTACATCATATTCGATCTTAATTAATTCTCTATTAATTTGTTAGATTTAGATCCTTAAGTTGTACAACTTTGCGAACTAAACAAGTAGTTTAACAGAGTAAAGTTTCCATTTAGGGCCTATTGTTAATATTGTAAATAGGTGGCCAATCTATTATCTATACTGCTGCGTCAGAAATCACAATGTTCCAACAAATCCGAAGGTCGACTATACCCCACTTTCCCCTACTTATGTGATTTCAGAATGTAATAAGGATTTTTTTCGTTGATGAGTACAAATTATAAAAAACAAAGTATTCAACAGCCTTCAACATTACTCGAACAAATGCCTGCTAATAGCTTTCTGGTGAAATGGTCTCGTTACCATGGAAGCCGTAAATACGGTGATAATATGCAAAATAGAGTCCACTATATAAACACTGTCCACTTTTCGTACAGAAATGGAGAATGATACAAAGAAGTCCAAATGGTATGATATTATGCCTTACGATAATTACATTTTCCTCGCAATTGATGTTGACATTCATGATCGATCAATGTCTAAAAATAAATCGCGGAAGGATATGTCGGAAGGATATTATTAGTTGCTAACGGAAACCAGGTATCGTCAAAAGATACCATTTTCTTAATTTCACAAACACAATACACGATAAATATACCAGTCGAGGAACATTTTGCTGATTGGTAGATAATATTCTGCGGAACTCGTGTGGTCATTATTTTCTAGCAAAATGCGTGAAATTGTACATGTGCAAGCAGGGCAATGTGGGAATCAGATCGGAGCTAAGGTAAGAATATTTGAATTTAGATTAAAATTCATCATATTCGTTTGTTTTATAACCATTGTTTCTCAATATGATTGATAATAGTTATTGTTATATAATATTATGAATGAGGTAGTAAATACTGTTAGATCGTTCATTTGAATATGCATGTCTAATGAGCAGCCTGTTGAACAGTAACTTAGCCAGGATTTTAGTGTGAAGGGGCAAAGCCAAATTTTCGTACCAATTTGTCATTTTTTTCCATTTTTTGTCATTTTAAGGACACTTTACTCTTTGCCGTCCCCCCATTTTATACTTGAAAATTCATGAGGGTGTGTGGGTGTGTGTGGGGGGGGGGGGGGGCATTTGAAGCCGCCCCTTACCTACGCCCCTGCTGTTGAACGTATTATTGAAAGTATTTGGTCTTCCTTTTGTTGTTATTGCCTATTGGTACTGGTGTGTGTATTTTTAATGTTTTTTTCCCCTATTTATGCATAAGTTACTCAAATGTAACGAGTCATTGTTATGAGTATGATTCATACACTCAGCTGCGAAATCTAATAAAAATATACTGGCTGATGGCTGAAACAATATAAGTCATAGATGCGTAGCGCATTTACATTGCAATTCAATGTTTTCTGTTGTAAACGGTAAATACAAACCAGTTGTAAAATGTTACGATATAAAATATTTGCTGTCGCTCCCACTGCCATCCATGTATAACACTAAATCACGAGCAGCTACTGAAGATAGTACTTCGTTTTTCGTTTGGTTTTCTTTTTCTTTATTTTTGTTTATTTATTTATTTATTATTTATTATTTATTTATTTATTTATTGATTGATTGATTGATTTATTTATTTATTTATTTATTTATTTATTTATTTATTTATAAATTTATGAAGTAGTGCACTAAACCAAATATTGTATCATTTAGCTCTAGTTGTTAAAAGTATTGAGTACTATATTTATTTATATTTATTTATTTGATTATTTTACCCAATTATCGATTTATTTATTTGTAGTTTTATATTTTTCACTTGTTTATTTTTCGTTCACATTTTTTAATATGCTTTTTTTCTATTCAACTTTCATTTATATCGTTTATTTATTATCATTCTGCTAATTGTACTTCTTTACATAAAATTATAATTTGTTGTTTTGTTTTCCTCTTTATTTGAATTATTATAATATATTTACAATGCATGTAAGTGTAAGAGACAAAGGAATTGGATGTATATCCAATTCGTAAATGTGTTCCAATTGAATGAATCTGACTTATTGCACTCTTGTCTACCACATGCTAATTAGTCTGCTCTCGCTAATCAACATAAATAAGCAGGATACTTTACTTCGATTACTAAAGTTAAGATCTCAAGGTTGACAGTTCTGCTCATTTTAACAGATTAACATTATAATGTTCCATAAAGTGACTAACCGATACATCTTTAACGCTTTTAACTGAATTCGATATATTGATGGTTTGTCGACAAACTATATGAAGCGAACATAACATTTTGGCTACAGCTGTAGCCGGCCAGGAGTCATGACAAATTTATCATCCACTGTAATTTGTTCTGCTTCATAGCCCATTGCAAAGCTACAACCTGTATTGCCATGACTCAGTTACTCCGATCATTCAGGGCTTCGTAAATTAATTTATCAGAAAACATAGCGTTAAGGGGTATGATAGTGATAGTGACCAGTGTGTAACAAATCAAAACAAAATTTTGTGGGATAGGCTTTTACGACTGGAGTTCATAACAATTGATTTGCACAGCTTTGACTTCTTCAGGACAAAGTACCTTGCCTATTGGTGGCTCTGAAAAGAGACGTTCACTAAAGGCTGTCTCTTGTCAGCAGATACTCGCCTATCTACTGATGTAAAAAATGTAAAAGGGGTTTGGTGGCTCTGAAAAGAGCTGTTCACTGAAGACTGCCCTTTGTCAACAGCGAACAAGGAGACCCCGCCTATCTGCTAATGTTAAAGGTTTGGTGGCTCCGAAAAAGAGATAGACGATGTCTGCTTGTTCTCTGTTGACAAGGGGCAGTCCTCGGTGAATGGCTCTTTTCCGAGCCATCAAATCTTTAACATTAGCAAATTGGCGAGGTCTGCTTGTTCTCTGTTGACAAGAGTCAGTCTTCAGTGAACGACTCTTTTCAGAGCTACCAAACCTTTTACATCAGCAGATACGCGAGATCGGCTTGCTCTCTGTTGACAGTATTTAGTGAACGGCTCTTTTCAGAGCCACCAGTAGGCAAAGAGCGGTCTACGTGTCTCATTCTTAGATACGCTGTCCTGAAGAAGTCAGAGCTACTCTTGACGAAAGCTTGACAGTTCTAAACTTGTCCGACGGCGAATCCGCTAAAAAACTTACCAATTTCGATTTTGTTGGGCGACAAACATCGGTATATGTTCTCTTACCAGATATAAAAGTCATAAAGATAGGGGCGGTCTATATACGGTATCTTAGCAGGACGTGCATGAGTCAATAATCACAGAGGAAACATAAATAAGAAAAATATGGTAATTATAAATAAGCTCAGGCAAACTGGCACTATAATAAAGGAGAGAAGAAATCAGAACCGTTCGGATTCGAAACAGTGCGCACATACGATGACAAAAGTACATGTATATAAAAGTTCGATCGTAAACATATAACATATATTTTATTATGACATGTACTGACCCAAAGCATTTCTTATGTAAGTCATGTTTACATTTCAACAGGGGATAACCTGAAAAATCGCTATGAGACGCCTCAAGTTTACTAAATATTATAGTAATACTACTAATAGGTTTTGCTCTTTCGTGGTACTTTCGTATCCAACCATAGAACCACTTTATAAATAACATACAAAATTAATGAAAATGGTCTGTTTCACGCTAAGTTGTCTTTTGAATTTTCAAACTGATTTGTGATTTGTCTAAAAGATTTTAAAACAACTTGTTGAAGGCTTGAAATGTGGTTGCAAAATACAACAGGTTCATATAATCTTAATCTTCCTAAATAAAATTTAACTTCAAAAGCACTTTCAAGGTATATACGGCAGTAATATAGTAATAGTCGCTGCCAAGCATGCACTGCAGCAAAACACTATAAAGAGTAAGTATACTTTGAACATTTTTGAAAGCCAATTTTGTAATACTTTTTCTTTGTACAGTTCTGGGAAGTGATATGTGATGAACACGGCATCGATCCAACAGGTACCTACCATGGTGACTCTGATCTCCAACTGGAAAGGTCCAATGTTTACTTCAACGAAGCTTCAGGTGGCAAATATGTGCCTCGAGCAGTGCTCGTGGATCTGGAACCAGGGACCATGGACTCTGTCCGTTCTGGACCGTATGGTCAGTCTTTCCGGCCAGATAACTTCGTGTTTGGTCAAAGTGGAGCTGGGAATAACTGGGCTAAAGGTCATTATACTGAAGGAGCTGAATTGGTAGATTCTGTCCTTGATGTGATACGAAAAGAAGCCGAAGGATGCGATTGTCTTCAGGTATGCAAGCAATGGAAAGGGAAAGGTATTCGAAATCTCATTTAAATAGGCAATTCGGGTCCATAACCCCACTGCTCTCAAACAAAGTTGAGATTTGTATACCATTGGAAACCTCTGGCTACATAATGTTTATATACAAAACATTTCTTGCAGATTATTTCGTTTAGCAAAGATATTGTCAAATTAGTATTATATTCTGTTAGTATACCTGCAGAACGAAATTAAACACAGTGGCATGTGGAGAAGGGTAATAGTATACACAATAATCATACACAACTCGCAAACGCGAAATCGGAATCAACCGAATTTGATAAATATGCTTTTTTTCATGGATATCTATAATACTGATAAATGCCATAAAAAGAGGTTGCTAGAATCATAAAAGACCCCTTTAATGTGGGATGCGGTTGATCTGTCATCTGGAGTAGAGTACAACATGTTATCAACACAGTGTATTCCGTATTCTAAACATGAATGTCAAAAATCACATTTGTATGCCTATAGTTGCATGTTCTATTATTTAATAATAGAACATGCAACTATAGGCATACAAATATTTCCTTCACTTGTATCAATTATATTAACAAATAAAAAATTCAAATCAAACATTAATAACGTTACATGTTACTTCTACGTTTTACTCTTCCGTGCAAACACTCTTAAGTCCTAATGTTCTTTATCATCATCTTTTCCCCACAGGGATTCCAATTGACTCATTCTCTTGGAGGCGGTACAGGTTCTGGTATGGGTACTTTACTCATCAGCAAGATTCGTGAGGAATACCCAGACCGTATTATGACCACCTTCAGCGTCGTTCCATCTCCCAAAGTATCTGATACAGTTGTGGAGCCATACAATGCTACGCTGTCTGTCCATCAACTCGTAGAGAATACAGATGAAACCTTCTGCATTGATAACGAAGCTCTCTATGACATCTGCTTCCGTACATTGAAGTTAACTACACCCACTTATGGTGATCTCAACCACCTTGTGTCAGCCACCATGAGTGGAGTCACTACCTGTCTTAGGTTCCCAGGTCAGCTCAATGCCGATTTGCGTAAACTAGCTGTCAACATGGTCCCATTCCCGCGTTTGCATTTCTTTGTTCCAGGATTCGCACCCTTGACAAGTCGCGGTAGTCAGCAATATCGGGCTTTATCGGTACCTGAATTGACGCAGCAACTGTTTGACGCCAAGAATATGATGGCTGCGTGTGATCCGCGTCACGGGCGTTACCTGACGGTAGCTGTAATATTCCGTGGCAGAATGTCCATGAAAGAAGTTGATGAGCAAATGCTGAATGTTCAAAACAAGAACAGCAGTTACTTCGTGGAATGGATCCCCAACAACGTGAAGACCGCTGTCTGCGACATCCCGCCTCGTGGACTCAAAATGTCATCCACGTTTATTGGAAACAGCACAGCCATTCAAGAGCTCTTCAAACGCATCTCTGAGCAGTTTACCGCCATGTTCCGTCGTAAGGCTTTCTTGCATTGGTATACTGGTGAAGGCATGGATGAGATGGAGTTCACTGAGGCTGAGAGTAACATGAATGATCTGGTATCTGAGTATCAGCAGTATCAAGAAGCTACTGCGGAAGATGACGGCGAATATGAAGAAGAAGAAGAAGAAGACGAACAACAAGGGTATGAAGATTAAGCTTAATTATGGTGGAATTATGGAACTATTGTTAAAAATACCACTATTTTAATTTTATTTTTTAATATACTAAAGTGCAATACATTTTTTTTGTTCAATAAAATCAATGTTGATGTTTACACATTTCTATTGCGGACTAAAGCAGGTGCATGATGGGTAATGGTAACAACTATATGATATAAAACTCTGCAAACAACTTTAACGTCACAAATCATACGAACCTCTAGGTATGCAATGGAAGACTTTTTTTTATATATTTTGGTCGGTGACATATTTATCCCAGCAAAGTCATCACGACCATCATCATTATGTCACCTCTGACGACGACGTCATGACTCAACGAAAAATTGGAATATCAGCTTTATGTAACTTTTTGTACAGTATTTTCACGTTAGTCAAGCAGCAAGACAAATCGCGTGCGCTTTTTGTGATAAAGGTCCAGAGTCAGATTGTGGGATAGGCTTTTACGACGGGAATTCATAACAATTAGTAGGTTTTTAGCGGGTTCGCTTGACAGGTCTAAACTTGTCCGACGGCGAACCCGATAAAAACCCACTAATTGTCCAGAGTCAGCTTTAACATCATAAACTGACTTCAACATGCTCAAAGAATAGGAAAAACTTTGATGGCATAACTCAACAGATATAGGCCTAAATCGAAAAGTAAGCGAAAGCTGCATATGTACAAACTTGAAAACAGTTAATGAGGATTTATTTATTAATATTAAAATCATTGTCACTGAAAACAGTTTTCGTTTGCCCAGACATGAGGTAGAAAGGAGTGGGTCGGTAGGTCTGGGTGGTTTTTTTTGTCTTAGATCGTGTTGCAACAAGTGGGGTAAGAGAAAAAATACGACATTCGGCTTATACATTTTGTACTTGTATCAAACTTAAATGTATTTCAACTTTACCATAAAGTTTAATCTCTTTGGCAACAAATTCTTGATAAAGATTCGGTATAAATCACTTCAAAGTGAGTACTTACCTATAACCATTATGATCCACAGCACCACAAAGAATGAAAGCATACAAAAAGTTTGTTGTTTTAATAGCACTAGGAAATAATCATGATAATCATCTCCCTCTTTGATGTAAAACAAGAAATGCTTTACATTCTTTTAGCACAAAAAAACAAACGAACCTTGGTTCTCTGTATTGATGTTGATTGATGGTAAAATATTGTTGGGAGGGCAAAATGGGAAAAATGAAAGCTGTGGTTGCCAGGAATATTAACTTTCAAGTGTCATTTGGAAACATCATTTACTTTCTTTCTAAATCAAAAAAGAAAAACTGAGAAAATGTTTGATGTTTAAAATTTTTTTTTTTGAGTCGGTCGTGCCTTGGCAAACAAACACTTATTTTTTTTTTGCCTAATACAATACTAACGTTAGCTATCATAGGCGGCCTATGACTGTGAATAATAATATTAACTCATGAAGTTACTTCCACTATTGTGGAAGGTATCATTAAAGTCGTAAGAGTATTTTGGACTGGAACGTACAATGTGTTAGGAAAGATATTGTGAAACAGAAAAAAGGCGCGGCAGAAATATAAATCCTACAGCTTCAATTTCTCCTGAGATTAGATCAAAGTCATAATATATAACTTAAATATTAGTGTGTGTATTAATCATATTATTAATTTGTAATGTTGTAATAAAATCGATACGTAATTTCGATATGTCGTGTCTCTTATTTTTTTTGCAAATAATAATATGAAAACATTGTAAAGTCTTATTCAGATTCCCTTTTACAAATTAAGCGTACTGCTAGCCGTCCAGCGCGTATTATTTGCACAAGGTCCAATGCACACGCTTGACGTCGCGCGCGTATACGCGATGATTTGACAGCTTAAAAGCTGTCAAATGAAATCTGAATAAGACTTTACATTACACATATCAATGCTAAATAAGGTGGTGCCATTTTCAGTAGCCTTGAAAATATCTAGAAACTTTTTATCAGTGCAATAAAATATTATACAACACTTACAGGTTTGTTTGGCTATTTTTTGCCTGAGCAGGAATAAGTTCGACGCTTTTGTATTCCGAGGTTGCGATGTGTGTATTATATCGGGATGTGGTGGGGTTGGGGAGGGGGGGTGGGTGCGTGCAGAGGCCACAATCCGTCTTGAAAAGTGTGGGGTGACTGCACTTTGGCTCGACATTTGAAAGGGGCGTGAATTCATTTTTGGATACGCCCCTATTATAATTAGGTAATACTCGACTCACACACATTCCCTATATTAATATGTATACATGTACCACATGTAGTCAATCTGTCTGCTTTATCTGTATTGTGCCCCTTCTTAAGCAAATACGGTAGTTAAACACGATTTCATCAAACATTATAACAATAGCTCTTTTACAGTGTGCAATCATCCCGGGCAATAATTGGGCAATAATAGAGGATGTGCGTGAAATTATTGATTGGCTCCATACAAAGAAATTGAACCGGTGTCCTTCACCGTATAAATCATGGCACAATGCAGTGCATTCAATCAAACGTTGTCGTCAACCTATTTGATCGTATTTGTGCATTTGTTGTGTGTGTGAGACGAGCTGTCGCGGTAGATTGCAATAGCTTGTAATCATGCTTTTGTTGAATGAATTTGAGTACTCCGCCATATTTACGGTATGATACGTCATAATCTAGGTGATTATTTGCATTGGATATCTTGAATACGCTGGTGAGGTTGTGTAATAATCGGATTAATGCCATAACAGTAGGTGAATACAAGTTTTGAATATATCGCGTTGCAAAGCCCCATTCAGTGATCCCAGCGAAAGTGAAAAAAAAATCAAATTGTTACTTTTATAAAAAAATTTAATGACAAAAATTGGCACAAAACCCAAGAAAACGGCAGTATTGACGAAGTTGAAGCCCCATTCAAATACATGTAGCTAATTTATATATACTGTCAGTATATAAATTACAGATTCACGTAAATGCATTATTTTTGTCTTAAATAGGCCTACACGGCTTAGGGCTGAACCACTAGCAGAAGACACCAAGTTGATGTTTTATGACCTTTGACATTCTTTTGTGGCGAGTGACATGGTCAGTTCAATTCACGCCGAGTGTCCTTGACAGGTTTAACTCTGCTTCGGTGGTCATGAAAGAATTCAAAAGATAACCTCTGCCCCAACAATCCCAAGCAATTGTCTGAAACTGCTCTTCGGATGATGTATCATAAGAACTCAGTCGTCAAATGATGATAGTCATATACACCTATCCGACTTCGCCATTACTGCGGTGTCCCCGATGTAAAACTGCGGTGTCCCGAGGTCGGGGGTTCCATCCATTATTTATTGTGTGCTATACAGAATTGTACCCGGGAATTGTACACAACAGTGATATTCAATACACAATCATGAGTATTGAATTACGAATTAAATCTCCCGCTCTGGTACATCTGTGTTGCCGTCAATAGAGGGCCAAATGCAGTAAACGCTTCTCGGATTGGTGTATAATGACCAAAAGTTTATTACTGACTATATCATTGAAGACTGAGTTCCGCAGTCTTGTACAAAATCTGAATTTTGATGATTTTTACGATCGTCCGGATGAAAAAAAATCACTGAATGGGCCGTTAGTTCCCTCCTCTCCTTACACTGGCAATATGGATCAAAGAAAAATAAAGAAAAAAATAAAGAAAACAAGAACAAAAAAGACAAAGAAAAGAAACAATAAAAGAAAAACAAATATGAAAAGTTCGAACAATATTTGGTTTATAAAATTAATGTGACCGTGATGAGGCTCGAACGCACCACCTTCCGATTTAAAGTTCGAAGCGCTAGTGTACCAAATTCTGATGCCTTACCAAGTGAGCTGTGCTCCTGAGATACGAAATAAAAATTAAATAATACACTGTATACCTGCTTGTGTCGGTAATTGATTTGCTCAAATTCCATAATGGTACAGTGCAACAGAGCAAAAATGCCCAAAATTTAAAAGCTATATAATTTATGACCACTATTAATACACTACACATAAAAATACTAATACAAGGGAATTTCAACGTAAGAATCCAAACAATTAAGTACCAACATGCACAGCTTTGTCCTTATATCACATTTGGGTTTTAACAAAATGTTATCAAACCTCTACTGTGATTGGCAGCTGCACAAGGCATCTCTTTGATAGCTGATTATGGCCATCCATTCAGCAAGTGGCTACTAACTGACCTTGACAGGCTTGAATGAGCACTGTCATCTGCTACAAAACCATCACACTCTAGGACCTGGTCACTCCATAATGCTACAGCTACAGGGAGCACAGTACTTTGACAATGGAGTGAAAGACTATTATTATTGATTAGGCGCGGATTTTAAAAGTACAGCTCCTATGCGTGTATAGCAAAAAATTGGAATAGAATGTTTGGAATCATGTAACTAAAGTACTAAATGCATTCTGCAAAATGCGCTCTGACCAATTTATAAAGCATTTCATTAGCTTTAATTTGACATATTGTTTGACATATTTGGAATTATGGTAAATCATTAAATAAAATATTTATTAATTAATCAATTATGTCAATTAATTAAAATTTAATGAAAATATGCATATTTTCTCTGACAGAATTGTAGGATTTGACAAGAGCCATCTTTCTTGTAAGTTTGATTCTTATAACATACCGGTATCGTATTGCGTCCCGTTATAGTTGCAGAAAAAAATACGCGTGCAGGACACACATACGCACACACCCCACACACACCCCCCCAGAGGATCGTACCGTTTTACAATCTTATAACATTCATTGGCGCTAGTAGTAGTAAATTTCAATTTTCTTTGCTTTACCTCACTTGTTCTGCTCAAAATTAAAAGGGGACATATCTAGCTGACAGTAAAAATTTTATGGCAATTATGTTTAACTATTTGCTTAAACAGCACAAAACAGATAAAGCAGACAAATTTACTATACATAGGCCTATACATGTATGGTATCATGCCAGGGACTGTTTAAGAATATAACATTAGATTTATGATATTTACTTCGAGGACTGTTATTTATCAAAAATGTGAAAAATATCAAATTTTAATAATTTGTCATAAAATTTGTATTATATCGTGAATTTCAAACAATGAAATTCATTTGATATCAGAAAGACATTCTTCGTATTCAGAATGCAATTCGATATGTCTGATGTGCTCTCATATCCCACAAAAATACTATCGAAACGCTCAAAACGCTCATTCCAGATCCCTTAATTTGGTTAATTTTCTTTTCTTGTTTTCTTTCTTTATTTTTCTTTGATTTATATTGCCAGGGTAAGGAGAGGGAACTTAAGGCCCATTCAGTGATTTTTTTGATTTTTTTCATCCCGACGATCGTAAAAATCATCAAAATTCAGATTTTGGATACTAGACTGCGGAACTCAGTCTTCAATGATAGTCAGTAATTTTTATATTTTGGACATTATTATGACTATCATTTGAGGACTGAGTTCTTATGATCCGAGGAGCAGTTTCAGACAATTGCTTGGGATTATTGGGGCAGAGGTTATCTTTTGAATTCTTTCATGACCACTGAAGCATAGTCAAACCTGTCAAGGACACTCGGCGTGAATTGAAAGACCATGTCACTCGCCACAAAAGAATGTCAAAGGTCATAAAACACCACTTTTGTGTCTTCTGCTATCTAAAGGCCTATGGCTGATTTTGTACCTTTCGTCATTGTCATAGATGTGCTAACATACTAGTAGCTTGCTAGTGCAGTGGTTCAGCCGAAAACCGTGTGTCTAAGACAAAAAATAATGCATTTACTTGAGTCCGTAATTTATATACCGGTACTGACGGTATATAAATTAGCTACATGTATTTGAATGGGGCTTCAACTTCGTCAATACTGTCGTTTTCCTGTTTTGTTTTTTTGCCATTTGTTTTTCATCAAAAACTTTATAAACGTAACAATTTGATTTTTTTTTTTTTTTTCGCTGGGATCACTGAATGGGACTTTATAGCGCGGATTATTCAAAACTTGTTTTTACCTACTGCTATATAGTATTAATCCGATTATTACATAACTTTTCCAGCGTATTTAAGACATAGGTTATGTAGGGATAAACTGTACATGGGTATAGAGGCCCTGCATGCTTTTATCGATTGGCTCCAAACAAAGGATTTGAACCGGTGTCCTTCACCGTAATCACGGCGCAGTAGCCTACAGTCCATTCAATCAAATGTTGTCAGTGTGCGAGACGAACGATGTATAAATCTGGAGGTCACATCATCACTTATCAAGCTTATTGTAAAAAGTTTGTCCAATGCATATACTGTGTGTATTGTTCCCGGGTATTGTCAATACAGTCAAGCAAACAGGTATTATATTTTGAAAAGGCCGCTATAGTATATTCACAGGGGTGTCTTGAATGGCCAATCATATGGGACATAATCAAATTGCAGATCAAAAATCTCAATCTTTTTGAGAAAAGTGGGGGGGCGGGTGAGGCTGTGGATCACCAAATACCCAGGCTTTAATTAAGTAAAACACTCATCCGGATCAAGAGAAATGTCAGTCCTTTTAAGGTCATATGGTGAATTCCGAAAACATGGACATTTTTGATATTTTAATCGTTATTTATGCTTACTCCAATAGAATTGCATAAAAATTTCAATTACCTTAGATCGACCTAGTTTTTGACTGTATATTTGCTCAAACTGTTTTTCAAACTGTTCCAAATCAACTTATAATGATTTTGTAACAATCACCTTCCCCACCTCCCTCATAAAAGAAAATCAACATTTGGGAGCCTCGCCGTTTGAGTTTTAGAGCCAAAAGAGTGAAAAGACCAAACGTGCGAAGTCTGCAAACTACTAAAATCCAATACACAATGTACTATGTAAATGTAAATACTTAGTTGAGGAACTACGACAGTACTCAAACAAACGGACAAGAGCGTTTCTCTTATTTGTAAAGTGTTTCCTAATATAGCCGAATAATGACTGGATAAAAACATTTTTGACAGAAAAAAAGGGTAATTTTTATTAGAAGGTGGTATGAAACAAACTCGGTTACAATATGTAATTTGAAAGTTTAAAAGAAATTCTATAATTATTAAATTATACAAGTCTAATATTTCTAGAAACACCAGGCGCGCTATTTTTAGAATCAAAACACGAAAACCTGAGAATTAGAGTTTGCTGGTGATGGAAGCTTAAATATTAATCATGTTTTTTGTATAAATCGACCTGTAGAACATCATTTTAATCATGTCATTCCACCCTTCCCATGTTTTGGCTTCTACCGGAACTCAGTGTACTGACAATAAGGACAAGATATCTACGAATCGGGCAAATTTGTCAGTGCCTAAATTGCGAGAAATTCAAGTGTGGGCTACGGGAGAGGCCGTGTTAACACCGGACAGAGCTAGTGTACGAATTGTGGTATCAAGCAAGAAAGAACAGGCCGGTGAAGCAAAAAGCAGTGTTGCTAGAAGATTAGATTACATTGTGCAGACGTTGCACACACACAGTGTTAAGGTAAAATGAAAATTACTTAGAATATATAGAGCAGCGGCCAGGGCATCAATCCGAAGTTCGCGGCGAATCTTTTCCTTCTTAAAGGTCCGTGACCCGATCGACAGCATCATCCCCCCGATATTTTTCATTGTTGATGAGGTTTTGGTATCACATGATAGATACTATTTTTCTCATTACTATCCTGAAATTTGAGTTGACGCTCCAAGTCGATGTATTTCCGGAGAAATCATGAATCACAGCGGTTTTTACAGGTTACCAGTTTGTAAATACTAAAACTTCGTCGGAATTGTGGGGACGGAATTATTGCGAATCATCAGTCTCCTCAACAGCTACTTTGGTTTCGCGTCATACACATTCTGTGAAAAAAGCGAACCACACTAACTGCTGAGGAGACGGTACGCCGTATATAATTATACAATTCCAAGTCAAGATGGACGATGTGGACGATTTAGCTCAATCGACTAGCGCGTTGTGTTTTACCCGAAAGATTCCCGGTTCAAAATACGGTATCGGAAGTTTTTTTTTCCTCTCCATTGTTAACCCAAAGTTTTTTATATTCATTTGAAATGTACATATTGCAAGGGGAAATATATTTTGTTTCCTTTTTTTCTGAAACGGAACGAAAAAAACAAATATTTTCCGTTCAATACGGGCCGGGCATTGTACAGCATTGTCGTCATACGAACGGGAATTGTTGTTGTTGCTTGCCTGCCCATAATGCACTTCACGTATACCAAGTTATTGGATTGCAAATTTGGCTATTTATTCACATTTACGCTGAAAATGCTCTCGTTTTTCACAAAGCAGCATAAAGGGGCAATATTTGATATTATTATGTAATTTTAAAGACAATCCATATCCAAAACCAATAGGGTTACCCCCTTTAAGTTTAGACCACCCTCGCTATTCTCTTGGTCGGGCTGACGTTACAAAGGGGAAATAGCCTTGTAAAACCAGTGTGCGCATGTGCAGTTCCCCTTTCTCGAGCTGGTTATGCGCACGCTTGTGCAAAGGCCAAAGCTAAAGGGACGAAGGGGACAATTATGTTCCCGGATGTCCGACTGAGTGAATATTATAGGGACTAAAATAATTATTACTTTTGCATCAAGGTTTACTTTTGCATCAAGGTTAAACAGTTGCCAAACACTTTGAAGTCAAGGTTTAATGTATTGGAAGGCATGAAGGAGGGCTGGCTTCGATAAATGAGGGAAATTATGGGGATGGGGTAAAAAACAAGATTAAAACAACTTTTGAAAATAGGTGAAAATGGCTATTCTGCTGGGAAGTTTTTGTCTCAAAAAATAGTTAAAAAATTATCGGAAAAGCAAGAAACATACCTTCATAAAAATCAGCATCACTTCCGTCACATAAAAAGATGATCAGATGAGTGGAAAGTGGCAAAGAATAATGTGAAAAGAGGGAATTTTTTAAAGAAAAATACATCATGTTTTATGAGAAATTCGCCATCTTTATGCAAAATTGCGTCATGCAGTAAAGTACTGTCAAACACGCTTGAAAATGCTTGATACGCGAGTGTAAATCACTGTCAAAGTGAGCGTACATCAAGCGCTCGTGCGACGCGAAAGTTTTGGAGTTTGCATCACCGGTTTTGCATTCAGCTTTTTTACATCAAAAGTTGCGATAAAAACATGGATTTTGGAACAAAATAAAGCTTGTTTGATGAAATTAAAGGTATGTTTGTATAGCTAAGAACATGTTTAACCTTGATGCGAAAGTTAAATTTGATAAATTCGTAATTTTAACCTTATATATCTCGGGTGGTCTAAAAGAAAAGAATCAAAAGATCTCCCTGAAATTAATTGTCAGTCGTTGGAAAATGTTACAAAATGGGTGCCAAATGAAAGCATTTGGTGGACACTTTTTAAAAATTTTTTACAATATTAAATTTTTGTATTAAAAATGTTTAGAAAAATTGAAAAATGTATAAATGTTCAATGAAGGCCCAATTGCATGATTGAAGCAGAAGTTCTAGTCACGTGCCTGTACTTTTTGTCAAGGGAGGGGAGCAAAGAAAACAAAATTACCCAGTGAGCATTATTAGAAATTTAAAAAAATCTTTATGCAAATCGCACCACAATATCTGTGATCGCAATTAAATTACCATCATGAATGTTTTTCCCCAATTTCCCTCATTCAAAGACTTTCCAACATGTCATGCCGTAAAACCTTGTCTATATCATATAGCCTCTATAGAAAAATTATCAAATTCGTGGACATCGTGGAACATTCAACTACGCTTGTTACTCCGCGACTAATCATGCTAACTACACGCGCGTACAACGCTACTCTACGCGTCCATATTAGCGAGGCTATAGATCTGCGTACAACTGCTTACTACGCACAGCCACGCAAAGAGTATGTTCCACGATGTCCACGAATTTGATAATTTTTCTACATGTATAGTGTTTTTGATGAACAGTAAATTAATCCGAGACAGCCGTAAACAAGCCAATCAATAGATTGGTCTTACAATAGTATTGTTTGCATGCTTGTATCGGTAATTAATTTGCTCAAAGTCCATAATATAATTTTGTCGATGGATGGCGTCTGGATTAATTTAGCTTTCATCAAAAGCACTCTACTTGTAGACGAAGTTTTACAGTACCGGTACCTGTATTTTAAACGTTTTTGGCAAGAAAATGCTGATACAAAAATTAATTTAACTAGTCTACATGTAGATTCAAAAAACTAAGTACATATAGCCTTAGAACAGTTTAATTGAATGCCACTAATTTATTGTTTTGCATTTCAATTTTTTAATGTTAAATTGCTTTATAATTTGTGTGCCACGCAGGAAGGTGACGTGACAATTACCAAGTTCATCCAGCGGCTAGAGGGCGTTTACAACATGGAAGCAGAAGTGGGTGTGGTCTTTGTAGACTTTGACAAGTGTCAGGCTGTGTGTAATTTTCTGGTGGAAAAGCTTGATGAATCAGTGCTGGTGTCACAACCAAATTACTTTCATAGCTCTCATGGTCTAGAAGGGGTTAGGTAGGTTTAAATGACATAGGTTTACGAATTGGGGGGGGGGGGGCTCAGCTCCCTCAATAATTTTTGTGCGGGGGCTGGAGTACCTTTCAGCCCTCCCCACAATAATCCTAGGTGAAGTTAAAAATTGTGATAAAATAAAGGGAAAATGGTGTATATTTTGCCAAATTTTCTGACTGCAAGGGGACAAACCCACCTCGCACACACACCCCAGTGTGCCCCACAATCTTCCTAAGCATGCGCCAATGCATGTCCAGCATTATATAATTTTAGAGGATATTACTACAATTCAGTGGAATTCTCATTACCAGTCCAGTACTTATATCAACACCAAATACCATGCTCTAAAAGGCTTTTGTTACTACATGAAAATTGCACCCACCTTTTGAATAATAATTGAAAAGCATGATGTTGAAAATTAACTGAAGGGTGGACTTCGACTTGCATCATGGACTGAATGTGACGAATTATGCACATGACATCCACAGTCACATTCCTTCTTTGAAGCTGCATGTATTTTGTTTTTTTATCACAGGCGTGTCACAAGCGGGGGGCCCTTACAGCTTTGCTCACTCTGATTTCTGGGATCGTAACTTTTTTTGGGTGCCCCATTTTGTGTTACCTAACCTCTAAACACCAAGGCAGATGCTATCATTTTACTCATATCCGGTATAAAACCCAATAGGTTTTGCTGTGAACACAGTGAACAGGAATTTGTCATTTTATCTATTACCGATTCTATTTCTATTTTAAAAACAACTTAAGGGGGTACTACACCCCTGCCCAATTTTGTGCTTATTTTTACATTTTTCTCAAAAATTATAGCGCATTGGTGACAAGTAAGATGTATATTATAGGGGCAAGGACTACAACTGCTGCACTGGAAATTTTATTTCAGCATAGACAACAGTTGTGGAGTTACAGTCAAAAATGAGGGATCAATAAATCAATAACTACTTGCCTTGAGTTGCTGAATTTTCAGTGCAGTAGTTGTAGTCCTTGCCTCTATAATATACATATCTTACTTGTCACCATTGCGCTATAATTTTTGAAAAAAAAAAAAAAATAGGCACAAAATTGGCCAGGGGTGTAGTACCTCCTTAAGTTTTAGATCATTCCAAAGTATAACATTTATTTGGCACATGCTTAATGTTGTTGTATTCCAACTCTTTTCTGTTTTCTACAGGAGACAAGCATGTCTCAATGCAGTACAGAATGCCAGACAAAAAGCCCTGGAGGTTGCCAGACTTCTACGTCAGGGTCTCGGAAGACCCCTCACCATACGAGAAGACCAGTCACATGAGTGGGAAGGACCTACCCCATCGCAGCAAGACTCGGCGGCAGGCAATGAGGGGCCCATGACATTACAACAAAAAATTGCCAATGCCACTGTGACTGTTAGTGCAAAAGTATTCGCTAGTTTTGAACTTGTTTCTCGAGATAAGAGCAAACAACAGCAAAGAACTTGATGAAAAATGAATGCCCTGCTATGTATATATCAGGCATGAGAATGTTCCTGCCCAAGCAGGAATTCCTCAGTGCTTTTTTGTTGTCAAAATTTCCGCATTTTTATTTATTTTTAGCCCGTTTTGGAAAGTTTTGCCACATTTTACGCACTATTTCCTGCTTTTTCAGAATTTTCCTGTTTTGTTATGGAAATCTATTCTCATGCCTGATATATGATTTTAAGTATTTTTATTATTTAAAGAAATTATATTTATTTTAATATCATGACGATGTGATGCAATTAAGCTAAGCAAGCTAGATATTGATCACATATTCAATTTTGACTTTCCTTAAGGGATGGGGTATGAGCGTTTGACAGTATTTATTGTGGGACATTAGAGCACATCAGACATATCAAATTGCATTCTGAATACGAAGAATGTCCTTCTGATATCAAATAATTTTGATTTTTTGAAATTCCCAATGTAATATACGTTTTATGGCAAATGATTAGAAATTGATATTTTTGATATTTAACACAGTGTTCTTAATTAACCGGTTAATTATAAATGGCGGTTAATTAACCGGTTAATTAACCGGTTAATTAAAGTTAATTAACCGGTAAGATTGCTTAATTATGGTTGGAAATATAAATCCGAGCTTGGAATTCAATATGCCATCATACTGAAGAACATTGTGCAAGCATTTAACATGAGCAGATGAAGTGTGCTTGTCCACCTTTAGCTTTAAAACATTCCATTTTAAAATTTTAAAATTATTTTCATATAAACTTGTAACGTCAGTTCACCCGGTTAAAAAAAATTCATTCATTGACACAGGTGCACAATGACACTGTAAGTCTGTAACTCACATAAATTTTTTATTTTATCAACTTTTTATTTATTGGTTGAAACAATCCTGGGCAAAAATGGTATAATCTGCTCACTCTGCTGTGGATTTTTGGGTACTTGTACAACAGGTGGTGGGGTGGCGTTCTGCCTGGTTGAATGTGTACGGGGATGTGCCACAGTTTTGGAATACCTTTTCAGCAATTTTGGTATATCTATGGGTAAGGTGCAAAAAGCGCCGAAAATGTGCGCATTTTGGGTCATATCAATTTGTAAGTGCTCTTTAGCAATGTCATATTTCATTGAACCGTATGACAAAACAGGCAAAACTAGTAACTTTTTGCACAAGATTTAGAGAATTGGCCATTGTATGACAAAAAATTTGAAGAATATTGTAAGGAACACTTGAAGTTTTGACTTTTAAAACCTACAATTTGGTCAAAAAATGTGCTTGGATAGGTAGTTTTCAACAGATTTACAACATTCGCCTTGCTATAACAAACATTGAATTGTGTTATCTGTTGACCTAAATGGGGAAAAGAAGACAAAAAGTAAAATTGAAAAAAAAAATATTAATAATGCAAATCCAAACTTTTTGGGGAGAGAATTCATGCATTTTGGAAAAAAAGGGCAAATTACGCATTTTAGAAAACTGGCGCGCGTATTTTGCTCTCAAAAAATCGCACACTTTCCCTATGCTTATCTATGGGTGGGTTTTCAGTGGAGACCAATGCTCCTAAAAGTGCCCAATTAGAGCAAATGTGGGTGCTTTTTGTGAAATATTGGTACACTGAAGCAAAGAATAGGTTTCGAGAAAGTTAGCATCCAAAAGTCTGCATGGCACATCCCCTTACCAAATTTGTCAAAGAACCATCCCCCATGGATTTGTACATGTGCTGATTTGTGCTCATGCCTCATAGACCATGATATAGTCTGCATACAGTCTATGATGTGCTGCATGACACTCTAGGACTAGAGAACAAGAAGAAGAATACTATTTTAATATTTCCAGGTATTTTAATAATTGAGGTTAATTAACCGACTAAGAACACTGATTTAACAGTACTCGAAGTAAACTTTATAAATCTGATGATTTATACTTAAAGTGTATGTAGGTGGGATGAAAAGCCGACGATCAACTTTGAAAATTTTGACCTTTCGTATTGAAGATATGGATTTTTTCCCCCAAAACACCAAAAAAAATTACACTTTAAGAATACATGTATATCATTAGATTTATAAAATTTACTTCGAGGACTATTATATATCAAAAATGTGAAAAATATCAAATTTTAATAATTTGTCATAAAATTTGTATTATATCGTGAATTTCAAAAATGAAAATTATTTGATATCAGAAAGACATTCTTCGTATTCAGAATGCAATTCGATATGTCTGATGTGCTCTCATGTCCCACAAAAATACTGTCGAAATGCTCATTCCAAATCCCTTAAGTACCGTACATAATTATGTGTGAGATGTTGTATTCATTGTGCATCCCGGTGGTGTAGCGTTAGTCATCCTATTGGGGGCATGTGACAAAATAGTTCACACACATAGCGTGATTTTGCACTGCATAAATTGGTTGGTTAAATTTAAGGGTGGTCTTAACCCTGGCATTATGGAAACTTTTGAGCCTCAACTGCTAAATTATTGGTCTAAAGTATATAAAAGTATACATTTTTAGAATGGCAAAGACTTGATGAATTATTCTTTGCTCAAGGTCAAATTTGGGCAAAAAATGCTCATTTTTGGAGAAATTACCCCAAAATACATCAGACCAACAATTTAGCAGAATGAGCCAAAAAGTTTCCATAATTTCAGGGTTAAGACCACCCAAGAGAATAGAATCTTGTTATACTTGTAAAATGAGGAGCTCAATTGTGATGGAGGTACTACACCCCTGATAAATTTTGTGACTAATTTTGCATTTCTCAAAAAATAACAACACACTGTTTACACATTCCTGCCCAAAACTGTCTCTTCTTGTTGTCCACATTGTTGTGATTGCAACAGGATAAGCATCATTCTGATGACAGAAGACATATATTTGGCAGGTGAATCTTGATGGGAGTGTAATATTCTTTTGAGAACAAAAGAAACAGAAAACAATTATTAGGTATTAAAATGAATCTGATAAGCTTTATTGGACACTATAATACAAATCACATTAGAATGTATTTTCCCAGAAAAAGTAATATAATAGACAACTTTGTGATTGTGGTCTTTTGTGCAAAACATTCCCACTTCAGTCAAGCAGTAGATTCTAATCACATCAGATTTGTACTACCATATATATGTATTCTTTTGTATGGCTTTTAAATATATGTGTAAATAAACTTTCATACCATAATAATATTATGTATTGTGATACAGATTGTGTTAGTGTAATTAGTAGTTATGTCTGCCTTTGGGGACATATGTAACATGATCAGGGGGAATGAGAAACTGAAAACCCCATGTTGATATGACTTTTCTTTGTGAAGTTACATCAATCGCTGAAAACAATATAAAACAAAAGAATTTTAATACTTTCTTTGCCAATATCTCAAAATCAATATTAGCGACATCCAACTCATTTCCCTTGATCGTGTCACATATTAGAACTAAAAATAATTAAATAATTATAATTTTATCTGGATAGTCTATTACTTTATTAGAATGTTTACATTGTTAATTGGTCTGCATCAGGTGTTTTTCAAAGGGTCGATGGTCAGTTCTAACTTCTAGACAGGACGTTTTGGCCAATATGTTCCCAGCGTGACTAGGTCTAATAACACTCTCATACAACAATGTTTTGTAATGTCCTACAAATGACCTAATTTAAAGGATACCGCCAATATCAGGTCTCACACAGTATAAGTTCCCGTAGCAACAGTGGCGTAGCTGCCGGGGAGGGGCCCTGGGAAAAATTGCCTATTTGGGCCCCCGCCCCTAGTGCAAGGAAAAAGGAGGAGAGAGAGAAAAAAAGAGAGGAGAGGAGGGGCAGAGAGATGGGGAATCCATACGATATGCAATACCATACGATTATTATAAATAAGCCTGGTAAAAATTGTCTATTTGGGCCCTGCCCCCCCCCAAGCGCAGGGAAATTTGGTGGGCTTGCCCCCTGGAAAAAATCCCGTAGCAACCAATACTAGAGCGGTTCTCGACTTGCGCGGTTCTCGACGCAAAGCGTCGGCCGCAATGCCTCCACCTTGAGGCGTATCATTTTAACCGGTGATGACCCCTGGGTGACCTTGGGTGACCTTGGATGACCCTCGAATGACCTTCTAAAAATTTGACTCTAAATGTTGACTGTACCCACCAAGTTTCATGCCCATATGACAGTTTTTAGTAACTTGACCTCGGATGACCCAAAAATGACCTTCCAAAATTTTGGCTCTAAATGTTGACTGTACCCACCAAGTTTTATGCCCATATGACAATTTTTAGTAATTTGACCTCAGATGACCCCTGGGTGACCTTGGCTGACCCTGAAATGACCTTCAAAAAATTGGCACTAAATGTTGACTGTACTCACCCAGTTTCATGCCCATATGGCAGTTTTTGCTAATTTGACCTCAGATGACCCCTGGATGACCTCGGGTGACCTTGAACCACTGACCAATACAAACTTGTTCTGTCTAGGGTCAAGATGCACCCACCCACCAAGTTTGAGGAACGTGCGACCCCTAGTCTCCGAGAAAATGGTATTTTGATTCTTACGCATAAATTATGCAAATTAGGTACTTAATTACCATATTTTGTGCTGAAAATCTAATCAGGTCAAGAACCTCTGGCCCCGCTACTCCCCACCAAGTTACGTCACTGTAACCCATACGGATCTCCAGATAATCTGTTCACAAGGTTTTTTTGCTTGATACGCATCAAATATGCATAAATTATGCAAATTAGGTACTTAATTAGCATATTTTGCGCTGAAAATCTAATCAGTTTGAGAACATCTGGCCACACTACTTCCCACCAAGTTACGCCACTGTACCCCATACGGATCTCCAGATAATCTGTTCACAAAGTATTTTGCTTATTACGCATATTACGCATAAATTATGCAAATTAGGTACTTAATTACCATATTTTGCGACGAAAACCTCCTATAATTTGAAGACCCCCAATGACCATCCCTCCACCAACTTGCATCACTGTACGTCTTACCAGTTCTGAGAAATTGCACTCGCAAGCTCGGACGGACAGAGAGACAGACAGAGAGACAGACGGACAACCAGGAAACATAATACCTCCGGTGGAGGCATAAAAATCAAAATGCATGATACCGCACTTGTTTCAAAAGAAATCGAATTACCTAGCCATGTTGAGATTCAGCAACATTTTAATGGCCAAATACTCCCCAGATTAAGTAGTAGACAGCAGTCTGGTCAGTTACCGATTGATGAACTATGTAATTTCACACCAAATAATTTGCAACTTTTCAAATCGCACCAAATTCAAAATTAATTTGGTATCATAGTGTAGCTGACCGTATTTGGTATCATAGTGTAGCTGACCGTATTTGGTATCATAGTGTAGCTGACCGTATTTGGTATCATAGTGTAGCTGACCGTTTTCCTCGCGTTATCACTATAGTATCAGTTTTGCTTGACCACACAATCAAGTGAGAACTTTCTTTTTTTGATTTTTGATGTATATCCATTTCTGACATTTCATAGCTCCGACCTATTCGGCAGAGGCTCAGTTTACAAACACTTAAAATTAATGAATGTTACATTTGATTCTTCACATAAAGCCAGATTTAGGGGTGTGACCTAAATGACGACCTTATCTTCCCACTTTACCATGTCAAAATGCAGATTTGGTATTAGGTGAAAGTTCAAAAATATTGTACTTTGGTGGTTACCATCCCAGAAGTCATCTACTGTGGGATACTCTTTTGCTTTGGGAATCTAAACTGCATGCTGGAAGAATTAAGCTCAAAACTTGGAACAGAATGCATACCTGCCAACTGTCCCTATTTAATAGGGGTTGTCCCTATTTTTATGGAAACAAAGCATAAAAGAGAGCGATTTTACCATGTGTCCCTATTTTTGCAAAACTGACTATAGAAATGTACAGGAAATTCGGGAATGTCCATATTTTCCAGGAATTTCTCCCATTTGTCCCTATTTGCGAGGTTTTAGGGTTGGCAGGTATGAGAATATACGAGTGGTATGAGAATGTTTGGGCGATTGGTCTCAAAGTGAGCTAAAAAACACTGTGTGTGCTCTTAATGTGAGGTAGAAAACACTGTGTTTCAGACCAGCCTCCTTTAAAATCAAACATGTTGAAAAAACGTCCTCGTGAAACAAGCCTGTGCTAAATTCCATATACTGCTCCAAAAAAGTATCCTTACACTTGGAAAAATAATCACAATTTCAAAACTGAACCATATTGGAGTAAATTTTGTTTTTAATAGATGCACTATCTATAGAGGCTGTCAGCCTTTCGTCATCTTGTGGGTACAAATGATACGTGTGTGCATGCGTCGGACACTGCGCGCAGGCGCAGGGCGCAGCTTGCCACGCAGCTGTTATCGCGCATCGACACGGTGATTTTGCTGTTCACGCATGGAGATCGAACGACCATCGCAGCGTGTATCCACAAGATGGCGGCATATGACGTCACGCTGACGGCCTCTATTCCGGCACATTATGACACCCCATTGAATCCAATAAGACTTCAAGAAGCAAAGTTACAAGCATTTGATTAGACAAAGGTCCAGTTTTAAAAGTGACAAACTGGCCTATTCAAAACTCCACGGACTAGACATCTGGTATGAGAGTGGTAAATGGCTAATTTGTGTGTGCCTTTAACCCGGGGGGCCTTTAATTTAAAACACAAGGAACAAAAGAAAAATGAACCAAAAGAGCTGACAAATAAAGCTTCATTGAACTTTAAAGAAACTGTGTTGTCTCTTTAAATTTGTTGCGCTTGATGGAATCTTTTTGCACCTTGTATACATGTAGGTCCTTTTGTCACTTTTAAAACTGGACCTTCATCTATTCAATTGCTTGTCTATTTACTTCAGTCTATTGCTCGTCTACTTCCTGTAAGGTCACATTGGATTCAATGTGGTGTCATAATGTGCCGGATTAGATAGTGCATTTACCCCAATATGGTTCAGTTTTGAAATTGTGATTATTTTTCCAGGTGTAAGGATAATTTTTCTGGTGAAACATCTAGCCAAAATCAGCAACCCAAAACTTGCATTTTCATGTTACTTCATTCAGATGGTTATTTCAAAAACCATTTCTTCCTATGGTAGACAATGGACTGTAATCTGAACATTTCTGTTGTAAAAGAGAGGCTTCCGATCATATAAGGTATGATTTCTTGGGCTGTTTCATGATTTTTTAGTCTCCCTGTAGAAAAGTATGGGATTTTTTTTCATTATTGTTAACCATTCATTTATTTTTGTAATCACACACCTGAAATTAATGGAGTGGTGGCAAGGCCATCATCACCTAGAAAATTATATGGGAAGCTTAATCGAAGTAATCTTCAATCTCAATATTTGGATCCAGCAGATCTTCCCCGTACCTACTCAGATCTAGTCCATTTAGTATTAGATTTTCAAATGTCTCTTCAAGATCCGTATCCCCAATTAATATTGCTCCATACATTTTACCATTACACAGTATCACTTTGACGAATTCTCTATCGTCACTGACCCTAAGAAGTATTTCATACTCGTTTCCTAAGTCTTGTGCATTGTATTTCCCAAGAAGCACAACTTTGTACCCAAAAAACTTTGTAACATGTGCAAAAAGTTCAAAACAAAAATCCTGTGATATCGATTCGCCAGTAGCATCTGCAACCATACATTTAGCAGCATACGCCCCCATTTGCCGTGCCTGGGACCAGAGGCGCATTTGCATCCAGTGTGTGGCGGGTTCCCACGATGCAGTGCATACATCGCCAGCTGCGTATATGTGTTCAATATTAGTCCTCATGTGATCGTCCACTTTCATACCCTTATCATCTGCGAGGTCCAAGTTAATTTGGTTTTGAAACAATGCTGTGTTGGGAGTGACACCAGTTGCGCTGACCACAAAGTCACATCCGTATGTTTTCCCATTGGTAAGATGCACATAAACTGGCCATTCTGTTGCAGGTTTTTCAGATGAGGTTGTGCTAGAAGGGACACAATCTGCTGTTTTGTTGCTTGATTTGAATTCACTTGGTGTCCACACACTTTTAACCTGTTGAAATAAAAGACACAAAAGAAAAACAATTTGCCGAGTTAAGAATGAGAACATGCTGTAATTGTTCTCTTAACATGATATGATGAGCCTTGCTCATTTTCCCTGAACAAAATATGTTCAATATCAACCCATGCTTAGCCAGTCTATTCCCACAAGGAAAACAAACAAAACCTGTACAAAGCAATAGAAAGCCATTTGCTTTAATGAGGTGATGCATCATGTTACAAATGATTCTAGGATTCTTCTCTGGGTCTTGGGTTCCCTGGTGACCAGCTGGTACTAGCCGATGGACATGGGGGAAAAGTTGACTTGTGCATGTACAGGTTTCTGCCAGCCAGGACTTTGAAAAAGGCTTGACATTGGCAACATTCGCCGTTTGTGGAACCATGGGCAGGGAAATGTACCTCGGAATGAACAGTGTTTTGGATGGAAGGAAAAGAAATGGCTCCTCACCACAAAATTCACTACCATGGATGATACAGATAATACACTATATAGGCCCTGACCAAATTAATCTTATAGGTGACGTAAAAACAACCACCTTGTTTCACACATGAACAGACCTTTTAAGAAGAGCTGCTCGGTCAATACTATTTCGTGGTTTGGTTTTTGTGTTGCAAATGGCCCTAAAAAATTTCAAAATCTGTTCAAAAGTTGCCAAGCCTTTCACTTATTCACACATGTTGTTTTAATCAAAATCAATCCACTTTTGCCATAAAATACATTAAAAAAATATCCCCATGCAAAATCGGGATCATTCCGGCGCAACGGTTTTATCGCCTTACCTCGGATTGATATTCCACATGGACTTGATGTGAACCCCGTGCTTGACCCTTCATGTCAAGCCCAGTATTCCAATCGGGACCAAGAGCACCGCCTTTTGTTGGCTGTGTCCTTCTTGCTGCCTCCAAATCTGCAACTGTATACAAAAAATATATGCCCAAGTTGTCAATCATCTACAATGAAAGATTCTGAAACCACTTATATTTCAAATTCGTTCTCAAAAATGGAAATAATTTGGATACAATTCACTAAAATCTATTCAATTTGGGACAATTGATAAAATATATTCCAACACCATTATGCCCTGGTACCAAGTGCCTTTGTTGTACCAAATGCACAACTTACATCAAAATTTATTTTTAAAATTCATTGTTGCTGCAAAAAAGGAGGATTTCAGTAAACCAGATAAGAATGCAAAAACATTTCTTTCACATATAGGTTAATTAATCAAATAAATTGCGACACCAAATGTGTACCAGGTACCTCTGTTGTAAGTACAGTAAATGCATATGGACACATAAATTCACAATCTCAATTCAAGGTAAGTGTAATATACAAGTTAAATTTATTAAGAAATTTATAGTTACTGCAAAAAATGAGGAAATATTTTAGTATTAACAAGAATAAAAACCACAAACCTTCATATTTATGTCTCTTTAGAGGTCCTTGAGCAGGCTCTTTATCTTTCACAAGATGTGGTAAGAAGAACTCAGCAGCACCAGCATCTACAAATGTACTGCTAATTGATGTGTCTTTGATGACCCATACCACCTCACAGCCTTCAATCTCATACACCAGCTCTGTTGCTATGCCGCCATTGCCAACGACCACCACCCGCTTGGCTCCTGTTAATTTCTTCTGAAAAGTGGCAACACTTTCAGTGTCTCGTATACCCAATACAAGTGGATTATCTTTGCAAATGAGTTTCGGGATGCCACCTGTACATACACAAAGCTTTTTATATTGGATTTTCAAACCACTTTGCGTTGTTATTTTGCAATTTGTTGAATCTATTTCTGTCACCATATCCTGGACCACTCTGACATTTTGACATCGTGTCTGAAGGGCAGCAGCTGGTCTTTCTTCAACCTCAAACTCTTCCAAAACATAGGAGATCTAAAATAATGATAGATGAGGATCATGAGGTATGAATTAATTAAGATATGAACAAGTTTTAAAATCACAATTTTTGACAGTTGGACAATTTCTGTCCAAATTGAAAGGTTCAGACAGAAATCTTCAGAATCCATGCAGTGTACACAGTAAAGTAGGTTGCATCATGAGCCCCCTATTTTTCAAAAGCATCCATGATTTTTGTGCCTAGCATAGTTAGTAGTGTTCCGCGATCTCATTGAATTTTGGTGAAATCCAACATCATTCTATCTTGGTCCACCTCAAGCTTGAGGCATAAAAACAAATTCAGAATTCAAATTTGACTAGTGCAGTTGGCACACATGAAGACTAGGTAAAAATTTAAGTGCTGACTATGTGGGCTTACGATGTACTAGTGTGTTACACTACAGAAGCTAATTATCCCTTAAAAATGGAACTTTATGATAAAAATTTGTGATAAATCATCCATAATCAAGCCATGATCTAACCATAAGACTTCCCAGTGACCGGGATGTTACCTATTGCCGAGTACCCCTGACAAAACATGAAAGAAAAACGTGCCCGTCTGACAAAAAAAATGAAAGAGAAAATCAGGAGGGCAAAGGAAAAGAAAAGGAGCCCCTTTTCTACCAAACTTCAGCCCGATCATGGGCCAAAATAGTGTAAAATACCAAATTTGTCCATGCTACGCGTGCACATCATCCCAATAAAGACTTTTTTGGAAGCTCGAAGACATACAGTCTCTATGTATTCTATGATTTTTCATCTGTGCCCCCGAAATGTTATTTTGCTATGCCCCTGAGCCATCTGGATATGCTGAAAAGGAAAAGACACTCTGAATAAGGACGAGGGGCCTATTCACTCAACAACATCTTTGACCAACTCATCACACCCTCTACGGTGCATCCTGTTGCCTATAAAAGGAAGCAGTCAGATGTGATGAGTTGCCAGTCTGATGAAACCACTAGTGCAGTGGTGAAATGTCACCAACATGTGAGTAGTCAACATCATTTTTCACTGGAATTGTTCAAAAAGAACCATACTTAAAGCCATAATGTAGGACTTTTTGGCACATTTGTAATGTTTACACAATGTCCAAACTTACACCTACCATTAACAATAGGAATTAGCCAAATTTGTTGTGTTTGCAACAGAAAAAGCTATGTATAAATCCCTATAGAGCTACAGTTAGCAGCCAAGATAGTGAGGTTTCTTTCATTTTTACCCCCTTATTTGGCTTAAATAACCAGAAAACCTTCCTGACAATATGTTACTAATATTATTTCATTATGTTTGGCAACAAATAAATTTTTTTTGAAATTTGACTTAAATCATACATTATGGCTTTAATCACTTGTAGCAGATAGTGCACCCATTGATACATTTGTGTACATACATACCTGATTAAAATTCGTCACTGTCTTGATAAGTGGTGATGCCGATATTAATGTAATCTCTTCTTCAGGACATAAATCTGACAAAGTCTCTGTACATGTCACACCAGCTATGCCCCCTCCCACTACTATGAGGCCTGGTGGGGAGTCTAATCTTGCCATTTGTGCTTCGGCTGGCTTCTCAACTCCTGCGGTGGTTGAATCTGCAGTTGCCATTTTACAGTTTTTCAAGGTTCAGTTCACGGATCTGTAATGTACAAAATATCATACATATTGTTAGAAATAAGACAGGTCCTTATGTCAATAGCCACCAAAATTGATAACAACGTGTCCATAGATTTACAGACCTAATTTTCCTAAAATTCACCATTTCCCCCGAATAGTGGGATTTTTGATGAGGGAGGAGCAAAGCCAAAGTATGCTACATTCCTTTTTGTTTGGGCTTGTACAAATTGATGAGAGCCCATAGATTGTCAGACCGAAGGCAGGGTTCCCACGTTCCTTGAATTTGAAAACACCTTTTCAAGGCCTTAAAAAAGTCCTGAAAATTTGCACAAGGTCCTTGAAAGTCCTTGAAAATTGGAATGTTACCGGAAGTATAATTTTGATAAAATTTGGGAAGTGGAGAGGAGCTGTTACTGTCGTTAATATGTGTCGCATGGAGAGCCGCATCGTGATTTGTGTGTTGCGGCAAGTCTTTAAAAATCATGCTTTTGGACCTTGAAAAGACCTTGAATTTTAAAGGCTTCAAGGTGCGGGAACCCTGTTAAGGGCCTTGACCATAATTTCTGGGTTATTCTAACATTAATCATTATGTACACAGTTGTACAGCCCACAGCCCAATTTACCAAAAACAAAAAATGTTGATTGGATTTTTTTAATCCCAATTTTTGACAAATTCTCTGACTCAGTGGGGGGGGCGGTACACACCCAAAAATTACCAAAGAGTTGTACTTGCCTTAAAGCAGGCCATAATTTGTTTTTATGAGCGGCCCTCTTTTAAAAACTGGATCTGTCCCTGTCTTGAAGAGAGTGAAGACAAGTCCTGACAAGGTCCTACATGCATATCGGGCCGAGTAATATTGCTTTTGTGTTAAACTGGTGTGCTCAGATTAGACTATGAAAATGGATCATTAGCTTCCAATTGGACACCTCAAAAAAGGACAAGGTTGTTTTTCATTATTATTATTATATCATTATTCAATATTCATTATTTCATACCTTCTTAGATAGCAAGAACCGATCAGAGCAAGCATTAGAAAAATGCAAACCATCATTGATTGTGTATGCAGGGGCGTGTACTACGCACAATGCTTTCGGACGCATTAATTTTTCTTGCGGTTTGGTGTGTTACATTAATATTTGCTTGTATTTTCCAAAACTTTAGTGACAATTTTGTTCAAAATATCAAAAATCCTTGCATTTTTTGCTTGTGTGTGAAATATGTTAATATACGTATTACTTTTTGCTGAGAAACTGTACAAAATAATGCACTTGTACTGAGATATTGCTGCGCTGGGGCTCGTGCATTAGAAGCATCAACAGCGCATACAATTTCACTCCCAACAAATGTACACATTTATTAAAAACCTATTTAAACCATTTAATTTGCACACAAGTCCAAGTTGTTGTATTTCTTAAAACATACTTTGATCTGAAGTATTTAAAAATCATGTTGGATTATTTAATAAAAGAAGTCAAGTATTATTAGGATTTTGTAAATGAGAATATGATGAGAGAATACTTCATTATTGAGTCTACTACCCTGTTTTCCTGTCTTATTTCTTTATTTACTTCATGCCTCATACATGTACATGTATGAAACAACACAATGGCACCTGTTACATAAACACATCAAAAGAAATAAGTCCCCCTCTGAAAATTTCGTCATAACATCGTAAAGTAAAACTTTGTACCAATAAAATTTACTTAGAAATAATTATAAGATTATTTACTAAATGTTTTGTGAAAATGAAAGATGTCCATGACTTCATGGCTGAATGAACCCAAATTGAAGACAAAAACTGCCCTTTCCAAAAGTCACAAAGTAGGCCTATGCTTGTTAACTGCAAGGCGTATTGGGACAAGGAATGGAACTGGCCATCTTACAACTCACTGTGCTGAACTCTGCACCAAGGGGATTTGCATGGCTGAATGATCAAGAATCGATACACATTACAGTAAATGTTCACTGGTGAGAATTTTAAACTGCACTCAAACACATGGGGTTTTCCATTAGTAACAAGCCATGAATCAACTTTTGTGACAAGCATATAGGCCTACTTTGTGACTTTTGAAAAGGGCAGTTTTTGCCTTCAATTTAGGCTCATTCAGCCCTGAAGTCATGGAAATCTCTCATTTTCACACAGCACTTAGTAAACAGTCATATAATTATTTCAAAGTTAGTTTTATTGGTACAAAATGAAAACCTTATAATGTTATTACGACATATTCAGAGGGGGACTTATTTCTTTTGATGTGTTTATACAATGTACAAGTTTACAAACAACATATCAAAAGCCTGTGAATGAAAACAAAAGCAGTACCTTAAGGTGGTACTACAGTACACCCCCTGATAAATTTTGTGAATAATTTTGCATTTTTCTCAAAACATAACTGGTCGCATGTCATAAGTTGGGTATGCTAAAAGGGTGGAGGGATTACACTTTTCTGAAAATTGCGATACAAATTTGATTGGCTTTCCGCAACCCCATATCCTACAACAGTGGTTGATACCTCATTTTAAGCCTAATTTTATACTCTTTCAGTCTACTGAAGCATATAATTATACATTATTCAGTAAAAATATCACATCAGTTGAAATGAAAAATGCCAGGGGTGGAGGAGCAGGCGGATGTGGAGCAGGCGGATGCGGGAGTGTGCAATAGGGCCTATATGTGAAAATTCACATGTCAGCATGTCAAAACTACTGGTTACTTTTTCAAATCTAGTGAGGGTATGATGTATTGACAGCTTTGCATGTTGAATTTGTACAACTAGAACAATTACTGACTACTTAAGGTGGTACTACACCCCCTGATCAATTTTGTGACTAATTTTGCATTTTTCTCAAAAAACACACTGGTAAAAAAAGTAATGTACAGGGGCAAGGAATCCAATTACTTCACTGAAATTTCAGTGATTCAAGACAAGTGGTTCATTATAAATGTTAAGAAATGAGGTACATTCTAGCGGTACCTCTTTTCTTATCATAAAAAATGTACCGCTAATGTGTTGAGTCACTGAAATTCCAGTGTAGTAACTGGATTCCTTGCTCCTATAATATGTATAACTTTTGTTACCATCAGTTTGTTATTATTTTTTGAGAAAAATGCAAAAATAGTTACAAATTTATCAAGGGGTGTAGTACCACCTTAAAGGGTTATATGTTCCATTTTTTCATTTTTATTTTCATTTTTATTTTCATTTTTAATGAAATCCTAGTTGAATTTCAGTATTTTTAGCAACATGCTAATGTACATTTCTCTTCTTGATATTCATTTCCTCAATAATAGAATAACCGTCTTGCTAATTACTTGTAAAAAGGTCATTGACCTTTACAATTTAAATAAAATACGTACAATTATTTTAATTAGTTAATTTGAAGCATTGATGTATTGAGAACATATCCTCCAAATCTGATGACATTCTTGCATAACATAAAAATTTTACAGTCATTTTTGTAATTGAGGTCCGATTTGAGAAAATTGCATTTGAAAATTGAGATTTACATAGAAGCCTGTGTATTAATTAATTAGTAATTAAGCATTATCTCAAAAATTAAGCATGTGTTATGGTTAAAAATGGTGTTAATTATTAGAGGTTGTCAATACATACAACATATCAAAAAATACATTTTTTGTCATTTTTGACCATGTAATGGAAATTGTACCCAACTTATGACATGCGACCAACTACACACTAGTAACAAAAGTTATGTGTATAGGGGCAAAGAATCCAATTACTTCACTGAAATTTCAGTGATTCAAGACAAGTGGTATAAAAATGAGGTACATTCTAGCGGTACCTCTTTTCTCATCATAAATAACATACCGCTTGTCTTGAGTCACTGAAATTGCAGTGTAGAAACTGGATTCCTTGCCCCTATAATATACATAACTGTTGTTAGCAGAGTGTTATTATTTTTTGTGAAAAATGCAAAAATAGTCACAAATTTATCATGGGGTGTAGTACCACCTTAACATTGTGTCTGACAGATTTACAAGTTTACTTATGATTTGATTTTAAGTCTGATCATGTGGACTCATAACATTTTGCAAATATCCTTTTACAAATTAAGCATACTGATGACCATCCAGCGCATATTATTTTCTACAAGGGCCTCTGCACAAGCTTGACGTAGCGCGCATACATGTGCGCGATGGTTTAGGTTAGCATTTAAAAAAAAAGGAACCTTGCAACAGATTATTCTTCAGAAAATGACACATATATTGAGACATTCTCCTTTCCTTTGTCAACAGATGCAAGCCATTCGACATTCAGGAAGGTACCAAGTAAAATAGGCTTAGTTACAGGATCTGGGGTCCATTTCACTAAACTTTACGAAGCTTTGCGAGACAAAAATTGGTCGTAACTTAAGACGAGTCGTAACATCCATTTCACTGAACTTACTTACGAACGGTACCCTTCGTAAGTAATATGAATTTACTACAGGGACCCTTCGTAAAGTTACCTCTAGTATTGGGTATTCGTAACTTTACGAATGGTTACTTGAGTTACGAAGTCGAAGGGTTAAAAGTTTAGTGAAATGGACCCCAAGAATACTAAACATGAGATGGCCTTAGGCTCCAAAGATAAGCCCTAGGTACAATATCAGTATATGATCACAGCCACTGCCTAATGGGAAATATATTCTCTTGTATTTTAAATGTTTGTTTTTTTTGTCTGTTTTCCAGATTTTGTCCTTAGGGTTTATTTGTTCTTTAAAAGTGTATTACATGTACTTGATGTCGCTGATATGCTAATTTCCTGAATAAACGTTGACAAGGGAAGGTGTCCAATTGGGTGTCTTCTGAACAGTAAAATCTCATTAGGTCTCCAATTAAAACATTATTGTTCGCAACATGCACCCATATATCTTCAGAAGTTTTAATCTAAAAGTTGTTACTAAGGTGCCTACTCCATCTTGACTTCACTTTTCTTCACATGTGATTCACAATCACAAGGCGTCTGAACTAACCCAAGTTTGCGCTTGTCAAAAGTAAATTCTGGAAACTGTAAAGCTCGGGTATCTAATGTATCGAATGTCTTGTCTTCATCCACATGTCCAATTACCATTGTAGGCCTATCACTATCAAAGTCACAGATAACACTGTATACTTGACCATATCTATTAATCAGGTACCAGTTATTATCATTCTCAACAAAGAATGAATCTTCATCTAATGTGGTATCAACCAAGATATCTATTAATTCATTGGTAGCTGGTTTATACAGAGCAACTACAACATCCACGTATCCATGATGACCATGATGACTGCCATCAGGATTGGGACCTGCTTTGTATTGCTTCGCTTTGACGAATATCTGTCCTGTTGGTAGTAAAATAATATATGGTGAATAAAGCAACATGTCCTCTACAAGAATTTCCCATGATTTGCTGCGAATACCGAATCGCTGAATCATACTCTTGGGCGTATCAATTTCAACTTCACCAATCAAATATATGTATTCTTTTATTTGCACCATTCTAGGATAGGTCAATAATTCAGGCATTGGTTGAAGCAAGATCCATTCATTCGTCTCAGACTTGTACCAGAAAAAGTTATTTTTCTTAACCCATTTCTGATTTTCACTTTCTTCACCATCTGGCGCATCATATTCAACATCAACTGCAGCATACAATTGATTCTCATTGCTGACAAACAAACTTAAATTCTCGTCTAAATACGGAGTGGGAACAGTAATATCAGCCAACTTAGTCATCTTATAACATGCTGTTTTAGTTTCGCATTTTAATAAAATTATGGGAGCAATGCTGCTGATAACATCATAGTCTTTTGCCAATCTAGCTGTGATAGTGTTTCTAGTAGCAAACAACTCTGGATGACTTTTGATCAATGGTGGTGAAGCCGTATCCATGGTAACACTCAACTTGATAACCTCCTCCACCATCACCTTACACTGGGGTATGGCTAGCAACTCATCACCAAGGATACTGTGGAGTCTGTCAACTGGTACCAGACCAAGATGTATCTTCTTCAGGAGGTCAACTACATGGACTTTGCGCTGCTCCCAATCATACTTGAGCCATGTTACTGTTCCTTGCAGAATCTGTTCTTCAGTCATGTTGTCTGTCTCGATTTCTTCATCACTCAGAATCTCTTGTATGACACTTTCTGAACAATGTTCCAAAAACTCTTTGGATTGAACACACTTGGAGAAGTTCTGTATAAGGTAACTTCTATACAATTGTGCAACATCTGTAAGACTGCCATGATTACTTGTAATCGACCATATCTCATAACAGTCTTCAATTGTGAAACTATCCTTGACTTCTCTCAGATATTCAGCACATAAATCCATTGCTTCAGGTATCACCATGTAACAAGCCATTTGGAGAATACCTGTGACAGTTTGTAAGGAGAGAATGAAGTATCCTGTATAAGCAAAGTCCAAGATTTGGGCAAAGCTTTCTTCAGTTCCAGGAACAGTTATCTCGCTCAATGTACTTTCTTGAAACCCTGATGAGAACATTCCTTGGAAGTAGTCACTTGTACAGCTTAGAACTGCTTTGTGAGCAGGAAATCTTTGATCACCAACAATGATGTTGACATCACAGAAGGCTGCCTGATGTCTCAACTGGTTAAGTCCTGATGACAGACGAGACAAGTGTGACTGATTCCCCACACGTTGTACACACTGATATTGCTTGAATGCGGCCATCTTGTTCTCTCAAAGTCAAATTGGTAGCAGCACAATATACATGTACAGTGTAGGACTTGGCAAACTAAAATCAGATATAGGCTGTAACAAAAAAGAAATTACAATTTGGACAAAATATTTCAAAAAGTGTTACTTGTTTGGTGTTTATTTTTTTTCTTCCCATACAGAGATAAATTCTTTAGTACTATAGTAAGAATTCCAATTGAATGAACGCAGCTTTTAACAGCTGCACTCGATCCAACCGCGATCGTATATTGCGTATTTCAAACTACAACGCGAACGCACGACCTTGGATACAATGCTATCCAATCACGAGTGCGTTGGCATGGTTGGATTCACTTCCGCGTTACTCACGCACAATCGCACACGCTGGCGTACATCGCGCAGTGTACGCAAAAATTTGTCACGCTATTGAAAGCTGCGTTCATTCAATTGGAATTCCCACTATAAATACATGTAAGCTTTCTTCTTGATGTTCTATTATATCACTAGTACGTATGTACATTCTAGTTTGTTCGCGTTATAATTGGTGGATGCATGATTAACCATATAAAGCTAACATACATTTTTAAGAGTGTATACCAACTACAATTCATAACATTATTGAGCCCCTCCATTCCACTAGTAACACCTGCACAAAAGTAAGGGTCGCTCCAAAGTCCAGATAGATGGAACGTAAATAATATATAGGCCTATGCATGTATGTTAATTTTCTTACATTTTTTTAATTGTCTTTTTCTTTGTGCCTTTTTTTTGCCTATATACATAAAGATTATACCTCAATATCATAATTGCCAGCTTTGGTCTAAGTGTGCAGATCATGCCCCATACATGTATAAAACAACACCAATGTTACATGCTATACAAAGTTTACAAACAATAAAAGCTTGGTGATGGAAATTTCGGAAAACCAGTGATTTGACCTTGTGTCTGACAAATGTTACTTGTGATTTGATTTGAAGTCTGATCATGCGGACTCATTATAATATTTTGCAGATTTCAATTTACAAATTAAGTGCACTGCTAACCATCCAGTGCATATTATTTTCCACAAGGTCCTATTCACAAGCTTGACGTTGCGCATATTATCGTATATACATGTATGTGATTGTTATACCGCTTCAAAGGAACCTTGCAACAGATTATACCTCAGAAAATGGCACATTGACAAGACATTCTCCTCTCATTTGTTAACAGATGCAAGCAATTAGACATTCAGGAAGGAACTCTAGACAGGAGCTAGCCTTGGGCTCCAAAGATAAGCCCTACATCAGTTTGTGATCGCACCCACTGCCCTGCCATTTTGATGGGTTATTCAGTCCTTCTCAGTAATTCTGGTTTATTTTGTTTGTTATATATCCTCTTATATTTTGCTAATGTGTTTTTCTTTGTGTGTGTTACGGTACCCAGTATTAATGAGAGAATGATTTCAATCTATTCAACCAGATTAATCCACATACCTTGGAGCAACCAACGTTGCGGTCAGTACCACTGACCTTCAGCTGGGTTGCGATGACGTCACCCTGTGATGTCATTGGGTGAGGTAGAGTTTGGATGGTTCTGTCCCAGGCGTGTGAGAGGTTGTTTCTGAGTCCTCCACCACGGTTGAAGGATCGTTGTTCTGCTCGCACCCAGATGGCTTCTTTAACTCCCTGTTCGTACCACCGTGCTTCGCAGTCGAGGACTTCGACGTCCTCTAGGTCCACCTTGTGTTTGCTGGCTTTTAGGTGTGTGTAAACTGCTGACTCTGCAGGCCCGAACTAGAGCCTTGATGTTAATGTAGCCATTTCTTAAGTGGCTGGGATGTTTCTCCAATGTAAGTGTCAGTACAGTTGAAACTCTCCGCGCACTGAATACCATACACAAGTCCTGGGACAGAACCATCCAAACTCTACCTCGCCAAATGATGTCACAGGGTGACGTCATCAGGACTCAAGGTGTTTATTAACATCACAACCCAGCTCAAGGTCAGTGGTACTGACCGCAACGTTGGTTGCTCCAAGGTATGTGGATTAATATGGTTGAATAGATTGAAATCATTCTCTCATTGTATGATTCCCAGATGATTGAGAGTATTCACAAAAAGTTACCCAGTATTAATCTGGACAACTCTGTTATCTAGATTTTGTCCTCAGGGTTTAGTTTACTTTATGTTGCTGGTATACTTTGTAATTTGCTGAATAAAGTTTGATAAGGGAAGGCGCCCAATTGGGTACGATAAGTGTTATTAGTGCACCGCTTAGGGTGGGGGTAATAATTTTTAATTGGGGACCTAGCAAAACAAAAGTGTTCAAAATGTCTTCTGAACAGTAAAATCTCATATATATCTTTATCGTAAGTAATTGGATGCCTTGCCTAACATTCATAAGTTTTAATCTAAATGGCTGTACTGCTACTGAGGTGCCTACTCCAGCTTTACTTCTCTTTTCTTCACATGTGATTCACAACCACAAGGCACTTGAATCAACCCAAGTTTGCGCTTGTCAAAAGTAAATTCTGGATTAAACTGCTCTCTCATATCTAATTTCTCAAACATGTCTTCAACAACATCATCTCCAATTACAATTGCAGGCTTATCACCATCAAGCTCATCACAGATAACTATATTTACTTTGTCTTTGCCTTCACCTCTAGTAACCAGGTAGCAGTTATTATCATGCTCCACAAAGAATGAATCTTCATCTAATGTGGTATCAACTGAGACCTCCAGTAATTCATTGGTAGCTGGTTTATACAGAGCAACTACAACAGCCCAGTATCCATATCCATAATGCCTGCCATCAGTATTATTGGGACCTGATCTATAATATTTCTGCGCTTTGACTAATATCTGTCCCGTTGGTAGTGAAATAGCATACGGTGTAAGAAGCAATGAGTCCTCTACAAGAATTTCCCATGATTTGCTGCGAATATTGAATCGTTGAATCATACTCTTGGACGTGTCAATTTTAACTTCACCGATCAAATATATGTATTCTTTTATTTGCACCATTCTAGGATAGGTCAATAATTCAGGCATTGGTGGAAGCAAGATCCATTCATTTGTCTCAGACTTGTACTGGAAAAAGTTATTTTCCTTATTCCATTTCTGATTTCCACTTTCTTCACCACCTGGTTCATCAAAATACTCAACATCAATTGCAGCATACAGCTGATTTTCATTGCTGACAAATACCCTATACACACTTAATTTCTCGGCAGAATATGGAAATCGATTAGGAATATCAGCCACCTTAGTCATCTTATAACATGCTGTTTCAGTTTCACATTTTAATAAAACTATGGTACCAGTGCTGGCATCATCATAGTCTTCTTCCAATCTAGCTGTGATAGTGTTTCTAGTAGCAAACAACTCTGAGTGACTTTTGATCAATGGCGGTGAAGCCGTATCCATAGTAACACTCAACTTGACAACCTCCTCCACCATCACCTTACACTCGGGTATGGCTAGTAACTCATCACCAAGGATACTGTGGAGTCTGTCAACTGGTACCAGACCAAGACGTATCTTCTTCAGGAGGTCAACTACATTGACTTTGCGCTGCTCCCAATCATGCTTCAGCCATGTTGCTGTTCCTTGCAGAATCTGTTCTTCAGTCGTGTCGTCTGTCTCGATATCTTCATCACTGAGAATCTCGAGTATCATACTTTCTGAACAATGTTCCAGAAACTCTTTGGATTGAACACACTTGGAGAAGTTCTGTATAAGGTAACGTCTATACAATCGTGCAACATCTGTAAGACTGCTATGATTGCTTGTAATGGTCCATATCTCATAACAGTCTTCAATTGTGAAACTATCTTTGACTTCTCTCAGATATTCAGCACATAAATCCATTGCTTCAGGTATCACCATGTAACAAGCCATTTGGAGAATACCTGTGACAGTTCGTAAGGAGAGAGTGAAGTATCCTGTATAAGCAAAGTCCAAGATTTGGGCGAAGCTTTCTTCTGTTCCAGGAACAGTTATCTCACTCATTGTGCTTTCTTGAAACCCTGAAGAGAACATTCCTTGGAAGTAGTCACTTGCACAGCTTAGGACTGCTTTGTGAGCAGGAAATCTTTGATTGCCAACAATGATGTTGACATCACAGAATGCTGCCTGTTGTCTCAACTGGTTAAGTCCTGAAGATAGACGAGACAAGTGTGACTGATTCCCCATACGTTGTACACACTGATCTTGCTTGAATGCGGCCATCTTGTTCTCTCAAAGTCAAATTGGTAGCAGCACAATATACATGTACAGTGTAGGACTTGGCAAACTAAAATCAGATATAGGCTGTAACAAAAAAGAAATTAAAATTTGGAAAAAATATTTCAAAAAGTGAATTGTTTGACCAGTGTTTATTTTTACTTCCTATACAGACTTACAGATAGAGGTAAATTCTTTTTTACATTTTACATGTAGATCATCATACATGTAAGTAGGGATGTCCAATTCGCTGTCAACACATTTGTGCTGCTAGAACAGTTTACAATACAATACAATACAACTGAAATTTATAAAGCGCCTAAAACCAAACAATTGATAAACACTTAAATCAAATAAAATTACAGTCCATAGGCAACATTAAACAAATGGCATTTCAAGAGTCTTTTTGAAAATGAGAAGAGAGTTTGCATTTAAAGCACGGTCTGCAAATGAACTGCACTGTATGGCGAGTTCTAGGTTCGAACAGTAATGGTGCAGAGGAGGAACGTAACGGCCTGCGGTCAGTCTGTATTTGGAGCATGCTAGGAAGATATTCTGGAGCCTGTTGGTGGAGAGATTTGTATGTTAGAACCATGATCTTAAAGTCAATTCTTTGCTTTTCCAGGCAACCAATGCAAGTTGATGAGATCGTCAGAGATGGGGTCGTATTTTCGCTTTCTGGTGATCAACCTACATTGTAGCTGCAGTGCGTTGAATGTTCTGGAATCTTTTGAGGAGATTGTTGTTGATACCTGCTAATAAACTGTTGCAATAATCAAGTCTAGATGTGACTAAGGTGTGAACAGCTAATTTGGTACTACATCCCTAGCCAATTTTTTGCTTATTTTTGCATTTTTCTCCAAAATTATAGCGCATTGGTGACGAGTAAGATATGTATTACAGGAGCAAGGACTACAACTACTGCACTGAAAATTCAGCAACTCAAGGCAAGTAGTTATTGATTTATTGATCAAATATTGGTTTTCCCTCATTTTTGACTGTAACTCCACAACTGTTGTCTGTGCTGAAATAAAAATTTCCAGTGTAGCAGTTGTAGTCCTTGCCCCTAATATACATGTATCTTACTTGTCACCAATGCTCTATAATTTTTGAGAAAAATGCAAAAATAGGCACGAAATTGGGCAGGGGTGTAGTACCCCCTTAAGGGTGTAAATCCTATTGACACGGCATAAGGCTAAGCCAGTCTCTGTGTACAAACGGCGTACACACAAGACTGGCAAGCGAGTCTAGTTTTCAAATGATAGTAATAACATATAGGGCATTTCGTCATCAAAAGAGGAAATACTCCTTTAAAAATGATGCATGACAATGACATGAAATTGATGAATGATCTAGACCGAATAAGGGGCTGTGCAATAATTATTAGCCCCCCGCTAAACGGCTCGCGCAAAAATCGCTTGCCCCCCCCTCTCGCCCGCCAAAAATTCTTTGCCCCCCCCCCTTGAACATGCCAAATTGCAAAGCTTAAATGGTCTAGATGTATGATGCGAGCGCAACGAGCAGGAAAATTTGCACATTTAATTAGCCATATTACAAGTATATTAAACATTTAACTGTAAAAATAGATTAGTACCGTATTTATTTTCCATAAAATGTTAGCTTTTACTATCAGATATGTCCCCTTTTAATTTTGAGCCGAACAAGTGAGGTACGGTAATAGAAAATTGGAATTTACTACTACTAGCACCCATGCATGTTACTCTCGCGGTTGTATGTAATACGGTAGGCCCAGGGGTGTAGCCAGCTTTCTTGGTCAGGGGGGGCATAATAAAATTTTGGGGGAACAGACGAAAAAAATGGCAGTTGCATCATACAATACATAGACACTGTATGTCTTCGAGCTTCCCGAAAAGGGCCTTATTGGGATGATGTGCGCGCGTAGCGCGAAAAAAAATGGTATTTTACACTATATTCGACCATTATCCGGCTAAAAAAAGGGCTTTATTGTTACAATGTGCGCGCGTAGCGCGGAAAACTTTTGTATTTTACACTATTTTGGCCCTGAATTTTGCTAGAAAAGGGCTCCTTGCCCTTTTCTTTTCCTTTGACCTCCTGATTTTCTCTTTCATTTTTTTTGTCAGAGGGGCACTTTTTCTCTCATTTTTGTCAGGACTCTGCCCCCCTGCCCCCCCCCCCGCTGGCTACGCTACTGGGTAGGCCCTACTATCCTCTGGGTGTGTTTGTATGCATATCCCGCACGCCGTGTACGTAGGCCCCCTACTGTGCATGCGTGTTCGACTAATATTTCCATCGTAATAATAAAACAGATATTGACAAAACTGCAGCACCCAAACATCAAAAGTCTTGATTTTTGCAGAGTATCTTTAAAAACTAAAGTACATAATACAATCGTGTAAAAACCAGAATTTAAAAAAAAAAAGGGCGTTCTCCTCAGCAAATGTTATAATATGGCTTTAAGCTTTTCCGTACTGTTTTCCTAAGCCTTTTAGAGCGTTTTATTAAAAGGTGCCTCATGAATGCGTGCCAAAATCGCTTGTTCTCTCGGCTTGCCAAAAATGGCTTGCCCCACCCCCCCCCCTTTGGGCTCGCCAAAAATTTCTTGCCCCCCCCCCCCATTTTACCCTCCCCCGGCTCATAATTATTGCACAGCCCTAATCAGTCACAAATCCTGACATTCAATCATCATCTAGGTAACCTAGGCAAACCTTAGTTAACACATTTACTAGTCAGCGAATTCGCCGAGACCGGGGCCCCAACTAGCTCGAGATACTCTAGCTAAAATACAGGTTTACATTTACTATCTTACATTATCTTGCTGTATTTCAGCTAGAGCTCCAAACGACAAGCTTCCGGGTTTTTTGGAGAACAGTACGTAAGATGAAGAAGAAACCCGCCTCGGAGCCCGCCCTACTCATTATTTCATTGTACTTATTGCAATTTGCCTCCACATTACGTAATCAACACAAAGCTTTTGTGAGGATTATGAGTTGATAAGAAATTGACAGTGGAGGATACGAAGGACACGCCGATTGTTAGTTGTCAATCATGAAATGCCGCAACGTATTAAAATTTTACTGCATGGCATTCCGCAAACACCAAGACAAATTATGCCGTATTTTTCCAAAGATCATCTCATATGAAGTAAGCTGAATGCGATCTGTAAACATTCTGATCGCTTTTGATCACCTATTATCGGCGAATTTGCTTGAAAACACGTGAGTTCATGTTGTGTAAACATAATTAGCATAGACACAAATGAAATTACGATGCAATACAATGCAATTTGAATGCGCAGTAGATCTATAGAAATAACGTTGCCCGGTTTTATGCAGAATTAGACCCTGTCTGGCCCCAACACAATGCATATTACATAGAAATTTGAATTTTTTTCGAGAATAGGTGGGTGAAGGAAACCTACATACATATGTTTTCTATACTTCACTTGACCCAAATATATGATTTTTATGGTGATAATCAAGTCGCACATGGAATTTTAGAGGGATTTTGATAGAAGTTCCATTAAAAAAAGCTGCCAGCGCCATGAGACTAAGATCTAGAAACACCCCCGAAATGCCGTTTTGGGGAATTTTGCTAGCTGAATCTTTTTGATGAAAGTCAATCTTTGACAAGATGTAACTTTGCTACGGAAAGTGCTATGAAAAAAAGGTTTTCAGTTTTGGCTTAGTTTACTCAAGGGCTTTAATTTGATATATAAAACGATGCAATTTGATGGCAAATTTGAATTCACCTAGTATACCTACATCATCATGATGCATGATCAATTTGAATCCAGAGAAGACTGAGTTCCGCCGTCTAGTCATGCTACTTGCTAGTCGACATTGCCAAACACTTAATTTTACTTACATTTAATTCTTCTATTCAACCTCATGTAACAGACCAAATAATGCTGTATATTTAATATGACGGTATTAGTATCAAAACCACTAGCACTTGCATCATTTTCTTCCCATGTACTGATGTAGGCTACCATTTTGTTTCTGCATAAATGTTTTTGTTGCAAATTTGTAAGAAAGCTACTAAGATTAACAACATAGCTTTTAATGCACGAAAATTAATTATTTTAGCTTTAGTAAAATATTTTATGTATATTATACTCTGCTAAAATATTTAAAATATTCATTAAATTAAATTTTAGTGCCTTGATTGAAAGAGCCTACAAGTTTGTCCTACGAGCTGTGTTTACCAATCGCAACGAACGATCGCGATTTCACACTTTTTACATGGTCGTTTTTAGTTCTAAGCCGTTTTGATACTTTTAAATATAATTACAATAAAGTATCGCGTGTAATAATGGTTACAGTTTCAACAGAAGATTTGCTGCATCCAGAAATTCTCAGTAGAGAAACACTGGTAACCATTCTTTCACAGGTAAGCTTAACATACAAAATTACAACTTGCATGCTTTTAAATTAAAACTCATCATCGAATTATTCTCATCATCATGTATGTTTTGTATTCATGGCAACATGCATTGAAATTTGAATCAGGAATGATAATAAAGAATAAATCTTATTGCATGTCCATTCCCTGATACCTGATTCAGACTGTGATAATAATGTATGCGCTTTCACTTTCAGTATCACTTTCAATTTGGCCATGCGTTTGAATTCTGTCTGTCAACATGTAGCCTATTGTAGGTATGCCAGGCAAACCTTAATTAACACATATATGTGACCGTACACCACGAATGAGCCGTAAATGTCCTCAATTGTATTCTGAGTTACAGTGTAAAATGGGCATGAAGGTCATATTCATAGGTATTTCAATTTGGTGCTACGTGTATCTCATTAAATGAGGTACACGTAGCACCAAATTGAGTACTGTTCAATATAATGAAGCAATTTTGTTTTGGCTTTCTTAGTTAATTAGCTACAGAAATTAGAAACGAGCGTTACGGACGTTACGCGAAAGTGCCTGCCATTTTGACAGATGGTACATATCCTTAAATTGCCAGTCATTTCTGTGTCTTATTTTTTTCTGTTAACTATATTGAGCAAGCCCTGACTCCATTCTATGTAAACATGAAAAGCAAGTTTGAAATTAATACTCCTGTACCGTCCTACACTGTTGATTTAGTGTTACGGACGTTACATTTTATCTCAAATGTAACGTCCGTAACGTTTTTCATAATGAAAAAAAACTGTCAAGGTGCTTCCTCAGATTTTTTTCTTTACTATCTTGAAGTAGGTCTGACATCAATCTATGGAGGCATGATTAGCAAATTTGAAATAAATGCTCCTGTTTTGAGCAATAATGTTCTAAAATTTTGTTACGGACGTTACAAAAGGCACTTTTGGCATGGAATTGGCCAAATATGTTTTCTATACTTCACTTGACCCAAATATATGATTTTTTACGGTGATAAGACAATCGCTCATGGAATTTTAGAGGGATTTTGATATCAGTTCCATTCAAAAAAGCTGCTATCATCATGAGACTAAGATCTAGAAACACCACCGAAATGCTGTTTTGGGGAATTTGCTAGCAGAATCTTTTTGATGAAAGTCAATCTTTCACAAGATGTAACTTTGTTACGGAAAGTGCTATGACAAAAGGTTTTCATTTTTGGCTTTCTTTACTCAAGGGCTTTAATTTGATATATAAAATGATGCAGTTTGATGGCAAATTTGAATTCACCTAGCATACCTACAAATTTAACAAAAGTGACTCCCAGGGCTCCACCATTTCCCATTCCCCACCACAGTGTTAATCATGATGGAATGTTACATGGGTGTTAATCATGTTGGAATGGTGATGTGGGGCCGTAGTGGTCAGCGACAACCTGTAAAGTGTGCTGAGGCTTGTTGATCGACGTCTAGGCATTGTGTCTGTTCGTAGCGCACTATAAACCACTGCGCTTTTATTTATGAGCATTGAGCAATTAAATGCTTCATACTCTGACCCATGGCATTAGCGGCTTAGCGTAGCGCCAATCCAGCTTGAAATGTGGGGGGGACAATCAATGAATTGTCAAAAAGTGGCTGAAAAGAACAAAAAATGCACCATTTTGCCAAAAGGTAGGGCCAGGGGACATGCCCCCCCCAGAATTGACACCCATGCTCTCACCAACATGTTTGTATTATTTCCAGAGACAAATAAAATTGGATCATTCTCAGAGACTCAACAAAGAAGTGTTAGTGGAAATATTCCATCGTACAGTGACACCACTAGCGCAGAGAGAGCCAAGGGGTAACAGGCGAGGTAAAGCCACAGCTAAGAAAATCAAAAGGCTTTATGGAAAGAAAACATTTAAATTAGACGATAACAAAGGAGAGGCAGATGGGAAATCATTAAATAGGTATGTCAGTGGATGGGGGCATGCATGTTTGTCTGAATGTTTTTAAAGCTTAATTTACTCTTTTTGTGAATTGTGTATAGGGCTGTCAAATAGTGTGCGTATAACTACAAATGAAGAGTTCAAAATACACCATTTTCATCTATACTCTTCTAAATTGACCTGCGAAAATACGGTAGTATTTTAAAACAGTAGTATTTTTGAAAACGGCGCAACCCAAGAACAGCAAAATCTACTTACAGTAATAATAAACTTGCGAATTTTTAATGTATTTTAAAAATGATGATGGGTACTTTTTAAATTGAATACCTGAGTGGAAGAAGGGCCCAACTCCAATTTTTTACAAAAATGAGTTAGACCCAGCATTTTATTGCCAGCAGACTGTTCTACCTTGTGTGTGAAAGATGAGCCAAAATCCACTCTCTAAATAGTCTTCCACGTACACTTAATCCTGGTTTTCATGGAAGAAAGGCCCAACTCCATGGAGTTGGGCCCTTCTTCCACAAATATTGGGTTAAAGAGGAAGTTTGTTCATCCGTGAAATCTGCTTTTCACTGCAATAAACTTTCTTGCAAACATATTACATGCTTCTACTTGTGCAATTAATGGATAATTTTCAAATTTATGTAGCTATTTGTAACACATCTGCTTACGGAACTGGCACTTGCCATATATTAGTGGAAGAAGGGCCCAACTCCAGCTCGTATTAAGACCTGTACCGTTGCCATGGAAACATCATATATGATTTAGAATCTGTGTAATACTGTATGTTCATGTATTAAAGGTCCCCTGAAGATGAAAACATTCTGTCTATAAAACTTTTCCAAATATTTAGTTTTTTCTTAATATCTCAAAAACAGTTTTGATGGAGTTGGGCCCTTCTTCCACTCAGGTATTCAATTGTAAAAGGATGTCAGAAATATTTTGTGTAAAAAAATGGAATCTTTCTTTCTTTGTGTCTGTCTGTCAGTTATTTTTGTTCTTTATTTCTTAAGTTCTTTTTTCTTTCTTTAGCCTAAAAGGACCCAGTGATGGATTTAATTAATATAAATACGATGTTGATAAATATGAAAGATACTTTTCATTGGTGAACTAGCCCCAGCAGTTTGAGATTTATTATAGCCGAGATAGAGATTAATGAAAATGGTTCACATTTTTATTATAATTTTGAGAGTTGGAGATTCTAAGTTTGTGTTGCATCCATTGGATCTGCAATGGAAATAAAAGAAAAATCAATGTGACACAATTCAGGTTTGAATAGCATTGTGTCTTACATGTAGTCCTTAACCAGGGCTGTCAACTTTTTGGAATTACAAGGAGTGAGATATTGTCGAGGGCCGTACTGAGAGAATATTGTATACTGACTAAAATTTTGAATTGGTGATCCATCAATTTTAAGCCGCAGTGCTCAAGAATCTGAAAGTGGGAGAGTAGAAAAGTAGGTATACATGTAGGGATAAAAAAATTTCATCAATAATAATTTGATGATGTGTGAGATTTTACTACCTCGGTGTGTGATTACTGTCTTGGCATGTGATTTCAATACATTGGAATGGGGGCGTGAGAAAGTGCCCTAATGTATGCAACTCACACCAAATGTGTGAGAGTTGACAGCCCTGTTTTTTAAAACTAGTCTACTTTTTCTTAATTTCCAGGTCACAGGATACACAAAGTCAACAAGGAGGTCTTCTTATCTCTGCCAATATTCCATCATCAAAAGCCAGATTAAAACCTCCACCGGTAGTGAAGAACCGTGGCATTATCAGACTCAACTCTTCTTCAAAGCCAGCTTCATCATCTTCACCTCTAGCAAAGAGTACTAAAACTGAGGATGGAGGTAAAGTGTAATAGTTTCTTTTTGGGGGCAGTGCTCAACTTGACTGAGGGGCATTCTCTGTTTGTTTACTGGCAATTTCCATAAAACACTTAAAAGGGATTCAACAATAATATCGTAAACTTCTTTCCCTGCTTTGGTTTAGGGAACAACCCAAAAGTTCGATGAAGCCCTATAAACGAAAGTCCTTTCGTTAGAGGGCTAACCCCCTCCCCCCTCCCCTCTAATGTAAGTGTCAAATATCGAAAATTCCAACCCGTATTCATTGGGCACAGGGGTGCGACATTGCTAGGATGTTGATCACCTTTAAGAAACAATAATACTATTTTATTTTGAAATATTTTTGAAAAATTAGGACTTGCTGAATTTTCAAATAAAAAAGAATCAAAGTCGGTACAGATGCTTTAAAAATGAACTTACAAGTTGCAGGTTATGCGAGTACTGCACTCTATTTATTTGAAATCATTTTGAAGCAACCACTGTAAAATGTCAATATCGCAGTTCAGAAAATACTAAAATTTTACAATTATATATTAAATCCTTAAAAAAAGATCAACTTTGACCTATGTTTTAACTACTTCTTTACAAACGTAATCAGACTTTTTGACCCCCTCCCTCCCTAACGAAAGGACTTTCATTTAAAGGGCTTCATCAAACTTTTGGGTTTTTCCCTTAAACAAGATCTGTACAATCCCCATAATGGGCAGTGAAAAAAGAATTAGTCTAAAAATCAATCACTGCCACCACCCTGAGGGATTAGGGATAGGATAGGGGGTTAGGGTTAGAATATGGGTAAGGTATATCAATTGAAATGGCAGCCATGTTGGTAACCAGGGCATGTCTCTAGATCAATTCCACAATCATTCATACCTACATGTACATATATGTTTTAATGTATTATTATGTGCAATTTGCAATTGTACCATGGAATCTTCCTGGAGGACAGAATTTTGACGATGAGACAGTTAAGTGACATCATTTCCCATACCATCTATAACTGAGACGATTATTTAGGTATATTCGTCTCAGATCTATAACAGACTGATGCATCAGCAAAAATCTTACCCAAATGTTGAACCACTGTCAAATGAAGATGTTGGGCATCAGGGGGAGAGATAAATGTTCCCATCTTATACTAGTACCTTTGTTCTTATCAATATATTTGCATAAATAGAGGCCTATTAACAATAGCAGCCATGAACTGAAAATTGCCATCCTCTTTTGCAGGTGAAAAGACAAATACCTTGACACCAATCAAAGTGATAAGACTAGGTGAATCCAAGTCATCACTTGAAGGAGATGTAGCCAAGATATCACTCAAATCACCGGCAGTAATCTCACAATCACAGAAGATATCACTCAAGAGACCATCAGCAGAGGTAAGGCATCTATCTAAGATTGCTGAGGGCCTGTATGTAGGGCTAACTGTTGCTCAATAACCTTAACTGTTTATCAAAACCCATGCTCCGTCACCCAAAGACCCATTATTTTTCCATTTGATCTGTCACCTAGAGGCCCGTATTTTTCAATTTCAACTTTCATTGATCACTGATTTCATTACTTTTTTTAAACAACAAAGCCATTTGAATCCATTTGGAAGTATTTGCACCTGCTAAGTGGCCTTAGTCACAGGCATAATAATACAGTATAATTATCAAAATGTTCTTCTTGCCGAAACCAATTCTATTTACTGAACGGACTGTTTCAGTCATCTTGGTTGAAGGTCATCATCGGAGTGATGATACTTGATCTTTCCTTGGTTGGTCACCAACAGAGGTCCAATCAACTAGAAGGAAAGATCAAATACCATCAGTCTATGATGACATTCGACCAAGATGGCCAAAACTCAGTTCAGTAAATAGAATTGGTTTGGATAAGAAGAACATTGTTATAATTGTATCAAACAAACCTAATGAACTTCTTCAAGAACACAGTATAGTTTCACACAACGGCCATTTAGTACATAGTGGTAGAATTTTGCCCCTCGATGGCTTGTGATTTGGTATCTGCATAACTAATAATCATCGTTTTGCTTTCTTGTTTTATTCCATTTGCTTTAGTTATCTGGTGACACATCGTCATCTGAAGATAGCAAACCTGCCTCAACCACATCACCTACACAGTCAGGAGAGGGTTCAACATCACCAAAGAAGAAAATTAAGAAGATAACATGGCCTTAATGTCAATATTGAAGGAAATAATTATAAAACAATTGAAATATCATCTGTTGCAATCAGTGGCGTAACTAGGGTTGGTAGCGCCTGGGGCAATAAACAAAATTGGCGCCCCCACCCACCCACTCGAGAATATCTTAGACACGGGGGTGTATTTTAATAATAAGACGACATGAAATTGTAATCATGCTCATGCATGGCAAATGGTAGGTTCAATATTTTTTTAAGTGACGCCGATTTGGTGCCCCCTAGTGGTAGCGCCTGGGGCATGTTGCCCCTCTTGTCCCCCCTAGCTGCGCCACTGGTCGCAATGAGGATTATTAGTAGTGCCCTGTTTGACATGCTATATGTCAATATGCTTTATGTCAACATACCATTTTTCACCTTGATGTGGCAGTGATGTTTTAAACGTGTGGAAGCAGCTGTTTTGCTTATGCATCTATGCGGCATCTTTAAGCATGTGCGTGTACACCAGCTCTTTGAGCGAACTCGAGTGATTTGAGGCTGCGCCCAATGAATTACACACTGATGTCACTGCCAATATTATGGTTATGAATGAAATGGTACGATATGAACAGACACACACACAAATTGGAAAATCCCATAAAATTGTGGGCATAACAAGGTGTGAGATTTAATTCATTCAGAAATTGTACCAAAAAGAGTAAGGTTTAGTAGCAAAATTTGAGATATTGGTGGTTATATAAAGCAGAAAGTTTTCAGAAACTGCTGCCAAGAGACAGATTCAAGCCAGTAATACCCAAGTTTTTTGGTTTTTTTGCCAGTGAGCTAAAGTACAGCTCTGTGTACTATTATAACAAAGAGGGATTTTTTACATGTTAATTTGTCATATATACAGGATGTCTCTGACAGAACAGAATCATCAGAAACTTTTAGGTCATGTTTCACTATAGGCTATAGAAACGCTAAATACTCATTCATGTTTTCCATTTATGAGCATTTGAAATCCAGTATATGAAAGAGAACACAAAAATATAGCTGTTGCTATCCCTTGAGTTTGATTTTTAAATTGAAGGTATTACAAGCAGCACTGAATTCTGAATCATGAACTAATACCAGATAGATATATTTTGTACAAATGTCAAGTGATATTTATGGTGGTGAATAAAATGGATTTCTTCATTTGAAGGCTTTTAAATGCGATGTTTACATAATTTTATGTTTGTATTCAGGGTGCCTCTACTCCCAAAAGCTACATGTAGAAACAACATGTGGGTAACTGACCAGTAGATACCAGTTGCAGTCCTACTAATTCATGGCACATTAGATGACCCAGGGGGAAGTTGGCCCATATTTGCAAGACTATCTATGCCTTTAAGGCGAAATAAACCTGCTCATGTTACCATATGGCCATGGTCTGGCCTGCTGTCTGATCTTTAATAATGGAAATGTTTTCCAATTTGGACCTTTAACACCAGCGTGTCCAGGATCTTTTCCTGAGGGGGGGGGGGGGGCTCAGAGGGACTTTCAGAATTATGAGGGGGGGCTTAATGGCTAAAATTGCCAAAAAATGGCTGATTTTACATGATTTTTAACAATGTGCGGGGTTTCAGCACCCAAACGCCAACGCCCCGACAGGCCACTGTTTAATTAAGATGGCTATAGAAATTGCATCTTAAATTTTTGAAAATTGAGCTACTTTTATTATTACCACAAACATTAAGCTGTCATATACTGAAAACACCAAAGGTCTAGCATACTTGGTTCTAAAGTTTTGAGGTTTTATGATGTGTATTTTATATTTATTTCATTGTTTTTACTCCATATTTCTGCCTTTATCAATATTTCAAATTTGCCGCCTTTGGTCGTGTCACAAATATTGTCTGCTAATTGGACCATCCTTTTTAGAAGTACACCACAAGATTTCTATTGGGGCCAGGAGCCTGCACAGGTACACCATCATACTTTGCCAAGGTACCCGACTTGTACATAGGGAGTTATCTCCACAGTACCTATGGTGCTACTGCACATGACCCACCAGCAGTGGCACTGCACTGATACTACACTGGTACTCACCTGGCCTTGGTGTACCTGTGCAGGTGGCTCCAATAGGAATATTGTAGTGTAGAATCTGTAAAGATATCTTCAGATAACAGATAATAAGGCCAAAAAAAGCTAGCGCGCGCATTTGTAAAATCGTGAGATTTGGAAAAAAAGAAATGCGGAATTTTATTTTATTTCAAAAAAATTTAAAATTCTGCGAAATTCAGATTTTTTTCTCCAAATACCATGAAAAAGGTCGGAAATAATATTTTTTTTAAATCGCATTTCGCATTTGTTTTCAAACCACTCGTGAGCTTTGAGACAAACCATTATTTTTTTTGGCCTAATTGTTTTTGATGGTGTAGCTGATCCAGACATGACATGCAATAATTAAATGAGAAAAGATTCACACCTACTTCCAAATTGAAGAAGAGTTGTTCAAATTTAATTTGGTCCAACATTATATTCACATCAAGTACAAAATATCACTGTTCACCACATAATTATTTCACATACACTTACATCGGTTCCATTGTGAGTTTACTTCCAATTCCACATTATTATTCGCTGTAGAAGTGACGTAATAATCGGATTAATACCATAGCAATAGATGAATACAATTTTTGAATATATTGCCCTGCACTACAAGCAGGTCATAGTTGGCAGTGGTGATACAAACTCGCCCTTTTGATTTCAAACCCACCCTTTTATTTTATACCCTTTATACCAAAACTCTGAAACCCACCCTTTCTAAGCGTGGTTACTGATTAAGTGATCATAGACAAGTGGTTAATTAGATGACCAAACAGAATGGGATTTTAATATTTTTGTGTGTTTCATTTAGTGTCATTCAATCGGAAATTACAGAAAGATTTGAGATTGCAATTGTTGACTTCTAAACCCACCCCTTTTATCAGTGACCACGCTTTATATTTGGACACGCATTTTAACCAGAAATTTTTCAAACCCACCCTCTTAAGCATTTTGTGGTCCCTTCAAACCCACCCTTTCTAAAGCGTGGGTTACCAACTTTGCAGGTTGTACTCATCACATGTGTCTGTCTGTAATCATAAATTGAATACAATACCACTCTTTTCAAAGATACTAATCTTACAGTTGTGAGTGATCAGCATTTCTTTGACATCTATGGTTCAATGCATAGGTTTTAATGCATAGGTACCGTGTTAACATTGTAGTGCAGGGCGATATATTCAAAATTGTATTCATCTATTGCTATGGTAGTTAATCCAACTAACTACGTCACTTCTACGACGAATAGAACTTTGTTAAGTTGTGATACATGTTTCCCATACAAGGTAAGACTTGTCTAAAAAGTGGACGTACCAAAAACCCTCACTGTCCAATGAATAGGCTCTTCAAAGTCCATACTCAGTGGATATATTAACATGGTTTACAGATTTCCTTTTACAAATTAAGCGTATTGCTAACCGTCCAGCACATAATTAGTTTGCACAAGGTCCTGCATGTGTATGCACACGCTTGACGAACATATATATGGGCAATTCCACGGTAACTCGTGCTACACTTTATGGCGTCCTTTTACATACTTTGTGCTCCAGCTTTTTAAAATCATTTGATTGGAATCTGTATTTTTTGTATTTTAATACCCAACATTCAAGGCTAGATCCTCATAGTATTGCTAAATGAATATATCAACTTTTGTACGTATGGGACAGCTGCGAAAAACGGTAACTCGTGCTACGAGCAGAGGACATGCTAAAAAATCACTCATTTTTATTTTGATCGTGTCCTAAAACAAAAAGCATTAAAGCCTAATTGATTATATGATAAGTAACTGCTATGCTAAGGTTTATCTTGGTATAACTTAAAAAGTTTTGTCCCTCATAGTTTTACATTGACTGGCAAAAACATGGTAACTCGTACTACGGTAACTCGTGCTACAGTTTGTCCGCCATATACAAAATGGTTAATGTTCTTTTAAATGTCAAAGTTTCTTGATAAAAATTCCTCAATGACTGGTATATGATCAAATAACCCAATCTATGTACATATAACCATGGTATACTTTGATATAACCATGATAACCCCCCAAATAACCCAATTTATGTACAAATAACACCAACACACGTACAGTGCATGTATCAGCATACAATGTACCACACACATTACATCCCAGCATTACATATGTACATGTATAATGTACTTAATCCCTTGCTCCATCCTGTTTGGATATTTCATACATTGCAGGGCTTAAATTTCAACAGTTAAATTGAACAGTCAACAATTGATAGATTGATAGGTTATTTCACCCTAAATTAGTTCACAAAACTTGTAATGTTTGTGGTTCTTTACAATGATCGGCTCTGCAAGTTTCTTTAAATTTAAAAATTGCTTTCTGAGGTACCAGTATAGAATGGTTGGTCATCTTTTGGTTGAGATCATTTCCAGTGATTTCCTGCTTGGTGCATTACTGAATACAGTTTGCACAATTTCAATCACTTCACCTGGAAAATGAGACCCATCATACATGTACTCAACAACATGAACAAATTTTGTATCAATAATACAAATCTCAGTATCAACTTAAAATGTCACTGTGGCTGTTAGCTAGTCTCAGGATTTCCAGTATCTATATTTCTTGGGCTGGGGGGGGGACTAAAATTTTGGTTGCATCATTTTGACCATGCATTAGTAATGGGATATATATATACTAGAGCATTTTTTTAGAGAGACTGTACAAGTTTAAGTCTTCGAGATTCAAAAAAGGGACTTTATTTTGGTAAAAATTTGGTATATTTACACTATTTTGGTGCATGATCAGGTGGAACTGGCTCCTTGAACCTTTTCTCTATCTTTGCCTTCCATATTTTTACTTTCATTTTTCTGTTAGAAGGGCACTTTTATCTTTAATTTTGGGCCCCCACACATGTGTGTTTGCCTGGTTGTTTCTTTGTTTGTTTCTTTGTTCGGCTGCTCGGGCGGAAGCAAATTGATTAATCCACTGTGCAGCTTCAACACAATAATCGATCAACTACATACTTGGTATACTATGCCAGATAGATAGATAGGTATGGTGATAGGATATGGTGGCTTGATGTGCTGTATAGTTTTGTGTTATGTTATTTGCATATTTATGAATATTAATGAGCTTATTTGCATATTTTGCCTACATTTTCATTAATCCACTCTGCAGCTTAAATGCATTAATAACCAATCAACTTCAAACTTGGTTTGGTGATTGGATATTGTGACCTGTTTGTCATGTTATTTGCATATTTATGAATATTAATGAGCTTATTTGCATATTGCATATCATTTGTATTTACAAAACATTGTTATTTACACACTTTTGAGTGAGTGCCACCTTAATTACGAACCGCGTAATTCTAGTTTGCCAGGGGGAAGTCTGCCCCACCTGCCCCCCCACTGGCTATACTACTGCTAGAAAGTTGTTACCATGGTTACATAAATGCATATTCATGCAGTTGGGAGATACCTCTATTGCTACCAAGTGGTATTTTGCATTACCTTTGCTGGTACAGGGGAAGTGGGCTATGGTAACTCGTGCTACATTGGTAACTCGTGCTACTGGTAACTCGTGCTACAGTTTTTAAGGGGTCATTATTATGTGGTGGATAGTGTTTTGTATTTCAATTTCTTATTTATATTCAAGGTACTACTAGTAGAAGGAAAATAATAAGTGGCATCAATTAAATTGCCAATATTTTGTAAATATATTTAAAAATGCATCTCTCGGTAACTCGTGCTACACCAGATTTAGTGTTATGAAAACACAATGAAAGGAAAAAAAATTAGCAGGGGTTATTTAAAATGTGATGGATATTTCTTGAAGATCATATTTCATAGATATAAAATGTATCAAATTAAAAGAAAAGTGCCCTGTTTAATAAAATAGGCCCACTTAGAAAATATCTAAGTTGAACAGGATTTTTCCACTAAAAATACACTCTCCGAAGAAATTATTTTTTTTGAACAAAATATTAGAAAAATGCAGAAAAAAGTTTAGAACTTGAACATTACATCTGTTTGGAATAATATGAAAGTTAAAAGAAACACATAGAGGCAATTTTATTTTTTTGAGTCATGTCCACTTTTGCTTGGAATTGCCATATGCAATGGTAAAGGAACCTTAAAAAAAGAGTACATATACACCAATTTTTTTTTTTTTCAAGAGCCATTCTACTTCTAAAACAAAATAAGTTGAATGTTGTGGACCCTCATCAATTTTTACAGACCCAAAGTCAAATTTTAAAATTAGCACATAATGCGTGTTTGAAAGCTCAATTTAAAAAAAAAATACACCTTATGATGTATTTCATTGATGAGTCCTTTTCAAGCTTGAATTTAGATACCATATTTTTAAAGATTTTAATGTTAAACTGGTTCACATTTGTGACACTTTCTAAGACCTTACACTCACAAATCGACAAATACAGTAAAGATTCGTCTAATGGCTCACATAGGCTCTTTGCCGTAAGGGTAAAAAATAGCGAGCTCTCTCCTCTGAAATCCCAACAAGAATTACAGATTTGTGCCCTTATTTGCTGGTGGGGTTTTAACAGGAGGGCACTTCAGTTTGTGTCTAAAATTGTCAAGGGAGCCCATATGGTCCATTAGGTACTTATTATGGTATGCTGTTAGCGTTAGCAGCAAGGATTTAGTCTGCATGGGAGTCTTGTGGTCTTGCTGATTTTTTATTTTATATAACAAATTTTACAAGCCCTGGCCCACAGGAGAGTGTACAGATGGACCACAGTGATTTGATTTTCACAGGCTCTAGACTGTATGTAGCCACTAGCCACCCTTCCAAGGGCTTACACAGCCAGCCATGTACATTGTAGGGAGTGTTTTACACACCAAAATTTGTAAATGCACCCCCAGTTTTTGCCCACATGGCCTACATGTATACTTTATAGTAGACAAATCTTAAATTTACACACCCAGGTTTTTGAATTTACACACGCAAACCTTCAAATCCTACTTAAGACCTTGCTCTGCCCATTATTTTTGATGATGATTTTGCTACGGAGCCGAAGCCTCGGACAAATTTAATGCCTTTGATAGTTAGTTTAAAAATTAAAGGCAAGAAAGTTTGCTGAGCTGTTTAACAAATCGTATTTACCAAATTAAAACAACATACATGTAGCACTCCTTGAACTATTGAGGCAATACAAGCACATCCTTGCATTGGGCTGTGTAATATCAATGGTACCCCTTTGTCAAGTGGTGTGCTTACACATGACTTTGTTGTGGTCACTTATTGATACCCGCCTGCTGTTTCAGTGATTTACATCAAGAGGATCGTAAAAATCATCAAAATTTTGATCAAGATTTTGGCACCTTTGTTTTAAGGGGGTACATGTACTACACCCCTGCCCAATTTTGTGCTTATTTTTGCATTTTTCTCAAAAATTATAGTGCATTGGTGACAAGTAAGATACATTGTATGTATATTATAGGGGCAAAGACTACAACTACTGCACTGGAAAAATTTTTATTTCAGCACAGACAACAGTTGTGGAGTTACAGTAAAAAATGAGGGAAAACCAATATTTGATCAATAAATCAATAACTACTTATTAGTGCAGTAGTTGTAGTCTTTTCCCCTATAGATAACATATCTTACCTGTCACCCAAATAATTGGGTTTTTTTTAAATGCAAAAATAGGCACAAAATTGGCCAGGGGTGTTATAGATATACATGTACATGTATGCCAAGCCCAACATACACTGCTAATTAAATGGAAAAGCTGAAAGCTGTGTATTAAAGACAAAATGAGACATTTTACACGAGCTATGTGTACAAATGGGGCTTCAACTTTGTCAATACTGCTGTTTTCCTGATTTTTTTGCCAATTTTTTATAGCAAAAAAATTACAATTTTAATGACTTATCCTTCACTCTTAGGCAATTTATAATATTTTTTTATAAACAATTTTATTTTTACACCTTTGCTGGGATCACTGAATAGGCCTTCAATATGCTGTTGTGTCAGTTACAAAAAATGTACCAAATAGCAGAACCCTTCTGTTCGAACAATTGTACCACTTTCAAAAATAGCCTGTTGGCGAATCAAATTGGCATCAAAGGAACAGTGTGTTAATGTTACGCAATCTATTACCTTTCCATGTTTATACATACATGTATATAACCTCCCTGCAAGCAACAACAACTCAACATGCCCCCGTGCGTTTTTTTTACTTTAATTTAATGTACACTTTATTGCATTTTCCCATATAAATCAAGAACACAAAACAATTAAAGATAATGAATGAATTATGCAATAAGTAAGGTACCAGTATTTTTATATGACCTCACAAAGATTTCAAAACCAAGGTAACTAGTGTTGTGATTAATGGGCTGTAAGGTCATATTCAAAACTGGTAACTTATTTATTGTACCTACTGAATACCATACCAACAATACAATACATTGATGCATCTACATCTACATACAAAAGAGCATTTATTTATTTCATAAAAGGTACAGTAATTGCATAAGGCATTTAGGTTCAAAAACAGGTAGGATTGTAGGAAGATGTATAAATGGTAATTGCAAAATGATGTTTGCATCGCAATAGTCATCCTTATTAGGAAGAATTACATTCTTCAAAAGTTCCATGATGATGATAAATTGTTGATTATTACATTTTAACCCCTGATACTCAAGAGTTCAATCATCATATGATTAGACACAAAATATCATGATCAAAAAGTGAATTGTCTATGTTGATGTTCTCAGGATTTTCCCATGATTTAAAGAATAAGCCCAATCGCCATTCTAACTTTCGGTTTTTTGAGAGCAGTTTTGAGACACTTTGACTGCTGGCATATCGGGGAAATTGCTGTAATTATTAAATAATTTATTCAATAATGTTTTTTGGGTTTGTTTTCATTCTTGTAAAACATTTTAGATTATATCTTGTACGCACAAAAACCCAATTTTTCTGAATTTTCCCAATAGGTCAGAGGGCAAAGTGTCCCAAAACTGCAAAAACTGTCCCACAATGCATTGCTAACTTCCAAAGCCAATTTGGCTAAATACTGAATTTAAAAGAAAAATGTGCTATTCCACTTGGAAGACATCAATGACCTTAATCTACTACACAGGGGGTGTGAAATTCAAATGGGATTACCTGAATGTGGGACTCAATTTGAAATCTACACTCCTGTGTAAGAGACTAAGGGCGCGTTCTCACTATGCCTGTTTGATACCAGGACGTGGACTCGATCCTACATCGAGTCCACTTCCAAGCATAGTGAGAACGCGCAATAAGTGGTCTCGATCCTCCATCCAGGATGTAGCATCGAGACCACCTCATTGAGGTAGTCTCGCACTCTGGGGCGTGGTATCAAACAGCATAGTGAGAACGCGTTTACAAGTGGACTCGATCCACTTATACCGGAAATGTTGTGTGCACAACCTTGATGGCCGTCGTTGTACTATAGGTCTAAATAATATACATGTCTACATTATATAATTTTCCATGATACAATTTAAACATGCATTTTCAACTTAGAAATTCGTAGCTGGTATTATAGAACAAATTTATACATGCTTTATTTCATGTAATTTACAATATTTATTTTTTATGCGGAAAAGTCGAGGGCCTGATGATATACATGGACATTAGTTCGTTCGAGATGCTTGTCGTAGTTTGATGAGCAGCATGCTTCTCGTGCAGTGTGAAAACAATGGCATCGCGGCAAGATACAGATTTTATCCAGTTTCAGAATTAAACAAAACAACATTGGGCTTAACAGTATAATACAAAAAAATATTCAGGTGTAATATTCGTTTTTGAGGTGTACATTTTGCTAGAATGAGTTAAAATTACCAATCAAAATTAGTATTTTGATGGTGATTTAGAGGTTGTGTTGCGTGTGAATCGGCGTGCTTGACCAAAATCAGAAATAACAACCCAATGTATTTCTGTCATTTTACACGTATAGGCCTATATAAAATAACAGTTTTTAGAGCTGTTTATTTAAGATCTTTCCAAATGCATGCATATCACAAAATAACATATCCATAGATTGAAGGAATATATCAGGGGCCCTGGAAATAAAACATGATCTTTCCAAATTGATAGTCTAGTAAAGTTTGATTTGTGCTGTGAGTTCGCTCAAAACATGCATTGGAACAGAATTCGTGACGTCATGGTCATGCATTGAAGCGCTTGATATTATAACATCCGGGTAAGTGGAGTCGATCCACATCACATTTTGGTGTTAGTGAGAACGCGAAATCAATGTGGACTCAATCCACTTGTATGTGGACTCGGACCTAGGTACGAGACCTCATGTCTGTAGTGAGAACACAACCTAAGGGCATGTTTGGATTTCAACTGGAATAGCCCATTCTCCCAACATGCCCAAGCATCACCTGCTCCGTGCTCAAAAACGTCAATAAAGCACAAAAAATCACATAAATTTATGAACCAATGTAGAACTAAATCAGCTGCTCTTCTCTTTCTCCTGTTTGGGTTGACTTCCCACTCTCCTTTCTATTATCATTTGCACTATTATCACAGCTCCGGATGCTAGGAGTGTGTAGACTTTAGTTATTGGGTCACCAAGAGTCTGGTAGGTGTGTAGCATAGCTCCAACACAAAACAAGAGTAGAATGTAAGATACAGTCCTTGATCGATGGCTTGTTGTCACCAGAAGACCTGCACCTCCAGTGATTTCTAGACCAGCAACAAATTTACGATAGTTCATCCCTTTCCATTTGAGGTTGTAATGGGTACGAAGCGGAGCCACTCTGGCGTAGTTCACAAAGTGTTTTTTCTGTAGTAAAACAAAAAAAGATTGTTGGGCGATTAAAAATCTGTATCATAGTGGGAATAAAAGTACCCTGGTATTCGCCCTTCGCACAGATCCGCCACCTTCCTACCGCATGTATACAACAGGTTCTCCCTACAAGCACATACTGTGCAAAATGTGCATTTTGTTTCTTGTGCTTTTTTATCAACATGCCAGAATCTTGCTTTTGCGAGCGTACGTCAGCACTTGGCGTACCGTGGCCGCCCCTACCCAGGGGGCGGAAGAAAATTCAATTTTGCCGCCCCTTCCTCGACAACTAGAAAAGGTTGACCCAATTTTTTTTCCCGGTGGTTTGAAAAAGTGAAGAGCAAAAAAAAAAAGGAAGGATTAGGCCTATAGGCGCTAGCGCCTAAAAGCAGCACATTCTATAATTGACACAGATAAAGAAAGTTATATTCTATACAAGCACCTGGATCTTAACTGAATGAGCTAAATGTGTTCCTTTATTGTAATTCTCAAAATTAAATATATCACAATTTTTACGGCGATCTAAAAATCTTTACGGATAAAATGCAGTAAAATATACACAACAATCAGCAGTCGCTGCTAATTAGTGTACCGGTATTGCATTTCAACTTAGTGTACAAAACCTGGGTTTTACCTGAAAACAAATCAAATTTTCATATTAAAGGTGTACTCTTGAGCATGCACAAATCGTAACAATGTGTAGAATAGAAACTCTGGCACATGATAGGCTTCATAATGGTGTAAATGGTAGGCCTATAGGCTATGCTTAGCCCGAGTCGCTTGGCCTATCTCGAACAAAATCGCCATTGAAAAACGAGAGGATTCGCTGTACTATCACTGCAATTTTTGACACAAAGATTATAGGGATGATGACGATGTGCGGGGCTAGTACCCGAGGTACTCACACCTCCGTCACTACGATTTCCACTGTCCTTCTCCGTACGAAGGTCTGAGACTCCTGAGCATATCTGGTCCAGGGTACACATAAAATACCACTTTTTCTCATAAATACCACTTCCTACCATTCCTCACGTGAAGATGAGACTTAAACAAAACATATTTGGTGCATGTTCGTAAATGTTGAGCACATTTGAGGATGTAAAAGACCAGACTTGTGACTGTTATCGTCGCCGTGTTTTGAATTCTTCCTATAATAGATGCCGTCAGTGTGACGTCATCACCGCGACGTGATTTCTCAGTGCCCCGTTTTTACGTACGTACATTGTAGGGCATTCATGGCCCTAGTGAGGAATGAACAGGGGCTCAGGGCCATGATGTGTCGGGCTAGGGCTAGTCGGACCAAAAATACTTAGTTTGATTGTACCAAGTACATCAATGAAAGGTAAATCATAATTAATATAATAAGCAGGTAAGCACTGTGAATGTTGGTTTGTATACATGCCAGACCTACAATTCGTAGAGTTATTTTTAAAGTAAGCTTACTCACCATTGAATTGTGTAGATTTTCGTTGACACCTGGACTCATTTTACAGAAACCCGTATACATGAAATACAACCCAATACACGCTGAAAAAGCTATCAAAATTGACTTCGCCATCTTGCATAGAGACTGTGTAGTTTGACCAGTATTGATGTGACAAGGAAACGGAATTTACTAATTAATTAAAAGCTGACGAGCTAAAAACATGACAAAGCAAATGCATGCTTTCCGGAAATCTGCAGAATTTTTTTTGTTTACTATCGCGCGCCCTCTCTTGGTCATGAATGGGGTACTCTGTAAACAAGAAGTGTCTTTAAACAGCAATGTGGAAAGTGGAAACATAGACTGTAAAAAGTTACGGTCTACGGTGGAAAACACTGAACACTAATCTATCCGACGCATCCCTTCTTATAGGGTCTGTGGACGCACCAATATTTTTTCTCACTAGGATATTTAATTGAGCATTTTTTAGACAACAATCTTTATCGACTTTCATACGTCATCTCACTGTAGTACGGTAGTATAACAGTAGGCCTATAACAAATATATCAATGCGACTTTTAAACACTTATAGAAAATTTATTAACTCCTACATTGAATAAGCTAAACATGGTGCTTTTATGACAAGAGAGACCATTATATTAATTCTTTTTGTCAAAAATTCAGTGTAAACTGCATTTATCCATCAAGGATGGACAAAAAAGTGGCAGTTTTATTCTGACTAGCAGGATGCCCACGCTCCGCGCAGTGCCCCCTGCAAGCTGAGTAAAAGGGAGTAAGAGTAGATGTGAGCATTGTAGGCCTACTATCTGGTATTGATAAACTACCCGGTACCTGATATCAGCAGTAGGCCTAGATGTGAAACTACCTGATATCAGCAGCAGTAGGCCTAGATGTGAGCACTGGTATTAGGTATGTCACAGTGGCTGCACAATAATTCTGCTACACTGTGCATGCAAGCATAACAGTGAATTGAAAAGGCGCGCTTCAAATTTGGCCAATTTTAGAAAACATCCATGTCGATAAATGAATTTCTTCATATGCTTCATTTATCCAAATTGTTTGAATTTTTAATATATTTTCTGTGAAGCCTTCCCAAGGCTACCATCGGGTCCCCCAAAATTACAAAATTGTTTTGTTTAAGAACTACTGCCTGTTTTTATGGATTTTTGAAGATCACTCATAAATCAGTAAATATAGGCCTACTGAAGTAAAGGAACTACCACCATTTAGCTGAAATACTAATCTTTCTTAGCATGTAAATTAATTCCGTCGACAACAAATGAAACACTTCCCTAAAACCAGTTGAAGCAAAACATTAATCAATGTTTTTTTAGGGAGTTATTTTCCAAACCACAATAGCTCTAAGCCATTGTGTGTGTCCAAGGCCATACTATTTTTGTATACGCTGTACAGTAAAATTGCTGTTCATTTTACCGATTATCCTCCCATGTTAATCCAGATGACAAAATGTTAATTTAAAGTCTCATTGCAACTGAATTTTAATTTTTAATTTTCGGACTTGGCTTTGAGTAATGGTGACACATACCATGTTTACAGTAAAAATGAAAATTATATTCCAGACACCGTCAAAATGTCAAACTTTTAAGTTTTTTGTATTGTTTTTAAATAATTAACTGCAGTTCATTTATTCAACCTCATAACAGGATCATACTTAAAGATTTATGATGAATGAACAGACGTTCATTAAATATTGAAAAAAAAACCAAAATTACTCATGCCTAATTTGCATAATAATATCATAAATGCATAATTAGCTGTAATTACCTAATTTGCATAATTAATTACTGTTTGTGTATTTTTTTGTCATCAATTGAAAGAACTTTGTATACATATGTGTGCAAAAAAACCGCACCTTTATATCATGTACGGTTTCAATTTTGCATATTAATAAGCTGAACTTAGTCATTTTTTGAGATTTAATTTGTCTGCAGATTGGCCGAAATGGCTAAAATAGTATATTTGATTAATTTATTATAATTATTCAATGATGGATTTTTTAATTTTGTTTTCTGTAACGAAGTCAGGAAAGATAGGCATTTAACATGTGCTATTAAAATTAACGCTGTTTTTCCAAGCAAGCGTCCAAATAAACCTTCAAAATCTCGAAATGTGCCAATTTTGTCATTACAGCCATTTGTGGCAGGATTTCATTCCATCTACGAGCATCTTTAAATTGACATTACATCACAATGCATTGACCGATTTCAATTCTGTTTTTTGATTTTTGATGCTTTAATAAAGCTTAATAATGTAGGAACATTAAATAACGCGTTTCTGCTGCGATTATTTTTGAGGTGATATACCTACTACTATATCAGCAGTGCAGTATAGACCTGATATCAGCATGCTGTTAGATGTCAGCATTGATAAACTACCAGGCTGATATCAACAGTAGGCCTAGATGTGAGCAGTGGTAAATTACATGATATCAGCAGTAGATGTAAGCATTGATATGTATCTGGTATTTCAGCACTGAGTAGGCCTAGATGTGAGCATTATGATAAATTACCTGTGATATCAGCAGTATCATTGTAGGCCTAGATGTGAGCATTGATAAACTACCGTACCTGATATCAGCAGTAGATGTGAGCATTAATTAACTACCTGATATCAGCAGTAGATGTGAGCATTGATAAACTACCTGATATCAGCAGCAGATGTGAGCATTGGTAAACTACCTGATATCAGCAGTATAGATGTGAGCATTGATAAACTACCTGATATCAGCAGTAGATGTGAGCATTGGTAAACTACCTGATATCAGCAGTATATGTGAGCATTGATAAACTACCTGATATCAGCAGTAGATGTGAGCATTGATAAAATATCTGATATCAGTAGTCCGCTGCTAGCTGAGTAAAAGGGAGTAAGATATCAGCAGTAGATGTAAGCATTGATATAGGCCTACTATCTGGTATGTCAGCAGTAGATGTGATCGTGAGCATTAATCAATTACCTGATATCAGCAGTATTGTAGATGTGTGGATCCCCTGCTGATATCAGGTAGTTTATCAATAGCAGTATTGTAGATGTGACCATTAATAAACTACCTGATATATTAGCAGTAGATGAGCATTGATAAACTATCTGATACCAGTAGTAGATGTCAGCATTAATTAACTACCTGATATCAGCAGTAGATCTGAGTATTGATAGGCTTCCTTATATCAGCAGTATAATTATATATATACCGGTATGCATATACCTGAAAGAGTCATTGAAACGTTTTAAAACGTTCGGTATTATGAAGACTATTATGAAGTTGATGTTTGCATTGATCAACCACAGCAGTAGATGCGTAGTATTGATAAACTACCTGGTATCAGCAGTAGATGCGAGCAATGAAAAACTACCTGATATCAGTAGTAGATGTGACCGTGGATAAACTACTTGATATCAGCAATAGATGTGAGTATTGATAACCTAACTGATATCAGCAGTAGATATGTGTATTGATAAAATAGGCTACCCTATATCAGCAGTAGATTTGAGCATTGATGATCTACCTGATATCAGCAGTAGATGTGAGTATTGATAAACTACCTGATATCAGCAGTTGATATGAGCATTGATACACTACCCGATATCAGTAGTAGATGTTAACGTTGATAAACTACCTTATATCAGTATGGTGTGAGCAATGATAAACTACCTTTAAAGGATCATTAACTTTGTCGAGAAACATGACATTCTTACCAGTGACCAATTTGGTTTTAGGCCAAAACTTTCAACCTATATGGCCATTAATAAATTATATGATAAAATTGTCACATCTCTCGACAAAAAGCTTTGCACAGTAGGAATTTTCTTAGACTTAAGCAAAGCATTTGACACGTTAAATCACCAAATTCTTATTAACAAGCTTGATAATTATGGTATTAGGGGAATTGCCAATCTTTGGATTCAAAATTACCTGAATGATAGGAAGCAGTTTGTTGTTTTTAATCAACATCGCTCTTCCACCTTACCAATTGAGTGCGGGGTTCCCCAAGGTTCGATCTTAGGCCCCCTACTCTTTTTATTGTATATTAATGCGCTCCAAATCTCCTTTTTATCATGTTTGCAGACGATACTAATATAATTTAGTCGGATAAAGACCAAAAATCACTGGAGTCTAAGCTGAATAAAGAACTTAATGTTATATCTGACTGGTTTAAACTAAACATATTAAAAAAACTAATTTCATGTTATTTAAAAATAAACATACCCGCTTTCCCCCGTCAACTATTAAAATTTGCATTGATGATAAATTAATTGAACAAGTTAATGTAACTAAATGTCTTGGCATTCTAATAGACGACGACCTGTCATGGAAATCACACACATCCCATGTTACAAAAATTGTCTCGAAATACAATGGTATCATTAGGAAGGTTAGACCCTTTCTCCCCCCTGATTCTTTGATCACTCTCTACAATACTCTTGTTTTCCCCTATCTTAATTACTGTGCCATGATCTGGGCAGACAAAAACAATTCCCATCTCCATACACTTCTTTTGATGCAGAAGAAAATTATCAGAACATGTACCTATTCAGTTTGGCTCGCCCACACCGACCCCTTATTCCAGTCTCTCAGGACGCTTAAAATCCAAGACCTCTATATTTTCCAAACTGCCCAATTTATGTTCAATTACCTTCATGACCAACTACCATCTCATACTACTGACCCAGACTATTTTATAACCAACAAAGACATCCACACCCATGACACCCGTTTTTCGAATGACCTTCATGTAAGCCTTACCAATACCAGGCTGGCTGAAAATATCCTTCGGATTCAGGGTGCCCTGCTCTGGAACTCCCTCGACCAATCATTGAAACAGTCTCCAACATTGGCTATTTTCAAACATAGACTTAAAGATTATTTAATCGAATCTTATACCACAACTGATTAAGGGTATTTTCAAACTTTCCATCTCTCTTGGGTCTGTCCCGTCCTGTCCTGCCTTGTATTGTTCAGTCTGTCCATACTCCATTAATTTATTTGGCACAATATATTTGATTCCGATCTTGTCCAAATTATCCTTATGTGAAGGAATCATACGCTTCTCCTTTCATTCAGCTTTGTGTCAAAATATGTGATTTAATATATATTGTTTTATTATTGTATTTTTGATTATCTGATTTAATGATTCCGTTCAATTAAATTTCATTTATTCTTATTTCGGCCACATTATTTCATCATTGTAGTACATATTAATATTGTTCACTTCACTTACTTCACTTAAAGCTTTCCTCCCATGACACAGGTAGGTCCTGGAGATAGCTGCCTAGCCACTATGCTTCGCCACTCAGCTCTGTTGTTTGCCATCCGACCGGCTTCTACTACAGATTGGATTCCCACTGCACTGCAGTTTGCTTTGATGTTGTCCATCCAGCGCATTGGGGTCTTCCTTTAGGTCGTTTCCTGGGATTCGTCCTTCTAATATGATTTTGGGATATCTGGATGGAGGCATTCTTTTCACATGGCCATAGTAGGACAGCTGTTTTGCACGGATCTTGTTCATTACAGTGCACTTTACAATTAATATTGTAGCGTAAGTTAAATTTCCATCTTGTTCAGATTGGGTGCCACAAGCTTCACGCTCTGCGTCTTTGCGGCATCCACATCTCTTCACTTCTCATGTTCTTATATTGTATTTCTATAAGTAATTATCATTAAGTATTTCTTATCTTGCATTTCCAATAATGTATAACTTTTTGTGAATTGAGATGAAATTAAATAAAACTTGAACTTGAACTTGACCTTGAACTACCTGCATATCAGTATACGTACGTGAGCGTTGATAAACTACCTGATATCAGTAGTAGATGTGAGCAATGATAAACTACCTGAGTAGTAGGAAAAGGGGTACTCTGGCTCATTTCTGTCATTTTCCGTGTAAATCTCCCCCAACCATCAAATACACAGTAAAATCACAGAAACCTGTGTAACTGCCGTGTAAATCGACTCAACCACCAAATACACAGTAAAATCACAGAAACCTGTCTATTTCTGTGTAAATCTCCCCAACCATCAAATACACAGTAAAATCACAGAAACCTGTGTAACTGCCGTGTAAATCGACTCAACCACCAAATACACAGTAAAATCACAAAAACCTGTCTATTTCTGTGTAAATCGACTCAACCACCAAATACACAGTAAAATCACAGAAACCTGTCTATTTCTGTGTAAATCGCTCCCAACCATCAAATACACAGAAAATCACAGAAATGCTGTGTAACTGCCGTGTAAACCCCTACTCTTCAAATACACAGTAAAATCACAAAAACCTGTGTAACTGCCGTGTAAACTACACAGTAAAATCACAGAAACCTGTGTAACTTCTGTCATTTTCCCCTGACCAATTTACACGGAAAATACACCAGACTCTTAAACCTCCCCTCATTTTCCGTGTAAATCGCCCCCAACCATCAAATACACATAAAATCACAAAAATGCTGTGTAACTGCTGTGTAAACCTCCACTCTTCAAATCACAGTAAAATCACAGAACTCCCCTAACCTTAGTACCAATTTTTTCAGGGCAAAATCCAGGGAAAGTGTAACAAAAATAACAACACAGGATTACACAGAAAAAACAACAACACAGGATTACACAGTAAAAACTCTTTGCATTTTTAATTCACCCCAATCCAAATTACACGGAAAAATTCCCCCTGCATTTCAACTTATCCAAAAAAAAATGCAGGGAAAAAATTTCCCCTGCATTTTTTTTTAACCTCTTCATCAAAATCAAAAATTTTTGATTTTTACTTTTAATATATTATTTCACAAAAGTTATCCACAAGACCAAATTTGTCTTGATAATTTTTTAACATAGTCATATCTTTTTTTTCAATCGGTGGTTCATTCGTAACAAACTCAAGTGTCTTTTTCAAAACCTCGAACTCCTCTGTCCTTTCAGGAAAAATCCAAGGTGGTCTTAAACACAATCTCATCCTGTATCTATCCTTATACCACCCAATGTAACACATCAAAAGGTTGATTGCCTGGATTCTTACTTTGTTTCCGTTGTAACCGCTAGCAGCAACAAACAGGTTTCCGAGACTAGTACCATTCCACATATAAAAATCTCCTTTGGAAGAGTCTTCTAGTTGTTGGAATATTTCATCATCAGCGAGCTCAAAATAAATCGAATCAGCCATTTTTATTTAAATAAAGATGATCGTAGCATTTTGGATTCTCACGAGCGCTCTTTTGGATTCTCCTGAGAGGAGAATCAGGATGGAAGCCAGACGCATGACAGACATTTTGAAAGCCTACAACGATGCTAAAAAGACGGAATGTGTACAAAAATAAAAAAACCCTTGTGATTAATAATCACAAGAGGTTTTTTTTGTTATAGTTTACTACACCCATTTCAAAAAAATGGATGTAGCAATGGATGTAGCAATGGATGTAGCACCGTACCCTGCTATAAATGCAGTTAATCCAACAATCAAGGGGTCACACTCAGTCCAAGAGTCCCACCATTTTTTATGACCGAAAAGAGTAAAACCTGGTGAACCATCTTCATTGTATTCACCTTCTGCTTCTACTAATCCGTCTTTGCGCCAACTTGTTAAATACGTGGGAATGTTGTCATCAAACACTATCTCAGCTTTCATTTTTGTTTTTTCTTTGTTATGATACCATCTCCAAACGCCGTGTGGTTTTCCTTTATCATCCCACATTTCTTTTCGATACTCTCCATACGCTCTTAGGTTCTCAACCAAGTTGTCATCCGTTAAATATGGAATATCCATTTCTTTTTTATTTATACAAAACAAGTTTGATTTCTAATTTTTTATTTTCTACGGATTCAATGTACTTCGGAGACTCTCCAAAGCTTCTTTTTTTCCTCTTTCCAGTCCAGCCTGTTCTGCCTCTGTACGAATTGTATGTTCTCTATCAGCCGTAAGTTCAATTAGATCCGCTCTGGTTCTGTGCTTGATTCCAGCCTTGTGACCTCTGTAGTTTTCCAACTCTCGCCGAATGTGGTGGAAGTCTTCGTTGCTGACCCGTCCGTCTTCGAGGGCTTTGGACACCAGATCATTTACCGTATTCAAACTGGACTCAGCCGTTCGTTTTACGCTTTCGTGCTTTTCCAATTTTTTCATGGTAGCTTTTCCAAGAGCTACGCATGCCGCGCTAACTAGACCACCAGCGATGGCGATTCCACCGAGTGGAATGCTCACGATCGCGCCAATTCCACTGGCCAGCGTCCCCACAGCCCCTGTTCCAGATCCGACCGCGATGAGCCCGGAAACTTGAGCCGTGTTGTAGAACATGTTCCACGCTGCCTTGTATTTTCTCCTCAATTTCTCCCTCTCGTTAACCTCGTTGTCCAAAAATTCCTAATCTCTTCGATATTTTTTGGTCGGAATTCAACTCCTCGATCTTCGCTTTCCTGAGGAAGATCGGGATAAAATAACTGGCGGTGCGTTAGGTTTCTTCATGCTTATTTATTTATATCACGTTAGTAAAATTGTTAGTCCAGCAAAACTTCGTGCTCCGTAAAATTCGAGATGTGATTTTCAACGAAATGCTGTATGATTTCTTGCTTGGTTAAATTTTTTTCGTAGAAGCTAAGTATTCCCAGTTGCTCAAAATTCATGTTGATTCCAAGGAGACTTACCAGGGCTTGAGTTCTGTAGACATCTGCTGAAACCCCGTTGATCCAAAAGCAAAGCTTATTTTCAACGTACTCGATCGAGACATGATGCATAATCGTAGTGTCCGTTTGAACGGATGTGGAAAAGAGGGTTTGCCGCGCGTTATCTAGCACTTTGAACGATATCGAGTCGTCGGTCCAAGTAATATTTAGGTACATGAAGAAATTCCGATTAGACTGAAACGTCAAAGAACAAGCGTTCGCTGGGGCGTTCGGCGGGTTCACTCCCGATTTTACCGAAAGAGAGAGGTTCAAAGGCTGAGCAATAAAATGTGGGTTGTTGAAGAAAATTTCTAAAGGTCTAGTGAGTCGCATGGGGTCAAATCTTTTCCGGGATTCGGCAAATTCGTAAACCCAGCAGTGATGCCAATTTGCATAGGCCTAGCGTTGAAAGTGTTGTTCATTCCGTTTTTAATTTCGATCAACTTGTCTCTCTCAAGTCGATGTTTTTTTGGCTCGGATGGAAACATAGTGCGTTCCGTCTTCGTTCATCCATACCATGAATCTCCCCAAAACATGCAAGCTGGTATCGTGCTCGTGTCCAATTTGCTGGTCTACGTACTCTTTCGTCACAGCGTCCTCGTTGTCCGTGGGAGTTCCGAGACCCGTGACTCTATTGCCGCTCATAGCGAGTTCGCCGGTCATCGAGTCGCCATCCTTCGAAACTTTTCTGTCGTTTAACCATGAGGTTAGGCTGGTCACGGAACCCATAGTAGCTGCATCTTGCGGCTCGGTTGGATTCATCAACCCAGTTATTTTTTTCCCTCCCATGTTAATCCTTCCGGTCATTCGCGCTCCAGTTTTTTTGACGTACGTGGAAAGATCCACATCTTCGCCATCTATTGACGTCGATTTTGTTTCGATCGTTGGTCCCCAGATAGACATTCTTTCTTTTATTTTATCGGATTTCAAATTCCAAATCCAGCGGTTGATCGTGATTATCGAGCTTTCTCGAAGAATTTTTCCATTCTACTTTGAAGTTGAAGTCGAGCTCGTGGATGGTTCCGTTTTGCAGTTTTTTGAAACTCGGCTTTTCGTAGGTCGAAACGAAGTATTCTCCGAACGCGGCGTTTGTGAGATCGATAGACCCAAGAACTCGACCTCCCTGCAGAACGTCGTCGTTGTTTTTGAGATTGTCCGTGGTTGACAGCTGATTCAGGTATACGAGAATTCTTCGAGGTAAAAATTCTATCGCCCGATCTCCCGTGTATTCACCATCTGCTAGCCACCCTTCGTCGTCCAATCCGAACATTTTCGAACGCGGTCCGGAAACCAAATCTGATACTGCGCGGGGATTGTCATGTTGAGTTTCCCATCGCGTTTGTCGACTTCGAATTCGAAACCGTCGATTTGACTCGTGAATTCATTTACGAGCAGGTCAAAATTATACAGCCCCGGGCTTATTTTTATCGCTTCTTCAGGTCCCTGCCCTCCTTGAGTGTACCTCCATTCGAGTTCTTCTTCGACGTTGAACCAACCTACTCGACCCGAGATCCTTTTGATTCCAATTTTTAAGTTTTTGCCGTTATTGTCTATACTTTGCAACGGGCGATAAGGTTTTCCTTTGCCGGTGCCGGTAATTGTGACAAACATTTTTCTTTTATCTTTCAATAAAATGAGAACCGGAGGAGTATTCGAACCGACGCACGGTTTCAGTCTTGTGAATCAAGAAATTCAAGTCAGCAAAAAGGAACATTTTACGTAAGATTTCCCAGTTTGTGGCAAAAGTACAAACTTCCGAGAGTCACGGACAAAACCGTGTACGATGACTGGCTCTCCAACCAGATGCAATTCTGGCAAAACCAGCTGAACTTCGCGGTCTGGTGCGCCACGTCAGGATGCGGGGTGTCCAAAGAACTTCTCAGTCACAAAGATCCGATGATTCGATCCGTGTTCAGATTTCACGCATATTATCAGATCAGAAGAATCCTGTCGGAAATGTCCTGTCCACTACCCTCGGAGGAATCTTTCAATCCTCTGAACAACGGGATCAACACCCACGCTTACGAAAGAATTTGCAACGAATTCGGAGTGTCCGCGAGAGCTAATTGGAGACAAAAGTTCGATCTTTCCAACGGAATGGGCAGTTACTTCTTCAACAAACAATTTTACGACTGGAAATTCGTGACCACCAAAAAATGGTCAAAGCTTACCAACGGAGGAAACTACAGTCAGTCGATGGACTGGAAAGTTCACTTTGACGCGGACAGCTTCGGAGGTGTGGACAATCAGACTGACAAGATTCTATACATTGAACAGCTGTTCGATCACGATCCGGATATAACCGACAGATCCATTCGGAAAGGAGATGCCATGGCTGCTATCGGCAGTTTCGTGGCAGACACTTGGAACGAGGGTTTCACACGTGCGGGAGTTTCGAGAATCAACGACTCCATCAGGACTTACACGTGGGCAATTCTTGGATCCCAAGCTCAAGCCAGATCTGGCATCCTGCGTTCCGGCAAGGCGTTCGACGCTCAGAAACAATTTCTAGCAAACGTCGAGGATGCGATCAACTCGGTCGTGGATCTTCCGGACTCGATCGACAGATACCAGAGAACTCTTCAGTACGCTCAAAGCAAACTGGATTTTGTCGTGGGTCACGGACTTTACTTGCTCCCGAGCAACATGGAAATCCTCGTGGGATCCGTAAACGGATACAACAATTTCATCCAAATCGCCACGGATGACATGCAGATAGGGCTAAACTCAGACGTAAACACCGACTCTCGACCGAATGTTGGAGACAGTGCTCCTGAGGAAAGTCCGTTGTTTTTAGAGGAGGTTGAAAGTCCACCCTTGACTGAAAGGGTTGAAAGTCCACCCTTGACTGAAGAGCCTCTAATGCATGATGAGAAAAAGCTTTCTCTATTTTGGCAGCCGCTGCAATTTTCTTATTTTTCTGGCAAACGGTTTAAAAAATAAGTTGGATTAAAACTCAGTAACACACAAAAAAAGTCTTCTCACTAAATTCTAGTGAGAAGATTTTTTTACTTCTTTGACAAATTCCATAACTGTAGTGTACAACAAAATTCCAACACCCAAAGCTAATGTCCATATGTGATCAGCTAGAAATCCAGCAACAGACCCCGCAGCTTTGAGACAGAAATTCACAACAGCCCCGATGATCCCTGGAAGTGCGATCAAAGCTTTGTCTCCAAGTTTCAAAAGGAGATTGGCTATTTTCTTGAGCTGATCCTTAATCCAATCGGTCCAAGTTTTAGGCTTTGGTGGAGGTTCGGGTCCTGGTGATGGTCCAGGTTCAGGACCTGGGTCTGGTTTAGGAGGACCTGGTTTTGGTTCTGGAGGCTTCGGTGTGATCGCTGAGACTGCGGATTTGGTGGCTAACTCAATGGCCTCGACGACGGTTGCTATCGTCATTCCGATGGCTGTGAGCAGCGAAACTATGGTAACACCCTCTCGTCTAAAGAGTTCTCGAATCCGACTTCCCGTGGTAGCATCGCTGTCTATGAAACTTTCGATCGATCTTCGCAGACGCTGAAGCGAATTTCTGACCTTGGCATCTTGATCTGCGATGGCATTGTCAAACTCTTTGATATCGCTTTCAAGCTCCCTAGCTCTTTCAGCATCTTCTTCGCTGACAGGTAGCAGAGGCTCTCCTTCATCACCTTCGTAAGTTGGGTTAGTAAAACTGACCGAACCGCGTCCTTTAGAGACTTTAATTCTTTCAGTTCAGTTTCCTTTTCATTCCTTCTTCGGACAAGGTGCTCATAGACATCAGACAGCTTCTTGAGTTGTCCTCGTTCGGTTAAAAATTTCGGATTTCTTCGTGATCTACAAGAGGATCATTTGGCAATTCATTGGCTAAACCTTCCATGTCTTGGTTTGTTTTTGAAGACCCTCCAAAACTCTTTTTAGTGTTGTTTGGTCTACCAGCGGGTGTAGTGGTTAGGGGTGATACATCTCCCGCGCTAGTTGACGCTTTTTCGGCACTTTCCTGCACTTGCGGCGTTGATCCTCGTTTGAAATCCTTGATTCCGAGACCTATTTTGACAAAATTGGTACCTCCTGGATCTTTGCCTTTGACTTGTTTAGCTATCGATTCTAGGGGTAAAATTCGCTCGAATTTTGTTTGGTTAACCAAACTTGTTTTTTTTTTTTTTTTTCTATGATTCTTCCGGTTTCATCTACCACAAAAACCGCTTCAGTAGCAAAGGCCGTTCCTTGTTGCGTGTATCCTAAGCGTTTCACGTAATCCCGAAACTCATCCCTAGCCAGTTCCGCTTTTGTCGATTCAATGTTTTGACGGTTCTCCTCAAGGAAGGACTGTCTTCACGAAGTTTTAATAGATCGAGTCGATCGTTGAGATCTTCGATGGAATTTCGACTCTTATCGGAAACGAAACTCACATCGGGATTTTCCCAACCGACGCTTCCTCGTCGTCTCTGACCCTCCGTTTGTATTTGCCCATCACCAAAATCAGTCTCAGCCGGTGTACCACCAACTGCTCCCGTGGTATCTCCGATCGTATCTTCGAATTCATGGAAGTCATCCATCTGAATGTCTTCTCGAGGATAAAAATCTGCCATCTTTTGGTTTTTATTTTACGTATAAATAAAAGATGGCGACTGAATACGGATACAAATTGGACCCATACCGACAACTTCGCAAAGCGCGAGGAGTTAAAGGTGAAAGACGTAGCATTCGGAGTACGCGCGTTCCGAGTACCATCGACCAAACCGGAATTCTCACGGTGAGATTTCCTAGTCTTGGAAAAGATGATGTAATATACCCTGGAACGAGTTTTCTTTGGTTCAAGATTGCTCTAAATTCCGCCTCTGGTGGAAATCAAGATCTTAACAGGACTATCGTAAATAATCTCGGAAGAGCGATAGTGTCAAAAATTGAGGTTAAATTGGAAGGACAGAGCATCTTCACTCTGAACGATGCTGATATATTCCTATGCTACCAAGATCTCTGGAAGACGAGCGAGGAAAGAGAGAACGCCGCTGATCAGGGCATCCAGTCTGCGGCAGGTCGAAAAATAAGAATCGACGCTGGTGACAAAGGTACAGATGCCAAGGATGTCGCCGAAGGACTTTCCTTCGGCGACAACATGTTCTGCATCCCTCTGGACTTTGAGATGCTGAATTCTCATAATCCATATTTCCAGTACGAGATGAAGGACAGGCTGAGTTACGAGCTGACGTTCAACAATTACGGAAAAGTCGTGGTGTCCACGGATACAGCAGCCAGCTATTCCATCTCAGATATTACCCTTGAGTTTGATGTAGCCAATGATCCTGAGCTAGCGATGGATCTTAGGAACAGGGTGAATGGAAAAAGCGTCGTCATGTACGACAGAGTCATCAGACACAGCAAAGAGTCGCTTAACAAGTCAGACACCGTCTGGAATATCGCTCTAGCACCGCGAGCAAAGTCCATGAAAGGTATTCTGATTCTCTTCGTAGACCCAGCTGCGGATGGAGGAGGAGCCAATTACGCTCGAGATACCGAAAAGTTCTACAACCCAAAGATCAAGAAAGTTTCAACAACGCTCGACGGTATTCCAAATCAGCTGTACTCCTCTGGGATGCTGTCTCACCATCACTTCAAAGAAATTCAAAAGCACTTCGCGGATGGAAAATTCAGAACTGTTCCACACGTAATCAAGGAAGCGGGATTGGCTGATGTGAGGAGGCGAGATTATCTCACAACCAAGTATGGTCTCTGGTTGGACATGAGAACCACGGATGATGACACATTGCATGGATCTGGTAGGAAAATTGAAGGAGCTAGTCAGAGTATTCAAATCGAAATCGAAAAAGAAGCCGAGGCTGCAGGAGCGTTGAACGCTTACGTGTACTACATACAGGATGCAAAGGTGAATATTGAAGCCGGAAGATTGCAGAGCGTAAAATACTAGAATAAAAGATGTTTCCAAAACACGCGCACTCGGCTATAATCTGCGGAGCCACCGGCTGTGGCAAGACTGAATTTGTTTTGGATTTACTCGAGAGGAATACAAGAATTTTTTGAATACATCATAATCGTTTGCCCTACCTGGACGCGCAACAAAGCGTACTTAAACAGATTCTGGTTTTTTAAGGACGTTGATGTCATTCCAATGGATCCTAACTGGTGTCCAAAGTCCGACGATTGGCTGAACGATTGTTTGAAATTTGGCTATGAAACTTATGGAATACAAGACGGACACACACTTTTCATTATCGACGACTGCAGCTCTGACAGATCATTAACCAAAAAGAAACAGATGCTTTCTCAGCTAGCATTCTCGGGAAGACACGATAATTGCTCCGTTTGGGTGCTTACACAAAAATATAACTCCATCGTTACCGATCTCAGAGAGCAGACAAAATGGACAGCCCTGTTTTACACAAAAGATCAAGATAGTTTCAGCGAGACTCTAAGGGAGAACGATATAATCCCAACTCTAGAAGAGAAGAAAGAGATAAAAAAAAAGCTAGCTAAACAAAAACATTCCAAACTAATTCTAATTACCGAGCAACCGACTGAGTACTGGTGGCAAAAATAATCTTAAGATAAAAAGCAAGATGACTGAAATTGAAGATATAGTTAACGAGGCGATGACTGTGGGCGTTCTGCCCACCCTGAGCGAAACGCCTACCATAGGCAAAATGTCTACCTTAGACGGTACGGCTACACGGGAGGAACTTGTAAACACGGACTCTGCTAAAACGGAACAGCTGCGGAACGGTTGATCAGCGTAGCAGAGGCAGGAAAAAGCAAAAGAGTATTTGGGAAAACCATAACCTCCGCTGAGATCGATAGGCTTGATCAAAAGAGCCTGATGAGACTCTACGCCAGATACGAGGCTCACATGGGTGGGATAGTGACCAGGTCAATGAAAAAGCACTTCGTTACCACTTACGTAAATTTGGTCGGACTCTTCCTTCCAAAAAATTTGGCGATTACCGATCGCGATGCTCTGGAAGAGTCTCTGAACGAAGGACCCTTTATTGATTTAGCTTTAAACAAATGGACCTGTGGGCTGTATCATAGTTTTGGACATATGCTAGCTCCGTTGGAGGCTATTCTGTTAACTAGCAACGGTGTTAAAAAAGTTGACTTTTCACCAGAAGCGAAGTGCACAGTAGACGACTCTCCAAGTATTGATGTGATTGATTAACCCTTTGAATACTAACGGCGACTCGAGTCGCCGTTAGTTAAAAGTTTGCAAAACAGTTTTTAAGATATAACTTTTTTATATTCTAAAAATGCCATTTATTTCTTCGGTTAGCGATTTGATCGATTTTTCTCCAGAAGAAAACCCTAGTTGGAGAAAGAGCGAATTTCCAAGTATCAAAGATGCCATTCGAGAGATTCTGAAGTGCAAAAGATGAATAATTGCGAGGTTCCAAAAGACTTTTTCTTGACAGAATTTGTTTATCATTGTCTAGCCGAAGAATATCATGGATTTCAAAACCTATCGCAAACGCGAGAGTTTCTATCGAACCCTGACTCCGATGACACCTCCTTACAAGCAAAAGAAACGCTCAACCTACACGAAGCCTGCCAAAATTTAATGAGTTTGAAAAATGATAGCAATTTTGGGTTTCTAGAAGAAAACTTGATTAGACAGACCAACAAAATTGTGAGAAAAAATCTTCCGTTAGAATTTGGCGAAACAAAGCCCGGAGAGTATAGTCAGGCTCGGAGGTTTACAACGTTTATGGGTCAGAGACACGAGTATCGCATGCCCGAAGATATGGAAATGGCGGCAATCAACATTGTTGATAGATTCAATAGTTTGTTTATTCAAAGCAGGGAAGATCCTGACGAGGAAAAAAGATTGTTGAATACCTTCAAAGCTTGCGCATATTTTGTAGCCGAAATGCTCGAACTGCATCCTTTTTCGGATGGAAACGGAAGAACCGTAAGGCTGATGGCAAGCTACATACTTTCTTCATTTTCACCATTTCCGACTCCGCTTTACAACATTTTTAGCGAATCCAGCAAGGATGATTTTACAAGGGTCGTGATTTTAGGAAGAAGTGAATCACCAGCTCTGTTGACTACCATGATGATTGAATGCAATCTTTTTTTCTGGAGACAACTCGTAAAGCAACAAAAACCCGTCTAGTATGGAAAGGGTTAAAAATAAGAGGGGTTCCTATTCAAAAAAATTCAAGAGGAAGTATTTATTCCTCTTGAATTTTTTTTTTTTTGGTTGGATTCCCATGGTATCTGAATAAATTGGTTAGGTTTAAGATTTGAAAAATAATACAAAAAAAAAAAAAAAAAAAAAAAAAGAAATAAAATGTCAGGTTGTATCGCTCAACATCCAATTTGCAAAAATTATGGTGCTAGGGAAAACGGAGAGGTTTTGAATTTGAAAACATTTCAAAAGCTGAAAACTAGCTTAAATAATTCAGGTTATCTGATAGTTAGTGCTTATGCAAATGGTAAACAAAAAACGTACAATGCTCACCGATTTGTTTATGAATGTTTCAAGGAGAGATCCCACCACAACTTCAAGTGGACCATATTGATAATGATAAATTGAACAATCATATTGATAATCTTCAACTGCTTACTCCTGCAGATAACATGCGGAAAGCTTCAAGTAAAAAAAGGGGAGATAGAAGACCACCCATTGCAGTAGTGGCTGTCTGTTTGGAAACTGGTGAAAAAGAAAACTTTGCAAGTATGAACGCTGCGGGAAAAGCTTTGAAAATTAACAAAGGTACTATTTCAGAAATTGTTAAAAAAAATGGTCGAAAATTAGCACAGTCAAAAGTAGATGGCTTTTGGTACACATTTGAAAAAATTGAATAAAAAATTCAAAGAGAAAGTATTTATTCCTCTTTGAATTTTTTTGGCTGGATTCCCATGATATCTGAGCCAATTTGCTCAGATGGTGCTCAGATGGTGCTCAGATATCTGAGCAATTTGCTCAGATGGTGCTCAGATATCTGAGCAATTTGCTCAAATTTTTTCCTTTTTCTAATAATAAAAGATGAGTGATCTAGAAACCAAATCAGTATAGACGTTCCAGCAGCGGACACGACGCCTCCGACAAAAGTGACGGCAGGAGTGAATCAAGCAAAAGTCAAAAACCCGAACCGGGTTGCCGCTGGAAAAGCATTAGCCGCAAGAAACAAAGAAAGGGCAGCAAAAATGAAAGCCTTTGAAGCAATGCAAGTAACACCATCCAAAGATACACCTGAGACCATGCCTTCAGACGTGTCAAACTGGTTGTCAGGTCCAGTTCTTGTTGGAGGAGCGGTCGTCGTCGTTGGAGGGATAGTGGCATATGGGTATTCTACCTTAAACGGTACGACTGAAAGCCTACCCACCGTGACCACAGTGGTCGATCATCAACCAAAAGTCGATCCTTTCGATGATTTTTAGTTACAATAAAGAAGATGGCAGAAACCAATCCAAACGTAAAAATGATCGTAAACGGCGCGTATCACGCAACAACGATAAGCCTCGGTATATGGACTAACTCGTTCGTTATGAAAAAGTTCCTGAAATGGAAGCCGGCTAATCTCTCGCAGCTTGATGCGGAGGATATCGGAAAGTTGACTTTGAGTGTCTTTTCGGCTACGATGCTCAGAGATTGGCTCGTGAATCAAGGAATTCTTCCAGATGAAATTATGGTTTAGTCCAAGGAAACATTCTGTCAAGGTAGGTATATTAAAAACCCTCTTAGCACTATCTGTGCTAAGAGGGGTTTTTTGTGAAAATAAAGAGAAAAATGGCGTCACTCGCATTCATGGTTGGTGGAGCCGTGGTTAACGCTTTGGCATTTTCAGGGAGCAATTATTTGTTCAACTTTCTCAGTAGTTCGGAAGAACGCAAAAGACACGATCTCGCTCTCGAAAAACTTCAGCACGACCGAGATTCTTGGAATCTAGCGCGTCTTTCAAGAATAGATTACATCAACGATCAATTAAAAAACAGGGTCACGCGGAGAGAACCTTTTCGGACGTCGATGACGCGATGAGACAGTATTATAATTTAACGGGAATTTTGATGGATTCTTTTCCACCCGAACCACAACTTTATGATGGAGAGTATCTCGACGAAGATCAAACAAAATCGATCCAAAATGGGGAGTTAGCTTTGATCGGACTGGGATTGCTCGGAACCGGTGTGGTCGCTATCAAATACTTTGGATAAAAGTATTTCGGTGGGAGCTGAGCCTCTAATCTCTGGAAAATCATCGAGAGTTACGAGATAATTTCTTCGTTTGAGTAGGTAAAAAAAAGTGTAGTGGATGTTAAAATTATTTCTCTTGGGTTTATTTTGTAGATAAATTTTCAGTATATTATCAAGATCGCATAACAAATTAATGCGATCATGCCAAAATCGACGGGAGAATTGCCCGTAATTTCGTAGTAAATCTTGTGAACGGCTTTTGGGTCTGATCTCAAGACTTTTAACAAGTCTTTTTTACTCGGAGGGGACTCGAACAATAATTTTTTTTCGTTCAAATTCGTAACATTTCCTTGATAGATTTCGATGTATTCTTCAAACTGGTAGGTCTTGGTTTCGCAGTACTTTATCGATTGTCGAATTTGGTCGATGTTAACTCAGGCTGAGTTTACGGTAAAAGACGCGTCATTTTCAAAACCACAATCATAACACACATCGTCTACTATGTATTCTGAGTTGCAATTTTTACATTTTGGCGGAACTCTTTGCTCCACTCGTGCGGGTTCTTTAAACAACCGAGTGAATTCGGTACCGTATAGGTTGCAAATCGTTTTTTTGCTCCGAAGGCGGGTTTTCTTTTTACACAATTTGCAAAAACAACGCTTATATTTACTCGTACACTTCATTTTTGTAACAATAAAAAATCTCCTTTAGACTGAATGTCTAAAGGAGATTTTTTGTTGGTTATGGTAGACTGTACGACTAGTCTGAGTCTTCGTCATGAATGGCAGGCTTTACAACATGTTCAAAACTGTGGTACATGTTCTCCGACGTTTTACTCATTTTTAAACCCGTAGGTTTAACATAAAGAGTGGAGAATTTATCTAGAACCAAGTTTTCTAGCGTTTTGGTTAGAAGTGAAGGACTCCAAACCCGGTTGTTATCACTAAGGGTGATGACACCGGATTTTCCGATTCTAGTCTCTATAAACTCAAACTTGGTAACTTCATAAATTCCACCTTCTTCTAGTTCAACCCATTTCAAAATATCTGGCAATTTTTGCTCTTCATACAATTGTTCAAATTTTTGCTTCAGTATGCTTGATTGTTTTGCCATTTTGTTTGTTTTTTATTAGCCGGATTTTCTTAAACTGTTTTTATTTTCAAATCGGGCTAAAAATAAAAGATGGCTGAAACTAAAATGTCTAAGGTTTACTACAGTCCGAGAGGGTATTGGAAGGGTGTTTCTGCGATAGACAAGCTGGCGAAAGAGGCTGGAGTGACGAAAGAAAAAGCTAGAAATTTTTTGAAAAAGCAGACTCAGTGGCAAATGTACCTACCACCTCCAAAGTACATTCCCAGAGCAAAATTTAACGTAAGTGTACCTAATGAAGTTCATCAAGCCGATTTGTTGTTTCTCCCTCACGACAGACCGAGTAAAGGAAAAAAGCTTTACAAGTACGCGTTGACTGTGGTGGATGTCGCGAGCAGATACAAGGAAGCTGAGCCTCTGAGCTCGAAGGAATCTGGGGAGGTGGCTAAGGCATTTGAAAAAATTTACTCTCGAGTTTTAAAGTGGCCGAAGCTTCTGCAGGTCGATCCTGGAAGAGAATTCATGGGCAAAGTGAACGAAGTGATGAAAAAGCACAAGGTCGATATCAGAAGAGGGTTGCCTGGTCAACATAGAGCTCAGGCAATTGTTGAAAGATTCAACAGAACTTTGGCTGAAAGACTGTTTGGTCATCAGTACTCGCAGGAAATACTGATGGAAGCTCGTGGTCAGAAAAATGTGAGGTCTACCGAGTGGGTGGGTAGGCTTCCGGATGTGATCAGAGCTTTGAACAGCGAAGAGACTCGGCTGATAGGAATGAAACCGGTTGATGCTATCAAGAAGAAAAAGATTGAAACGATGCCTTCAGCTCCACAGAAGTTGAAAAATGAGATTGAAATTCCAGGTAACGTGAGATTAAGGTATTTGTACGCTCCCGGAGAGTTGGAGGGAGGTGAGAGAAGACGCGCAACCGTTCCCATTTGGTCTCTGGAAACTTACACGGTTGATAGTATCGTGAGGACTCCGGGTGATCCAATTTTGTACTATTTGTCGAAGGGAGCACCAAAAGAGCGTTTGTTAGACAGGAGCTTATGATAGTACCCGAGGGTACACAGTTGCCACCGACAGAGTTTTGAAGTAAAATTTCTTATTCAAGTTTTTCAACACAGTAACCGTGTGCATGTGTGTGAATTTTGTCCTCAAGTCTCTTTCGTTTGTCATCGTGCGGATCTAGGGCAACTTTGTTGACGGTTTCAGTGTACACCTCATGCTTGTAACTCCTAATCACATTCATCGTTCTCATCAGAGGTTTCTCATCGAAGAGACAACGCTTGTAGTCGTCGAAGGTAATTTTTCTTTCAACAACTGCTTTTTTGACACCCTTACATCTCTTTTCCTCTTTTCTCTCATGCATTCTGTAAGAGTACAACTTTGCTCTGAGACCAACAAATTCGGCGATTTGCTTTCCTCCGGCTTCGTCTTTGAACATACCGGGAACTTTTTTGTTCTTTCCGGTCGGAATTTTCGACGGATGATCAGCTGGGTAGTTGGAGGTGTCAAAAAGCTTTTTCACATCACCCGAAATGTCAGTGTAAAAATCCTCAGTCTGAATTTCATAGGTCAACGAGTCGGTATCAGTCATACAGAGCTTTGCCCTTCCACCATAATTCCTCTTGATGTAATTGTAGTGGAAGTCGTACATCATTGTCTTTGAGATATCCAGGATACTCATTCCAAGATAGATCGGCTTGTTGAAGCGCAGTTTGATTTTTTTCATGTGAACAGCCACAAGATTTTCATCAAAGATAGTGTATCGGTCGAAGTTGGGTCTTGAGATTAACTTCCGAGCTTTGGCTTCGCTGGTTACAAGATGAACGTTCACTCTGTTTCGAATGTTTTCCATCGTTTTCCCAAAAACGCTGTTATTCATCAATTTGAAGAAATCCTTCTCAAACTCCGATTTGGCTTGAGTACGAAGCTTGGTATTCAGATCGATGTACTTTTTCATAAAGGGGCTCTCATTAAATTTGATTCCTCTGTGGATCTTAGTTAATTTAAGTCCAAGGTCTAGGTACTGTTTTAAAGCTGTGTGATGAATGATGTATTTTTTCTTATCTCCAAGATTTGGAATGAGTTTTTCCACCCTGTTTATGATGACTCTTTCAGGTGCTAGGGGGTAGTCATCATGAAGATCATGAAGTTCTTGTGGATACTTCAAGTCCACTTCCAAAATACAAGGGTGTGTATTCCAGGAGTCTAGCTGATTCGGAGTCATCCACTCAAAATCTCCGGTTGGCAATGGTTGACTCATAGCCCAGCCGTAGAGGTTATTAGCGTCGAGGTATTGAATATACTTGGAGGGCTTGCTCGGATCGAAGTCGGATCCCATGTATTTGTTATTTGCTTCTGAATATCTGGTTGATATCATGGAAATCCCACCTCTGATTCCTTTTTCAATCATCATAGCCATGTCATAATCCATAAGGAGTTCCAATATTACACCCGTCGTTTTCAGCATGGCGTCGTAGGAAAGTCCAGGAGCTGTGTAGTACCAACAAGGATCTAATTTGTAATTTTTCAAGCATACTTTCCTAAAACTCTCAAAAACATCCGCTAGAAGAAGAACGTCCGACTTGAGATACAGATCGTGGTACTCCCTCATGGTTTTCATCTCGAAGGTATTCCAAACATTCTGTGCGTGCTGATAGTCCTCGTCGGAAATTTCCGATTCGTTGAGCTTGGAATAGAAAGCTTGCTTGGAAGGGAGACTAGTTTCCTGAAATTTCTCGAGAGAGTTAACGTGATCATAAGGGTATGCACCTTTTCTCAATAAAAGCTTAAGCCGATCTTCTTGGAAAAATTTTGATATTTCGGAAAATGAGTCCAAATTTTCGACGAGTTTACCCAACCCAGCAGCCATGAATTTGAAACTATCGATAAATCTAAGATCGCGCTTAACTTCCATTTCTTTTCCTTCCTTATTGGTAAAAGTATCAACCAATATCTTCTTGGTGAATGAGATGTACTTCTCTTCATTGGAAGGAATACAGTCAATCTCTCCCTCTGTCTTGCCAAGATTCTTAATAAACAAATGAGCGTCATATCCAGCTAGATTATGGAAAATCACGGGAAAGAACTTTGGTTTCCTATATTTCATATTGCAGATATTGTGGGCAGCTCCTCTAAAGGTTCCCTTATAGTGACAGTGGTCTCTGACGTTGTAATTATCTTTATCATTAGGAGTCAGTGGATCCTTACAAATGTGGCAGTGGGTAGACTTTTCGAAGATCTTTTTTTCCTTGGATCCAAAGATCATCTCCTTTTGGAACTTGAATTGTTGATAGATCTCTTTGATGTTTTCCTCTAGAGTTTCCACAAAAATCTTAGCCACATCATCATCCTCGGATTCCTTGGTAAAAATGACCGGTTCTTGCGTGTATACAGAGTCATCAAAACACTTGATATAATAACAAAAGCCTGATGGTTCATGCTTCTGATACTTATTAGTGTAGGAGTCTTTGGGGCTTGGTTGACATGTGTGAATCGGTTTTGTAAAAGATTCAAAATCGGCGTACACGACAAAGGGAATGTTCTGAGACTTAAAATGATGTTTAAAATACTGAAATGAATCCTTCTCTGGATCCGGCATTTCAATTTTCACGGTTTCATGCAGATTGCATAGATCTTTATGAACGCCAAGACGCTCTTGGGAAGTAAAGGAAGAGTAACAATTTCGACAATAGTAACGCTTTCCTTTCTTTTTATACTTTTGTCCATATTGCAATCTGCTCATGCTCTTAATCACACAATAGTGCTGGGTGTCATAGCCATCCTTATTTTTGCCTGAAAATAAAAGAAGGTCAACTTCGTGCTCTCGACTATTAGAGTAAGGACTTGTTCTAAGCGGGTAGACTTCATTTTTGTACAACCTCTCGGATGAATTTTTTTCGGTGTATCCTGAGACATTGACGGAAATCGATGGATTGTTTTTTTTTCAAATTTGTCCCAGTCACTAAGAGGGGTTGGAAAGGTTATATTTTCCCAGTTGAACTCTTCGGCTTTTGCTTTTAGCTTTTTGTCTATTCGCTCCGCATTTTTGTCAACTGGTTGTATAGCTCTGACAACAGCCCACTTGGAACACTGTTGGTCATCATTCTTAAGATTGACTAGCGCTTTTTTGTTGGCTAAGTATTCTGAAAGTGGAATGTATGAACCTCCTTGCATCGGTTGGTACTTAGCCGTGTGAATCTCTAGAGATACGATCTCCTTGAATATCCAACCACTCCCACTGTTTTGGAATGTAGCGATATTTTCTAGAATTTGACTCGTCGTAGTTTCATAAAAATCATCAAGATCCGTACCCGCTAGAATTTCCTTCGTGGTAGAACGAAATGTGCTTTCTATAACATCAGTTTCACCAGTTTGTAAATTTGTTTTTTCAAACAGGCACTTAAAAACCAAATGAACTTTTTTTTGTCTGTTGTTTGAAAAAAGGCTAATAATGCTTTGTTTGACAGTTACAAAGAAGATGCTGGGGTCATAACCATCACGTCCACCAATCGTGTACTGTTCGACAAAGTTGTTAAGAGCCGAATTGGTCTTTTTAGTCTTGAATGAATGACGAGGTTCTTTGGAAGGTTCCTGAATGTCAAAAATGTTCGAAGAAAGGATGTAATTTTCCTTGAGTTTTTCATTGAGTGCATCTTTGTTCAGTTTTGAGTATCCTCGAAGGCCTGCATTTTTTGCAAGCGTGTTTAATTCCTTTCTAGTGTACTCTCCTCTTTGTCGTCTTTCTTCATTTTTTGCTTCCTCGATCGCCTTGTAATCCGGGGGAGGCTTGCTGATTAATTTTCTCAACTCTTCCTTTTTTAGTTTAGAGTATCCTCGATATCCGTTTTTTCTAGCGTATTCGCGAAATTCTTTCGCGGTTGAAATTTTACGAATAATCATTCTAGCTTTATTCTTTATTATATTTTTTTTTAAACCAAAATATTTATTCTAGCTTTATTCTTTATTATATTCTTTTTAAACCAAAATATTTATTTTTTAAATTGATTTTTCCGCTTTCTTTTTAGCATAATATTTTTTAGAAGCCTTTTATATGATTCTTTGTGTCTCAAATATAGCTCTTTCGAATATTTAAGCGGATTACACAGCCCAAGTTCAGTACACAAAATTCCATCATATCGATTAATCATCGTATGATAACCAAAAAATTTGTCTGGATTTTTCTTATGACTAAGCTGAATCCACTGATCCTTGTAAAATACAAACAAATGCTTGTTTTCAACTTTTGACTCAAGAGTAATTTCTTTTTCGATGTTGCGATAATTTTTAAACGATTCCATTTTTTTTATTATAAGATTTTTTTAATACAATTTTTTTTTTAAATCAAAAAATTTTTGATTTTGATGAAGAGGTTAAAAAAAAATGCAGGAAATTTTTTCCCTGCATTTTTTTTTTGGATAAGTTGAAATGCAGGGGAATTTTTCCGTGTAATTTGGATTGGGGTGAATTAAAAATGCAAAGAGTTTTTACTGTGTAATCCTGTGTTGTTGTTTTTTCTGTGTAATCCTGTGTTGTTATTTTGTTACACTTTCCTGGATTTTGCCCTGAAAAAATTGGTACTAAGGTTAGGGGAGTTCTGTGATTTTACTGTGATTTGAAGAGTGGAGGTTTACACAGCAGTTACACAGCATTTTTGTGATTTTATGTGTATTTGATGGTTGGGGGCGATTTACACGGAAAATGAGGGGAGGTTTAAGAGTCTGGTGTATTTTCCGTGTAAATTGGTCAGGGGAAAATGACAGAAGTTACACAGGTTTCTGTGATTTTACTGTGTATTTGAAGAGTAGGGGTTTACACGGCAGTTACACAGGTTTTTGTGATTTTACTGTGTATTTGAAGAGTAGGGGTTTACACGGCAGTTACACAGCATTTCTGTGATTTTCTGTGTATTTGATGGTTGGGAGCGATTTACACAGAAATAGACAGGTTTCTGTGATTTTACTGTGTATTTGGTGGTTGAGTCGATTTACACAGAAATAGAAAGGTTTTGTGATTTTACTGTGTATTTGGTGGTTGAGTCGATTTACACGGCAGTTACACAGGTTTCTGTGATTTTACTGTGTATTTGATGGTTGGGGGAGATTTACACAGAAATAGACAGGTTTCTGTGATTTTACTGTGTATTTGGTGGTTGAGTCGATTTACACGGCAGTTACACAGGTTTCTGTGATTTTACTGTGTATTTGATGGTTGGGGGAGATTTACACGGAAAATGACAGAAATGAGCCAGAGTACCCCTTTTCCTACTACTACCTGATATCTGTAGTATATGTGAGCATTGATAAACTACCTAATATCAGTAGTAGATGTGAGCAATGATAAACTACCTGATATCAGTAGTAGATGTGAGCATTGATAAACTACCTGATATATGTAGTATATGTGAGCATTGATAAACTACTTGATATCTGTAGTATATTTGAGCATTGATAAACTACCTGATATCTTTAGTATATGTGAGCATTGATAAACTACCTGATATCAGTAGTAGATGTGAGCAATGATAAACTACCTGATATCAGTAGTAGATGTGAGCATTGATAAACTACCTGATATTTGTAGTATATGTGAGCATTGATAAACTACCTGATATCAGTAGTAGATGTGAGCATTGATAAACTACCTGATATCTGTAGTATATGTGAGCATCCACATCTCTTCACTTCTCATGTTCTTATATTGTATTTCTATAAGTAATTATCATTAAGTATTTCTTATCTTGCATTTCCAATTGTATAACTTTTTGTGAATTGAGATGAAATTAAATAAAACTTGAACTTGAACTTGAACTTGAACTACCTGCATATCAGTATACGTACGTGAGCGTTGATAAACTACCTGATATCAGTAGTAGATGTGAGCAATGATAAACTACCTGATATCTGTAGTATATGTGAGCATTGATAAACTACCTAATATCAGTAGTAGATGTGAGCAATGATAAACTACCTGATATCAGTAGTAGATGTGAGCATTGATAAACTACCTGATATCTGTAGTATATGTGAGCATTGATAAACTACCTGATATCAGTAGTAGATGTGAGCATTGATAAACTACCTGATATCTGTAGTATATGTGAGCATTGATAAACTACTTGATATCTGTAGTATATTTGAGCATTGATAAACTACCTGATATCTTTAGTATATGTGAGCATTGATAAACTACCTGATATCAGTAGTAGATGTGAGCAATGATAAACTACCTGATATCAGTAGTAGATGTGAGCATTGATAAACTACCTGATATTTGTAGTATATGTGAGCATTGATAAACTACCTGATATCAGTAGTAGATGTGAGCATTGATAAACTACCTGATATCTGTAGTATATGTGAGCATTGATAAACCACCTGATATCAGTAGTAGATGTGAGCATTGATAAACTACCTGATATCAGTAGTGGATGTGAGCATTGATAAACTACCTGATATCTGTATAGTATATGTGAGCATTGATAAACTACCTGATATCAGTAGTAGATGTGAGCAATGATAAACTACCTGATATCAGTAGTAGATGTGAGCATTGATAAACTACCTGATATCTGTAGTATATGTGAGCATTGATAAACTACCTGATATCAGTAGTAGATGTGAGCATTGATAAACTACCTGATATCTGTGGTATATGTGAACATTGATAAACTACCTGATATCAGTAGTAGATGTGAGCATTGATAAACTACCTGATATCTGTAGTATATGTGAGCATTGATAAACTACCTGATATCAGTAGTAGATGTGAGCATTGATAAACTACCTGATATCTGTAGTATATGTGAGCATTGATAAACTACCTGATATCAGTAGTAGATGTACATATGTGAGCATCTGTAGTATATGTGAGCATTGATAAACTACCTGATATCAGTAGTAGATGTGAGCATTGATAAATTACCTGATATCTGTAGTATATGTGAGCATTGATAAACTACCTGATATCAGTAGTAGATGTGAGCATTGATAAATTACCTGATATCTGTAGTATATGTGAGCATTGATAAACTACCTGATATCAGTAGTAGATGTGAGCATTGATAAACTACCTGATATCAGTAGTAGATGTGAGCATTGATAAACTACCTGATATCTGTAGTATATGTGAGCATTGATAAACTACCTGATATCAGTAGTAGATGTGAGCATTGATAAACTACCTGATATCTGTAGTATATGTGAGCATTGATAAACTACCTGATATCAGTAGTAGATGTGAGCATTGATAAACTACCTGATATCTGTAGTGTGAGCATTGATAAACTACCTGATATCAGTAGTAGATGTGAGCATTGATAAACTACCTGATATCTGTAGTGAGCATTGATAAACTACCTGATATCTGTAGTATATGTGAGCATTGATAAACTACCTGATATCAGTAGTAGATGTGACCATTGATAAACTACCTGATATCAGCAGTAGGTTTGAGCCAGCATTGATAAGTTACCTGATATCAGCAGTAGATGCGAGCATTGGCAACTGTCTGATATCAGCAGTAGTTGTGAGCATTGGTAAACTACCTGGCAGTATACGTTAGCATTGATAAACTCCCTGATATCAGCAGTAGATGTGAGCACTGATAAAGTACCTGGTATCAGTAGTAGATATGAGTATCAATAAACTAACTGATATCAGCAGCAGACGTGAGAATTTATAAAGTACTTGATATCAAAGGTAAATGTGAGCATTGATACACTACCTGATATCAGCAGTAGATGTGAGCATTGATAAATTGCCTGATATCAGCAGTAGATGTGAGCGTTGATAAATTGCCTGATATCAGCAGTAGATGTGAGCATTGATAAACTACCTAATTTCTGCAGTAGATGTGAACATTGATAAACTACCTGATATCAGTAGTAGATATGAGCATTGATAAACTACCTGATATCAGCAGTAGGTGTGAGCATTGATACACTACGTGATATCAGCGTTGATAAACTACCTGATATCAGTATATGTGAGCATTGATAAACTAGTTGATATCAATAGTAGATGTGAGCGTTGATAAACTACCTGATATCAGCAGTAGATGTGACCATTGAAAACCCAGCAAACACAACAGTTTTCTATATCATTCGCAAAAGGTTATAAAAGGTTGTCAAAAAACGTTTAAATGTCGGGTTATATAAAGGGTATATTAAGGGAATAAAACGTTTTCATAACATTAAAAAACATTTGTTGATAATCTACTGCCCAGCAAACACAAAATGTTTTACAGAAAATGTTTAAATGTCGGGTTATATAAAGTGTATAAAAACGTATTAATAACATTCCAAAAACATTTTTGAAAACTTAATACAAAACATTCCAAACAGAATGTTATTTTGGGGTTGGAAAATATTTTGCCAAAATATTTGCAATAACGTTTTAAAAACGTTTTCATGACTTTTATATTACTCGACATTTAAATGTTATTGAAGAAAACATTTTAAGAACATTTCTGTGTTTGCTGTGTGCAAATATTTTAACATAATGTATTTAAATGTTGACAAAATATTTGCAAAAATAGTTTACAATAGTATTTTGGAAACATTTTAAAACTATTGTTGTAGTGTGTTTTCATACAAAACGTTTTCATGACCTTTATATAACCCGACATTTAATGTTATCTAAACGTTTTTACCTAAACCAAAACCCAAAATATAACTTATTTAAAACGTTTTTGTGTTTGCTGGGAACCTACTTGATATCAACAGTGAATGTGAGCATTAATAAACTACCTGATATCGGAAGTCAATGTCATCATTGATAAAGTACCTGATATCAGCAACAGAGGTGAGAATTAATAAATACCTAATCAGCCATGTGATCAGATGGAAGAACAGTCTAGCAAACACCATTCTGCAGGGAGGTACAGATGAGGTATGGAGGAGAGGAAGACCAAAGAAGACGTGGATTGATAACATCAAAGACTGGACTGGATTGATCTTTGACCAGCTCATACGATCAGCTGAGGACAGAGAACTTTGGAAATTATGCATCTCTAAGGCCATCACTACGTCGCCCCAGCGGCCTCCTATGGGACATGGATAGATATATACGTAATCAGCAGTAGAGATGTACGCATTGATACATTACCTGATATCAGCAGTACACTCAGAGAAATATTTACAAAACATTATGTAAGTATAGAACCTCATAATAATTAAGTAAAATTTACCTCAGAACTATGTAATAATTACCAAAATTATGTAAAATTTTAATTAATTTTACCCAAATTAATTAAAATGTTACATAATTCGGTAAATATTACATAGTTCTGAGGTAAATTTTACTTAATTATTATGAGGTTCTATACTTACATAATGTTTTGTAAATATTTCTCTGAGTGTAGATGTGAGCATTGATAAACTACCCGGTGGCAGCAGTAGATGTGAGCACTGATACACTACCTGGTATCAGCGGTAGATGAACGTTGATAAACTGCCTGATATCAGTATTATATGTGAGCATTGATAAACTACCTGATATCAATAGAAGATGTGACCATTGACAAACTACCTGATATCAGCAGTAGATGTGACCATTGATAAACTACCTGATATCAGCAGTAAATGTGAGCATTGATAAACTATCTGATATCAGCAGTAGATGTGAGCATTGATAAATTACCTGATATCAGCAGTAAATGTGAGCATTGATAAACTACCTGATATCAGCAGTAGATATGAGCATTGATAAACTACCTGATATCAGCAGTAGATGTAAGCTGAACAAATTTTAATCTTTCCCCAGAGTAGGCCAGTGCACATAAACGTTGAAATTTTTTCAGTAGATGTAAGCATTTATAAACTACCTGATATCAGAAGTAGACGTGAGCATTGATAAACTACCTGATATTAGCAGTAGATGTGAGCATTGATACACTACCTGATATCAGCAGTAGATGTGAACATTGATAAACTACCTGACATCAGCAGTAGATGTGAGCATTGATACACTACCTGATATCAGTAGTAGATGTGAGCATTGATAAATTACCTGATATCAGCATGAGATGTGAGCATTGATAAACTACCTGATATAAGCAGTAGATGTGAGCATTGATAAACTACTCGATATCAGCAGTAGATGTAAGCATTGATACACTACACACTGGGAACTATATTTGCTAGGCAATCATCTAGCGATCAACTCCTTATCCGGAGGAGGAAAAAGCTCCATATACCAATGGACAAATATTTCGCTAGGCAATCATCTGCACGATCATCTCCTCGGAGGAGGAAATAAAAAGCTCTGTATACCAATGGAGATAATATAAAATGCCGCGGACTTACATGAATTCGCTAGGCAGTCATCTAGCGCGTCAAAAGAAATTAAATAAGTGATACCTTTCTCATTTTCCTATTATATTCATATTATAGATTACATAGTGGGCATCAGTAAATACCCAGCAAACACAAAACGTTTTCGACATCATTCGCAAATGGTTATAAAAGGTTGTCAGAAAACGTTTAAATGTCGGGTTATATAAAGGGTATATTAAGAGTATAAAACGTTTTCATAACCTTAAAACACATTTTTTGTGATAATCTACTGCTCAGCAAACAAAAATGTTTTACAGAAAACGTTTAAATGTCGGGTTATATAAAGGGTATAAAAACATTTTAATAACATTCCAAAAACATTCTTGAAAACTTGATACAAAACATTCTTAACAGAATGTTATTTTGGGGTTGAAAAAATATTTTGCGAAAAACGTTTGCCCAAAATATTTTCAAGAACGTATTAAAAAAGTTATCAAAATCTTAAAATAACCCGACATTTAAATGTTATTAAAAGGTTTTGAAAAAAAAAAAAACATTTTAAGAACATTTCTGTGTTTGCTGGGTTCAAACATTTTAACATAATGTTATTTAAGTATTGACACAATATTTGGCAAAAATGTTTGTAAAAATAGTTTACAATAACATTTTTTGAAAACATTAAAACATATTGTTGTAGTGTGTTTTCATATAAAACGTTTTAAAACGTTATCATGACCTTTATATAACCCGACATTTTAATGTTATTAAAACGTTTTTACCTAAACCAAAAGCCAAAATATAATTTATTTAAAACGTTTTTAAAACGTTTTTGTGTTTGCTGGGTACCAACGCCAAATTACCCTGTAGGTAAATGCCTACGGATTGGAACTACTAAATAGAATTTTTTAATGTAATACATGTATAATTCTGTACATTAAATTGATAATTTTAGAAAAAGGATCGAAAAACTGCCACGAGGACTACTTGTTAAGGGGCGCAACACTAAATCACTACGCATTTTATGTAAGAACGAAATTCGGCTAATATAGTCCATAGTGAGTATGAGATTGTAGCGACCATATCTACCGACATGTTCACTTTAAATCACTCAATATCAGCTCATATAAATTCGACAAGTGTCTTCAATGATAAAATGCAGAAAAAACCGGACATTTTACCTCAAAAGCAATTCTCTGTGGCGGATGAAGACAACTTCCGATTTTGAAATGTGAGTGGTGAATTTAGTTTATTTTTAGGCCATATTTTTTGCACCGCGAAATAGCGAAAAAAGTCAACGGTCATCGATATATGCCGACAAAAGTTTTGGAATCTACAGAAACAGAGCTTTAATTTGATACCAAATTTATTTTACCAAGTATTGCAGGGACGCCAGGAATGGCGCTCGAAGTAGGCCAAAATCACACGTTATCCTATGGGACGCTTATTTAGTGTTGCGCCCCTTAACATCAGTACCCTGTACCCTGGAATAAGCTATTTCTGATCCCCTCTTTTCCTTTGCTAGTAAACACCGCGAGAGCCACACTTGTGATTATTTGAAGAGCCTCTGAATTTTACGGTTGAGGCCTCTTCACCACAGTGGACCTTTGACCCGATTTTTTATTTGAACATGTTGAAGGAGTTTTAACTCCTTCAACATGTTCAACATGTTCACCAATTAAAATTGCAAAACCGTTGTTTTTCGCTGCCAACGCCAAGCAAACACAGTGCCATGCTCTGAACATTTATGAAATCGAATACATCACTAGGATACCATGTCTACCCTAAATACAAAAGGGCAGCATATAACAGATATTAACGCGATAACATACCGGCTGCGCAACCTCATAAAAATTTGAACCCAATATTTCATTTGTATTTATATTTTGAAGAACAAGAAAATCCGAGGGCATAGTACTTGGCCCCTGTCTAGCTATCCCATGCCAACCTGGTGTTGATTCCTTCCTTCCTGCTATAAACAAAATTACTCGACTACATTACCACCTAAGACTGAAATTGACACCAATTCGTCGGTCGCAACACATAGTGGCGTACGTGAAGGACAAAATACGTCTCTGAGCAAAGCGTTTTTGAAGGATATGCTACTGGTAACGGGGTCGATACTCGTCCAATGTTATCTCTCAGTGGCCCGATTCTATTTAAAATTGAAGTTTAAGGTTCAAACTATTAAGCTGTATCTTTGATAGTTAACCAGGAATAACTATTATAAGATAATAGCTAGCTCTAAACCTATACGCCACTATGTGAAACGGAAAGTTTGAAAAAGCACTCTACGCCACTATGTGTTGCGACCGACGAATTGTATCAATTTTGTTCATGCTTCTGAAGACGCAAAGTGAACACACCTATATAAAATAGAATTTAAAAACAAATTACAACTGCGCAACAGAATAGAATTATGTTGCTGAGATAGAAACTGAACCTAAAGTGATCTACCCACGCACACTCTCACACCCGTATACAATAGTCATACTACTACGTAACTCAAAGAACCTCAATGTAATTAGAATATTATTCAAATTCGGGGAACTCTCAATCGAATATATTTTCATTTTTCCTTCGTATTTCATCTCATTCCTAATTACCTTTTAACTTGAAAACCGACACTCTATATGTACTTGTTTCGCTACTGCGAGACTCAAATTTTATGACACACTGTCCAACTCTTTAAAACAATTTTAAACAGATATCAAATATGACATATGGGGAGTGGTGGGTGGGATAAAAAATTTCTGCATCCGTTCTTGCTGAAAAACTGACAGAGAATAACCTTAGCCAACAAAACGGCCACCGACGGCCCGAGCATGGATGCCCGTGATTGGCCCTCCTGATACCAAACAAGGCACCCAATTGGCTCCCCATGAAAACATCGCGTGCTCTCACGAGGGCGATCCCATTTCAGCCGCAGGGATAATTTCGTGTTTTATTTGACGTGCAAATTAAACTGCATTTTAAGCTTACGATATCCAAACACATTCAGGGTATTTTGAGCGAGAGATGTAGAAATATAGAAAACAGTCAGAAATAAGGACACTTACCGTTGTGCTAGTTTGTTAAGAACTTTTAAAATAAGAACATATAAATACTGTTACGATACAAGTATAATTATGTAGTTATCAATGTAAGAGAAATACAGCCATTTATTTTAAAACATACAGCCCTAAAAGTCAATTAATTGATAATTGATATCACAAGCAACGATTCTAAAAATCAATGTCATCAAGTTGATCAATTATTATGGTACATGTACATATCTTTAAACAGTTTTACAAATTATATTTTAAACTGTGTATACAAATAATTAGAATAACTGAATAAGCTTCATATTATATCATCTCCAAAAATATGACTACCAAAGGTACATTTACAAAATGATATACTTACAACGTTTGTATTAGCAGCAATTAAAACCCACTGGTTCTGGTTTACTATGCACATTTTTGTTTTCATCATTTGTTTTCCTTTTTTCTTACTTTACTAAAAGTTGTTCTCCTGGGTCTGAATGTTTGATCTTAAATTACATCCCACTGAATAAAAATGCAGAAATTGTTTAGTTAACAACGTCAGCGAAACGTCTGTATATCATGCGCATTGAGTATAACAGGGCGTTTGTAATACCGTATAACTAAAAAGGGCATTTCGTGATCCACAGCCTCATCCCCCCCCACTTTTCTCACAAAAGTTGAGATTTTTATATCACTGGAAACTTCTGGCTACATAATGTTTATGTGCAAAATGTTTCTTGCAGATTAATTCGTTTAGCAAAGATATCGTGAAATTTGAATTTCGTTCTGGTGCACCAGAACGAAATTACAACGCATTGTCTATGGAACAGTGTAATACACATAATCATGCATAACTCGTGAACGCATAATCGGAATCAACTGAAATTTTGGGAATAGGTTTTTTTCGTGGATATCTAATGAAAAATGACATAAATAGAGGATGCTAGGATCACGAAATACTCCTTTAATATCGTTTTATGGAAATTTTACTTATTTCAACATAATTATTCTTGTAAAAAACTCGCAACAATGCAATTGCTACGTGCCATATTCAAAGTTTAACCAAGCACTTGAAAGCGTAAAAGGTCCAGAGTTGTAACGAGTCGAGTCATTTGACGGAGTCGAGTCGAGTCATTTGAACACTTTCTCGACTCCAAAAAAGACTCGAGTCACTGTAATCTATAGGGGGAAATTTGAAAATCTCAGTCGAGTCTTTCATTTTTGAAAAAGTCGAGTCTCGCGTCATGACTTGTTACAAATCTGGAAAGGTCATGAACACTTTGCAAAACACCATAGCATAATATTCCGGCTTCAAACTACCGTTTTATTTCGATATACGTGTCGAAATAAAAGGAGAATAGAAACGCCGCGTGCGAATCAGAGAAACATTTGCTGTGCATTGGGATCGCTTCGGAAGCTGTGAGCTCCGAATAATTTGACGATTTTTGCGGTCCAAAATCACATTTCTCTGACAAAAACAGTTTTGTCGTTTTATTTGACATTGTCGGAGAGCCGATATTTATATAGTTTACGCTATCACGGCGAAATAGGATCATTTTCATCCACTTTTATCGCACGTGAGAATGGCGGAGCAGAATTCGACAGGTATGTCGCCTAAGTCAGCGTCGATACAATCGGCAGCTGCCAACAAGCATAGCTCTACACGTGGTGAGGGCAAAACAAGCAAAAAAGATTTGCCAGTTCCTTCGGCTGTACCTAAAAAGAAGCCAGGCAAACAGCAGCCCCAGGGCAATACTAGTTCTAATAAGACTGGTGATACTGAAACTGATAGACTGGGTTCAATTGAGAAACTCTTGATCCAGATGCATAGAGATTCACGTGAGCAAAAGGCTGAATTTACAGCCAGAATTGACAAGCTAGAGAAAGAATATCATGCTAGCAATAGTAATATGCAGTATATGTACCATGACTGTGAAAATGCTTATCCAAATTATAGATATTATGGCGGGGGTGAACATGATGTCATGGATATGACTAGTGACGCTATGAGTGAAACTCATGCTTATGATGATAGCACTGGTGATATTGCTGCCCCAGAGGAACTAAATGAGCAGGTGCTGAGCACTATTAGTGACTTGGTGAAAGAGTCTGAGAAACAAAACGTGTCTAAAGATACACCCACTCCAGCAGCAAAGCCCATGGGCTTTGCAAGGAAATTTGCCGATGTTGCGGAGGTGGGGCCTCCTCTTAATGGGGAATTGACAGCAGCGATCAATACCATGTTGGAGATGAAACTGAAAGAAAACAAGATCGCAGAGTTACTTGCAAAACATATCGCACCCTCCAACCTGTCTCGGCTTAAATCGCCCAAGGTAAATCCGCCCATTTGGGCATCAATGACTCCTAAGACACGTGCATTTGACATACGCTTACAAAGAATCCAGAATTCTTTAACTGGTGGAATGTGTGCTCTTATGCGCTCCATTGGGGATGACAAGCTTACATCAGAGCTGGAAGAGGTGGTTGCACTGCTGTGCAATGCAAACTATGAACTGAGCAATGCTCGGAAGGACCACATTAAACCTCAGCTAAACCCGGCCTATGGCCACTTGTGCCAGACCCAAATTGGGTCAGATTTCCTGTTTGGAGATGATCTCCAACGTAATGTGAAAGATATTACAGAGGAGAAAAAAGCTGTCATGATGTGCACAAAACAGGGGAAGCCATATAAGGCTTTCGGGAAGAATCCAAGGTTCCACCCCTATTCTACGCAAGGCATGCACCAATCCAACTTTCATCAGAGAAGGGGACAGTATCGCCCTAGACCTTTTTTAGGGAACAGCTCACCCCAGATGCAGGCGCCCTACCGCCAGCAACCGCTGTACCGTCAGGGATATCAGCAACAGCACTGGCGCCAGACATTGCCTCCCCAGAAACTTTACAACAGAGGGAAAGCACCCTCTACTCAAACCAGACCAAGCCATTAGTAAAACCTGCAGAGGTAGGTGAGTGCAGTGATGCAAATATTGTAGGTGGTCGATTGAAGTCATGTGTATCTGAATGGTATAAATATACATCGGATCCTTCGATTATAGAGGCAGTTAAAGGCTATAGATTAGATTTTAAAGAATTGCCCCCTTATCAAACTGTTAAGCCACATCCATATAATTTGTCAGAAATGGAAACAAATGCAATTGATGAGGAAGTGAAATCCTTATTACGGAAGGATGTGATTGAACGTACTCAACCAGAAGAGGGTGATTTTTGGTCAAATATTTTTTCACGTCCCAAAAAGGACGGAGGTAGACGTATGATACTAGATCTATCCCAATTAAATAAATACTTGACCTATCAGCACTTTAAAATGGATACATTTGAAGTTGCAAGAAAGCTAATTTCTCATGATTGCTACATGGCTTCAATGGACCTCAAAGATGCCTATTATTCAGTACCCATATCAAAGCAGCATAGGAAATACCTGAAATTTCTTTGGAATGGTGTTTTATATCAGTATAAAGCTCTACCAAATGGACTTTCCTCAGCTCCAAGGCTATTTACCAAAGTGTTAAAACCACCTTTTTCCAAATTGAGGAGCCTAGGTTACTGTATTGTTGGGTACATAGATGATACCCTCATTATTGCTCCATCAAAACAGGAAGCAGAACAGGCAGTGCACCACACAGCCAATGTCTTGTCTAAGTTGGGGTTTATTATTCACCCAAGAAAATCAATATTTGAGCCAACACAACAAATTAAATTCCTGGGCTTTGTGATAAACTCAAGTGACATGACAGTGTCATTAACAGGAGACAAGAGACTTGATATTAAGAACAGGTGTATTGAACTCTTGCGTAAACAAAAACCAAGCATTAGACAAATAGCTGAAGTTGTTGGGAAAATAGTCGCAGCATCCCCTACAGTTCAATATGCCCAACTGCATTACAGAGCTTTGGAAATTACAAAAATTGTATCTCTCAAGCATAATGCTGGTAATTTTGAGGCAAAAACTGTTTTGGGACAATCTGCTAGAAATGATCTGGATTGGTGGATTTGCAACATTGATCAGGAAACAACTAGGGCACAGGTTCAGGTACCTAATGCAGATATACAGATTGAAAGTGATGCCAGTGGCTTAGGATGGGGTGGTACAAATGGTATTGATGAGATTGGTGGTAAATGGAATGCCCAGGAACAGCAGTTGTTTGAGTCATCAGGCATTAACACCATGGTGTTGCTAGCTGCATTTTTTACGGTGCGAGCATTTTGTAAACAAATGAAAAACAAACATGTTCATGTTAAATGTGACAACCAAACAGCGGTGACTTACATCAATAATATGGGGGGTACTCGTTCAACTGGGTGCAATGCTTTGGCAACATCTTAGATGTTAGATGTTGCGCCTGTAGGCTGCACTCTGTCAGGGCTCTGTCAAAATCACTAATTTACACCTTTCTCAGCAGTATTACAGCAATAAATGATCTACTATCCATAGTAACTAACTGCATGGAACATCATGGACTAGTAATCTGCTCTATATTCTGCTGATTTGGACCAATATTTAGAACTTTTTGGTTTCATCTTGGAGGCAATTTTCATCTTCAATATCTACTTTGTACACTTATACACTGTTGTACTACCAAGGGAGACACCTCATCCCAGTGTCGAGGAGCTTAAAACTACCTTTTGCCAGCATTTTGGCACTTGTGCCAACTCTTTCCATCTATGCTGGATTTTCTCCAATTGGGTACTTACACCTTGTCCCATTTTGGTTGCTCCTACCTACACTACTCTACTATATTTCATCCTTTTCTATTTTTTCATCCTTCTATCTGTCCACCTTCTCTACCTTAAAACTTCCTTTCGCAACACAGCTGGTTAGGAAAGGTGAGCCAATTTAGTTGGCTTGGTAGTTTGTTTTTTTGTCTGGTGTTGTTTTTGGATTGGAGCTTTCGTCCTAAGTTTCGTAGAGGATGGGAGTTCTTATTCCACATACTAGGGTAAAGGCGCTGAATTCCAGTACTGATGGGCACATAACCCATATCACACTGGCGGTACAGGACACAGATCCCCAGTGTGAAGGTGACGGCGTAACCCCACACGGGCATCAGGAAATGGGCGATACTGTCAAATTAAATCCGGACTGTGGACTAAAGGTTGTCCACAGACGGACAACATCATCCATTTCCTTTTGTCGGGTAAAAGCTAGTGTGGGTGCCAGCTTGTGTTGTGACTTTTACTTCTTCTCTTCATCTTTCTTTCTTGCTGTCCCAATCATAGTGTTTTGTGTAGGATGTGGATTCTCAGGGGGCGCTGAGACCCCCTGTCAGTATAACAGCAAGAGCTGACTTCAAGAACTCCTCTCTTCCAACTCGGAGCTCATCCAGCCTCTACCATGTTACCTCGCCAGTGTGGTATGAGTAGGCAGAAGGAAGGGACACTTTTGTAGGGTGAACCTTCTGTAACCCAGCTATGGGTAAATAGCGAATACTAGCTATGGTTTAAATAGTCGTCAGTGGTCAACAGCATTGATGTATGTGTTGCGCCGGAGGAGTCAACCGTATGGTCAACGACAAAACACAATTACACAAAGCTCATATCTGGCATCCAGGGAGATGGTTTGTGTCAAGAGGAGGCTAGTACTGTAAGAACTCAGGAATGGCCCTCTACTGTTGGTACGGAAGGACCTGGCCACCCACCGTACTATTTGGCCTTGAATGTAAGCATGAGAGTACAAAGTCAAAAGAAAACGATGGTATCGGAAGGTGCGATCCGCAGGCCGGAAGATACGTCAATGGCTACTGGGGAAGAGAGAGATGCTGCTCAGAGTACACCTGTTGGTGATGACAGATCAGGATTAAAGCCTGCTACAGGAAGTCCTGTTCTTGATGGTCCCAGGAAGGAAAGGAACAGCACCCCTTTAAGGAAGCCAATAAATATTGCTACATGGAATGTATGCAGTATGTCAGGAGGAAAGATTGAAGTTGTGGAGAAGGAGATGGTTGCAAACAATATTAAGATCCTAGGAGTAACAGAGTTGTGGTGGCTTGGTCAAGGGAGGTTCACTACAGATGATGGAAGTATGTTCATCTATTCTGGAAAAGATACTGGAAGGAAACGAGGAGGTGTGGGTTTCATAATAGAAAGAACCACAGCCAAGTGTGTTTTGGGATATAATCCAATAAATGAAAGAGTGATGACTGTAAGACTGCAAGGACATCCTTTAAATGTATCTATCATACAAGTGTATGCACCAACATCAGATGCATCAGAGAGCGAGATGACAGACTTCTATGAGATGGTACAAGGAGTTATGGATAGTATACCTAGAAGAGACTTACTCATCGTACTGGGGGATTGGAATGCTAAGATTGGCAAAATGAAGGAGAAAACTGGGTGTATAGGCCAATATGGACTTGGGATCAGAAATGAACGTGGAGACAGACTGGAGGAATTTTGTGAAGCTAATAACCTAGTCATTGGGAACACGTTATTTCAGCATCATCCACGGAGACTGTGGACTTGGATGAGCCCAGGAGATAGAACAAGAAACCAGATCGATTACATCATGGTCAGGAAGAGGTGGAGAACATCACTCCAAAATGTCAGGACACGACCAGGCGCTGACTGTGGTAGTGACCATCAGCTACTTGTAGCCAAAGTAAAACTAAAACTGAGAGCTAAGAGAGGCAATGCACCACCTACCAGGAATGATGTTGACAACATCCCCACTCAATATTCAGTAGATGTGAAGAACAGGTTTGACGAGTTACTGAAAGTTAATGAAGAGGAGCAGACCCCAAATGAATTGTGGGAAGACATGAAAGAAGCAGTCCAGAGCACAGCAAAGAAGTACATCCCTAGAAAGATGAAACGGAAACAGCCGTGGATCTCTCAGCAGACCTTAAACCTAGCTGATGACAGGAAGAGAGCAAAGGCAGATGGAGGAAAGGAAGAATGGGCACGCTTAAACAAAGAGGTCTCCAAAAGTGTTAAGCAGGACAAAAGAAACTACATCGAAAGGAAATGTGTGGAAATGGAAAGATGTAAGGGTAACTCAAAAATAGCTTTTGGTATTGCCAAAGAACTTACCAAGAAGTGGACCCCAGGATGGATGTTATAAATGATGAGAAAGGTAACACTCTTACCGAAAGTGTAGACATCAAAAGGCGATGGGTTCAGTATAGTTCCCAGCTGTTTGAGGCACAAGATGACAAGGTGTATGTACAGTGTGAAACGAGTGAGGAAGAACCTCCACCATTGAGATCTGAAGTTGAGCTTGCCATGGAACAAATGAAAAATGCTAAGTCACCTGGCATTGATAATGTAGCTTCTGAGTTGTGGAAGGCAACTGGGAAAGAAGGGATAGACCTAATGTGGCGTCTATGTGGTATCATCTGGAAAAAGAAGAAATGGCCGAGAGACTGGTGCAGGGCAGTATTTATTCCACTGCCAAAGAAGGAAATTTGAAAGAGTGTGCCAATCACCGGACCATCAGCCTGATTTGTCATGCAAGTAAAGTGCTTCTGAAGATCATCATCAAGAGAATGAAGAACAAAATGGAGGAAGAAATAGCTGATGAGCAGGCAGGATTTCGTGAAGGAAGAGGTACTAGGGACCAAATTGTCAATATCAGGAATGTGATTGAGAAATGCAGAGAGCATAGACTTCCTCTTTACATGTGCTTCATAGATTACAGTAAAGCTTTTGACTGTGTTAGCCACCCTCAGATGTGGGAAACTATGAAAAAAAGATGGGTTTCCCAAGTCATCTTGTGGATCTGATCAGCTGCTTATATGAAGACCAAGAATCGGCAGTCAGAACAAGTAGTGGAGACACAGATTGGTTCAAGATTGGAAGAGGCTTACGACAGGGCTGTGTGCTATCACCAAACCTATTTAACATCTACTCTGAAGACATAATGAGAACAGCTTTGGAGGGGTTTGAAGGTGGAGTGAAGTTTGGCGGTACAAGAATTACTAACCTGAGGTACGCCGATGATACCACTCTTATTTGTAGCAGCAGAGTAGAGCTGATTGAACTTTTGAAGCGCATCAAAGAGGCCAGCGAAGAAAAACACCTTCTCCTGAACACAAAGAAGACAAAAATAATGGTTGTAGACAGAGAGCGGAAAAGTGATGAGTTTGTGATAGATGGACAGCAGATTGAGGAGGTGAAGCAATTTGAATATCTGGGTTCAATGATTAACAACAGTGGTGACAGCACAACTGAAATTAAGAGAAGACTGGCTATTGCAAGGACAACTGTGCAGGGCATGTCAAGCATATGGAAAAGCAGAGGCCTATCCATTGACCTCAAGGTACGCCTACTTCGTGCAACTGTGTTTTCCATTGCCACTTATGGATGCGAGTCTTGGGCTATGACCAAGAATGATAGGAAAAGAGTAGATGCTTTTGAGATGTGGTGTTACAGGAGGCTTCTACGAGTGACATGGAAAGACAGGAGAACAAATTCCTGGATCCTCGACAAGATTGGTACAAGTCTAACCATCAGAAGCGGCATAATGGAGAGAAAGCTGAAGTACTTTGGCCATATTGTCAGGAAACATGGAGGTGTAGAAAAACAGATTTTGCAAGGGGCTATGGAAGGCAAACGAGGAAGAGGACGTCCACCAACATCTTGGACTAATGACGTGAAGCTGGTTTCTAACCAGGGAATGCAAGGTGCAACGCACTTGGCATCAGATCGAGTGAGATGGCGTACTCTTGTGAAGACCACAGCAGCGCTACACAGCGCCACCTGACACAGAGAGAGAGAGACTACCAAGGTCGCTACTACTGGTATCATACTTGATGGTTTGGTACACACTTGACTACAATCAAACTGTGATGATTGAAGTGGTTTATGCACATTGACTGAGCATTGCAAACCAATCACGCATGGAGAAATCTATATTGAGTGCTGTATCATCATCCCTATTGATTCTTGCTATCATGACCAAAATATCATATAGTAGGGAGGAACTGATTGCTTTTAATACATCTGCATGTAAGACTGTTGGAGTACCTCCTACTGTGTATAGGAAACTGAAAGAACTTGACCTGTGTGCTGTAAAACCTACCAGAAGAGGCACAAGATCTACAAATAAATCGCGGAATACACATTATATTGACAGAGCTACTGACCAATCGGACCTGGAGCATGCCAACTCAGGCCGTGAGGTTAAACCATCCCCAACCCCCGCATCTGTGACTATTGGAACTTTTAACGCCCGAACTCTGAAACAAGATTACCGTCTATATGAGCTGGCTAAATTGGCCAAAAACCAGAAATATGACATTATTGGAATCCAAGAGCACCGGAGAACTCTCACCACACCAATTACATGCATTGACGTTGGTGCTGGATGGAAGGCATACCTTGCCACTGCCCGCGATGGAGGACATGGTGGTGTAGGTTTTCTGGTTGCCCCCAGAATAAGCAATGTTTTGCTAAGCGTTGAACCTTTGCATCACCGAATCATTACAATGACAGTTGAATTGAATGGAAAAAGAATGCACATCATCAACTGTCACATGCCAACCGCTTGTGCTGCTGATATCGCGGAAACGCATGATTGCATTGACATCATCGGACAGTACCTCTCATCAAGACCAAAACGGAACCTATCAGTTTTTATAGGAGACCTCAATGCTGACCTGCACCCTGATGGACATGCAATAAAGAACAGACACCAATATCATGCTAAAACACGCGCAACTCCACACTTAGAAGCTGTGAAAGATTTCATCACCAGTACAAATCTAGTGGCATGTAACGGCGTGATGTGGCAATGCCAATCCAGATTGCTGACATTCTTTGGACCGCGAAAACGCAAATGTCGCCTGGATTACATCTTCGTTGACGAGAAATGGACACGTTTAATGCGAAAGGTGTGCAATATCAGACCACAAAGCGTCCGCTCTGATCACACTCTGCTGACATGCACTCTCAGTCTTCGACTTTGGAGGCCAACAAAACACGTCAAGAAAGAACGCCCGCCATTGTGGTCTGCATTACAACAGCCTGATACGCGTGACCGTTTTGTTCATGAAGCTCTAAGGAAGCTGGACGACAAGACCGAATATTTGCCATTTGCGGAAGCCGTCGCATATGCAGCTAAGAATGTTTTACCAAAGCGTCGCCCTGCCCAGAAGATGTGTCTGTGGGACGCTGATCCAGAGGTTTGTAGGGCCAGAAACCAGCTCCTCTCTGCTCGTCGAGCAAACCCTGCAGCAGTGTTGACACATCTGGAAGCTGAGCTGCAGGAGACATATTCACGGCAGAGGGAGAAAACAATCCATGAAATGGCCAACAAAATCTCACAACATCATGAGACAGGACGTAGCCAGGCCGTCTGGAAATCCATTGACATAATCACAGGTCGGAAAAAGCGTCTAAATACCTTCGTTGCTGCAGAGTCTATGGAAGCAAAGAAGATTGAAACTGCTAACTACTTCCGCGGACTCCTAAATGTGCCGTCTGTTGACCTCGACCTTATTCCTCTAGATGGCCTTCCACAGGCACCTGAGGTGAACACAGACCCGATAACTCTTGAAGAGCTCCGCAAATCAGCTCTAAAGACACCTGCAGGCAAGTCAGCTGGTCCGGATGAGCTACCATCGGACACTGTTGGTATTCTTCAACTTACAGCACGCATTCTCCCTATCATGAATGACATACTCGCTGGCAAGGAACCTCCACAGATATGGCGACGCTCAATCATAGTCGCGATCCCCAAAGGAAATAGCGCTCTCCTAACCAACCAACGCGGAGTTAGCCTTATGTGTGCCAATGCCAAGTTATTCAATCGCATACTTCTGATACGACTGCGGGAACGCATGGATATGCTACTTTCACCTTGGCAGGCAGGATTCCGACCCGAACGGAGTACAGTTGAGCAAATCATGAGTCTACGTATGTCAATTGATGCATTCCAGTCTAGGAAACGAAGTCTAGTGGTGATTTTTGTAGACTTTTCCAAGGCCTTTGACTGTGTTGATCGAGAAGCCTTAAAAGCCATCCTGGCTTTCTACAACACTCCTGCGTCTTTCATCAATGCAATTATGTCCCTATACACAGACACCGCTGAACGCGTCCGCACATCATCGGGCTACACCGACGAATTCGACACAACATCGGGAGTACTTCAGGGAGACACTCTAGCCCCTTACTTATTTGTCATCGTCATGGACTACATAATGCGCACATCTCTTAAACCCGACGACGGCTACACTGTGAGAAGGCGCATGTCCACACGACACCCTGCTATTAGAATCCCTGCTCTCGCATACGCCGATGATGCCGCACTGCTTGCAGATAGTGGAGAGGCTGCCCAGCGCCAATTGCAACGTTTCGAGTCAGCATCCGCAAAAGTTGGCCTTCGCCTTAATGCCAGTAAAACAAAAGTCATGTTTATTGGCGACACTCCTCACATGGACATTCACACAACATCGGGTACCACCCTGATGGTCTGCGATGACTTTAATTACTTAGGCTGTAACGTGGCAGATAACACTAGTGCTTTCCAGCGAAGGAGACAGGTTGCATGGGTCGCAGCTCGGCGACTTACCACTGTGTGGAATAGTACGGCCAGCGATGGCGCCAAATGCAACTCTTCAAGTCCACTGTCGAATCGGTTCTCCTATACAGCTGTGAAGCTTTGGTTATCACAGACACATTGGGCAATTCTGTTGACGCTTCTCACCGTGCCCTGATGCGCTACTGCCTTGGAGTGCGTTTTCCAGATCGCCAAACGACAATCTGTATGCCCGGGCAAAAGTTGCACCTGCGACATTGACACTCACGCGCAACAGGCTACGGCTTGTGGGCCACGCAATAAGGAGACCGGAACTGCCACTTTCCATCATTCTCCATCCTAACAATCAGGCCACAGAAGCCTATCGCCGTGGTGGAGCACTTCGCCGCACATATCTAGCTCAGCTCATAGGCGATCTCAACACCATTAACTTGACAATCAAGGACGCCTTCAGAGTAGCGCAAAACCGCACTGAATGGCAGAGACTTGTGGGATCTGTTAAATAATTGTGTATTATAACTCTTTCAGTCACAACGCCTCATGTTCTTGAACTTGAGTTGCGTCACCTTAGTAGGCAAAGGAGTTATGGCAGTGGTGCATTGAGCATGATATGTGGCTGTCCGCATCTTATTTACCCGGAGAGTATAATGTAATTGCAGATCAAAGGTCCCGCAAATTCCAAGATCAAACGGAATGGATGCTGGACAAGGGTGTTTTTGATGAACTGTGCAGTCGGCTAGGTCAGCCAGATATTGACCTATTTGCATCTAGACTGAACAAGCAGGTAACCAAGTACATATCATGGAAACCTGACCCAGATGCTGAAGCGACTGATGCATTTACAGTCAATTGGGGAAATTTTTTCTTTTATGCTTTCCTCCATTCTGTTTGATCTATACTTGCCTCCAGAAAATAGAAATGGAAAAAGCAGAAGGCATTATTATACTCCCTAAATGGCCTACTCAGCCATGGTTTGCTAAAGTATTGCACATGCTGGTTGCCCAGCCCATTCTCTTGCCCAAAGGTGTCATCTCTCAGCCCATATCAGGGGTAAAACACCCACTCACTCATAAATTACGCCTTTTGTGTTGCAGATTGTCCGGAGATCACTGCAAGAGCAAGGAGTTCCGCAGGAGGCGTTGCTCATTATCGAGCAATCATGGCGACCCTCAACAGCTAAACAGTACCATGTGTATATTACAAGATGGCTTGACTTTTGCAGTAGATGGGGCACTAATCCTATGCAATCGGATGTAGGCCCTGTTCTCAGTTTTCTTACTGAACAGTTCAGCAATTTCAATTTAAGTTATAGTGCTATGAATACATGTAGGTGTGCACTATCTACATTTCTTATTATACCAGGAGCTCACACAGTTGGTACTCATCCCTTAATAACAAGATTTATTAAGGGTGTATTTCAAATTCGTCCTACATTACCAAGATACAGTGAAGTTTGGGATGTCACAATTGTGTTGAATTATTTGAAATCTCTACATCCAACCAATCAATTGCGTTTGAGAGATTTGACATTCAAACTTACAATGCTGATGGCATTGACTACAGGGCAAAGAGTACAGACACTTCACATGTTAAATTTAGAAGACATGGTGGTTCACAGTAACGACATAACATTTTATTGCTCAAAATTGCTTAAACAATCTAGGCCTGGTAATGTAGGAATGAAAATTGAGTTCAAATCATATAATGTAGATAAACGTGTATGTGTGCTTTCAGTGCTACAGCACTATATTAAGGTTACTAAAAGTTTAAGAGGAGATGAGCAGCAATTGCTGATTAGTTTTAGAAAGCCACATGGTAAAGTTACTAAGGACACTATTTCAGGCTGGATAAAACGTACTATGAAAGCAGCAGGTGTCAATATAGAGGTATTCAAGTCACATTCAACACGAGCAGCATCGTGTTCTGCGGCAAACTCTAGACATATACCTATTACAGATATACTAGCTGCAGCAGGATGGTCTGGGGAAAAAACTTTCCAGCAACATTACAATAAGCCTGTTGTGAAACAAAGTGAATTTGCTAATGCTGTGTTCACGTAAAGAAAACAAAGAAACTCTACATTCTACAAGTAGCCCAAGGCTCTTACTATGTTTATTAAAAAGTAAACATGTATTGTGTATAAACAAGCAAAAAATTGGTAATGGTTGATATTACAAGTTGTCCAAGAAGGACAATACTCTGATGTACTTTTGCATGTATGATTAAAGACTTGTTGTTGGTGAAAACGTACCATTGTTTTCAGTTTGTTGTTGTGCTATGAGGCTAGACTTGCTTTAAAGTCTCCTTTTATTTCGACACGTATATCGAAATAAAATAGGAAGATTAAACGAGAACTTACCTTAGTTCGAAGTTTGATCCTTATTTTATGAAGATATGGTGAGTGGAGGAATAAAATGCCCTCCCTCCCATACCCAAGTCTTCATAAATATGCAATAAGCAAGACAACACACCTTTTGTGAGGTTATCTGTTTGGTTTTTTACATTATTATTATCAAGCTAGCCTCATTACTTTCAAGGCTGATTCGCACGCGGTGTTTCTATTCTCATTTTATTCCTCCACTCACCATATCTTCATAAAATAAGGATCAAACTTCGAACTAAGGTAAGTTCTCGTTTAATCTTCCTATTTTATCAGGTGAGATTGTTTTGCCAGTTATTGTTATTTGGTTGTTACAAAATGAGACTATGGTGGTGTATAAATGTCACCCCTGGACAATTCAAGATTTCCAAGGCCAAAGTTTATACAGGGACCAAATTCAAAAACCCGTACTAGAATGTAAGTTCCTCTAATCATAAGGATTCAGAAAATAGTCACACCCCGGGTCACACCCTCGGAATCTCATTTTGTACCAACCATAGAACAATAACTAACAAAGAAAAAAAAAACTAGCAAAACCATCACCGGATGGTGCACGGGCCTAGTGCATAGTATATCAACATCTGCTTGTGTTTACGTATTTGATAGCTGGTAGCTGATTCGTATATTTCTTGCTCAACCAAAAGACAATTCACATCCTTCTTATAGGCTTGCATTAGCATAGCGTGAATAAAAAAAAGTTATTTTGGGAAGTACACTTATAGTGAGATAACTTATCTTACTATGAAGGCTAAGTGCCATCACTTGTTGAGATTTCAAGATAATTTATCTTGACATGGTGACATAATTATAATCTTAATTGTCATGAGTCATGACGACATATAATCGATAATATGACAACACTAGGCTTGTCAAGAGTATACAAAGAACCACAAACCGCGAAATTTGGATATCCAACTTGATTGCCCCGCAGGGCTATAAAGAACCACACACCGCGAAATTTGGATATCCAACTAGATTGCCCCGCAGGGCTATAAAGAACCACACACCGCGAAATATGGATGTCCAACAAGTTTTAACTATAAATTAGCCCTCGATAGATGGCAAGGCTTGATATATCACCTGCACCATGTCGAAATAATTACGTTGCCATGACGACATATCTCACCATGTCGAGATAATTATCTCACCATGTCAGTAAGATATTGTCTTGGCAAAATAAGTATCATCCAGATGGCGAGATCTGGATGGTACTTAAAACGCCGTATCTTTCGATATCGATACCAATATCAGGCAAAAGCATATAAACTATACAACCAAATAAGATCAATTAATTAAAGAACCCCATACCCAACCAATACACTTAGCTACACTTGTAGCACGAGTCAAGCTTATTTACATTATCAGTTTCATCAGATTCCGTAATGTCCAGCATCGTCCATATCTAGCTCATTTCTTAGGCCTACGTCTTGATAGCGTTTTGGATCTCATTTTCAAATAGGCGTTCCTCTTGTTGTCTTGACGCGCTAGATCTCAAATATTGAACGACTTGAGGCATAACAGTAGCTGCAAGTAGAGTTACTAATGCTACACTGATATCTGAAAAATTATCAAGTTGGCTAGTCAGCGCTATAATGTGTACACCAATTCCAACGGCTAAGAAAGCTATGATAATAATATTAGTTTGAAACGCTAAAATGGACCCCCCTGCAGTATGACACAGTCCTGTACACTCTTTGATTCCATCTGTCCAACGTGTCTTTTGTCTACCTCTTCTGCGATGTCCTTCAACATTTCTGTTTGTTCCGGTCAATCTTCTGGCATAATAAGGTGTGATCTCCTATCTGGCTTCTGACAAATTCATTTGTTTTGTGTTCTTTCCAAGAAATTCTCAACATTTTCCTCCAGCACCACTGTTCAAAAGCTTGGATTCTAGATATATCTGTTCTTCCAATAGTCCATGTTTCAGACCCATGTGTGGTAATCGGGAAGACCAGGGCATCCATGATGTTCAACTTTGTTGTTCTATAGAGATTCCTCTATCTTTCTAAATGTCTTTGAGTGCAATGGCAGACGTTCTTGCCATAGCCAAGCGTCTTTTGATTTCCTGGGAGCTGCATCCTTCCTCTACAATGAGGGATCCAAGGAAGTTGAAAGTATTAACAACCTCTATGTCCTCTCCACCTGCCTTCACTTGTTGGTCTACGTTTCCACCACAAATCATGACCTTTGTCTTCTTGACATTGAGGAACAATCCATACTTCTCACTGCCCTTCTTAACTCGGTTATAATGAGATCTCGCAAAACGTTGTATCTCAGCATTGTGATTATTTCAACATGTATCGATCGACTTCCAGCACGACTATGCATAACAATAGAGAGTGGTCAGTAGCGTTCTGAGTGCTTATCGAACAGTTATAGACGAATCCAATGGCAGCCGTAGCTGGGTCCCCGTCGGCTCCATCTCACCTAAAATGTGAAATGATGCGGCCTTGAGGGTATTTTAAACTGCATTCTATCACCCGTGTTACACGTAGACAAAAGAATGATGACAGTTTACAACACAAAAAGAATCTAACATCGAATTTTAAGCGGCTTTCCACCCAATTGGGCAGTCACAACACCAGTTTGGTGCTGCGGGGACCCAGTAATGGCCGACTAAATCCCGACCATAACTTGGCTCGTTGGATTCGTCTATACTGCAAAATCGCTAAAATGAAAAGAAAAGAAAAGAAAAGAAAAGAAAAGAAAAGAAAAGAAAAGAAAAGAAAAGAAAAGAAAAGAAAAGAAAAGAAAAGAAAAGAACAGAAAAAAAAGATGACAGGCCAAGTACAGGTCTGTAAAAATCAAAAATCTAAATCAGTAGCGTTCTTAGTGCTTATCGAACAGTTATATTGCAAAATAACCAAACAATCCACTTTACGACTTCTTCGTACTAGCCGCCCGAATTATCCCAATCATTGAACACAACAAACCATTCGATACTGACCAAAAGGAATGATACCATAACAACTGTGCCCACAAATAGGATCATTAAATAACACCATCCAATACACTTGTAGCACGAGTCATTTTTATTTTATTATTATTATTACTTATAATCTTTATTCAGGGTAGGCCCGAATCAGCTAACCGCTGGTCTTACCCGGGGCCCTGCAATAATACATATATACAAATTTAAAACAACATAGCATAAAATATTTAACTTCAACCACCATATCAACATAACATATCAACCATATTATAACAACAATATAATAAACTCAATACAGTGAGGCAACCTGCATAAGCACCACACAAAATATTAATTAGTGCTGTTTAAAGTGATGTCTCTTATACATCTCCTTAAAAGAAAGCAAATTTAGAGAATTTCTAACACATAGATCAATATGGTTCCATACTTTAACACCACTATGACTGACTAAAGAATGTTTAAAACACTCGATATCATAACCATTATTGAGTGGTGGAAGAGCTAGCTGACCAGAAGTAGCTTGTCTAGTATTACGATCATGGTTATCACTTACAAAATTGAACTTCTTAGATAAGTACTGCGGTGCTAGATTATGCAGAGATTTATATACCATAAGTGCTTTAAAATACTGATTGCGGACTGAAAGCCGCTCCCATCTAAGTTCATTAAACATGTAATCCGAAGGAGTGAAAAAGTCAACACCTAAAATAATTCGCGCACACCGTTTCTGTAATACATCAAGTTTAGCAGTGTCATTTTTAAAGCGACCATACCAAGCTATGTTACAGTAATCAAAATGTGGCTGGACTAAAGCTTTGTAAAGAACATTAAGAGTGTTTATATCCAAGTAAGGTTTTACACGACGTAAAAGAGCAATCTTACAAAAGACCTTTTGGATAACGTTCTTAACTTGCTTATGCCAATTCAATTCATTGTCAATTAAAACACCCAAACATTTCATATTATGTACACTTTCAAGTTCACAACCATTAATCATAACAGAAAAATCATTTCTTTGCACATTCTTAAGTTTAGCACCTGTACCGAGTAACATAATCTTAGTTTTGTCAGTGTTGAGAATTAATTTATTATTGTGCAACCACACCATAAGGGCGTCAATATCAGAACTTAATTTGTTAGAAATGTCACTGACATTATCACCATCAACAGACAAAGTGGTGTCATCAGCGTACATAGAAATGCTACCATGCTTAATTACATCACACATATTATTGATAAAAATTATAAACAACAAAGGACCGAGTATACTGCCCTCAGGAACACCAGTATTGACAGCGAGTGACTCAGAAATGGACCCTTTAAAAGAAACTTGTTGCGTCCTATCCGTTAAATAGGACCTAAACCACTTAACAGTGTTCTCGGTAGAACCAATGCCGTGCAATTTATTTAACAAAATATCGTGATTGACCGTGTCGAAAGCCTTACGAAGATCTATAAAGGCGACTCCAGTCAGTTTACCTGAGTTCATATTACCAAGCCAACCATCAATCATATCAGTGAGAGAAGTTTCAGTGGAGTGAAATGGTCTAAAACCTGATTGATGCTGATTAATTAGGTTATGCTCACTGAGATAAGAGTAAACATGCTTATGAACTGCCTTTTCAATTATCTTACTAACACATGATAAAATGGAAATTGGCCGATAGTTGTTGGTGTTATTCAAATCGCCCCCTTTATGAAGAGGCACAACTTTAGCAGCCTTCCAAGCATTTGGAAAAATACCTGTACACAAAGACATATTCATTATGTAGGTTAGACTGTCTACAATGACAGGCCTGGCAAGTTTAAGTAATTTACAACTAATATCATCAAGACCAGTTGCCTTCTTAGTATTCATACTAAGAATTTCATTGTTAACAAACTCACGAGTAATATATGGTAAATTGAGTTTAGGTATTATTACCTCAATGTCATCCCCACAGTCTGAAATATCATCAATATTATTAACACAATTTGTATTTACATCATGGACTTCAACATTATCTTCAACATTATCAATCAATTCATTAGCAATATTGGCAAAGTAAGTATTAAAACCATTACACATGTCATCATTAGAAGACAAAACTTTACCATCTACAACAATAGATGACGGGTTTGCAGATGATTTAGATGGAATGATATCATTCATGCTTTCCACAGTTTATTAGAATTACCAGCACCTTGACTTACAGTATGATTAAAATACTGCTTTTTAGAAGATCTTAACATTGCAGTTACTTTATTACGGCAAACCTTGTATGCATCCCAGTCTGATTTTTCACCAGACCGTACAGCTTTTCGATGCAAAAAGTCACGGGTTGACATGTTCTTTTTAATATTACTGTTAAGCCACGGCGAGGGAGTAGCTCGAACCCGCTTAGTTTTCTTTGGCATGTGTTTGTCAACAACCTCATTAAACATATATTGCCACAAATCAAAAGCATCATTAACATTATCACAATTCTCAATATCATACCATGGAACATTTAATAGATCATTAATGAAAACATTCTCCTCAAAACATTTGTAGGAACGATACTCCATTGTTCTGTGAACACCTTTTATCGGCTTGGCTTTTCTAATTCCATATATCATAAAATGATCACTTATAGCTGTTTGGATTACGCCACAATTAGTAAACAATTCAGGTTTGGAAGTGAATAACAGATCAATTATTGTACTACTATGATCCGTAACCCTGGTTGGAAGATCGATCATCTGCTGCAATTGATGCATATCAGAAACAAATTTCAACTCATTTACTTCTCTAGAATTAACATTAATAGTAAAATCACAGTTAAAATCACCAAGGAGAACAATTTCATTGTCTCCTGAAGAAACATTAGATAACATAACAGATAACTTATTAATAAACTCAATATCTTTCCCATTTGGATTATATACGGCACAAATAAATATACTTCGTCTATTAGGAGGTGATAATTCAACACAAATACATTCAATATCTTTATCAACACATAAATCATCTCTCCTTGTAAAATTAAAAACATCATTAATATACAAAGCGACGCCTCCTCCACCTCTGTACCTGTCCCGCCTCAGCAAATTATAACCAGGAAGGTGTAATTCATTGTCACTTATTGTGTTATCACACAAGGTTTCATTGACACAAATTATATCAAAAACATTTGTACACATGTGACGAAATTCGTCAATCTTACCAATCAGGCTATTGATGTTGATATGCCCAAATTTGATACCTTTAGAATGAAAATGTGGTATTTTGCCATGATTGAGTTGAACATAGGCAGACGAATTAGTAATATTACTGGCAACTTCAGTAACAAGGTCAGTATTATTTTCTTTAGTTGTTACAGAACATGAATTGACATAAAGATTATCATCATCAATATACATAGTATTATTATTGTCAGAAGAACTCAGGCTAACATGATCATTAGTGTCGGCACCCTGGTCATGGCCTACACTTCAGTTTGAAAATACATTATTTGTCTTACAGTAATTTGCTTTGTGACCAAATTTGTGACATTTGTGACACTGCAGTCTTTCACGATGGAAGCAAGTATCAGCGTTATGATTTTTCAACCCACATTTGTGGCATCCTGAGTACATTGCGTGACTTCCAACTTGACCATATTGAACATTAATGTCGCGATTGGCATGTCTTATATTGTCCCGTTTCAATGCCGCCGAATAAGTTTGCCGACCGTGGCGAGTTATTGAGAGGTTTTCATCCTGACTATAGCGTATATCATTGTTTTCACCTTGTCTTATATTGTCACGTTTCAATGCCGCCGGAAAGGGTTGCCGACGAGTCATTGAATGACTTTCATCATGTCTGTAACGGACATCCGTGTCGCGATTTGCATTGTTTACACCGCGTCTTTGATTGTCTCGTTTCAATGCCGACGAATACGACGTTTGCCGACGAGTTTTTGGGATTACCGGTTCCCAGCGCAATGTCTTTTGCAGGCTTGGAACTGCATCAGCAAGGACATCAATTAACAACTTGTCTCCGCTATCGCTAAGATGGAGTCCATCACAAAGTCTAGTTTTATCAACAGTGCCGTTTTTGTAAGTCATATCAGGTCCAATGTCCACAAACCCACAACCAAGCCGTGTGGCAAGATCTTTGAGTCCGGTGTTATGCTCATCAATCGCTGTAGGTTTCTTAATACGAGGACAAACGGCCGAAATATGCACTTTGGTGGTTGGCGCTTTAACCATGAGGGAAGTTACGATTGCCTCCATGGCAGCTGATGATTCTTCGACACTCATTCCTCGAGACACGTCGTTGGTTCCGGCGTGAACAACAACATCAGTATAAGTTGCGATGTTGTCTAAGGAGTCAATTTCTTTGAATATATCTGAAATTGTTGCACCACTCAAACTTGTTACTTGGGCATTTGAGAAGTCCGAGTCCTTGATATTACGGAGGATTGAATCACCGATTATCAGTGTCTTATGTGGACTCTTGGGTTCCGCAGTTTGTTTTGTTTGGGTGGTCTGTATTTCTTTCATTAGCTCTTTCAGTTCACCGTTTTCTTTGGTAAGTGAAGTTTGAGTCTTCTTAAGCTCCGCATTCTCCCTCTGCAGCACATTCTGAGTTTCCAAAAGGGATTGCTGATTAGATTGCAACTTGGAAACTGCGTGCTGAAGGGTGTTGACAGTCTGGTTAAGCTTTTTTAAGATTATATTAATGTTGCTTTTACATTCTGGGCATGTCCATTTGGTTGATTTTGCCGGCTGTTTTTTCAAACCAACACAACTTGTGTGGAAGTCTTTGCAACAAGCAATGCAGGTACACTTTGGTTGTGAAGCTTCCGAGGCTGATGTTACTTTGCACGCGGAGCTTGAACACATTGATATTTCGGTATCGGAAATAACATCGTAAGTGGCCGCACCAGCAGATTGTTTGGGAACAGTTTGTGTTTCGGGGATGGCTTTATTGCTTTCTTTGTCTTTTTCGGTGAGGGATGCAACATATTTTGATAGGCCGTTGGGACTAGCTTGAACCATTTTGGTTGGGGCGATTGTTTTGGGTGGGTTCCGTTTCAATTCACAACCATTGCATAACATATAGTCACTTTGACGACTACTAACATCGTTTGATGTGGTGTGACAGTCGTGACACGAACTGGCTTTTCCTTTAGTGGGCATCTTTGCGAGAACTGCTTGGTCTTCGCTTGACTAATTTGACATAAAAGTGTTGATCACGCCTTTTCAAACAAGGATCTTGGGAGACGAGATGGTAGCACTTGAGTGTTCAAACTCACAAAGTCAAAAATCAATCACCAATCGAGCACTTCAAAAATCAATTAACTCACCGAGTGCGTGTACTGTACAGTTTATGCTATATACGTGCATTAAGCAATGTAACTTGAAGACACACGATAAAAATTACAAGATATTTATGGCCGAATCAGATCGAAAAATGACAAAATCGCCAGTTCAAAAGTGTCTTTAGGTACTCACACGGGTAGTTGTGAAGAAAATAAATCAACAATCAAAGAAAATCCGAAGAAATTCAATGTTATTGCAGGAGCGAAGTGTGATACGTGCCACCACTATCAATCAATCAATCAATCCAATCATCAGTTTCATCACCTTCCGTTATGTCCAGCATTAAATCGTCCATATCCAGCTCATTTCTTACATACATCTTGATAGCGTTTTCGATCTCATTTTCAAATAGGCGTTCCTCTTGTTGTCTTGACGCGCTAGATCTCAAATATTGAACAACTTGAGGCATAACAGTAGCTGCAAGTAGAGTAAATGCTACACTGATATCTGAAAAGTTATCAAGTTGGCTCGTCAGAGCTATAATGTGAACACCAATTCCAACGGCTAAGAAAGCTATGATAATCTTTCAGACAACTTTCAGACGTAATGGGTGGCATTTTTCTACGACATACCAAAATAAATTAGTATCAATGCTGGGTTCATCTTCATCACTTTCATTTTTATATATCACAACAAGGTGCATCGCATCACTTTCGTTTGATAGCATATTTGCTTTCTGGGCAGTCAACTGGAAGACTTTGTAATAAGTATCGTAAATGCCGACAACTGATTTTAGAATGAAACCTAATAAGGACAAGGCAAAGATGTAGTAAGAATTGATAGCAGAGCTATTCATAACCAAACCAGTGAAAGTAAGCACGATTGCTATACCAAGTATGTATATAAAATGAAAGATTCGACAGCAGAAAATAAACACAACGGCACTGTGAAAGATAAAAACGGAAAACGAAAATAGTCTGGATCGAAACAAATATACCAGCTTGAAAGATCTAACCACGATGTAAACACTTGGTATTGACAGCAAGCAATTCAACAGTAGTAGTAATGTGGTGTAAACGTAAACAAACGGAACCGCTATGAGAGACAGAACTAAGCCCAGACCAGCTGGGACCTTACAAAGTTTGGTTCCTAAATGATCAAGAATGCTTGAAATTAAGCTCACCCACATGTCACAATTTAGAATCAAATTAATGCGCCACTTTGCGTAGTAAATTACCTTTTAACTTGAAAATCGACACTCTATATGTACTTGTTTCGCTACTGCGAGACTCAAATTTTATGACACACTGTCAAACTCTTTAAAACAATTTTAAACAGATATCAAATATGACATATGGGGAGTGGTGGGTGGGATAAAAAATTTCTGCATCCGTTCTTGCTGAAAAACTGACAGAGAATAACCTTAGCCAACAAAATGGCCACCGACGGCCCGAGCATGGATGCCCGTGATTGGCCCTCCTGATACCAAACAAGGCACCCAATTGGCTCCCCATGAAAACTTCGCGTGCTCTCACGAGGGCGATCCCATTTCAGCCACAGGGATAATTTCGTGTTTCATTTGACGTGCAAATTAAACTGCATTTTAAGCTTACGATATCCAAACACATTCAGGGTATTTTGAGCGAGAGATGTAGAAATATAGAAAACAGTCAGAAATAAGGACACTTACCGTTGTGCTAGTTTGTTAAGAACTTTTAAAATAAGAAAATATAAATACTGTTACGATACAAGTATAATTATGTAGTTATCAATGTAAGAGAAATACAGCCATTTATTTTCCAAACATACGCTCGTACAGCCCTAAAAGTCAATTAATTGATAATTGATATCACAAGCAACGATTCTAAAAATCAATGTCATCAAGTTGATCAATTATTATGGTACATGTACATATCTTTAAACAGTTTTACAAATTATATTTTAGACTGTGTATACAAATAATTAGAATAACTGAATAAGCTTTATATTATATCATCTACAAAAATATGACTACCAAAGGTCCATATACAAAATGATATTACAGACGTTTGTATTAGCAGCAATTAAAACCCACTGGTTCTGGTTTACTATATGCACATATTTGTTTTCATCACTTGTTTTCCTTTCTTCTTACTTTACTAAAAGTTGTTCTCCCTGGGTCTGAATGTTTCATCTTAAATTACATCCCACTGAATAAAAATGCAGAAATTGTTTAGTTAACAACGTCAGCGAAACGTCTGTATATCATGCGCATTGAGTATAACAGGGCGTTTGTAAAATAACTTATTTCAACATAATTATTCTTGTTAAAAACTCGCAACAATACAATTACTACGTGCCATATTCAAAGTTTAACCAAGCACTTGAAAGCGTAAAAGGTCCCGAGTTGTAACGAGTCGAGTCATTTGACGGAGTCGAGTCGAGTCATTTGAGCACTTTCTCGAGTCCAGAAAAGACTCGAGTCACTGTAGGGAAATGAAAATCTCCGTCAAGTCTTTCATTTTTGAAAAAGTCGAGTCTCGCGTCACCACTCGTTACAAATCTGGAAAGGTCATGCACACTTTGCAAAACACCATAGCATGAGCCATGGTAATTAACTAATACAATCTGTGCATAATATTCCGGCTTCAAACTACCGTTTTATCCCTGGTTTGATCAGGTTAGATTGTTTTGCCAGTTATTGTTATTTGGTTGTTACAAAATGAGACTATGGTGGTGTAGAATGGTCACCCCTGGACAATTCAAGATTTCCAAGGTCAAAGTTTATACAGGGACCAAATTCAAAAACCCGTACTAGAATGTAAGTTCCTCTAATCATAAGGATTCAGAAAATAGTCACACCCTCGGAATCTCATTTTGTACCACCATAGAACAATAACCAACAAAGAAAAAACAAAGAAACCAACAACGATGGAGCCGCAATTGAGTAACAATAACCAACAACAAAAAAACCAACAAAGAAAAAAACCAATAACCAACAAATAGCGTGAATCAAAAAAAGTTATTTTGGGAAGTACACTTATAGTGAGATATCTTATCTTACCATGGAGGCTAAGTGACATCACTTGTTGAGATTTTAAGATAATTTATCTTGACATGGTGACATAATTATAATCTTAATTGTCATGAGTCATGGCGACATATATAATCGATAATGTGATAACACTAGGCTTGTAAAGATAGTATATCACCTGCACCATGGAGGCATGGTAGGAGCGTCCGAACCAATAGTTCACGCGGCCCTGGATAACCAACCAATCCTGCCACCACCAAGCGCAACTTACCATCAAGAAGCTTTCCATCATGCCCAGAATCGCCAAGCCCGGGAGTCCAAGCAGACCTTTTCTAAGGCCTGCTTTGACAGTTATATCACTGAATGTTGAAGGATTCTCTACCGCCAAGCAAAATATCATCAGCGGATTGTGCAATTACAATCTCCACTGTGATGTCCTGTGCCTACAGGAAACCCATCGAGGAGCGACTAACCACCGCCCAACCATACCAGGTATGGTCCTTGCCGTTGAGAGACCACATCGTCAATACGGGAGTGCGATATTTGTGAAAGAAGGTACTGTGATTGAAGCCACTATGAGGTCTGACGACAACAACATTGAAGTCCTCACCGTTGAGCTCAGTAACGTAACAATAACATCCGTCTACAAGCCACCAGCAGAAGACTTCAAGCTCCCTCTCTTCACTTCTAACACTGACACCAAGCCATGTATCTTCATCGGTGATTTCAACAGCCACAGCACTCAATGGGGTTACAAAGAAACCAACAACGATGGAGCCGCAATTGAGTAATGGATAGACAAACACCAGCTGAGCCTTATTCATGATTCCAAACTTCCTCCTTCGTTCCATAGTGCCCGTTGGAAGAGAGGATACAACCCTGATCTAGCTATTGTCACCAACAACATCTTTGACATGTGCAAGAAGATTGTACTGGATCCAGTTCCCCAAACACAACACCGGCCAATTGGGATCCATGTTAACACCATAATCTCACCAAACAAAGTGCCCTTTCAGCGACGCTTCAATTACAAGAAAGCAGACTGGAACGGATTCTCAAAAGAGCTAGATCAGAAGGTGAAGAGAATTACTCCAACTCCAGACAACTATGACACCTTCGCCCAACTAGTTTCTAAGACTGCTCGTAGACATATACCAAGAGGCTGCAGGGAGGAATACAAACCAGGCCTTTCCAAGGAATGTGCAGAAGAATACCAAGAGTATGTAACCATGTTTGAAGCTGACCCTTTCGCCGAGGAAACAAGAGCAAAGGGTGAGGCAGTTATGGAATCCATCTCCCATGAGCGTAGTAAGACCTGGCATACCCTCATAGAGTCAACAGACATGACCCGCAACAGCAAGAAGGCATGGTCCACCATCCGCAAACTCCAAGGTGACCCTACAACAGCCCCACAGCAGCCCGAAGTCACACCCAAACAGGTTGCCCACCAACTACTCCTGAATGGAAGAAGTGGCAAGAAACATAAGAAGACCAAATTAGACCGCAAGAAATACAGCGGAGATCCCGGCTTCACCAAGCCCTTTACTATGCAGGAGCTGGAAGCAAGAATCGCCAAACTCCAACCAGGGAAAGCTATTGGCCTTGACAACATCGCAACTGAGCAGCTGAAGAACTTTGGTCCAGAGGCAAAGGAATGGCTCTTACAGCTCTACAACTCCTGTCGTACCAGCCACAGACTCCCCAAGATCTGGAAGAAGTCTCATATCATCGGTCTGCTGAAGCCAGGGAAAGATCCATCCATCCCAAAGAGTTATCGACAAATATCGCTTCTCAGCCATACCTACAAGCTATTCGAACGCCTCCTGCTCAAAAGACTGGCACCTGTGGTAGACGAACAACTCATTCCAGAACAAGCAGGTTTCCGCCCTGGCAAGTCAACACAAAAGCCAAGTTTTCAACCTTACCCAGCACATTGAGGATGGATTTGAGGAAGGATTGGTAACCGGAGTTGTTTTCGTCGACCTGTCAGCAGCCTACGATACCGTCAACCATAGATGTCTTCTCAGCAAAATCCTGGAGCTAACCAACGATATCCACCTGACGGAGCTCATCGAATGCATACTTGACAACAGGAGAGACAAGAAGAGCCGGTGGCGAAGACTCAGGAACGGGCTACCCCAAGGCAGTGTTCTCGCACCTCTCCTGTTCAATATATACACCAATGATCAACCGAGAAGTGAAGACACCCAACGCTTCATATATGCAGACGATCTTGGCATCAGTGCTCAACACACTGTTGTGGAACAGAGACTCTCCAAAGCCCTGGATGAGCTCACGCCATACTATGAGGAAAACTACCTCCGAGCCAACCCTTCCAAGACACAGGTTTGTGCTTTCCACCTCCGCAACCGTGAAGCTAAACGTCAACTGAAGGTGACCTGGTCTGGAACCACACTAGAGCACTGTGGACCCCCTCAAAAAGAAAAAAGAAAAGAAAAGAAAAGAAAAGAAAAGAAAAGAAAAGAAAAGAAAAGAAAAGAAAAGAAAAGAAAAGAAAAGGAAAAGGAAAAGGAAAAGGAAAAGGAAAAGGAAAAGGAAAGGAAAGGAAAGGAAAGGAAAGGAAAGGAAAGGAAAGGAAAGGAAAGAAAAGAAAAGAAAAGAAAAGAAAAGAAAAGAAAAGAAAAGAAAAGAAAAGAAAAAGAAAAGAATTGAAAAGAAAAGAAAAGAATTGAAAAGAAAAGAAAAGAATTGAAAAGAAAAGAAAAGAAAAGAAAAGAAAAGAAAAGAAAAGAAAAGAAAAGAAAAAAAAAAGAAAAAGAAAAGAAAAGAAAAGAAAAGAAAAGAAAAGAAAAGAAAAGAAAAGAAAAAAAAAAAAAAAAAAAGAAAAGAAAAGAAAAAAAAAAAAGAAAAAAAAGAAAAGAAAAGAAAAGAAAAGAAAAGAAAAGAAAAAAAAAAAAGAAAAAGAAAAGAAAAGAAAAGAAAAGAAAAAAAAAGAAAAGAAAAAAAAAAAGACGACAGACAAAGTACAAGTCTGTATAAATCAAAAATCTAAACCCTAAAAGACACCATTTCATGCCTAAATTTACAATCAGGATTTTTTTAAAACGTATATCCAACCACTATGGTTTTATCTGACATTACTGAAACAAATTACAATTATATTGTTTTAATTATTTGATCGAGAACATTAATTCCAAAGCAAAACGTTGTATCTCAGCATTGTGTTTATTTCAACATGTGTCGATCGACTTTCAGCACGACTATGCACAACAATAGCGAGTGGTCAGTAGTTTAATACTGAACATTTTCCTCAGGACTGTTGTTGATAAATAAATGAAGAGATTTCATACTTCTAGTCCAATAAAACAGTACTCACTGTGGACGTTTCGAAGTCTTGCAGACTTCTTTCTCAACACTGATGTTGTTGTGATGATCTTCTGTTTACCGCTGATGATACAGCAACTGAGAGTTAAGGTAGCCAGTACACTAAGTTCGTCAAAACCCCAAAAGTCAAACGTTAACCAGCATGAAAGACAGGCAATTAAAGCTAGACCTCAAGAAAGTTGAGTCGATCATTATCCTCCCTGCAGACAAGGGTAAGGCTACGCTACGGTGGTTCTTGATAAAAAGGATTATGAGGAGCAGGTTAACACCATGTTGGGAGATGAAAAAACGACGAGACTCTTCCCACTGACCCCACTCCAAAATCATGAAATATAAAAGAAAACTGGTTGGCATTCTTTCAAGACTTGTGAATGAGGAAAAGATCCCTAAGGAAAAGTACAAAAAATTGTATCCAACTGCAGAAAATGTACCAAGACTTTATTGCACACCGAAAATCCATAAACCCAATGCACCACTGAGACCTATAGTAGATTATACTAGCCTACCACCATTGGCTATGAAACTTCTAGATGGTTAGCCGACATTTTGTCTATTATGGTCGGAAACTCCACCCATCATGTAGTAAATTCAAAACAACTTGCTGAGGAGTTAGGAGACTTAGTAATTGAGGAAGATGACATCTTAAATTCTCATGATGTTGTGTCTCTATTCACGTGCACTCCTATACACAATGTTCTTGAAATTGTGTGAGAGAGAGAGATTAGAGAAAGGTTACATGAAGGAGTACAATAAGACATCTGGTTACAACTTGTCGTTGGATGATGTGATCGAGTTGTTGGACTTCATCTTATCCACATATTTTACCTTCAGAGGTAAGATCTTCAGACAGCTATTTGGGGCAGCTATGGGCAGTCCTGTCTCACCGCTTGCTGCAAATATTTTCATGGAACATCTTGAACAGTCTGATATCGCCACGGCTCCATTGAATTGTAAGCCTAAGCTCTGGAAAAGGTATGTGGATGACATTTTGGAGGTTGTCAGCAAAGACGGAGTCATACCACTCACAGATCATCTCAACAGTATCGACGATTCGAATTCTATAAAGTTCACCTTTGAGGAGGAGAAAGATGGCAGGATTCCATTCCTGGACACCCTCATTGTTCGTCGGGATGATGGCTCTGTCAAACTGTTGGTGTATCGTAAAGCCACACACACCGACCAATCCCTGATTTTTGCGTCCCACCACCCGTTACACCAGAAATTGGGCGTAGTAAGAACTAATGGACAGAAAAAATAAAATCATCACAGAAGACACAGACAAGGAAGAGGAGGAAGCTAACATCAAAAAAGCGCTCAACACATGTGGGTACCCGCCTTGGAGTATTGACAGAGTTAAGAAGCAAATGGAGACACCTAGAGAGAAGAAGAACACCAAGAAGGATGAGAACAGCAAATCCAAAGGCATGGTCGTCATCCCATATGTGGAAGTGGTTTCTGAACATATAGCCAGGACTTTCAAAAATTACAACATTGCAACAGCTATGAAACCTCATTGTACGCTCAGAAACTTGTTGGTTCATCCCAAAGATAAGCGTGATCCTCTCAACACCACGGATGTCATATACTCCATCCCATGTAAGAACTGTGAATCTATGTATGTTGGAGTTTGGTAAGCGTATCGAAGAGCACCGGGCAGAGGCGGAGAAAGCAGGGGCTACAGTAAGAACCAGAGCTAGCAGAAAATTAAGGCATCAGAATCAAAGGTCAACAAATCAGCCATCACGGACCATGTTATGGACAAAGATCACATTATAGACTGGGAAGAGGCTAGGGTAGTAGGCAAGGAGGCGGGCAGATATAAGCGATGGATTAAGGAGGCAATTCAGATCAGGAAGCAAGACAACATCATGAACAGGGACGAGGGGCAATACAATCTTACTCACGCATTTGACGATCTTCTTGAAAAACCAACTGGCAACCGCGTTGCTAAGCAACCTGTATCATCAGCGGTAAACAGAAGATCATCACAACAACATCAGTGTTGAGAAAGAAGTCTGCAAGACTTCGAAACGTCCACAGTGAGTACTGTTTTATTGGACTAGAAGTATGAAATCTCTTCATTTAGTAGTCAGTAGTGTTCTGAGTGCTTATCAAACAGTTATACAACAAAATAACTAAAAATAAAAATTCACTTACGACTTCTTCGTACTAACCCCCCGAATTATCCCAATCATTGAACACAACAAACCATTCGATACTGACCAAAAGGAATGATATCATAACAATTGTGGCCCCAAATAGGATTAATAAATAACACCATCCAATACACTTGTAGCACGAGTTATACTTCTTTTCATCATCAGCTTCATCACCTTCCGTTATGTCCAGCATTAAATCGTCCATATCTAGCTCATTTCTTACATACGTCTTGATAGCGTTTTCGATCTCATTTTCAAATAGGCGTTCCTCTTGTTGTCTTGACGCGCTTGATCTCAAATATTGAACGACTTGAGGCATAACAGTAGCTGCAAGTAGAGTTACTAATGCTACACTGATATCTGAGAAGTTATCAAGTTGGCTCGTCAGAGCTATAATGTGAACACCAATTCCAACGGCTAAGAAAGCTATGATAATCTGAACGACAACGGCGACAACTTTCAGACGCAGTGGGTGGCATTTTTCTACGACATACCAAAATAAATTAGTATCAATGCTGGTTTCATCTTCATCACTTTCATTTTTATATATCACAACAAGGTGCATCGCATCACTTTGGTTTGATAGCATATTTGCTTTCTGGAGCGTCAACTGGAAGACTTTGTAATAAGTATCGTAAATGCCGACAACTGATTTTAGAATGAAACCTAATAAGGACAAGGCAAAGATGTAGTAAGAATTGATAGCAGAGCTATTCATTACCAAACCAGTGAATGTAAGCACGATTGCTATACCAAGTATGTATATAAAATGAAAGATTCGACAGCAGAAAATAAACACAACGGCACTGTGAAAGATAAAAACGGAAAACGAAAATAGTCTGGATCGAAACAAATATACCAACTTGAAAGATCTAACCACGATGTAAACACTTGGTATTGACAGCAAGCAATTCAACAGTAGTAGTAATGTTGTGTAAACATAAACAAACGGAACCGCTATGACAGACAGAACTAAGCCCAAACCTGCTGGGACCTTACACAGTTTGGTTCCTAAATGATCAAGAATGCTTGAAATTAAATTCACCCACATGTCACAATTTAAAACCAAATTAATGCGCCACTTTGCGTAGTAAATAAGGGTTGACATACCTGTTGGAATGTGCTTTGGGTGTTTAGGAATCTCATATTCTATCGGCAATCTATGAAATGGCAGTAAATACCTACGTTCTTTGTCATTTTCTTCGAACATCATATCTGTGACCAATCGGATGCGTTTAAACTTACAACAGTTTAACAAGGCCATAATTGACACTTCCAAAAGTAGAGGGATAACGGAGAAAGTCACCATTTTCATGTGATCATCAAACGTGGATTTGAAACACCCACGGTAAAACAGTACACAAATTTCAAAAGGCATAGTTCGAATTTGAGAAATCCGCGTGGGATAGAATTTATCCATGAGTCGAAAGAGTGCGAATTCTGGGTACAAGAAAAAGACAATGAGCGTGAGCATTATATATGTTCTGACAAATGAGACTACGTATGAGCTGGAACCCTTAGGGCTCCAATAAAATAATAAATGCTTTAGACCTACTGGTAAATCTGTGTTTGTACTTAACACAGTTTGGGTACCACAAGGCGCGTTTCTTGGTGGATTTCTACGCTGAAAAAGCACTAACAGAAATGGAAGAAAGGTTGACAACACCACTGCCATAATAACTGCCACCCTATTTGAATAATTGAAGTAAAATGAAAAGTCAAGATGATTATGAACGTCACCTCTATAAAGGTGATTTTGCTTAGCGTTTGGCAGGGCTGGATCGCAATGCGTTTCCATGATATAGAGGATTTCGAAAATGTTTCCAAAAATAGGTGAGATTTGAAGATCGTGCGTTACGATTTGCTGACAGATCAAGTCTAAACTTGGAACGGTGTCCCATGGATCTGACTTGGTTAGATTGGCAATAACATGCTGAATTCCAAAAACGAGTGATTGTTGCATAGAATACCAGGTGTATGCATCATCTTGGAGTTTATACTTAAACGGTGGTTCAGAAGGATAAATTGGGTGTGCCCATTTCGACTCTCTTGATGAAGCGTTAATGATATTGGTACACGGGTCGTTGTCAGCTCTGGCTATGATCGGATCCAATGAAATTTCAAGGTCTACATCTGCGACACCTGGGCTGAGACTTCCTACTGAAAGTGGACGCATTATGTATGGTAAGTTATACAAAGATCGGCCTCTGCCTTTAAATACCAAGGCAAACATAAATAGGGGTACAGGGTAACTGTATTGTCGCAAGGGGTATGTTTCAAAGTCATGTTCAGGCCAGTGTGAACCTTTCAGATAAGGATCAAAATCGACAGTTGAGTTTCTGGTGTGTACAGTATACGGCCACCATTCATCAGCTTCGTCGAAGTAATACTTTTCTTGGTCAGGGTCGCCAAATTTCAAGTTTACAAAAGTAACGCTTGGATCTTGGGTTATTATTTTTCGTAAACTGTCCAGTGAACGTATGGTGACGTTGAAGAGACAGAAGTCGTTACCGGTATAGTTGGCTAAAGGTACTGGTCTTCCTAGTTCGGTGCCAAGACCGCCATATCCATGCGATGCAGACGACTGATGATATAATGAAAGAAGAATTGTGAGAATTCCGAGTCTTCTGAATGAAACAGTACTCCCCATATCTTTGCTGATTAGGTTCAGAGGATATTCGTGTATTATAGCTGTGTGTATAAAAAAAAAAGATCAAGTTATTGTCCAAAAACTGATGAGTCAACCCAAACATTTTCAGGGAAAATGTGACCAGTAACATTCAAACTATTGTTTAATAATGTATTGGATAATAAAGATGATAAAGAAATAACAATATTGGTTTTCAAAATGCTTTTATAGGGATCAATAGGATTTTTGAATCAGAGTTATTTTGATATTGATATAGAAGTAAGGGAGTGTTCAGTAATACCTTGGTGTGGGTGGAAAATATATATGGGTCATAACATTTTAGGAGTTCTGAATAAGGGTGTTAAGAAAGTTTAGGGTGTATGAAGGGGGGGGGTGGCAAAAAGGTGTTTTTTTCTTGGTACGTAGAGAGGGGCGGAATGTAAAAACTTTAGCAACATTAATCCTCTGAAGGACAAAATACAAAATAGCCTGAAATTGACAATTATTCGCGCGCTTCGCGCTCAAATATCCCAGTAAACCGGAGCAAAAGTACATGGCAGAAAAGGCTATTTATCAGGTACTTCATGTAATTTATTTTGATAAATCATTCAATAAATATGAACCACTATAAGACAAGCGCGCAGTCAGGGGGTTCGGGGGTTCGATCGAACCCCCTTTGTTACATGTGATGTGCCCTGAGTAATTTGATTTGATTATTTATCTTTGTTTACAAAATTAAGAGTTATTTCATGAGTGATGATATCATTGGGGAAATCCCCTCTCATTCATCAAGTTGATCAAAACCAAGTTGAATCATTTCTAATTTTGGATATTTGGGACACCCCTTTGTGATGTAATCACTGTAAGCAAAGTCAGGGCTATTTATGGATGGGGAATCCCCAAGAATATAAAGTTTCTATGACATCTTGGGAATACCCACAAGAAGTGTTGTAATATGACAGAATGGTCTATTATTGGATTATGGCTTTTTGACAATGTTTGAGGAGTTCAAAAATGCGAAGCAAGTGAGTTTGCTCTTGGCAGAAAATGAGGAGAGATTGTAAACTCTCTACATGTGTGTTGGTCGTCATTGTGCTTCAAAAGGAGGTACATCTAAACCAGTTTGTATAGCATATAATGTGCTGTTTAATACAGCAACGAAGGAGATTTTGAGTGTATGAATGATTTGCTAGAGGCTGATTTATAAAACAACACATCTGTCAATAAAGTGGAGCAGTGCAGAAAGAAGCATGTTTCCTGGAGAAGATTGGTGAAAGAAACACCATTTTTGGAGAGCTGCGCAAGGAGTCGAGTGTATGGAGAATGCGCAGCACCATTTCTGTGCGAGGATTTTATACGCAAGGATATACCCAGCAAACACAAAACGTTTTCGACATCATTCGCAAAAGGTTTTAAAAGGTTGTCAGAAAACGTTTAAATGTCGGGTTATATAAAGGGTACATTAAGAGAATAAAACGTTTTCATAACCTTAAAAAACATTTTTTTGATAATATACTGCTCAGCAAACAAAAATATTTTACAGAAAACGTTTAAATGTCGGGTTATATAAAGGGTATAACAACGTTTTAATAACATTCCAAAAATATTCTTGAAAACTTGATACAAAACATTCTGAACAGAATGTTATTTTGGGGTTGAAAAAATATTTTGCGAAAAATGTTTGCCCAAAATATTTTCAATAACGTTTTAAAAACGTTTTCATGACCTTTATATAACCCGACATTTAAATGTTATTAAAAGGTTTTGAAAAAAAAAACATTTTAAGAACATTTCTGTGTTTGCTGGGTTCAAATATTTTAACATAATGTTATTTAAGTATTGACACAATATTTGGCAAAAATGTTTGCAAAAATAGTTTACAATAACATTTTTTGAAAACGTTTAAAAATATTGTTGTAGTGTGTTTTCATACAAAACGTTTTAAAACGTTATCATGACCTTTATATAACCCGACATTTTAATGTTATTAAAACTTTTTTACCTAAACCAAAAGCCAAAATATAACTTATTTTAAACGTTTTTAAAACGTTTTTGTGTTTGCTGGGCATAAATAAATAAAGTGGAGCAGTGCAGAAAGAAGCCTGTTTCCTGGAGAAAGAGAGTGATTGGTGAAAGAAACACCATTTTTGGAGAGCTGCGCAAGGAGTCGAGTGTATGGAGAATGCGCAGCACCATTTCTGTGCGAGGATTTTATACGCAAGGATATATAAATGCAAGTGATTTTCGCAGGACAAGTGAATAAAAAAGGATTATACATCAGCCGTCCAGAACATTACAAGAACTCTATGATCACCAAAAAGAAGACTGCTAGTATGAGTACTGATTAGTTAATTGTGATTGTGTGATTATATTGTACGTGCAATTGTTGTTGTTATGTACCAATCATATATTTTACTTTCAATTAAAGACTTAGATTTTGTTAACTAAATCAAACAGTGTATTTTTGTTGTGCATTCGTGTGAATTCGGGTAAAAGGTGATTTTGGCCTTGAGTCATTAAGACTCGTAACAAATACACTGTAAAAAGAAAAGTTGACCTTCAATTTAATTCAATTCAAGAAACATTTATTTCACAACTTCAAAAATACATAGTATAAATGACAAATGCCATAATTATCAAACCAATTACATACAAAGCAAAGTAGTGAATCCGATCACAAGCCCACTGATGACAGTCAAATGCGATCACGTAAGAACAAACAACCCTATTAAAAGGCAAGAGACAGGACAAGAGTGGGCCTAAGACAAGATTAAGAGGGGCATCAATAAAAAACCTAAAATAAAGTTGTGGGGCAACACGCGGGGAGCAAGCTCGTGGGTGCGGGTTGCCGGCAAACAGTACAAACGAAAATACAAATACAAACAGGACAAGACAAGATAAGACATTACAAAAAAAAAAAAGATGTGAACAGGAGTCAAAGAATAATGACTGGTAAACCGGTTTAGAAAGCAAATTGCTCTTAAAATGATGTTTGAAGGAGCTTGTGGATTTAATTTACTATGAGTCTTAAAAGTGAAAGTACAATATGGCGTTCAATGCAGAAGAGTTTCTTAAAACTATAAAGTTTAATGAGTAGAAAAGCCTGCATTACTATATTTTGCAAAATATTATGACTTGGATGTAAAGCAATCCAACAGAAAACAAGTGATCAAAAATGCCTTGATTGATGTTTTGGTTGGGGAAGAGACTTTTGAGGAATTCGTATTGGACAAGAAAAAGGAGGTTCAAACTGAAATCGGTGGGGATGCAGTTAAGTTGAAAGAACTAGAAGTTCAGTTGAAAATGGACAAAACTAAAATGAAATTGCAGTTAGATGGTAAAAGTTAGACATGGATAACTAAAAACTAGGAATTGAAGAAAAAACGCGCCAAAAAAAGATGACACTTGAAGAAAAATCGCGTCAAGAAAAGATGTCACTTGAAGAAAAAGCGCGCCAAGATAAGATGGCGCTTGAGCAACAAAAGATATATTTGGAAGCACATTTGAAAGAAAAAGAAAACGAAATTGAGAAAAAGTGCAAGTTTGAACAGGAGAAGTTGGCAAAGCTAGGTGACAAATACTCATCAAGTTTCTCCTCAAAGTCATCAAATGGTCAAGGTTTGATGTTACAAAGTATGTAAAGCTTGTGCCTAAATTCAAAGAAAAAGAAGTAGACGAGTATTTGCAACATTTTGAAAAGGTAGCTACAAATTTGAAATGGCCTAGCAAGCAGATCAAACTTATCATGCTTATGTAGAATTTGCTAGAGTAAAAGAACAAATGTTTGACAGGTAGCTTGGTTCAAAAGAAGCCAAAGATGATTTCGACCAACTTAGGTAATTGGTTCTTCAATTATAGAAGAGTTCAAAAATGTGTCCACGCTGATATTAAAACCCTTTTGGATGAAAGCACTAGCAAAATTAAAACACTGAATGAGGCGGCAACAATGGCCGATGACAAGTTGAATGCAAGTAAATTTAGTCATAACAGAAGTTATTCAACAAGTTCAGCCATAATCAACCAAAAGTGGCTCAATGAGAAATCAGATATCAATTTATTGGATTATGTCTCCAATTTTATATCGCCAAAGGAAACTTGAAACAGGGTCAGGCCAAAATGAAATAGTGGTATGATAAACATGCCAACATGGTCAAAGAAAGAGCGTTCAAACCAGGCAGTGGCGTACCGTGGCCGCTCCTATCCCGGGGGGCTAAAGAATATCACATTTTGCCGCCCCTTCCTCAAATGCCCGAAAAGGTTGACCCAATTTTTTTCACGGTCGTTTGATAAAGTGAAGAGCAAAAAAAAAAAAAGGATTTTAGGCGCTAGCGCCCTAAAAGCAATGTATAGTACCTTTGAACAAGTTCATTTGGAATGTTGGATAGAACTGTAAACATGGTTCGTTTTGAACAATTCCAGTGCAAAATGATGTTGATCTACTCACATTTTCAGTGACGTTTCACCACTACACTAGTGGTTTCTTCAGACTGCAACTCATCACATCTTGACTGCTTCCTTTTATAGTCAACAGTAGCCGTTGAGGGCGTGATGAGTTGGTCAAAGATGTTGTTGAGTGAATAGGCCCCCTCGTCCTTGTTTAGAGTGTCTTTTCCTTTTCGGCGTATCCAGATAGCCTCTTTTAGCCATCTGGTGGTCTTGTCAGCCTCCCTGTCGATAACTTTTGAGTCCTCCCAATTGATGGAATGATTAGAAGAAGCTACGTGGTCGTGATAGCTGACTTGTGAATGTCTGTGATAGATGATTTTCGGCTAGCTCGAGTATATGGTTTGCTTTCAAGTTTCTCCACCTCTTTTTGGTGTTCTTTCAAGCGGACTCGAAGGACGGCCGGTTTCTCCAATATATGAACTAGCACAGTCTCCGCAGGGGATTTCGTAAATCGCCTCCGCTTTTTGTTGAGGGAGGAGTTTGTCCTTGGGATGAACGAGCATGCTACGTATTGTACGGTGTCAAGTGTGGTTTCATAGCAGTTGCGAAGCCATGTTTTTTAAAAACTCGCGAGACTCGCTCAGTAAGGCCCTCTATATAAGGGACTACAACCATGCCTTTTGACTTTTCACCGTCATCTTTTTGCTTAGAGATAGGCTTTGTTTTGGGAGTAGCTCTGTCTTGTTTTACTTTCTTTATTGACCAATCTGGGTATCCGCAGCACGACAAGGCTTCGCGGATATTTTTCTTCTCTTTTTGCTTGTCCGCTTCCTCAGTGACTAAAGCATCACTCCGGTCTAACAGAGTTCTGACCACTCCTAATTTTTGATGTAATGGATGGTGGGAGGAAAACTGCAAGTATTGATCAGTGCGCGTTTTCTTTCTATAAATGCTAAGTTTCACTGAACCGTCGGGTTTTCTGGTGATAAGAGTATCAAGGAAGGGAATAGAGCCCTCTTGCTCTTGCTCGTAGGTGAATTTTACCCGAATTTTACACTGTTGGTGGGATCAATGGTTTTTAAATGATCTGTAAGATTGTCTACTTGTCCTTTGCGTACTATTACCAAAACATCTCTTCCAGAGATGGGGGCGACAGCTTGCCGGAGCTGTGGAAATAGCTTTCTGCTCAAGCCACTCCATAAAGATGTTGCAAGCGAGGGGCTGAGGGGACTACCCATGGCCATGCCAAACCGTTGGCGATAGATTTGACCTGAGTAACTGAAATATGCGACCGTAGCAAGGCAAAATTTGGTAAGTTCTATTATGTCGTCGATGGAGAGGAGAGTTCTGTTTTTAAGATCTTCATCCTCATTAAGTCTTTCTCTGAGCACATGAAGAGTGAGATCAATCCCTTATATAGAGGGCCTTACTGAGCGAGTCTCGCGAGTTTTTAAAAAACATGGCTTCGCAACTGCTATGAAACCACACCGTACAATACGTATAGCATGCTCGTTCATCCCAAGGACAAACTCCTCCCTCAACAAAAAGCGGAGGCGATTTACGAAATCCCCTGCGGAGACTGTGCTAGTTCATATATTGGAAAAACCGGCCGTCCCTTCGGAGCCCGCTTGAAAGAACACCAAAAAGAGGTGGAGAAACTTGAAAGCAAACCATATACTCGAGCTAGCTAGCCGAAAATCATCTATCACAGACATTCACAAGTCAGCTATCACCGACCACGTAGCTTCTTCTAATCATTCCATCAATTGGGAGGACTCAAAAGTTATCGACAGGGAAGCTGACAAGACCACCAGATGGCTAAAAGAGGCTATCTGGATACGCCGAAAAGGAAAAGACACTCTAAACAAGGACGAGGGGGCCTATTCACTCAACAACATCTTTGACCAACTCATCACGCCCTCAACGGCTACTGTTAACTATAAAAGGAAGCAGTCAAGATGTGATGAGTTGCAGTCTGAAGAAACCACTAGTGTAGTGGTGAAACGTCACTGAAAATGTGAGTAGATCAACATCATTTTGCACTGGAATTGTTCAAAACGAAACATGTTTACAAATGTATAGTACCATTTGTTTACAGTTCTTCTAATTTTTTCGCCTTTTTTTCTTTACTAATTCTTTTTGCCGCCCTTCTTTTTGCCGCCCCTTCTTCTTCCGCCGCCCCTTCGCTTTTGCCGCCCCCTGCTTTGACCCCGGGGGGCTGGCGCCCCAAAGCCTCCCCCCCCCAAAAAAAAACCGCGCATGCCAGTTGACAAAGTTCTAGTACAGTTTCCAATTCTCGCTATTCGCAATAAGGGCGCCGCCAGCGGTTTGCGATGTAATCGTGATGTATCATGGGAAAAGGTCGACATCAAGTCCGCGCAATCGATACTACAATACTATTACATTGTGCACATTATTAATATTTTTTATCGATTTGTCGTGTAATACCGTTATATTGACAAACTAAAAAATTGTCACGTAATCCTTAATGTAATAGCATGGTAATATTCGTATTGCACGGTCTTGGATGTCGACCTTTTACCATGATACATCACGATTTTCCCATTACATCACGCCAACCGCTGGCGGCGCCCTTATTGCGAATAGCGAGAATTCCAGGACACACATTGCAAGCCAGGTATCATGGCCCACGTGAAGTAGAGTCAAAAGTGGGTGAAGTAGATTATATTATCCGGACTCCTGGTAGCCGTAAGAGCAGGCAGTTATGCCACATGACTATCGCTAGAAGTGACAGTGGCATTTCAAAACCTATGTGACGTGCACAGTAAAACATGCTGATGATATAGACAAACATGCAGTAGGAAGTTCATTTCTAAGCTTAGAAATTCTGTATCGATCAAACGCAGCTTGTAAGTATTGGCCATATTGTAAATAATGCCTGAGCAATTTTGCATTTTGTTGTTTCAGTACAGAATAACCCTCTACCAAAGTACTCTTCATTGTGTCTAAACTAGAAGAATCCCATGTTGTCGCTTCTACAGAGTCGTCATTGACTAAGCGATTTTCATGTAATCATGAAGATCCCTACCATTCAGAGGAATTTTTTTGCTCGGTTTTCCTCCAAACAGATCTTTTAGATTTTCCTTCAGCTTTTTTGGAATCGGTACATTTGCGAAAGGACCTTCCATTAAAAGCTTGTGAGAGAAATTTTGTAATTCAATACCATAATTATTGATGTCAACTAAAAATTTCAGTTTGTTTTGATCCCACTGAAAATTAGAATTATGTACACTTACTTCTAGTAATTCTGGTGTACTAATATCTCTCACTACAGGTTCTGAATCCATATCTAAACAATATATTCCTAGCTAGTACATGTGAACTATTCCAGCGTTTTGCAAGTCCCTGTGTCGTGAATGCTATCTCAATCATGAATGACAACCCACGCTACTAAAATGCTTTGAGCGTTAAAGTTCTTTGTTCTTAGTTAGTGCCAATTTTTTTTTGTTCTTTGTTAAGCGTTCAAGGTTAAAAGTTTAATTGTGCTGTGAATAGCTGCATAGTACAGTGTTGCCAGTTCATTTAATAGATTGAGTTGCAGGAAGTAAGACGAAGTGGTTTCATGCTAAGCGGGAAGAATTAATTTGATATGTCTAACCAGGCGGAAACCTAGCCCGAGGCATTGTGGAGTTGAAACTTAATAACACACATTCCTTTGTTAGCATGTTGCCTGATCAACCCTATTTACGTACATTAGGATAGTTTTGCAGGGAATTTTTTGTTGTTGATTTTAAACAGTGATGGTGCTGTTATTTTTTACTAATTAATACCAGCTGGGAGAGGGCACACACTATTTTTAAATTTTTTCCTAATTTAAAAAAATAATTTAAGAAATTTTGATATAATAAAAAAATCTTATAATAAAAAATGGAATCATTCAAAAATCATTACAATATCGAAAAAGAAATAACTCTTGAATCGAAAGTAGAAAATAACCGTCTGTTCGTATTTTACAACAACCAGTGGGTTCAACTCAGTCAAAAAATCCAAACAAATTTTACAAACCCGTAACATTGCAGAATCGTTACAATGTCGGTCTATGTAAAGAGTTGGGAATTCCGACAAATAAGGGTAAAAATATAGTTCGGCTTATTACCGGAAAAATAGAGAGAAGTATTGTATGGCTTCAAAAAAATATTACGAAAAAATGAAATCCTCGCGATAATTTTGATATTGATTTTTTTTTTAAAATAAAAAAAAGGGTTTAAGAAAATAAAAAAATTATATATAATAAAAGAAGATGAGAAGAATACTAAAATTTTCATCGAACGCTAAATGGGAGCGTTTTAAAAAAATCAAGAGTGAATATACGGTAAAGGATCTACGAGCCATTGCGAAAAATGCTGGCCTGCAAGGAGATTGAGACACACCCGCAAAACCGATCTGATAAAATTTCTTCAAGAAAACTATGTCTTAGATCCGCTGGATGCTCCGATACAAAATATCGATGTACCCATTCTTGAACCAACGCCGTATACCACCCCCGCTCCACCGCTGGATGCTCCGATACAAAATATCGATGTACCCATTCTTGAATCAACGCCGTATACCACCCCCGTTCCACCCCAGATAGAAATAAAGCCAACGCAAGATTGGTCATTCTTGGATACCCCCAAACCACCTCCCAGACGAACCAGATTTCAACGAAAGATTGAAAAGCTTTACAAACAGAAGGAAAAACCATTCGAAATTCAAGAATTTGAATCCGCGCTCAATCATTTTACGACTCGGTACAAAATCGGTGGACGAGCTGGCTATGTACCAAACACATTTTTAGTAGCCGTCAAGCAACCAGTCGTAAATCTTCTAACCAACGCCCGTCAGACAAAAGTTAAAATGAGTCTTCGATGCATGATGGAAAAAATAAATTTGCAAACGGGTGAAGTTGTTGTCAAGGAAGCTGTATTTAGCTCCAGCACAGACGTCAATTTGGAAGCCACCAATCTCGATGAGCTGTACAAAAAATGGAAAACCAAGATTTTGGAGAACATCTCCACATTTCAAAATTCTGGTAGTGGGTGGGTTTTCAAGTCCATCGTAGATCTGGAGATTCATACCGCGAAGTATAAACCGATGAGTGGTTCGTCATACATTCCGCTTTCAAAAGATTTAGCCAAAAAGAAAGCGATCATCAATCCCCAAAATGATGACAACCAATGCTTCAAGTGGGCCGTCACTAGAGATAGACGTCCAGTTTACAAACATGCGGAGCGAATAGACAAAAAACTAAAAGCAAAATCCAAAGAGCTCAATTGGGAAGGCATCACCTTTCCAACCCCCCTTAAAGATATTGACAAATTTGAGATGAATAATGCATCAGTTTCCGTCAATGTCTTGGGATACGCCGAAAAAAATTCATTCAAGAGGTTGTACAAAAATGAAGTCTACCCGCTGAGAGTAGGTGCTAGCAATCGAAAACACGAAGTTAATCTTCTTTTAATTTCGGGCAAAAATAAGGATGGTCATGACACCCAACATTACTGCGTCATCAAGAGTATGAGCAGACTAATGTCGTCACAAGAGAGTAAAAATGGTCATGCTAGATATTATTGTATGCGATGTCTCACGTCCTACATCTCCAAACAAAAATTGGTGAAACATAAAGAGCTATGTCAAAATAATGAAACCGTGAAAATTGAAATGCCGGATCCAGAGAAGGATTCATCTCAGTATTTTAAACATCATTTCAAGTCTCAGAACGTTCCTTTTGTCGTGTACGCCGATTTTGAATCCTTTACGACGCCGATACAAACCTGCCAACCGGAAGTTTCTCAGAAGACGACGAAATACCAAAAGCACGAACCTTCGGGCTTTTGCTACTACATCAAGTGTTTCGATGACTCGGTGTACACTCAAGAACCAGTGATTTTCACCAAGGAATCCGAGGACCAAGATGTGGCTCAGATTTTTGTGGAAACTCTAGAGCAAAACATCAAAGAGATCTATCAAGAATTCAAGTTCCAAAAGGAAATGATCTTCGGGGAGCAAGAGCGAGAAATTTTCAAAACATCCACCCACTGCCACATCTGTAAGGATCCACTGACTCCCGATGATAAAGATACTTACAACGTCAGAGACCACTGTCACTATAAGGGAACCTTTAGAGGAGCTGCTCACAATATCTGCAATATGAAATATAGGAAACCAAATTTCTTTCCCGTGATTTTCCATAATCTAGCCGGATATGACGCTCATCTGTTCATCAAGAATCTTGGCAAGACCGAGGGAGAGATCGACTGTATTCCTTCCAACGAAGAGAAGTACATCTCATTCACCAAGAAGATATTGGTTGACACCTTTACCAATAAGGAAGGAAAAGAAGTCGATGTCAAGCGTGATCTCAGATTTATCGACAGCTTCAAATTTATTGCTGCTGGACTTGGCAAACTCGTCGAAAATTTGGATGAGTTTTCTGAATTACCGAAATTTTATCAGGATGAACAACTTCAGCTGCTCTTGAGAAAAGGGGTGTATCCGTACGATCACGTCAACTCTTTGGAAAAACTCCAGGAGACTAGTCTTCCACCCAAAGACACCTTCTACTCCAAACTCAACGAAGAACACATTTCCGATGAGGATTATGAACACGCTCAAAAGGTGTGGGATACTTTCGGAATGAAAACCATGAGGGAGTATCACGATCTGTATCTCAAGTCGGACGTTCTCCTTTTAGCCGACGTGTTCGAAAATTTCAGAAAAACCAGTCTGGAAAACTACGAACTGGATCCTTGCTGGTACTACACGGCTCCCGGATTAACCTACGATGGCATGCTAAAAACGACGTCCAAACGTCTCGAACTCCTCACGGAATACGATAAGACTTTGTTTTTTGAAAACGAAAATAGAGGTGGGGTTTCCACGATATCTACCAGATATGCCAAAGCCAACAACAAGTACATGGGTGACGATTACGATCCGAGCGAGCCCTCCAAGTACATCGTATACATCGACGCGAACAACCTATACGGATGGGCCATGAGTCAACCGCTTCCGGTCGGTAACTTCGAGTGGATGTCGTCAAAAGAGCTAGACAATTGGCGCGAAATCCCGTGCACTCTTGAAGTGGATTTGGAATATCCCAAAGAGCTGCACGACCTTCACAACGACTTTCCCCTAGCTCCAGAAAGACTGATCGTGAACAAAGTGAAAAAACTAATTCCGAATCTGAACGACAAGGAAAAGTACGTTATCCACCACGTGGCTCTGAAGCAGTGCTTGGAGCTTGGACTCAAACTGACCAAGGTTCACAGAGGGATAAAATACCGAGAGGAAGCCTTCATGAAATCATACATCGACAAGAATACCAGTCTTCGAACAAAAGCTACAACGGAGTTTGAGAAGGCTTTTTTCAAGTTGATGAACAACAGCGTCTTTGGAAAAACGATGGAAAACATCAGAAATTACGTCAATGTCCATCTCGTGAATTCGGAACACAAAGCTATCAAATTAGCCGCGAAACCCAACTACGAGCGAAACACAATCTTTGATGAAAATCTTATAGCGGTTCACATGAAGAAAATCAAACTGTACTTCAACAAGCCGATATATCTCGGAGCGAGCATCCTGGATATTGCAAAGACGAAGATGTACGACTTTCACTACAATTACATCAAGAAAAAGTACGGAAACAAAGCGAAGCTCTGTATGACAGATACCGACTCGCTACTTTATGAAATCGAGACCGAAGATTTTTACGAGGATATCGCTCAAGACGTGGACCGCTACTTTGACACTTCCAACTACCCAGCTGATCATCCGTCAGGAATTCCGACTGGAAAGAACAAAAAAGTTCCCGGCATGTTCAAGGACGAAGCCGGAGGAAAGCAGATAGTGGAATTTGTTGGACTGAGAGCAAAGTTGTACTCTTTCAGAATGCACGAGGGAAACGAGGAAAAGAGGTGCAAAGGAGTAAAAAAAGCGGTCGTCGAAAGAAAGATTACCTTCGACGACTACAAACGCTGTCTCTTCGATGAGAAACCTCAGACGAGAACAATGAATGTGTTTAGGAGTCACAAGCACGAGGTGTACACTGAAACCGTTAACAAAGTCGCGCTCGATTCCAAAGATGATAAGAGAATCATACTTGAGGACAAAATTCACACACATGCACACGGTTACTGTGTTGAAAAACTTGAATAAGAAATTTTACTTCAAAACTCTGTCGGGTGGCAACTGTGTACCCTCGGGTACTATCATAAGCTCCTGTCTAACAAACGCCTCTTTGGTGCACCTTCACTCAAATAGTACAAAATTGGATCACCCGGAGTCCTCACGATACTATCAACCGTGTAAGTTTCCAGAGACCAAATGGGATCGGTTGCGCGTCTTCTCTCACCTCCCTCCAACTCTCCGGGAGCGTACAAATACCTCAATCTCACGTTACCTGGAATTTTAATCTCATTTTTCAACTTCTGTGGAGCTGAAGACATCGTTTCAATCTTTTTCTTCTTGATAGCATCAACCGGTTTCATTCCTATCAGCCGAGTCTCTTCGCTGTTCAAAGCTCTGATCACATCCGGAAGCCTACCCACCCACTCGGTAGACCTCACATTTTTTTGACCACGAGCTTCCGTCAGTATTTCCTGCGAGTACTGATGGCCAAACAGTCTTTCAGCCAAAGTTCTGTTGAATCTTTCAACAATTGCCTGAGCTCTATGTTGACCAGGCAACCCTCTTCTGATATCGACCTTGTGCTTTTTCATCACTTCGTTCACTTTGCCCATGAATTCTCTTCCAGGATCGACCTGCAGAAGCTTCGGCCACTTTAAAACTCGAGAGTAAATTTTTTCAAATGCCTTAGCCACCTCCCCAGATTCCTTCGAGCTCAGAGGCTCAGCTTCCTTGTATCTGCTCGCGACATCCACCACAGTCAACGCGTACTTGTAAAGCTTTTTTCCTTTACTCGGTCTGTCGTGAGGGAGAAACAACACATCGGCTTGATGAACTTCATTAGGTACACTTACGTTAAATTTTGCTCTGGGAATGTACTTCGGAGGTGGTAGGTAAATTTGCCACTGAGTCTGCTTTTTCAAAAAAAAATTTCTAGCTTTTTCTTTCGTCACTCCAGCCTCTTTCGCCAGCTTGTCTATCGCAGAAACACCCTTCCAATACCCTCTTGGACTGTAGTAAACCTTAGACATTTTAGTTTCAGCCATCTTTTATTTTTAGCCCGATTTAAAAATAAAAACAGTTTAAGAAAATCCCGGCTAATAAAAAAACAAACAAAATGGCAAAACAATCAAGCATACTCAATATTGAATTTGAGCACTTGTTAGAAGAGCAAAAAGGATCCTCAATTTTGAAATGGGTTGAACTAGAAGAAGGTGGAATTTACGAAATTACCAATTTTGAGATCATGGAAACCAGGGTTGGAAAATCCGGAGTTATCACTCTCAGTGATAACACTCGAGTTTGGAGTTGTTCTACCCTAACAAAAAGGCTAGAGAACTTGGACTTGGACTTTGGTGAATCAATAGCTCTTGTTAAACCCACGGGCAAAAAAAGAAAGCAAAACAACCGGGAACATGTACCACAGTTTTGACCTTGTAGTGAAAGAGTTGAAATATGATGAAGACTCAGACTAGTCGTACAGTCTACCATAACCAACAAAAAAAATCTCCTTTAGACATTCAGTCTAAAGGAGATTTTTTTATTGTTACAAAAATGAAGTGTACGAGTAAATATAAGCGTTGTTTTTGTAAATTGTGTAAAAAGAAAACTCGCCTCCGAAAACAGAACAAACTAGAGTCAACAGACGCTGAATACAAGCCGCAATTTGACCCCTATAACTTGACCCCTGGGTTACGGATGGGGTCAACTGCTCTTGCATTGTGCTTAGGATGTCATAAGAAATATTCCTGGTGAATTTCAGCTTAATCGGAACTTAAACATGGATTTTGATTTTTTAAATTTTTGATTGACCTTTTGACCCCTTAATGACCTTTGACCTCAATGAAAAAAAAACCTTATGTACACCGACAAAATGCATTGTTCCAATTTTAATTAAAAAATTCTAACATGTTCAGTTCTTGAGATAAAAATTTTGAAGTTATTCAGCTAAAAACAGGAAGTGACCCTTAATGACCTTTGACCCCAAAATAAAAATACCATGCATACATCAGGGAACACTAATTCATGTATGTTGGTTATATTATTCTGGTCTGTTTACATTTTGAAATAAAAATGTTTTGAACATTTTTGATAATTTTGGTTTTTGACCGGAAGTAACCCCTTAATGACCTTTGACCCCAAAACTGTAGGCATCCTAAGGACCCTGGCTAATAGCAATGCATGTGTGTTAATGTCGACTCTCTGCTATGTAATTTGTACAGACAGTGATTTTTTGAATATTTTTTACAAATTTTTCAGATTTTGACCGGAAATGACCCCTTAATGACCTTTGACCTCAATTCTTTTTAGGAAGTTTTAAGCACTGCCACATGTTGATTCATATGCATGAGTCACATGATCATTGCATGTAATTTGTGGAAGGAGTAGCATTTTTTTTTTTTCAACATTTTTGACCATAAGGTCAAGGTCAAAGGTCACAGTCAGGTCAAAGTCAAATGTAAGGTTTGGCCTAGTCCAGTGGTCATTTGGCTTAAGTATGGTTGAAATCTGTCGAAGCATAAGAGAGCTAGGGCGAAACGTGGCAAGTCACGCAAAATGTCACGAGTTGCCAGAAGAAACTAGAGTCAACAGACGCTGAATACAAGCCGCAATTTGACCCCTATAACTTGACACCTGGGTTACGGATGGGGTCAACTGCTCTTGCACTGTGCTTAGGATGTCATAAGAAATATTCCTGGTGAATTTCAGCTTAATCGGAACTTATACATGGATTTTGATTTTTGAAAATTTTGATTGACCTTTTGACCCCTTTAATGACCTTTGACCTCAATGTAAAAAAACCTTATGTACACCGACAAAATGCATTGTGTCAATTTTAATTAAAAAATTCTAACATGTTCAGTTCTTGAGATAAAAATTCTTGAAGTTATTCAGCTAAAAACAGGAAGTGACCCCTTAATGACCTTTGACCCCCAAAATAAAAATACCATGCATACATCAGGTAACACTGATTCATGTATGTTGGTTATATTATTCTGGTCTGTTTACATTTTGAGATAAAAATTTTTGAACATTTTTGGTTTTTGACCGGAAGTAACCCCTTAATGACCTTTGACCCCAAACCTGTAGGCATCCTAAAGACCCTGGCTAGTAGCAATGCATGTGTGCTAATGGCGACTCTCTGCTATATATTTTGTAAAGACAGTGATTTTTTAATATTTTTAGCTTTCAGACCGGAAATGACCCCCTTAATGACCTTTGACCTCAATTCTTTTTAGGAAGTTTTAAGCACTGCCACATGTTGATTCATATGCATGAGTCACATGATCATTGCATGAAATTTGTGGAAGGAGTAGCATTTTTTTGAAATCACATTTTTGACCATTATAGCTAGGTCAAAGGTCACAGCGAGGTCAAAGTCAAATGGAAGGTTTGGTCTAGCCCAGTGGTCATTTGGGTCAACTTTGGTTGAAATCTGTCAATCCTTTGCGAAGCTAGATGCAGTTGATTGGTTGCCAGAAGAAAGAAAGAAGAAAGAAGAAAGAATTGAGAAGAGACAGAACAAGCCGACATCCGTCGTCGGCTTGTAAGAAAGAAGAAGAAGAATTGAGAAGAGACAGAACAAGCCGACATCCGTCGTCGGCTTGTAAAAACCGATTTGCAACCTATACGGTACCGAATTCACTCGGTTGTTTAAAGAACCCGCACGAGTGGAGCAAAGAGTTCCGCCAAAATGTAAAAATTGCAACTCAGAATACATAGTAGACGATGTGTGTTATGATTGTGGTTTAGAAAATGACACGTCTCTTAACGAGAACTCACCCCGAGTTAACATCGACCAAATTCGACAATCGAAAAAGTACTGCGAAACCAAGACCTACCAGTTTGAAGAATACATCGAAATCTATCGAGGAAATGTTACGAGTACTTCTGAGATTTTGATCGACGAGTTTGTTACAAAAATGAAGTGTACGAGTAAATATAAGCGCTGTTTTTGCAAATTGTGTAAAAAGAAAACTTGCCTCCGAAAACAGAACAAAAAACCGATTTGTCTATACGGTACTGAATTTAATCAGTTGTTTAAAGAACCCGCGCGAGTGCAAAGCATACCAAAATGTGAAAATTGTAACTCAAAATACAGTGGAAATGTTACGAGTACTTCTGAGATTTTGATCGACGAGTTTGTTAAAAAAATTAAAAAAATAAAAAATTGTTCGAGTCCCTGAGTAAAAAAGACTTGTTAAAAGTCTTGAGATCAGACCCAAAAGCCGTTCACAAGATTTACTACAAAGTTACGGGCAATTCTCCCGTTGATTTTTGTCATGATCAAGCTAATTTGTTATGCGATCTTGATAATATACTGAAAATGTATCTACAAAATAAACCCAAGAGAAATAATTTCAATATTCACTACGTTCTCTTCTACCTACTCAAGCGAAGAAATTATTCCGTAACTCTCGATGATTTTCCAGAGATTAGAGGTTCAGCTCCCACCCAAATACTTTTATCCAAAGTATTTGATAGCGACCACACCGGTTCCGAGCAATCCCAGTCCGAGCAAAGCTAATTCCCCATTTTGGATCGATTTTGTTTGATCTTCGTCGAGATACTCTCCATCATAAAGTTGTGGTTCGGGTGGAAAAGAATCCATCAAAATTCCCGTTAAATTATAATACTGTCTCATCGCGTCATCGACGTCCGAAAAGGTTCTCTCCGCGTGACCCTGTTTTTTAATTGATCGTTGATGTAATCTATTCTTGAAAGACGCGCTAAATTCCAAGAATCTCGGTCGTGCTGAAGTTTTTCGAGAGCGAGATCGTGTCTTTTGCGTTCTTCCGAACTACTGAGAGAGTTGAACAGATAATTGCTCCCTGAAAATGCCAAAGCGTTAACCATGAATGCGATCGATGCCATTTTTCTCTTTATTTTCACCAAAAAAAAACCCTCTTAGCACAGATAGTGCTAAGAGGGTTTTTAATATACCTACCTTGACAGAATGTTTCCTTGGACTAAGCCATAATTTGATCCGGAAGAATTCCTTGATTCACGAGCCAATCTCTGAGCATCGTAGCCGAATAGACGCTCAAAGTCAACTTTACGATATCCTCCACATCAAGCTGCGAGAGATTAGCCGGCTTCATTTTTAGGAACTTTTTCATAACGAACGAGTTAGCCCATATACCGAAGCTTATCGTTGTTGCGTGATACGCGCCGTTTACGATCATTTTTACGTTTGGATTGGTTTCTGCCATCTTCTTTATTGTAACTAAAATCATCGAAAGGATCGACTTTTGGTTGATGATCGACCACTGTGGTCACGGTGGGTGGGCTTTCAGTCGTACCGTTTAAGGTAGAATACCCATATGCCACTATCCCTCCAACGACGACGACCGCTCCTCCAACAAGAACTGGACCTGACAACCAGTTTGACACGTCTGAAGGTGTACGTGACGTTTTGTCTATGGTGGACGGGTTCTCCCGTGTCGTTTCCTCTGCTTCAAAGGCTTTCATTTTTGCTGCCCTTTCTTTGTTTTTTGCGGCTAATGCTTTTCCAGCGGCAACCCGGTTCGGGTTTTTGACTTTTGCTTGATTCACTCCTGCCGTCACTTTTGTCGGAGGCGTCGTGTCCGCTGCTGGAACGTCTACTGATTTGGTTTCTAGATCACTCATCTTTTATTATTAAAAAAAATCTATAGATATCTGTAGAATCATCTATAGATACCTGTAGAATCATCTATAGATACTTGTAGAAATCATCTATAGATACCTGTAGAATCATCTATAGATACCTGTAGAATCATCTATAGATACCTGTAGAAATCATCTATAGATACCTGTAGAATCATCTATAGATACCTGTAGAAATCATCTATAGTTACCTGTAGAATTATCTATAGATACCTGTAGAAATCATCTATAGATACCTGTAGACTCTTGCGAAAGCTGAAATTTTCTTTGAAACTTCATTTTAAAGTTTTGATAAATAATTATAAACAAAAATCAGGCATTGATCATCGAAACCGAGATTGGTGTTTTAATAGCGGACACGGAAACTCAGTAAAATGACGGATTCGTTCTCCGAAGAATCAGATTTCAGCGACGAATGCGACGCGTTCGATCCGCTGTACTGCGATTCAAAAGGGGAGCATCTCACCTTATCGCAGAGGGTAAAAAGAAGCAGAGAGAGGATCGCCGAGAAAAGAGAGGTCGAGCTCCTAAAGACGCGACTTCTGGTGGAAGAGATCGCGCAGAGCAAATTTCCCAGGCAAAAAATGCCCTACAAAGAGAACGAACCCCCGGTGACGCTGGTTCACTTCCTCTCGTTCGGGTGCAAGAACTCGGTCTACAAAAAAGAGATAACCTGGGAAACTAAAAAATGTTCGAGGGATATTTTTCTCGAACATTTTTTTTTAGTTTTGAAACTTTTGTAATATTTTTTTTTAAAAAAGTTTAGTCAAACCAAAAAAAAAATTCAAGAGGAATAAATACTTCCTCTTGAATTTTTTAGTTTCAGGATCTTAACCCTTTCCATACTAGGCGGGTTTTTGTTGCTTTACGAGTTGTCTCCAGAAAAAAAGATTGCATTCGATCATCATGGTAGTCAACAGAGCTGGTGATTCGCTTCTTCCTAAAATCACGGCCCTCGTAAAATCATCCTTGCTGGATTCGCTAAAAATGTTGTAAAGCGGAGTCGGAAACGGTGAAAATGAAGAAAGTATGTAGCTTGCCATCAGCCTTACGGTTCTTCCGTTTCCGTCCGAAAAAGGATGCAGTTCGAGCATTTCGGCTACAAAATATGCGCAAGCTTTGAAGGTATTCAACAATCTTTTTTCCTCGTCAGGATCTTCCCTGCTTTGAATGAACAAACTATTGAATCTATCAACAATGTTGATTACCGCCATTTCCATATCTTCAGGCATGCGATACTCGTGTCTCTGACCCATAAACGTTGTAAACCTCCGAGCCTGACTATACTCTCCGGGCTTTGTTTCGCCAAATTCTAACGGAAGATTTTTCCTCACAATTTTGTTGGTCTGTCTAATCAAGTTTTCTTCTAGAAACCCAAAATTGTTATCATTTTTCAAACTCATTAAATTTTGGCAGGCTTCGCGTAGGTTGAGCGTTTCTTTTGCTTGTAAGGAGGTGTCATCGGGGTCAAGGTTCGATAGAAACTCTCGCGTTTGCGATAGGTTTTGAAATCCATGATATTCTTCGTCTAGACAATGATAAACAAATTCCGTCAAGAGAAAGTCTTTCGGAACCTCGCAATTATTCATCTTTTTGCACTTCAGAATCTCTCGAATGGCATCTTTGATGCTTGGAAATTCGCCCTTTCTCCAACTAGGGTTTTCTTCTGGAGAAAAATCGATCAAATCGCTAACCGAAGAAATAAATGGCATTTTTAGAATATAAAAAAAGTTATATCTTAAAAACTGTTTTGCAAACTTCAAAGGGTTAATCAATCACATCAATACTTGGGGAGTCGTCTACTGTGCACTTCGCTTCTGGTGGAAAGTCAGCTGTTTTAAGACCGTTGGTAGTTAACAGAATAGCCTCCAACGGAGCTAGCATACGTCCAAAACTATGATACAGCCCACAGGTCCATTTGTTTAAAGCTAAATCAATAAAGGGCCCTTCGTTCAGAGACTCTTCCAGAGCATCGCGATCGGTAATCGCCAAATTNTNTGGAAGGAAGAGTCCGACCAAATTTACGTAAGCGGTAACGAAGTGCTTTTTCATTGACCTGGTCACTATCCCACCCATGTGAGCCTCGTATCTGGCGTAGAGTCTCATCAGGCTCTTTTGATCAAGCCTATCGATCTCAGCGGAGGTTATGGTCTTTCCCAAATACTCTTTGCTTTTTCCTGCCTCTGCTACGCCGATCAATCGTTCTCGCAGCTGTTCCGTTTCGCCAGACTCCCTTACAGGTTCCTCCCGTGTAGCCGTACCGTCTAAGGTAGACATTCCGCCTATGGTAGACGTTTCGCTCAGGGTGGGCAGAACGTCCACGGTCATCGCTTCGTTAACTATATCTTCAATTTCAGTCATCTTGCTTTTTTATCTTAAGATTATTTTTGCCACCAGTACTCAGTCGGTTGCTCGGTAATTAGAATTAGTTTGGAATGTTTTTGTTTAGCTAGCTTTTTTTATCTCTTTTTCTCTTCTAGAGTTGGGATTATATCGTTCTCCTTAGAGTCTCGCCGAAACTATCTTGATCTTTTGTGTAAAACAGGGCTGTCCATTTTGTCTGCTCTCTGAGATCGGTAACGATGGGGTTATATTTTTGTGTAAGCACCCAAACGGAGCAATTATCGTGTCTTCCCGAGAATGCTAGCTGAGAAAGCATCTGTTTCTTTTTGGTTAATGATCTGTCAGAGCTGCAGTCGTCGATAATGAAAAGTGTGTGTCCGTCTTGTATTCCATAAGTTTTGTAGCCAAATTTCAAACAATCGTTCAGCCAATCGTCGGACTTTGGACACCAGTTAGGATCCATTGGAATGACATCAACGTCCTGAAAACACCAGGATCTGTTTAAGTACGCTTTGTTGCGCGTCCAGGTAGGGCAAACGATTATGATGTATTCAAAGAAATTCTTGTATTCCCTCTCGAGTAAATCCAAAACAAATTCAGTCTTGCCACAGCCGGTGGCTCCGCAGATTATAGCCGAGTGCGCGTGTTTTGGAAACATCTTTTATTCTAGTATTTCACGCTCTGCAATTTTCCGGCTTCGATATTCACCTTTGCATCCTGTATGTAGTACACGTAAGCGTTCAACGCTCCTGCAGCCTCGGCTTCTTTTTTCGATTTCGATTTGAATACTCTGACTAGCTCCTTCAATTTTCCTACCAGATCCATGCAACGTGCCATCATCCGTGGTTCTCATGTCCAACCAGAGTCCATACTTGGTCGTGAGATAATCTGGTAAAATCACATCGGTCAATTCCGCTTCTTTGATTATGTGTGGGACGGTTCTGAATTTTCCATCCGCAAAGTGCTTTTGAATTTCTTCAAAATGGTTGTGAGGTAACATTCCGCTTGCATACAGCTGGTTTGGGTTTCCGTCTAGAGTGGCTGAGACTTTTTTGATTTTTGGGTTGTATAATTTCTCAGAATCTCGAGCGTAATCGGCTCCTCCATCCGCGGGATCTACGAAAAGAATCAAAATGCCTTTCATGGACTTTGCTCGTGGTGCCAGGACAATATTCCAGACGGTGTTTGATTTGTCCAGCGACTCCTTGCTGTGTCTCATAACTCTATCGTACATAACCACGCTTTTTCCATCGTACATGTTTTTGATCATCATCGCCGTCTCTTGTGAGCTTACCACATCAAACTCCAGGTGAATGTTAGAAATGGAGTAACTGGCAGCTGTGTCTGTGGAAACTATCACTTTCCCATAGTTGTTAAAAGTTAGTTCGTAAGAGAGTCTGTCTTTTAACTCGAACTGGAAAAATGGGTTGTGGGAACTCAGCATTTCAAAGTCCAACGGGATGCAAAACATGTTGCCATAATTCTTGTCCACGGCAATATCCTTGGCGTCGGCACCTTTGTCACCGGCATCTATTCTGTGCTTACGCCCTGCTCCAGATTGAATACCCTGATAGACGGCATTTAATCGCTCCTTGGTTGTTTTCCAAAGATCTTGATAGCACAGGAAAATGTCAGCATCGTTCAGGGTGTATATGCTCTGTCCTTCCAATTTGACCTCAATTTTTGACACTATCGCTCTTCCAAGATTATTTACGATCGTTCGATTAACATCTTGGTTTCCACCAGCCGCAGAATTCAAATCAACATTGAATGAAAGTCTGCTAGTTCCAGGGACTATGACATCATTTTTCAAGGTCTGGGAACCTCACTGTGAGGATTTCACCCTGATTGATAGTACTTGGAACGTGTGTGTTTCGAATGCTGCGTCGAATACCATTGATTCCTCGTGCATTACGAAGTTGTCGGTATGGATCCAATTTGTATCCGTATTCAGTCGCCATCTTTTATTTATACGTAAAATAAAACCAAAAGATGGCAGATTTTAATCCTCGAGAAGAGATCCCGATGGGAGATGTTAACCCTAATGACTTCGAGGCCACGGTCGGAGACGTAACGGGAGCAGTTGGTGGTACACCGGCTGAGACTGATTTTGGTGGTGGGCAAATACAAACGAATAGTCAGAGACGACGAGGAAGCGTCGGTTGGGAAAATCCCGATGTGAGTTTCGTTTCTGATAAGAGTCGAAATTCCATCGAAGATCTCAACGAACGACTCGATCTATTAAAAATGCGCGACAGCAGTCCTTCCCTGAGGAGAACCATCAAAACATTGAATCGACAAAAAGCGGAACTGGCTAGGGACGAGTTTCGTGATTACGTGGAACGCTTAGGATACACGCAACAAGGAACGATCTTTGCTACCGAAGCGGTTTTTGCGGTAGACGAAACCGGGAGAATCAAGGTCACTTACAGAAAGATCACGGTTTGGTTAACCAAACTTAAATCGAGCGAATTTTACTCCTTAGAATCGATAGCTAAACAAGTCAAAGGCGACGATCCAGGAGGTACCAAATTTGTCAAAATAGGTCTCGGAATCAAGGATTTCAAACGAGGATCAACGCCGCAAGTGCAGGAAAGTGCCGAAAAAGCGTCAACTAGCGCGAGAGACGTATCACCCCTAACCACTACACCCGCTGGTAGACCAAACAACACTAAAAGAGTTTTGGAGGGTCTTCAAAAAACAAACCAAGACATGGAAGGTTTAGCCAATGAATTGTCAAATGATCCTCACGAAGAAATCCGAAATTTTTTAACCGAACGAGGACAACTCAAGAAGCTGTCTGATGTCTATGAGCACCTTGTCCAAAGAAGGAATGAAAAGGAAACTGAACTGAAAGAATTAAAGTCTAAAGGACGCGGTTCGGTCAGTTTTACTAACCCAACTTACGAAGGTGATGAAGGAGAGCCTCTGCTACCTGTCAGCGAAGAAGATGCTGAAAGAGCTAGGGAGCTTGAAAGCGATATCAAAGAGTTTGACAACGCCATCGCAGATCAAGATGCCAAGGTCAGAAATTCGCTTCAGCGTCTGCGAAGATCGATCGAAAGTTTCATAGACAGCGATGCTACCACGGGAAGTCGGATTCGAGAACTCCTTAGACGAGAGGGTGTTACCATAGTTTCGCTGCTCACAGCCATCGGAATGACGATAGCAACCGTCGTCGAGGGTATTCTGTTAGCCACCAAATCCGCAGTCTCAGCGATTACGCCGAAGCCTCCAGAACCAAAACCAGGTCCTCCTAAACCAGACCCAGGTCCTGAACCTGGACCATCACCAGGACCCCCACCAAAGCCTAAAACTTGGACCGATTGGATTAAGGATCAGCTCAAAAAAATAGCCAATCTCCTTTTGAAACTTGGAGACAAAGCTTTGATCGCACTTCCAGGGATCATCGGGGCTGTTGTGAATTTCTGTCTCAAAGCTGCGGGGTCTGTTGCTGGATTTCTAGCTGATCACATATGGACATTAGCTTTGGGTGTTGGAATTTTGTTGTACACTACAGTTATGGAATTTGTCAAAGAAGTAAAAAAATCTTCTCACTAGAATTTAGTGAGAAGACTTTTTTGTGTGTATCCAACTTATTTTTTTTAAACCCAGAAAAATAAGAAAATTGCAGCGGCTGCCAAAAATAAAGAAAGCTTTTTCTCATCATGCATTAGAGGCTCTTCAGTCAAGGGTGGACTTTCAGGCAAGGGTGGACTTTCAACCTCCTCTAAAAACAACTGACTCTCCTCAGGAGCACTGTCTTCAACATTCGGTCGAGAGTCGGTGTTTACGTCTGAGTTTAGCCCTATCTGCATGTCATCCGTGGCGATTTGGATGAAATTGTTGTATCCGTTTACGGATCCCACGAGGATTTCCATGTTGCTCGGGAGCAAGTAAAGTCCGTGACCCACGACAAAATCCAGTTTGCTTTGAGCGTACTGAAGAGTTCTCTGGTATCTGTCTATCGAGTCCGGAAAATCCACGACCGAGTTGATCGCATCCTCGACGTTTGCTAAAAATTGTTTCTGAGCGTCGAACGCCTTGCCGGAGCCCAAGATGTCGGATCTGGCTTGAGCTTGGGATCCAAGAATTGCCCACGTGTAAGTCCTGATGGAGTCGTTGATTCTCGAAACTCCCGCACGTGTGAAACCCTCGTTCCAAGTGTCTGCCACGAAACTGCCGATAGCAGCCATAGCATCTCCTTTCCGAATGGATCTGTCGGTTATATCCGGATCGTGATCGAACAGCTGTTCAATGTATAGAATCTTGTCAGTCTGATTGTCCACGCCTCCAAAGCTGTCCGCGTCAAAGTGAACTTTCCAGTCCATCGACTGACTGTAGTTTCCTCCGTTGGTAAGCTTCGACCATTTTTTGGTGGTCACGAATTTCCAGTCGTAAAATTGTTTGTTGAAGAAGTAACTACCCATTCCGTTGGAAAGATCGAACTTTTGTCTCCAGTTAGCTCTCGTGGACACTCCGAATTCGTTGCAAATTCTTTCGTAAGCGTGGGTGTCGATCCCGTTGTTCAGAGGGTTGAAGGATTCCTCCGAGGGTAGTGGACAGGACATTTCCGACAGGATTCTTCTGATCTGATAATATGCGTGAAATCTGAACACGGATCGAATCATCGGATCTTTGTGACTGAGAAGTTCTTTGGACACCCCGCATCCTGACGTGGCGCACCAAACCGCGAAGTTCAGCTGGTTTTGCCAAAATTGCATCTGGTTGGAGAGCCAGTCATCGTACACCTCTTTTTCCGTGACTCTCGGAAGTTTGTACTTTTGCCACAAACTGGGAAATCTTACGTAAAATTTTCCTTTTTTGCTGACTTGAATTTCTTGATTCACGAGACTGAAACCGTGCGTCGGTTCGAATACTCCTCCGGTTCTCATTTTATTGAAAGATAAAAGAAAAATGTTTGTTACAATTACCGGCACCGGCAAAGGAAAACCTTATCGCCCGTTGCAAAGTATAGACAATAACGGCAAAAACTTAAAAATTGGAATCAAAAGGATCTCGGGTCGAGTAGGTTGGTTCAACGTCGAAGAAGAACTCGAATGGAGGTACACTCAAGGAGGGCAGGGACCTGAAGAAGCGATAAAAATAAGCCCGGGGCTGTATGATTTTGACCTGCTCGCGAAAGAATTCACGAGTCAAATCGACGGTTTCGAATTCGAAGTCGACGACCGCGATGGAAAACTCAACATGAGAATTCACGAGCAGTATCAGATTTGGTTTCCGGACCGCGTTCGAGAAATGTTCGGATTGGACGACGAAGGGTGGCTAGCAGATGGTGAATACACGGGAGATCGGGCGATAGAATTTTTACCTCGAAGAATTCTCGTATACCTGAATCAGCTGTCAACCACGGACAATCTCAAAAACAACGACGACGTTCTGCAGGGAGGACAGGTTCTTGGGTCCTTCGATCTCACAAACGCCGCGTTCGGGGAATACTTCGTTTCGACCTATGAAAAGCCGAGTTTCAAAAAACTGCAAAACGGAACCATCCACGAGCTCGACTTCAACTTCAAAGTAGAATGGAAAAATTCTTCGAGAAAGCTCGATAATCACGATCAACCGCTAGATTTGGAATTTGAAATCCAATAAAATAAAAGAAAGAATGTCTATCCGGGGACCAACGATCAAAAAAAATCAACGTCAATAGCTGGCGAAGATATAGATCTTTCCGCGTACGTCAAAAAAACTGGAGCGCGAATGACCGGAAGGATTAACATGGGAGGAAGAAAGATAACGGGGTTGATGAATCCAACCGAGCCGCAAGATGCAGCTACTATGGGTTCCGTGACCAGCCTAACCTCATGGTTAAACGACAGAAAAGTTTCGAAGGATGGCGACTCAATGACCGGCGAACTCGCTATGAGCGGCAATAGAGTCACGGGTCTCGAACTCCCACGGACAACGAGGACGCTGTGACAAAAGAGTACGTAGACCTGCAAATTGGACACGAGCACAATACCAGCTTGCATGTTTTGGGGAGATTCATGGTATGGATGAACGAAGACGGAACGCACTATGTTTCCATCCGAGCCAAAAAAACATCGACTTGGAGAGAGACAAGTTGATCGAAATTAAAACGGAATGAACAACACTTTCAACGCTAGGCCTATGCAAATTGGCATCACTGCTGGGTTTACGAATTTGCCGAATCCCGGAAAAGATTTGACTCCCATGCGACTCACTAGACCTTTAGAAATTTTCTTCAACAACCCACATTTTATTGCTCAGCCTTGGAACCTCTCTTTTTTTTTTTTTTTTTGAGTGAACCCGCCGAACGCCCCAGCGAACGCTTGTTCTTTGACGTTTCAGTCTAATCAGAATTTCTTCATGTACCTAAATATTACTTGGACCGACGACTCGATATCGTTCAAAGTGCTAAATAACGCGCAGGCAAACCCTCTTTTCCACATCCGTTCAAACGGACACTACGATTATGCATCATGTCTCGATCGAGTACGTTGAAAATAAGCTTTGCTTTTGGATCAACGGGGTTTCAGCAAATGTCTACAAAACTCAAGCCCTGGTAAGTCTCCTTGGAATCAACATGAATTTTGAGCAACTAGGAATACTTAGCTTCTACGAAAAAAATTTAACCAAGCAAGAAATCATACAGCATTTTGTTGAAAATCACATCTCGAATTTTACAGAGCACGAAGTTTTGCTGGACTAACGTGATATAAATAAATAAGCATGAAGAAACCTAACGCACCGCCACTTTATCCCGATCTTCCTCAGGAAAGCGAAGATCGAGGAGTTGAATTCCGACTAAAAATATCGAAGAGATTAGGAATTTCTTGGACAACGAGGTTAACGAGAGGGAAAATTGAGGAGAAAATACAAGGCAGCGTGGAACATGTTCTACAACACGGCTCAAGTTTCCGGGCTCATCGCGGTCGGATCTGGAACAGGGGCTGTGGGGACGCTGGCCAGTGGAATTGGCGCGATCGTGAGCATTCCACTCGGTGGAATCGCCATCGCTGGTGGTCTAGTTAGCGCGGCATGCGTAGCTCTTGGAAAGGCTACCATGAAAAAATTGGAAAAGCACGAAAGCGTAAAACGAACGGCTGAGTCCAGTTTGAATACGGTAAATGATCTGGTGTCCAAAGCCCTCGAAGACGGACGGGTCAGCAACGAAGACTTCCACCACATTCGGCGAGAGTTGGAAAACTACAGAGGTCACAAGGCTGGAATCAAGCACAGAACCAGAGCGGATCTAATTGAACTTACGGCTGATAGAGAACGTGAAATTCGTACAGAGGCAGAACAGGCTGGACTGGAAAGAGGAAAAAAAAGCTTTGGAGAGTCTCCGAAGTACATTGAATCCGTAGAAAATAAAAAATTAGAAATCAAACTTGTTTTGTATAAATAAAAAAGAAATGGGCAATATTATACAATTAACGGGTAAGAACTTGATTAAGCCCCTAAGAGTGTACGGAGAGTATCGAACAGAAGAGTGGGATGATGAAGGAAATCCATGCGGTGCTTGGAGATGGTACCACGACGAAGAAAAAACAAAAATAATGACTGAGTTGGAGTTTGTTGGCAATGATCCCTCGGAGATAACATTTTTTGACGAAAACGGATTAATAAAATACAAAAAATATATATGTGACTAAAAAATGGTGGAAATCTTGGGAAGTGATGGATACCTTGCATTTGTAGCAACCTACGGTGTTACATCCATTTTGAAATGGATGTGGTAAACTATGGCAAAAAAAACCTCTTGTGATTATTAATCACAAGAGGTTTTTTTATTTTTTGTACTCATTCTGCCTAAGATAGAATTTAAGTTCGTTTTGTACAAATAACCACGTTTAAATAAAATGGATCTTCCAAATCTAACGGATGACAACTGGGTTGAGAACCTGAAAGCGTACGGAGAGTATCGGAAAGAAATGTGGGATGATGAAAAAAAAACCATGCGGCGTTTGGAGATGGTACTATGACGAGGAAAAAACAAAAATGAAGGCTGAGATGGTGTTTGATGATAATTATCCCACGTACATGACGTGTTGGTACAAAAACGGATTAGTAAAAGCTGAAGGTAGATACAAAGACTACGCACCTAGAGAACCGTGGGAATTTTGTGCTGGACGGGATCCTTTAGTTACTGGATACGCCGCATTTGTAGTAACCTACTTGATTACAACCATTTTAAACTGGGTGTGGTAAACTACGACAAAAAAAAAATCCCGTGGCACTTAATTGTGCCACGGGATTTTTTATTTTAGTTTAAAGAAAAAATATTGTAAATAAAAGTATGGAAACTCAACAAATGCTGTACGAACGTTTGGATGGAACTGAAAGGAAGTGGTACAAAAATGGTCAACTGATGAGTGAAAAATTGCCGGATGGAACCTCGAGGGAATGGTACGAGAACGGTCAACTGGAGAGTGAAAAATTGCCGGATGGAACCACGAGGGAATGGTACGAGAACGGTCAACTGGAGTATGAATCATTTCCTGATAAAGCACCAAGGACATGGTACGAGAACGGTCAACTGGAGTTTGAAACATTTCCTGATAAAACATCAAGAAGATGGTACGAAAACGGCCAACTGGAGAGTGAACGTTTGCCTGATGGAACTGTCAAAAGTTGGTATAAATCTGATTAACTGTGCAAAAAAAAAATCATTTGTAGCAGCCTACTTGATTACAACCATTTTAAACTGGGTGTGTAAACTACAACAAAAACCTCTTGTGATTAATAATCACAAGGGTTTTTTTTTATTTTTGTACTCATTCCGTCTTTTTAGCATCGTTGTAGGCTTTCAAAATTTCTGTCATACGTCTGGCTTCCATCCTAATTCTTCTCTCGGGAGAATCCAAAAGAGCGCTCGTGAGAATCCAAAATGCTACGATCATCTTTATTTTAATAAAAAAATGGCAGATTCGATTTATTTTGAGCTCGCTGATGATGAAATATTCCAAAAACTGGAAGACTCGTCCAAAGGAGATTTTATATGTGGAATGGTACTAGTCTCGGAAACCTGTTTGTTGCTGTCAGCGGTTACAACGGAAACAAAGTAAGAATTCAGGCAATCAACCTTTTGATGTGTTACATTGGGTGGTATAAGGATAGATACAGGATGAGATTGTGTTTAAGACCACCTTGGATTTTTCCTGAAAGGACAGAGGAGTTTGAGGTTTTGAAAAAGACTCTTGAGTTTGTTACGAACGAACCACCGATTGAAAAAAAAGATATGACTATGTTAAAAAATTATCAAGACAAATTTGGTCTTGTAGATAATTTTGTGAAATAATATATTAAAAGTAAAAATCAAAAAAATTTTGATAATACAGGACGTGGTCAAAAATTGGTAGTGCTCCATTCTTTGCAGAGTCTGACTATGTTTTCGCGTCCACTCAACGCTGCACTTTCTATCGCGCCGTCAAGATCGGTAGCGCCAGATTCTTTGCAGAGTATGACGATATTTTCGTATCCACCGAATGCGGCACCCCTCATCGCGCTGTCAAGATCGGTGGCACCCCACTCTATACAGAGCTTGACGATGTTTTCGCGCCCACGTAATGCAGCACACTTCATCGTTTCGTTAAATTCAAGAGCACCGGATTCTTTACAGAGTCTGACTATGTTTTCGAGGCCGATTATCGCAGCACCTACCATCACAATGTCAAATTCGGTGACGCCAAATTCTTTACAGACTTTATCTTTGTTTTTATCCATGTTTTTATAATCGGGTGATGAGACACAAACTATTTCATCATTATCATTCTTAACAAGGTAGTATGACCCCTGCCTAAGTGACTCCAGTGAACCGATTTGTGCCTTTTCATCCATGAGTTTTGTAATTTTAGCTAGTGTTTGTAATTGATCCATTTTGTTTTTTATTAATTAGGATTTTTTTAAACCAAAAATTATTTTTTTATTAATCGGAAAAAAAAATTAAAATAATTTTTGGAAAAATTATTTTAATTTTTTTTGAGGATTTTTGAATTTTGAAATGCAGGGGATTTTTCCCCTGCATTTTTTTTTTTGGATAAGTTGAAATGCAGGGGAAATTTTTTTGTGTAATTTGGATTGGGGTGAATTAAAAATGCAAGGATGTTTTTCTGTGTAATCCTGTGTACACAGCATTTCTGTGATTTTACTGTGTATTTGGTGGTTGAGTCAATTTACACGGGAAAAGACAGGTTTTTGTGATTTTACTGTGTATTTGGTGGTTGAGTCGATTTACACGGCAGTTACACAGGTTTTTGTGATTTTACTGTGTATTTGATGGTTGGGGGAGATTTTATACGGGAAATGACAGTAAATGGGCCAGAATCGGCAATAACCTACTACTCATGCCAATGTATAGTCAAAATCGCCAATGTAGACAAGAGTAAAGATGACAATTCTGATGTCACATTTGACCAGGATAATGAGCTGCAGCACAAAGAGTATAATGTAAAATTGAACAATTCTGATGTGCTCAATAATTTGGACTCAAAGTTAGGTCATCTTTCTCAAAATCAACAAAGTCAATTTGATTCACAAATTTGACAATATATTTCCTGATACTCCAAGTAGAACAAATCTGCAATTCATGATGTAGATGTTGGTGATACAAAACCAATCAAGCACCATCTTTACAGAGTCAATCCATGTAGCGTAGGCCTACATACTAAGGGGGGGGGGGCAAAAGTTTTTGGTTCACGAAGAGGGGGGTCTTTTAAACATGAAAAATATAATTTCCAGTCCCCCTAAACATGCTAAACTATTTTTGAACACTCCCAAATAGTTTCACTACTGCCCCGCCCCGGACTACTGTAAATGGTAAAGCATTAGATATTTTGTTTTTGATTTTCTTTGAACAATGAATAAACCATATACGCCATGTACGCTATACATGCAGGTCTCATGCATCCCGGGCATGTATTATTATATCAGATAATAATAATGACGAACGCAAGGAAAATGTGCAACTTACAATTGGTTGGAAAATGTTACATCAACTCATTCTCTGGAAGCAGTCTCCTCTTGTAACGCAGCAAAGACAATTTAGTAACACGAGAAGTATTATTATTATTACGTTCATATATGAGCATGAGGGTCAGCTAATATCAGGGAAGTTGAAAAAGTTCAATATTATGTAGGCTACTTCTTTCTTTCGTATGATAGGCGCTTTAGTCTTATTTGCACTGTTCGGTTCACTATCTCATACAACGTCACGGTATGCAAACATCATAAATCTTCTAAATATCTCAAAAAAAGTAACTAACCCCCCTTAAATAATGATCATTATTCAAAAACGGGTGATTGTATTACAAATCTGTAAAATGCGTTGGAAGCAGAATTTATTTCTGCACATTTTGACACCTCATTTGTAGCAATTGACTAAATATTGACGTCACAGCGTACATTTAAATTAATGTAACCCAAGATTTGAAAGTAGCAGTATTTTGTATTCAGTATAATGGAAGGAAATCTGTGTATTAAAATATGATATCTGAGTGTTTTTGTATATATATCATGTATATGTGCAACTTTCAAATGTGGACCTCACTACATTAAATTGACCAGTGTTTTATTGTTTTCTGGGCTATCGTATCAAATGAGGTGTCAAAATGCGCAGAAATAAATTCTGCTTCCAACGCATTTTACAGATTTGTAATACAATAGTCCCTTTTTGAATAATGACCATTATTTAAGGGGGTTAGTTACTTTTTTTGAGATATTTATATATCAGGTATACGTTCGAAACATCCCGTTATATCTAAATACCTAAGGTTCGCTATCTCTAAGGCTTGCTACTACAAAGAGGTCCTTTATTATCATGATTATAGCCTAAGCTTTGTTTCAATAACGGTGGTTAACAAACGAAATGAATATAATTCATCGACTGCTACTATCATGTGTGCGAAATGCCACGGCTCAGTAAAATATTATTTGATTACGAACTTTTATACTGGATAAGAGCCCATAAAGATAAACCGAAGATTGCCATCCAACAATTATAAAAGGGCAGTTCGTGATCCACAGCCTCATCATGCTCATCCCCCCACTTTTCTCAAAAAAAGTTGAGATTTTTATACCACTGGAAACGTTTAGCAAAAATATCGTCAAATTTGAATTTCGTTCTGGTATAACGAAATTAACACAGTGGCCTATGAAGAAGTGTAATACACATAATCATGCATAACTCACAAACGCAAAATCGGAATCACCCGAAATTTTGGGAATAAGCTTTTTTCGTGTATATCTACTGAAAAATGTCATAAAAAGAGGATGCTAGGTTCACGAAATCCTCCTTTAAGTGACAAATTGCAGTTTGCGGAAAATGATGCTTTTGTTTGTTACACACTGTACTAATTGAATGCAAACTTTGGTATCAACCACAATACACCGGAAGAGTGACTTTACAGCCATAATGTACCGGTACGATCTTATAATATGAAATTTGCCTTATACTAAATTGTCTTTGCTGCGTTACAAGAGGAGGCTGTTTCTAGAGAATGAGTTGATGTAACATTTTCCAAGCAATTGTAAGTTGTACATTTTAGGTGAAGGTGGAATAACCTGAATAAAAATCCCTTTAAAAGGGATGTGCAGTGCCAAAATTTACCATGTATCTGGTAGGGTTTACACGTGGGGGTATGATACAGATAAGTTGTTTATTATGGAGTGTAATAAAGACAAAGTAGGACATTTTACATAAACTGCAATATCTCTACTTTAAGCCATTATTGCAACACTCAGTGCCAGAAGTGGGTAAGTGCAAATTACATGTTAGGCTTACTCATTTCGGCGACAAATGGACGGTTAATTCTATGTGACTATTTATAAACTACCTAATTTACCAGCAGTAGTAGTACTAGTAGATATGACCATTTATAAACTACCTATCAGCAGTAGATGTGAGCATTGATAAACTACCTAATATTAGCAGTAGATGTGAGCATTGATATACTACCTGATATCAGCAGTAGATGTGAGCATTGATAAACTACCTGATATCAGCAGTAGATGTGAGCATTGATAAACTACCTAATATCAGCAGTAGATGTGAGCATTGATAAACTACCTAATATCAGCAGTATATGTGAGCATTGATAAACTACCTGATATCAGTAGTATATATATGTGAGCATTGATAAACTACCTGATATCAGCAGTAGATGTGAGCATTGATACACTACCTGATATCAGCAGTAGATGTGAGCATTGATAAACTACCTGATATCAGCAGTATGTGTGAGCATTGATAAACTACCTGATATCAGTAGTATAATATGTGAGCATTTATAAACTACCTAATATCAGCAGTAGGTGTGAGCATTTATAAACTACCTAATATCAGCAGTAGATGTGGGCATTGATAAACTACCTAATATTAGCAGTAGATGTGAGCATTGATATACTACCTGATATCAGCAGTAGATGTGAGCATTTATAAACTACCTAATATCAGCAGTATGTGTGAGCATTGATAAACTACCCGATATCAGTAGTATATATGTGAACATTGATAAACTACCTGATATCAGCAGTAGATGTGAGCATTGATAAACTACCTGATATCAGCAGTAGATGTGAGTATTGACAAACTACCTGATATCAGCGGTAGATGTGAGCATTGTAGTTATATCAGCAGTAGATATGACTATTTATAAACTACCTAATATCAGCAGTAGATGTGAGCATTGATAAACTACCTGATATCAGTAGTATAATATGTGAGCATTTATAAACTACCTAATATCAGCAGTAGGTGTGAGCATTTATAAACTACCTAATATCAGCAGTAGATGTGGGCATTGATAAACTACCTAATATCAGCAGTAGATGTGAGTATTGATAAACTACCTGATATCAGCAGTAGATGTGAGTATTGACAAACTACCTGATATCAGCGGTAGATGTGAGCATTTTAGTTATATCAGCAGTAGATATGACTATTTATAAACTACCTAATATCAGCAGTAGATGTGAGCATTGATAAACTACCTGATATCAGTAGTATATATGTGAGCATTGATACTACCTGATATCAGCATGAGATGTGAGCATTGATAAACTACCTATTATCAGCAGTAGATGTGAGCATTGATAAACTACCTGATATCAGCATGAGATGTGAGCATTGATAAACTACCTGATATCAGCAGTAGATGTGAGTATTGAAAAACTACCTGATATCAGCAGTAGATGTGAGTATTGACAAACTACCTGATATCAGCGGTAGATGTGAGCATTTTAGTTATATCAGCAGTAGATATGACTATTTATAAACTACCTAATATCAGCAGTAGATGTGAGCATTGATAAACTACCTGATATCAGTAGTATATATGTGAGCATTGATACTACCTGATATCAGCATGAGATGTGAGCATTGATAAACTACCTATTATCAGCAGTAGATGTGAGCATTGATAAACTACCTGATATCAGCATGAGATGTGAGCATTGATAAACTACCTGATATCAGCAGTAGATGTGAGTATTGAAAAACTACCTGATATCAGCAGTAGATGTGAGCATTGATAAACTACCTAATATCAGCAGTAGATATGACTATTTATAAACTACCTAATATCAGCAGTAGATGTGAGCATTGATAAACTACCTGATATCAGTAGTATATAATGTGAGTATTGATAAACTATACCTGATATCAGTAGTATATATGTGAGCATTTATAAACTACCTAATATCAGCAGTAGATGTGGGCATTGATAAACTACCTAATATTAGCAGTAGATGTGAGCATTGATATACTACCTGATATCAGCAGTAGATGTGAGCATTGATAAACTACCTAATATCAGCAGTAGGCGTGAGCATTTATAAACTACCTAATATCAGCAGTAGATGTGAGCATTGATAAACTACCTGATATCAGCAGTAGATGTGAGCATTGATAAACTACCTGATATCAGCAGTTAATGTGAGAATTGATAAACTACCTGATATCAGCAGTAGATGTGAGCATTGATAAACTACCTGATATCAGCAGTAGATGTGAGCATTGATAAACTACCTAATATCAGCAGTATATGTGAGCATTGATAAACTACCTGATATCAGTAGTATATATATGTGAGCATTGATAAACTACCTGATATCAGCCGTAGATGTGAGCATTGATAAACTACCTGATATCAGCAGTAGATGTGAGCATTGATAAACTACCTAATATCAGCAGTATGTGTGAGCATTGATAAACTACCCGATATCAGTAGTATATATGTGAACATTGATAAACTACCTGATATCAGCAGTAGATGTGAGCATTGATAAACTACCTGATATCAGCAGTAGATGTGAGTATTGACAAACTACCTGATATCAGCGGTAGATGTGAGCATTGTAGTTATATCAGCAGTAGATATGACTATTTATAAACTACCTAATATCAGCAGTAGATGTGAGCATTGATAAACTACCTGATATCAGTAGTATAATATGTGAGCATTTATAAACTACCTAATATCAGCAGTAGGTGTGAGCATTTATAAACTACCTAATATCAGCAGTAGATGTGGGCATTGATAAACTACCTAATATCAGCAGTAGATGTGAGTATTGATAAACTACCTGATATCAGCAGTAGATGTGAGTATTGACAAACTACCTGATATCAGCGGTAGATGTGAGCATTTTAGTTATATCAGCAGTAGATATGACTATTAAACTACCTAATATCAGCAGTAGATGTGAGCATTGATAAACTACCTGATATCAGTAGTATATATGTGAGCATTGATACTACCTGATATCAGCATGAGATGTGAGCATTGATAAACTACCTATTATCAGCAGTAGATGTGAGCATTGATAAACTACCTGATATCAGTAGTATATATATGTGAGCATTGATAAACTACCTGATATCAGCCGTAGATGTGAGCATTGATAAACTACCTGATATCAGCAGTAGATGTGAGCATTGATAAACTACCTAATATCAGCAGTATGTGTGAGCATTGATAAACTACCCGATATCAGTAGTATATATGTGAACATTGATAAACTACCTGATATCAGCAGTAGATGTGAGCATTGATAAACTACCTGATATCAGCAGTAGATGTGAGTATTGACAAACTACCTGATATCAGCGGTAGATGTGAGCATTGTAGTTATATCAGCAGTAGATATGACTATTTATAAACTACCTAATATCAGCAGTAGATGTGAGCATTGATAAACTACCTGATATCAGTAGTATATATGTGAACATTGATAAACTACCTGATATCAGCAGTAGATGTGAGCATTGATAAACTACCTGATATCAGCAGTAGATGTGAGTATTGAAAAACTACCTGATATCAGCAGTAGATGTGAGCATTGATAAACTACCTAATATCAGCAGTAGATATGACTATTTATAAACTACCTAATATCAGCAGTAGATGTGAGCATTGATAAACTACCTGATATCAGTAGTATATAATGTGAGTATTGATAAACTATACCTGATATCAGTAGTATATATGTGAGCATTGATAAACTACCTGATATCAGCAGTAGATGTGAGCATTGATAAACTACCTGATATCAGCAGTAGATGTGAACATTGATAAACTACCTAATATCAGCAGTAGATGTGAGCATTGATAAACTACCTAATATCAGCAGTAGATGTGGGTATTGATAAACTACCTAATCAGCAGTAGATGTGAGTATTGATAAACTACCTGATATCAGCAGTAGATCTGATGAGCACTGATAAACTTTCAGCAGTAGATATGACTATTTATAAACTACCAAATATCAGCAGTAGATGTGAGTATTGATAAACTACCTGATATCAGTAGTATATATGTGAGTATTGATAAACTATACCATACCTGATATCAGTAGTATATATGTGAGCATTGATAAACTACGTGATATCAGCAGTAGATGTGAGCATTGATAAACTACCTGATATCAGCAGTAGATGTGAACATTGATAAACTACCTAATATCTATTTATTTATTTATTTATTCTTTCTTTATTGAGGGTAATACTGCTTCAGTGACAAACAATGCTTTTCAAATAGGCCCTCATTGTATACATGTTATAGCAACAAAATATATTACGATACACAATATTTACAAAAATAGCATACAGTATTAACAATGTATTTTACAATATACTAGTATTACAAATAAGTATAATGGTATCATCAACTACAAGATAATTATAAAAACCATGATTCAAAATACAGAAATACAATAATTATATTTATACAAAAATCAAGCAAGCAAATGAACAAAATGTAGATAAAGACAGGCCTAAATTTCTTTAATTTTTTTTTTTTTTGGCCTAAAGTCATATTTTCCATCTGAGCTCTTACAGTCGGTGGCAAAGAATTCCATGCATAGGCTGCCCTGACGTGAAAAGTACGTTGACCAGAATTTGATTTAAATTTTGGTACAATCAATGTATTAGAAGTATGATTTCTAGTTATATGATTATGGTTATCATGAACAAAATCAAATTGAGAAGATAAGTATGATGGATATTCATTCTTTAAACATTTGAAAACAGTCATTAATAGAGTATTATGCCATCTTTGATCAAGTTTAACCCACTGCAATGTATTCATTAAATCATTAGTTGGTGTCCTTATATCTGCTGAGAGAATTATTCTAGCTAAGTTATTATGAAGTACCTGAAGCCTATTATGGTATTCTACACCAAAATTTGACCAGACCATGCTTCCATAATCAAAGTGGGGAATAACAAGAGCATTGGATAACATTACAGTGGTTTTGTATGGAAGGAAATACTTGATACGTTTTATTATTCCAGTTCTTTTGGAAATTGTTTTACTAACATTATCAACATGAGCTGACCAAGACAGCTTGCTATCAAATTTTACACCAAGATATTTAAACTCATCTACTCTTTCAATGTCATTGTTCTTATATAATAAATGTATATTGTTGAACTTTTCAAGCATTTTGTTTGTACCAAAGATCATAAACTTAGTCTTTTCAACATTTAAAGTGAGTTTGTTTACTTTGAACCATTCAGCTACCTTACTTAGACATGACTCCAATTGAATTTTAAGATCAGATTCATTTTTAGCTTTACACATTAAAGAGGTATCATCTGCATACATTACAGTTTTACATTCAGACACAGCATTAGGTAAACAATTAACAAAAATGATAAACAGTAAAGGACCTAAAATTGAGCCCTGAGGAATACCAATATCAATTGGCCTAAAGTCAGAAAAAGTTGAGTTAACATTAACAGTTTGTTCTCTGTTGTTTAAGTATGATTTAAACCATAATAATTCATCCCCATATACCCCATATTGTTTAAGTTTACTAATCAGAATATCATGATTTACAGTATCAAATGCTTTCTTTAAGTCTATAAATAAAACGCCTGTAGCATAGCCTGTATCCATATTCTTTAAAATGTAATCTTGAACATCTAGAAGGGTTGTTGTTGTGGAATGATTCGGACGAAATCCTGATTGAGCATTTGATAACAGTCCTACATTACTCATATATTCATATAATTGATCATGAACAGCTCTTTCAATGATCTTTGATACAATTGGTAATACAGAGATAGGTCTATAGTTACTAACATTAGTTTTATCACCCGATTTAAATATTGGAGTTACTTTAGCCTTCTTCCATGCATCAGGAAAAGTAGACCCATTCAAAGACCGGTTGCAAATATGAGCAAGGCATTTTGAGATGAAAGGCGCAGCCAACTTTAATAACCTTACATTGAATGGATCTAATCCTGATGATTTACAATTTTGCATTTTACTTATTTGTTTAAGAACAAATTCATTAGATATCGCTCTAAAACTAAATTTGTTTACACTATGATTTTGATGAGAACATACAATATTACAAGTGCATACATAATTATCATTGTTATTATTAAATTTACTCCCAAGTTCATTACCTATTGAAGTGAAAACTCATTGAACTCATTTGCCATATCCTTTTGTTACCTGAGTAATTACCATTCTTTTTAACAACTGCTGAAGGTATACTTGATGTTTTGTTTGGTATAATTTTCTTAATTGTTTTCCAAAGATTTTTACTATTATTTATGTTGTTACTTATAGCCTCGTTACAATAACTCTTTTACAGTGAATATTTCATATTGTTTACTTTATTTCTAAGAGATTTTGCTTTACTCCAATCTTCAGCATTATTTGTTTTATGTGCTTTTGAAAAATAGTAGTCCCTATCTTTACTTAGTCCAAAAATTCACTATTTACCCATTCAGGTAAACAACCTTTAACTTTCTTTTCCTTAAATGGTGCATGCTTGTCACAGGCAGCATTGAATGAAGACTGCCATTCATTAAGTGCTTCATTGACATCATTTATATTACATATTCTACCCCAATCAATATTTTTGATTGTATCAATATAATCTACTTCATTTAAGTTTTTGAAACATCTGGATCTTACAATTTTTGGTGGAAGTTTTAACTTATTACATTTTCTTACAGCATATATTAATGAATGATCACTAAGACCTAAACTATGAACACCAGATGAGATAACAAGTTCTGGTTTTGATACAAATATTAAGTCAATTTTTGTTTTACTAGTTTCAGTTATTCTTGTATAATCTGTTATAATTTGTTTCATATTAGAATTGTTTGCCAACCTCGTCACTTTTCTTAAATTACCAATTTTAACCTGATCTAAATTAAAGTCTCCTAAAATATATACATCATCATATAAATTGTTACATTTTTTAAATATATCATCAAGATTATCAAGAAAATCAACAGTACAGTCTGGTGGGCGATAAATACTGCCAACTAAAATAGGCTTTGTGTTGGTTAAATTAAGTTCAATAAAAATACCTTCAATATCATTATCATATAGATCCTCATTTTGTTTTGACAAAATACTATTTTTAACATAACATAAAACTCCACCCCGTATTTTACCATTTTGTCTATCAAGTCTATAAGTATTATAACCATCTATTTCTACTTCTGAGTCGTCAACATCCTTATCTAACCAAGTCTCATTAATACATAACACATCAATAGCATTGTCATTCAAAAGGAAATTAACCTCATCAACTTTGTGGATTAAACCCTGGATATTTAAATGAGCTATTTTAAGGCCCTTCCTAATCTTACACTTTAAATCAATAAAGCCCTCATTAAGAGGAAGTTCATCATTAGCAAATTTGTGAAAACAATTCTTACAATACCAATAATTATTTAGCTTAACATCATTATCATCAACACATCTAAAGTGAAAATCAAGTGTACAATTATTACAAGTTACATAAAGATCATTTTTTAAGATTTTTCTTACACACTCACCACAAAAATCATTTTCAGTTTTCTTACAAATTTTGACATTCTTTACAGTTTTTAAAGTTTCAGTTCTTTTTTTACCAGCACTGTTTTTATCTTTTACCTTACAACACTTGTTTGTACACTCATTGTTGTCACATGCTGTGACACTAGTAATTTCATCATCATCAAGATTTCCCTTGTCTGTACATGTACCATTGGCATAAACATCATGAGAATATCAGAAGTACCGATTGAATCATCATTATTACTACATGTAATAGCACTAGTTATATGTACAGATTTCTTTACAGTAGCATTAACATGGTTAGTGTCATCACTCATATTATTTACAATATTTATATCATTTGTTATATTATTTACATGAACATTGTTATTACTAGGAATATTGTGGGAACAATTGTAATTTACAGAAGTACTTTCATGATAAACATCTGCTTTTTCAAAACATAATCTACTGGTATCATCACTATTACCTTGTTCAACAACATCATCAACAACACTTGAATGAGAATGAATGAATGGATGATTGTAATGAGAGGGAGTGACTTCATGAGCACAATAGGTAACACTTGAGACATGATGAGGCTTAATGAATAGAATTTACATTTTGGCTATTGATGTTATTATTAGAATTATTTACAATAGTCATAGATGAAGAAGATGTGTTATCATTACATGTTGAACCTATACAATATGAATGATCAGTTTGATTGCTTGAAATAGTCCTTTTAATTTCACATTGTTTTTCACCATGTTCACTATATATACGAGAAGAAAGACCTATGTTCCTTGCTGATCCTGATTCCACATAAAAGGGGGTGTGTGGGAGTCAATTACCTTTCTTAAGTTATGTACAAGTCTACTGATTCCATGGTTATTCAGGTGAACCCTGTCCCAATCAGTGTTGCCAAAACTTTTCAGTGTCAAGGCGCGGCGCATTGACTCGTCAGGCCGCGGTAAAAGATTCTCAAGTAGCCCAATTTTTAAGCTTCCAAAAAAGCGCCCAATACCGGATATTTGGGCGGATTTACCCAAATTTAGAACGTAAATCACCCAATTGGGCGGAAAAGCACTTGACTTTTAAACTTCCGGTACTCACTAGGAAGTTACTAACCGATCAATAAATGGTCACAAAACCCATTGTAATTGCAATTTGGAGCTTTAGAGACTCAGAACCTTTATAAATCGGCTAAATTGAAAGGAAAATACATCAAATTACTGCCGCGGCCTGACACTGTCAAAAGTAGCCCAATTTTAGACAAGTAGCGGCATGCTTTTTTGAGTAGCGGCAAGTGATCGCCAAGTAGCCCAATTGTGCGCCTAAGGCGCGGCGTTGGCATCACTGGTCCCAATACAAATCTTCTCTGATAGGTCCTGATCCTGCTTCAACAAATAATGGGGCATGGTCAGCGAAAGATACGCGAGAACTTGCTTGGCAATTGTGTTCAAAGTTGGTATTTAGTTCATGTATTGCCCGGTTTAAGACGTTACTTCTTGTGAGGGGGATAAGCCGTGGAAGTACGGAAGAGACGATGATGTGCGCGTTGGGAAATTTCTGTAGAGTAGCATTTACTAGACGTCGCGCTTTGGCTTCACAAGCCTCAGTTGATTCTCTCTTTATATTATTAGTCCATGCTTGTAGTATGCCATGTTTAGGGTTTTCATATTCACAATCCTCTACAAGTCTCTGAATGTCTACTATGGTTGCTCCACTCTTTGCAAATACTTTTGTGGACCTTCCTTTGTAGAATCTATCTTCATCAATCCGCTTGCATATGGAGTTGCTGAAAATTATGATCTGTGGGCATGCTTTCGGCGTTGGTTTCTCACTGGTTGTACTTGTTCTTTTTGTCGGTTGTCTTGGGGTTGATTTAGAAGTAGTAGGCCTTGGCTTTGGTGAGTGAACTGGAACATGTTTGTCTGGGGTCATCAAGTTGATGCTGGGGGCTGAAGGAACAGCAATATCTGCCATGTGGTCAAATAAAGCGCTGTATGAATTCGACGTGGATACTGTTGGTGCACTTGCAGTTGGTTGGGACACGCGGCTTGTTGTTTTGGGGCGTTGAAAGTTCTGTACTTGCGGGTTATCCTTGAGACTGTGAATTTCAGCTTCTTGTAGACTGTTACGCTCACTGAGTTCACGAAATGCTGATGATAGCTGGGTAAAGTTCTGTCTCAAGTCTTTGAATTCCTTGAGTTGCGACGTGAGGTCCTTTACCTTGTCTTGTAGGCTTTGAATTTTCCTTCTGAGTGTTGGTGCTTCATCTGGAACAGTGTCAGTTTGAGTCTGTGCATCACAGATGGTGACTCTAGTCTGTACAGAAGAGTCTGACATTAGTTCATGGTTCATCAGTTCAAATTTGGGCAGTTCGCTTTTGTCCGAGGAAGTCATTGCATGGTTATGAGATGGCGTTGATGTGGTAGGACCAGGTGAGAAGGGGGAGGCTGCAACATTCTCTTCTGCTAATTTGTTCCCAATTTCAGTTAAGATGGTATCTATCCAAGTTTGATGGAGTGATCCTTGGACTGAGATAGTGTTGGTAGATGGCCCATTTCACGGTTAGGTGCCACTTTTTGATTTTCAACATATCTGGCCTGGTGTGTAAAAAATATTGGGGTTACAGAATTTATTGTTGGTGATTTTTCATTGTCTCTGTATGGCCTACCTCCATTAGCTTAATCGGCCTTTCTAGTTTTATCTTTCAGGGCGCACAGGGGTCAGAAGTGGTCAAAAAACACATTTCACTAGCAACCTGGAAACAGACATTTATTTTCCAATGCTGCCACTTTTAACTATGTTGAGCCTACCAGCTGCTTTTGTTGTTTTTATGTAGTGAACAAGTTGCACTATACAGCCATACATGAACAAAGTATTAGCTGTCAGTTAAACTAGCACGGGAACCATTTAAATTTCTGAATTCGGATGTGACATTTTCCGTTCACATCTATGTACCTTATTCAATGTGGAATAGATCGACTAATACTTTACATGAATGGCAAACTAGTGTGTTTTAGTAAAGTTCAGAGTCTTGTTACTATTTGTTGAACAAATTACACTTGTTGCTCTTAATATGTAGATACAGCGATATTTTGAATTTTTGCCAACAAATTCCGTTCACAATTTTGTCACATCCGATTAATTTTCCAAATAGTATAATTTATTAACAAAATGTGGCAGAATTTTTTCTCCTTGATTTTAAAAATCTCCTGCTATGAGCTATCTAATGACACCATTTAATGAAAACTCCTTCATCAACTTAGCTTGCAGATGTCATTTCAAAGTTTCCGTTCACATGTGTCACATCCATGGTACCTGTCACATCCAAAATAGTTTCTTCAAAGAACTAAGACAGGAATGGGACTAGGATGCCAGTTTGAAGTTATTTCATTACAGGTTTGTGGGGGATCAAAAGGCACAACAAATCTTTAATTCAGTATGCCTTCTTTAATTGTGACAGGAGATTCAAAAAGCTTCAATTTCCGTTCACATGTCACATCCTCAAAATTAGTAGTTTTAGGCCAAAATACTTAAACAACATGATATTTGACTTTCTAAAATAGGTTTATTATTTTGTACATGTCATATATGATTATTTCAAAGCTTTGTCTTTGTCTTTAGAGGACAGTTTTGTATACAATTTACAGAAGCGGATGTGACATTTTCAATTGTGAACGGAACATTTCAGTAAATTATAAACATTTTGCTTGTCAAAAAAATAAAGGGTCAGGAAAAACGTTTTCGCATTGCTCAATTCAATAGAATCTCACAAAATATATGTGTTAGAAGTGCCCAAAGCTTATATTTTTGACAAGCAAACTGTTTATCATAATGAAACATTCCGTTCACAATTGAAAATGTCACATCCACTTCTATAAATTGTAAACAATGTTTTAAAATGAACACTAACACAGGTTGATATGTTTCAATATATCCCATTTAATTCACTGAGTGTGTGAAAACTCTTTGAATCATTATTTTCTGAAACATACTCTGCTTTACAGTGTGTGGTTTCCGTTCACATTGACATCAGTCACATCCAAAATTGCACAAACATCAGAATCTTGAATTTGACCTGTGTTTTCAAACTGGCTGATATTATTTGTGAATATTACCCATATTATGACCTTCAAAGCTGTGCAATATCAGAGTCATTCATTGATTATTAAAATTGTTGAGTAAACCTTTTCATGTCAATTTCCTTTTTACCACAAAATTACATTAAAGTGGCCATAAATTTGTCATTACACAACAAAATTTGCCCAAATTTGGTCAGAAGGGAGCCTATGACATACTCGTTTATTTTAAATATCTATGATATATGTATTGGACAGTCCAAGTATAAATATACACTACTCAATATTGATCAAATTTGTTAAAAAATTACATAACATGGTGAGATAATAAATCATAATTTTCTTCAAGAAGTAGCGAGATTTAAGCTGGGAAATGATATTTTTATGAAAATCTGTTCTTATTTGGAAAAGAAAACCCCTATTAAATTAAATTTAATCCATTTTGAAAATTTCGAGTTTTTTTCACTAAAAGTGGCGCCTAACCGTGAAATGGGCCAGATGCATAACAAGTGATGGTTACATGTTGTAGTGTATCTCCAGGCATATCACATCTGAAGATACAGCCCTTGTCTTCTGGTGTACCATATCTGGCACATAGTTCATAGGAAAGTTGATCAAATATATCTGGGTTGACAGCTATAGTTGTTGACATAGTTTTGGGTTCAATTTTCCACATAGAGTGATCAAATATATCCACATTTGTAAATCCATTGAAGGTACCATGGAAAGATTGCCATAGATGAGTGACAGCTCCCTTTGTTATGCTCGTTAAGTTCATTGTTACACAGACAGGATGTGCATGGAAGAAAATCAATACCAGTGATGTAGAGTTGTAGTCCAAGATGAATTGTGATACCAAATATCAAATCAAATGTCATATATTTTCTCAAAAATAATGATCAAATATATAAAATAAAGTTGATCATCAAATTCCAGACATAAAGATGAAGATGTTGATATAAAATTCAATACGTAATCCAAGGTAAAAACAGAGCAATTATGATGATTTGTTGGAGCTCATGTGGAGTGATGCACACTAGTCAGAAGCAGTCACACTGAAAACGAAAGTTGGTCAATTGACTAAAAAAATAGTCATTTGCTATGTCTTATTTGACTAAGAAATAACTAGTCATTAGTTCTTGAATTGACTAATATTAATTAGTCCTTCAGCTTATGTCTTATTTGACTAATCCAGAAAATGATTAGTCTAGCACAAAATTAATTAGTCCGTAATTAGTCATACACTAAAATCGATTAGTCTTGTATTAGTCTCTTGACTAATTATCAACTAGTCAAAGGCGTTATAATTAGTCTTAATTAAGTGAACGAGTGCCTGCAGCGTATACGCAAATGGTCTCTGACGCGAGCGTACATTTTCAAGGTCGTGGTGTGCGCGTCAACTCAAGACTCTCGAGTACGCGTTCAGGAATTAAAATCCAAAAACAGTAGTATTCATGTCATGATTGACATGAACATACGTGTACATAATCATACAATGCCAATGCTTTCTATTTTCTATAAAAATGGCCACAGATTTAATTTTAAGATTTTAACTACATTCCCTGGCAACACAGACAATGGCAGATGACTTGCATAAAAACTTACATTCACAATGTCAAAGAGACTACCGTCGTGGAACGAGTCGTCTGCTGATAATTTACATAAGCTTAAGCCCCATAATCATGACAATATGCAGCATGAGCCACGACGACTCGAATTACCTCCAACAATGGGACTAAAATCTGAGTTAAAGCCACGACCGCGAGTGTAATATATAATAAAATGTACACCTTTAATTTATGTTCCATGTGTACTTGTTAAAACGATTTTTTACGTGTAATTCTGGAGAGAAAAATCACGAAAGCTTACCTCCAAATTTTGCCTGGCACAGAACTTTCCCGCTGGCCCCGCTGTGTTGAGTTGGAAACCCGTTTTGTCTGGACGAAGTTAGTATTTCGACAATTAATTAGTCTTGCAATTAGTCGAGTGCGTGATATCAGTCAAACCTGTTCGTATTGACGAAGCGCCATTAGTCAATCAACACTGAACGAATTAGTCAAGAATTATCATTTGTCCTGCATTCGTAATGACCAAACTTTAATTAGTCCGTCATTAGTCGACAATATCATGAAATTAGTCCTGTGCCGTTTTTAATAGAAGACTAATTATTTCGACCCACTTGACTAACTATTTTCGGAAAATTACTAATTTTCGTTTTCAGTGCATCAGCAGTAGATGTGAGCATTGATAAACTACCTGATATCAGCAGTAGATGTGAGTATTGAAAAACTACCTGATATCAGCAGTAGATGTGAGCATTGATAAACTACCTAATATCAGCAGTAGATATGACTATAAACTACCTAATATCAGCAGTAGATGTGAGCATTGATAAACTACCTGATATCAGTAGTATAATATGTGAGCATTTATAAACTATATCAGCAGTAGGTGTGAGCATTTATAAACTACCTAATATCAGCAATAGATGAGGGTATTGATCCCAGGGGGGCCACAGCATGCATGTGAATGCGCTTCAGAAAAGCACCCTTAACAAAGACAACCATTGTGTCTTTAAAATGGCCCTTAACAAGGATAATGGTTTGTTAACCATACCCTTAACAAGGACAAAGTTACAAGTGGATTAAATCCAACCCTTAACAAGGATGCATGATCAATTTTGAAGAAAAAAGTAAAAGACATCAACTTTCAAGGTTTCTTATTTCCTTTATTATTATACTCTAATTGGATACTTCCTAACTGGATTTGGTAGGCTTAGGCCTACTCAGTTATCATTATTCAACATAATTATCGCCTGCATTATTAGGGCAGTATATTTTATTATGACGATTGTAGGGGAAGTAATGTGATTAGATTTAAGCACGGATACATGGTGTCAAAAATGACACCCTTATTTGCTATAATCAATGAATCAATGAAATCAGTGTTGCAGCAGAAAAAAACGCCCATATTCCGCGTTTTTGTTCACACGCATAATATCAGCAGTAGGCTAGATGTGAGCATTGATAAACAACCTGATATCAGCAGTAGATGTAAGCATTGATAAACTACCTGATATCAGCAGTAGATGTGAGCATTGATAAACTACCTGATATCAGTAGTATATGTGAGCATTGATAAACTACCTGATATCAGCAGTAGGCCTAGATGTGAGCATTGATAAACTACCTGATATCAGCAGTATATGTGAGCATTGATAAACTACCTGATATCAGTAGTATATGTGAGCATTCATAAACTACCTGATATCAGCAGTTAAAGGGGCATTTCGTGATCCACAGCCTCATCCCCCACTTTTCCACAAAAAAAGTTGAGATTTTTACACCACTGGATACCTCTGGCTACATAATGTTTATGTACCAAATATTTCTTGCAGATTAATTCGTTTAGCAAAGATATCGTTAAATTTTAATTTCGTTCTGGTGCACCAGAACGAAATTACAACACATTGTCTATGGAGCAGTGTAATACACATAATCATGCATAACTCGCAAACGCAAAATCGGAATCAACAAAAATTTTGGAAATAAGCTTTTTTCGTGGATAACTATACTGAAAAATGTCATAAAAAGAGGATGCTAGGATCACGAAATCCTCCTTTAATGTGAGCATTGATAAACTACCTGATATCAGTAGTATATGTGAGCATTGATAAACTACCGTACCTGATCTCAGCATGAGATGTGGGCATTGATAAATACATGGTGTCAGCATGGTGGGCATGAACAAACAATCAGCTGTAAATGTGGGCATTGATTAACTACTTGATATTAGCAGACCTGTACGCAGGATTTCATGGGGGGGGGGGTGCTGATTTTTAAAAAGTGGACTTTCTTTCAGGGGGGGGTTGAGAAAAGTGGACTTTCTTCCCAAAATTTGGACCTTTTTGTCTAAAAAAAGCGTAAAAAACTGATTTTTTTTGCTCGCTACGTTCGCAAATTCTGAAATTTTGGGATGGAAATAATCAAAATTGAATCAGCACGTTTTTCTTAGTTGTAGAGGTAGAGGGTGTGGTAAATAATTGAAATTTAAGGATTACCTCATCTTGTTTCTAGTGATTACAAAAATGGCAAATTTCTTTTCATTTTAATATTAAAACAAATTCAAATCTTTTCTCAATCTGTTGCAAAATGTCTGTAATGATGATCTAAGCATCCCGTTTTAAGATGGTCTTTTATCAACAATAGGCCTATAGGTGATATCCATGTAAATGAACGTTTTGACAATAATGAAATTTTCCAAAATAATGAATAATGAAATCATGACCTCATATTTCACTGAAAAAAAATGTGACGGGAAACTAATCATTTCATTTTCATTAAGGGATCTAAAATGAGCGTTTATTGCGTTTCGACAGTATTTTTGTGGGACATGAGAGCACCTCGGACCTATCGAATTGCATTCTGAATACGAAGCATGTCTTTCTGATATCAAATAATTTTCATTTTTTTTAAATCACAATATTATACAAATTTTATGACAAATTATAAAAATTTGATATTTTTCAAATTTTGATATATAACAGTCCTCGAAGTAAATTATATAAATCTAATGATATATTCTTAAAGTGTATGTAGCAGGGAGGAAAAAGCCGACGGTCAATTGGAAATTTTGACCTTTCATATTGAAGATATGGATTTTTTTCCCAAAAAGACCTAATTTTTTTTGTTGTTTTGGGAAAAAATCCATATCTTCAATACGAAAGGTCAAAATTTTCAATTGATCGTCGGCTTTTCATCCCACCTACATACACTTTAAGTATAAATCATCAGATTTATAAAGTTTACTTCAAGTACTGTTAAATATCAAAAATATCAATTTTAATGATTTGCCATAAAATGTGTATTAAATTGCGAATTTCAAAAAATCAAAATTATTTGATATCAGAATGACATTCTTCGTATTCAGAATGCAATTCGATATGTCTGATGTGATCTGATGTCCCAAAATAAATACTGTCCAAACGTTCATACCCCAGCCCTTTTAACCTTATGACTTTTTAAAAAGTTGAATCTCTACTCTGACGTCATATCATGAATATGCTAATATCATGCTCATTTCCTGACGCCACTGGAGTATTAATTCCAAAATGGCCGCGCCCGTGTGGGAAGAAGTTTCACAAGCTCTGGCAGAAAATCGAAGGGAATTGGTCCTTACAGGCAAGGAAATCGCTAATAAGATCCAAAAACATGGAGTAGATAATCGTCTGTACACCTTGAATTTACTCAATTTTCTTGAAATATCCGCTGTAGAGCTATCCGAAGTCTCGAATGACATTGGAAATCTCGAACATTTGGTCAATTTGGTTTTGCGTTCCAATAAGCTTACTTCACTGCCGGATTCAATCTGTCAATTAAAGGCACTGCGTTTTCTTGATTTATCAAGAAATCAACTAAAGCAGCTTCCAAATGAAATTGGCGATCTCGTTGAGCTTCACACAGTGGACCTAAGTGGGAACGAACTGGAAGCGATTCCAGAAAGCGTAAACAAACTCAACCATTTGACCCTATGTAATATTTCTAGTAACAATCTCTCTACTATAGACAGTTTACTATCCGCTGATTTGGTACACTTGTCTGAGATCATTGCATCTGGAAATCAGATTGATCACCTCAGCTCAGACGTGTCAAATCTTCACATTTTAAAGAAAATCGATCTGGCATCAAATAAGATCCAGGAGCTGCCAGCAAGTCTTGCAGAGTGCCACAAGCTTCGTGATTTGGACTTCAAAAGCAATCCTATCAAAGACCGTCGCCTCGCTAAGCTAATTCAGCAGGGAAAAGGACACAAGGCAATTTTGGACTATGTTCATTCACACGGAGTCAAGCCTGAATCAAGTGAGAAGGGACAGCCACAGAAGAAAGATAAGAAGAAAGGAGGCAGGAAGAAGAAAGCGTCAGAGAGTGCGGGGGACACTGGAGATGACTTAGCTGCGATGATCCGTGTGCTGAGTGTAAGAGCTGATGACTGTGCTGATAATGTGGAAGTGCTAGCCTCCAAAGCAGTTGCTAGTGTACGACCATATATTGTATGTTGTATCGTGAAAGATGTTGATCTGGCACAGGGGAATATGTTCAAGAGATTCATCACTGCACAGGTACGTGCATACATTTATTGAAAGTTTTGGCGTATGGCGGTTTCACAAAGTTCAAATCTGCCTCCAGAAGGTATGACGCAAAGCACAAAAGAAATCCCCAGTTGAAGTGATATTGATTGACGCATTTGCTTTGTACAAGTTTGTTCTATGCACCATGAAGTTCTAGAGGCAGATTTGAACTAATTTCATGAGATCGCCCTATAAATAGGCCCTACATTATCTACAAATGTACCTCTATGCACCACAATAATGAGATCATTCTGTACACCCATCGAATGTGTGTCATCGGCCCTCAGACTGTAGGAACCCATGGTAGACATGATCACAAAATTTTCAAGTAGGTTTTTTCACATGGAAATTATTTTGTTTGAAAAGGTGATTATTTAACTTAAAAAATGAGGGGTCAACCATGTTTGTAGCTCAAATATCAGCAAAGTTATGGGTAAATGTCCGATTTTAAAATTCTGCATTTTTCTGCGGCCATCATTGACAAGGCCTTACAATGACTTACTGTACAAAAAAGCAAGTAATGCATCATTTTTCATCAAGGCGATCCGTTTTACACAAAGGCGATTTTATTTTATGAAGTCTAACATGATGACTTCTGTATCAAGGATAAAGTACCAGCACGTTTTAGACTACGTCTCCAAGGTTCTGGTGTCCAAATTTCAAAATTTTGTATTTTCCTATGAGGATTACACAGTTAAGCCATTTACTGTGGTCGCAACTTTTTGAGTTGAACGTCGCCCTCTATAATAAGCAATGGGGATTATGTGGACATACCTACCCATGGATTCGATTCATGTAATCATTCTGATGTTCTTTGTTGTAATGTTTCAAAAAACAAACCAGGGGTTCTAACTCACAGAATATTTCTTCAATGTTGGTTCACCAGAAAGGCATTTGAAATTATCTCAATGGCCTGATATGGTTGTATAAATGGGTAAATGTACAATGTATCTTGATTCTGTGCTCTTTGTTTTTTCCTAAAACCATCTACTCCTAATAACATACATGTATGTACTATAATACCGTACTAACTTATTTTTTTTAAAGATATAATTTGTAGAATAAAAATATTTCTTTTTGTAATGTAATTTAATTTGTGTAGACAAAGCTACATGATGGACCACTCTGTGCTAAAAGGACCAAAGCAACCATTGCAACTCACGATTTGTGCCTCATTCAATCACCACTGAAATATGATGCCAGACCTCCACAGCAAATTGAGGTAGGTTTAAACAGTACCAGGGTACAGTCATCAGTTGGGGGGGGGGGGGAGTAGTCAGTTTTCAGTAAATACTGAAACTGGTACTATATTTAAAAATAGATATGGTCTTCAATCTTCAATAGCTACACTCCTAACAAAGCGTGATGCTTGTCCAAGGAGACTCATGATGATCCTCAAGAAAGTGCAGTTCATGATGATCCTCAAGAAAGTGCAGTTGTGCGATGTGCAGAAACTCAAACTAATCAGGTGCGAGTAAAAAGTGGATGCCCAAACTGACAAGATGAACTGATGAACTGCAGTGGCCTACATAGCCCGGACTGCAGGGAGAGCTACTGACTGGAAGATGTTTGGTGATGTTGTTGAGTCAGCTTTCAGAGGTAGCCTGTTCCATGTAGGAATTGTCCGAATAAAAATGAGTACCCGGTACTTGTACAGGTTGCATCTTGCGTGCACTGGGTTATAGCGGAGTTTGTGTGATGTTCTACCAACAGTGGGATTCATATTGATGTTAGGTGGTATTTAATACAAGTGGAGTTTGAAAATGAATCAAAAGCTTGAGTTAATGCGCAGTACCGTATTCATTACCGCAATTGATCAGAATTCTTTTTAGCATATATGTGCACACCTTTAGCTTGAAAAATGTTGACCTTAGTTAGGCCTATAGTTCACTCAGCTCATCAAGTAATCTGATTGATCAAAGAATTATATTTGCTGTATATATGTTTTATTACTTTTTTCCTACATCAGATTTTGCCTTTGGGTCGGAAGCAGCATGTCACAGCTGAATACTTGGTTGCTAGGCTGCACAAAGAAGCTGAAGATCTTCGCAAGCAAATGAAAAGAAGCACTGTCTCAGGAATTCATAAGTAAGTGCCGTACATGTACATGTTATGTATGTGATACACGCAATCAAGCAAAATGAGTTGTTTGTTGGGCAGAATATCAGTGTCACATTACGTCAATTTTCAGATGGGCTTTCAGAGCTTAATTTTGATGAAAATTTCATCACAATAAGACTTACAGTTCCAGATACAAATGTATGTATTAGTATTGTTCAGAACAAGATAAAAAGGAGGCTGAAAACCATTATTTTGCCTGTACAAAAAGAGCAATAAATTACTCATTAGCTTGATCACATACAAGTTTGTGTTAACCACAAAGATACTACAAACTATACAGCATGGGGCGCTCTGTGGTGATATTTGAGTTACCGGTAACCATGGTGGGAAAAAGTGGGCAATACCGTCAATATGTATGCATTTTTGAGGGAAATTGAGCCTTTCTAGATAAAGAAATAAGAAATAGAGGGAAAGTCTGCCCTGTAAGAGGGAAATTTGACTTGGCAGTAAATAAAAACATTTTTTTAAGGCCTGCCGTGCCGGTAGCTAATTCTGCCAATGATGTGTTTTATTTTCCTTCAGGTACCTTGACTTATTGTCTGGACATGAAACCTACCCATGCTTACTTGATAAGGAAGGACAAGTGATTTCATTCCCACCAATAACAAATTCTGATATCTCGAAGGTAAGGTGGTTCTGTTTTATGTGGACAATGAATGTTAATCGTTGAAATATTTTTTTGCAGCAAAACTGGTCCACGACAATAAGCCTTTTGGGTAACAAACTTGTTATTACGTACTGTAGCAGCCTAGGCTTTTGTGTGGAGCAGAAATAGCTTCATAAACGACCACATGTTTTGAGCTCACCACCCGAAAAAGGAAGTGGTGTCTCGCTTTTATTACATCGCTTGGTAATTAATAGTTGTGTTTAATTCTTGAACTTGCTGATTATTTGCTGAGTAAAATGTCAATTGTCATGAATTTATGTTGTTATTTGGTTGAAATATTCCTACATGTAATTGTATCTGGAACTAAGGCCGGTGTCGACAGGTCCTCTGTCGGAATCCTGTCGACAAAGCGAATTATGTCAACATATCGACAGAACTTCGTCCATGGCGACATAGTGCTCGGGCAATGGCCCAGTAAAACTTCGTCAGGGAAGCTCATTGGCCATTTCCAATGTATTTTCAACAAAATGCAATGCCAAATCTTATCTTTTACATGTATGTACCTATATGTACTATTTTGCCAACTTTTCATGTTATTTGCCTTCAGGGGTCATACTTTTGGCAGTATTTTGCCTTGCGTTCCGGTGTAAATTGTACACTTTATCACTACATGTATGTGCTCGCTATGAAGACGGCCATCTTGAATTATGCTGAAGGGGCGCAACACTAAATAAGCGTCCCATAGGATAACGTGTGATTTTGGCCTACTTGAGCGCCATTCCTGGCGTCCCTGCAATACTTGGCAGAATAAATTTGGTATCAAATGAAAGCTGTGTTTCTGTAGATTCCAGAACTTTTGTCGGCATATATCGATGACCGCTTGACTTTTTTCGCTATTTCCCGGTGCAAAAAATATGGCCTAAAAATATACTAAATTCACCACTCACATTTCAAAATCGGAAGTTGTCTTCATCCGCCACAGAGAATTGCTTTTGAGATAAAATGTCCGATTTTTTCTGCATGTTATCATTGAAGACACTTGTCGAATTCATATGAGCTGATATTGAGTGATTTAAAGTGAACATGTCGGTAGATATGGTCGCTACAATCTCTTACTCACTATGGACTATAGCCGAATTTCGTTCTTACATAAAATGCGTAGTGATTTAGTGTTGCGCCCCCTGAAATTGCCGATGGTGTTTCTAGATATTTTTAGGTTAAAATTTTTAAAATATTCCTGAAATCATGAAAGAAAAAAGTCCTGGTATTTTTTCGGAACCCAAATGTATGTCGACACACTGTCGACGTCAAGATACGAAATATGTCGACATCAAAAAACGGTGCCGACGCCGGCCCTATCTGGAACATTGAGCAGGGTGGTGAAGCAGAAATGGCGCTCTGTAAATTTGTGTGTAAAATTTTATCTGTATTTTCAATATGCTCTATCATGTGCACATATTTTCTGAATAATGGAACTAAGCCGGTGATCTGGCCCCCAGCGGGATCCAGGGGCAGTGACCTGGTCGGTATAGCCAAAGCCCCCAAAGCTCCAGAAGAATGGAGACCACAGTTTCCACATAAAAATATGCTGATTACTTAACGGGCTAGATCGTTGTGCACCCCAAATGGAATGTGTGACTGGTTTATGTAGTTACAATAACTAGTTGATGATACATATCCACCACAAAGTTGCTAACCCTTGACACTAATTAATCATTGCTATGGGTAGTATTTATCTCAAGGTGACCACAAAATATACTCAAACACATATCATCTGTCATCATGATGGTTCCAAGTGTAGTCTAAACTTGATATTTTCCAGATTTTTACCTGGCGCTTTAAAACAAAATTCAGCCCTTAATAGTGCATTTATATGTTCTGCATTTTTCATATTGGAAAAAATTAACAAAAAACCTGTACGTACATGTAATTTCCTGGTTTTGTTTTAAAAAAACAGAAAAGTGGCATCTTTGGTAATATTGATAAAGCAATGTTATTTGATGCAAAGATAATGAGGAATGATGTTTTGTTTGTGTTTGTCTTTGTTTTGTGTGGGGAGAGGGTTATGACAATACAATATAACAGAACAATATATACTATTGCGGTATATCTTTCACATGTTGTTTTTAAAAACTTTTAAGCCTACTGCCAAAGAAAAAAGATGTGTTGTGAGTAGTGATCATGACATGCCACTATTCTCTCCCCATACAGATCTCCAAATCCACTACCAACATCTTCATTGAGGTCACTAGTTCCACAGATCTGGGCACCTGTAAGAAGGTCATGGATACCTTGATGGAGAAAATGGTAGAATTAAGCATGAGTAAAACACCGACCAATCAGGATGGAGAGGATGAGGAAGCAGCAACCAATCAGGATGAAGCAGGAGTGAGTGTTTCTAGACCTTTGATTGTGCAGCAGGTTCGTGTCCTTGATGAGGACGGAGGGTTGAAAGTGGTCTATCCATCTCGTACAGATCTTGATATTCAGGGAATAAAAGTAGCAAGATAGTATTTGAGTACTTTAATAAAGCTTCCAGAAAACTTCAAGTTTTCATGCATGTGTAAAGGTACTGTAGTGGTACAATGTAAAGTATACAGTTCTCACAGATGACATTGCTCTTTCTTTCAGGTTAATGCCTTTGCATTGTATGAACCATTAAATGTTAGGGAAATTCACAAATATCTGGAGGTAATACTCTATCAGTCTGTATGGAGTACTACCCAGTGAAATATTCAACTGGTTCAAATAATGACTGCTTTATTTTTGGGGCATGGTTAAAATTATAGGCCTGTGCCTGGGCTGGGATCATAGCATTGTTTTGAGATCCTGAAGGGCCTATATTTGTAACCGTGTCCCGAATATAAAGCATTCAATTTTTTTGCTGTACCAGTTACCATGGACCATGGTTGTAGATAGATTCCTGACAAAGATTCTAGCCATCTGGGCATTGTGATGCATGAATTAATGGATATACATGCAGATTGACCATGCCAATCAGATTACAAGAACCTATATAATAGGCATATACATGTAATAATGATATTTAGAGGGGTAATTTGTGATAATAGCACCCTCTTTTTTAAAGGGTATGGTTCAATAGATATCCATTTTAAAAATTTAGTTGATTCGGACATTGAATTAGGGAAAACACATTTTGCATGACTGCATTACCATGCCCCATATAGGCCACTGTTGAAATTACAAAATGGACGACGTCTTGTCAAATGACTGCATCTGCCAGACAGACACAAACATGTAGTGCTATGTTTGTGATTTGTAAAAGCAAAGGAGGGAATAGATATTTCGCATTGGATCAAATATCTTAGACTATTACAATATTGTTTGAATATTTGTGAACCATAGCAACTGGTGATGTTTGTGCATATGAGCAATGTGAGCCCTGAAATATTGTCTTAGCATTTCATCTACCAGTCATACTAAAACTGCTCTAGATCAAAGTTATAAAGTGCCATGATTCAAATTCTATATTTTCTTCTTTTTAAATGTTAAGGAATCCTTAATGAGAGGTGCATACATGTACAATGTACATGCACCAAGTCAATGTGATCTATACTTTTGTATATTTTCAACAAAATAATATGTCAAGCAGACCAGAAGAAAAATTGGGCAATTTTAACTTTGCAGCAATGGCAATCATCCAATTCACTTGTGGGAGCCATTTATTTTGGATACCTGTTGTATTAAGGAGGTCCAAACATGATCGGGATCCAAGGGATTAAAGGGATCTCTTGAGTTCACTGGTAAAATGCATAGCCAAGTAGATGTAGCTGTGCATTAGGTCTTTTTTTTAAATTTTAGTATTTCAAAGTAATAGTATACAACAACCTAACCAAAAACAATTAGATCCCGGTGGGGTCACTCCCTGGCAGGGGGGACACGTAGGACCGTTACCACAAGTACAAATTACCCCCTTTCGCAGTTGATTTCAAGGACAAATCATGAAATTTTACCCCCTTTTTTTTACTCTAAAACAAGGACAAAATGGTACTCTGAAACACCCCTATTTTTTAGATTCCGAGGACACATTTGCTATTTTGACCCTATTTCAACATTTCAAGGACAAGGCTTTTATGAATGTTTTTTTCAGTAATTAACAGGGCATCATGGAATTCATATAAATTGGCTAGTGCAAAATTTCTGCGAATCTATGCTAAGGCTACACATGAAATAGAACCGAGAACAATATTGATCATGGGATGAGTACAAAGTAGGAAACCAAATTTAATCATTAATTATCTGGCCAAAAAAATGAGCTATCCACGGGATTGGGAGAAAATAATAAGAACCCCTTTTTTCAATTTCGTGGACATTTGTGCGATAAAACACCCTTATTTTTCCAATTTCACAGACAATTTTGTCCGCGGACAAGCCCTAAAAATAACCCCTTTTTCCGCGATTTTGGTAACGATCGTGCGGTCAGTATTGCAAGTTGAGCGACTCCACCGGGAATTAGATGAACAATTTTAAGTTATGAAAAGGTTATTAACATTTTTATGTATTCCATAAATTTGGGAAAACACCATTTTTGGAATGGATTTGCTTTACATGTAGGTTAAAATCTGACTACACCCCCCCCCCCATTTTTTTCACACTAATTTTCTTATTAGCACATGCAAAGTATCAAAATATTATGAAATTCTATGAACAAATTGTATCATGCTTGGGACCTCTTAAAATGAAATGTTACATCTGAATCCATAAATCATATTTTGGGCAGTTTCTAAAATTTGAATCAATTGTATTCAATGTAGCAACTAAACTGTACATTATAAAATGATAATGAGCTATTCCAGTTGAAATCCACCCACCCCCTATGGAAGACTTGGCCTTAATCTCTCACACAGGAGTGTGAATTTTAAATGGTGTTTACCTGGATGGGTGACTCCATTTGAGATTCACACCCCTTGTGTTGGAGATTAAGGACATGTCAATAGTGGTATGGATTTCAATTGGTATAACCCAAAGAACAAGAGCAACAGCAAACAACTTCAGATGTATGTACATGTACATGTAGTTTGTTTAAATTGATGTTTAATTGAAGAGAGGGAAACATTGAATGAATATTATAGTCAAATATTTATCAACAACTTCACATGTACTGGGCTTTAAATGTTCACTACATTGTATATTTCAACAAAATGCAATCTGTTTTGAGGGATTGCATACTTGATTTGTGAGTATTTGTGTATTCATATAGAGATATCCTAAACTTTTATTTCAAAGTTTACTTTTTGCTATCATTTATGTAGGTCTGCTCAGGCTCAAGCTGTGTGCCTATATATAAAGACTTCATCATAATTATTATAACTTAGGACTAAAGTGACACAGTAGCAACTGCAGTGCAGAAACAGATGTGTTTGAAAGTGTTAAAGAACTCCAATATGTTTGTGAATTTGTCAAGTCTGTTAAAGGAGTATTTTGTGATCCTACATGTAGCATCCTCTTTTTATGACATTTTTCAGTAGATATCCACGAAAAAAGCTTATTCCCAAAATCCCAGTTGATTCCGGTTTTGCGTTTGCGAGTTGTTCATGATTATGTGTATTACACTGCTCCATAGACAATGTGTTGTAATTTTGTTCTGGTATACCAGAACGAAATTCAAATTTCATGATATCTTTGCTAAACGAATGAATCTGCAAGAAATTTTTTGTACATAAACATTATGTAGCCACAGGTTTCCAGTGATATAAAAATCTCAACTTTTTTTTAGAAAAGTGGGGGAATGAGGCTGTGGATCACGAAATGCCCTTTTAAATGGGAGATGAAATCATGAAAATAATTACTCTATTTTGGCTCACCTCAAGTTTAGTAGTGACATTTTAAAATTCTTTTTTGGGTTGTGCCACAAGCATGCAGACAAACCGCCGTTGTATGTGTCCATGTACGCTCTACACGATTAAATTTAAGTGATAGTGGACTGGTGAAATATTCACCATACGTCAAACCAGACTTGAACCAAAGTTTATGTATACATGTACAATTTGCCAACAGTGATGGTGAAAGTGACTTTTGTGTTTATAATGAACTCTATCTTGAGCTAAATGACTTCTTAAAATATAAATCTGAATGAGTGTAATGGTATGTATTAAATGCATTTGTAACACAACTTGTATAATTAGTTACTTAGGTTAGTCTTTTTATCGAGGGTAACAACTTCAGTGACCAGCACTGCTTTCCAAGCAGGCCCTCAGTCACTATAAAAGAAAATATTCATAGTATAATACAGTATAGTACACAAAAGTAATACAATATAAAATATTTAAAATAAAATGCAATGAAAATCAGGATGAATTCATAAACATCTAAAAATACTTTAACATGAAATGAGAACATTTGCTTTGAATTGTCTCAAAGACATATTTTGCATATCAGTTTGAATCATTGGTGATAAACTGTTCCAAATAGGAGCAGTTCTGACAGTCACTTGGTACTTCCAGTGCAATGTACCCAGCAAACACAAAGCGTTTTGTAGAAAACATTTAAATGCTAGATTTATATAAAGGGTATAAACGTTATAATAACATTTACAAAACATTTTGCAAACAGCGGACAGACCTTTCAAGTAGGGTCTGTGGTGTCAGGTGGTGTTGCGTTTTTAGCAAATGACTCTAAAAATCACCAAAATCTGCAAATAGATTTCCCAAAAATAAAAATCCGAGTTGGTAGGGCCTGTAGACATGGTAGAACAAGGTATTTTTGTTGGCAACATATTTGGCAAAAAAAAAGTGTTTGTCAAAAATATTTTACAACATGATGACATTTTAAAAATGTTTGTTTTATTTTTTTCATATAAAACAACATTTTGAACCAGTTTTCATGACCTCTAAATTCAAAAACAAGTTTCATTATGTTTTAAATTGTCCCTCCTCCTCTACTGAACTCCTCTTTCTCTGTAATGTCTTTCTGACTCATTTGCTTCTAATCTGGCTCGGACTCTCTGTCTGTACTGTTGACCACTTATTTCTATCTTCTACTCTGATATGCCTTGCAAATTTAGTTGCCCATATTATATCCTCTGCATGTTGTTCTTTGCTCTTCTTCAGGACGGAATCCTTGACATTAACATCAAACGTTTCTTTGTGTTCTATTTTACTTGTCATCATAGATGGAGCATATTACAGGCATGAGAATTTTCCTTATTTAAAAGGAATTCCTTTTTTTTGGCCCAAATTTCTGTGTTTTTATTTCTTTTTAGCCTGTTTTGAGTATTTTTGCCATATTTTACGCACTTTTTCCTTTTTATCCAGAATTTTTCTTTTTTTTTTCATTGAAATGTATTCTGCTGCCTGGTATTGTGTTTGGCTTTCATCTTCACAAATTTTCTTTCTCCCGAGATATTGCTGCTTAGCTCAAGCATGACTTGGAATCTTGGATTTGGGTTCCAAAAGAGGTCTCCGTGAAGTTGATTATGGAGCTGTCTTTTCATCACATCAAGAATACCCTCAAGTAGCATCTTCATAGTGGCCTCATTGTTGTTCTCTTCGAATTGTGCTCCATTTAGAAAAGAGTGATGAGACAACACCACCAAAACAATCACATTTCTCTTGTCCTGTGAGGCTATCCCATGGATCTGTAATCCATGGTGCCACGTCAACAATAATAATGATATAAATCATAATAATAATGATTAATAATAATAATTAATAATATTAATAATAATAATAATATTATTAATGCAAAACATTTATAGAGCTCAGTATATTTTATAGAGCTCAGTATATCAAAGATTCCAAAGTATTTTGCTAAGAATAATAATCTCATACAATGTAAGTGCCATAAGGACACTGCAAAATGGAATTGTGTTGTTATATTTCTCATGGGCTGCTTTGTAAAGGGTGTTCATCTCATCCTGGCAAACCACATTCAATCCAAGGACCTGATATGTAGTTATTAATGAGTCCTAAACAATGTGGTTGTTGCTGGCAATCGCCACCTTTCAGGACTTTGTGCACAGCTAGCACTGCTAGATTTGATGATTTGTGGATTTTGTTGAAGAAATGTACAATACATGGCGAGTAGATGTAGGCATATGAAGTAGTTTTGTATTGCACATTGAATTTGTTGCCTACCCATTGCATATACATAGTCACTTTGAGATGGGAAATCCTTGTAAACTAAAGTAGCTTGATAAGTCCCGTCCTACAACGATACTCAGGTCTCATTTGTCAATGAGCTGCAGCAAGACTTGAGTTATACTTTCACCACGATGAGTGTATGGCATGTGAGCTTACTTTTTGAGTCTTTATCTTCATTTTCAACCAGCACCTTGTTACTTGTCTTTTGGAATGAATCCAATGGATGCATTGTCCTTTCAGTTGCTCTAGATAATTGATGGTCCATGACTTTATTAGCAATATGCCTGTCTGACATACATGACATAGACCTTCTTAAACATCTTGCTCTCTCCATCTGCTGTCAATGTATCAATACTTTCTAAACTCTGTATAATTGTTTCCACATACTGTAGTCTGTTGCTATCCCTAAAGGTTGATTTTTAAACCTAATAAGAAGGTTCCACTGTTAGTTGCCACCTCCACTTCTGTAACATTGCAACCCCTACAGTCTTTAATGGTGCCATCATATTTTACAGCAAGATTATCTTCACCTTTTAGTGCATTCAACAACTTTCTTAAGGGCAGTGTGGTTCCTTCATTTTACTTGCAGTTGATCTGAAGGGCATTGCACCTGTTAATTCCAAGCCTGTCACTGTTTCCACTACCAATTTCCCAACTTCTGAGCATCTGTGTTCAGAAACATTTGCATTCTGCATTTTGCAACAGCATTGATGCTGCTTTGATTCTGGGATTGACACATTTCCTGTCCACTTTTGTTGGCATACCTTCCTTTTGCTCTTAAATCAAAGAGTTTTACTGTAGGGCATCTTTTGCAATGCCAGAGAATCACCTGGTATCGTTGCATATTTTTACAGATTTTTTTTTACAATGGATTTGCTTGATTTTGTTTTAAAATTTGCACTAATATTTGTAATGCATTGAGGGACAGTTTTGGGACACTTTGCCCTCTTGACCTATTGGAAAATTGTTTTGTGTGTGTACAAAATATTAAAAATGTTTAATTAGAATTAAAAAAATGAAAAAACATGGTTATATCATAAATTATCTGAAATAATTTTAATGATAATAACATTATTACAATAATAAATGAATGAATAATAATTAAAGCAATTTCGTTGATAGGTCATAGTTCAACCCGGACCAAAACTGCCAACCCGGTCCCACATTGCTGTAGCAATTTGTCACTTATTCACGGCTGTTTGATGTATATAGAATTGGCTTCATTATTAACTAAATGCAAACTATAGATGGCGCTATTTATCATAAATCATATTTCTTTATTTGCAAGGGTTAGGTAATTAATACTGCCATTGAAACAGCTGGAATAGGTGAAACAAGCAACAAGGATATTTTGTAAACATATTTTATCAAACAATAAAAGGAATTATTTGTATTAAAAGCTTGAAAGGGTCATTTCCAGTAACTAAATAGCGCCACCAATTTTGGCATTAATACATACATTTTATATCCAAAAAAGCTTTAAAAAATACTATAAAAGTGAATAATTTTGTAAAAGAGGGGAAATTAAAGTTGAGAACGACTCAAAAGCATCTATATACATTAGCACGATATCACTTTTAGCTGTTTAAGCTTAAAATTTGGTTATACATGATGTTTTGTTTGAAAAACTAATAAATGATCCCATCAAACAACCGTGAAATAGTTGCCACATAGTCTGTAGCTATCCCTGAAGGTTGATTTTTAAACCTCTTTAGAATGTTACTCTATTAATTGCCACCTCCACTTCTGTAACATGGCAATCCCTATGGTCTGTGGTGCCAACCTATTTTACAGTGACATTATCTTCCCCTTTAGTGCATGCAACCACTTTCTTAAGGGCTAGTACCTTCATTTCACTTGCAATCCTCCCTTGGGTAGATCTGGAGGGCATTTCACCAGTTAATTCTGAGCCTGTCACTCTCCACTACCAGTTTCACAACTTCTGAACATCTGTGTTCAGAATCATTTGCATCCTGCAACAGCATTGATGCTGGGATTGACACAGTTCTTGTTATATCCACTTTTGTTGGAATATTTTGGGATTCATCCATACCTTCCTGTTACTCAATCAGTTCATTCTCCAGGGTTGAAATCTGCACAATTCCAGCTTTCAAAGAGTTGACAGTTTGCCGTAGGGCATCTTTTGCAATGCCAGAGATTCCAGAGAATCACCTGGTATCTTTGCCTTTTTTACATCGTAGTTAAAAGATTTTTTTACAAGGATTTGCATGATTTTGTTTCTTACAGGAAGAGGAGATCTCGCCTCGGTCATTTTATCCTTGCATACAATGCAGAGGATGATTTAAGCACTTCCCAGAAGTCTTGCGGTTAGCACAGCTGGTTAAGTGAACATGACACCACTGCCCGCCCTGCATACACACGTGCATGGTTAAATTTGAATTTGGACAGATATATTTACAATAAAAACACCTTCAAAAAGTTGGTCGATTTCACATTTTATGTTATCGACAGTAGGTGTGAATTATCCTTCATGCATACATCACTTTAGATCTGAAATCGACCAAGTAATGACGACACACGGCCAATTCTAAAACAACATCTTTTGCACAGAGTTCAATGGGATTTGAAAAGTAAAGTAGCAGTTGAAACTCTAGTGATAACACTTTTACAGTGCATGATGGGGCTTCCTTAAATCATCCTCTGCATACAATGTAGCACAATGGATGTTGTTGCCTTGAAATCGTCTCTGGATCTGTATGGTTTTCCTTGACATGCTATAATTTGCCCTAAAGAAGCTCACTCGTTTTTTTAATCTCTGATTCTCTTTTTCCAAAAAGTAATTCTCCTCTTGAAGGCCATCTGTTGGCCTAAGAGTACTTTTGCCATAGGAACATAAACCAGATATCTCAATTCGATTAAAATGTTCTGACCAAAACATGTTTAGATTTTGTGTTTGCTGGGTATACATAATAATTGAATGTACATTGTAATGATTTTATAAAGTAAATTTACTGCAGTTGTAAGCCAGGACATAATATTTGTGAGGAAATTTGTGGTAATCTATGATCCATACCAATTTTGGATCATCCAATTTTTGATTTATCTCTCACTCACTCCAACTTGGTAAAACCATATATGTTGGCTTCCTGAATTATGTGGTTGAGAATTTAATTTAATTTAATTTAATTTAAAATCTCATTCATGTACAAAATACTTATTGTTTTAGTTGTACCAAAAATCAGCCACATGTACAACATCAAACAAAAACTAAATAAATGTGTTTTTAAGATTATATGCTCTACACAGAGAAGATATCTTACACTTCCCACAATGCATTTCTTCCGTTTCGATTTTCTGCACTGGTTTGCTATCTAGTGCAACATAGCGGGTCGACAGTGCAAAAAAGTACTTCAATGAACAGAGTACATCCAGATCTTGCAAAATATGATATTTCTTGACTATCAACCCATGTTTCATGTTTAGCCAGTCTATTCTCAACATGCAAACAAAGGAAACCTGGACAAAGTAATAGGAGTGTCATTTTGCTGTAATGAGCAAAGGATTATGGGAAGGGTAAGATATCTTCTCTGTACTCTACCTGTAAAAGGAGAATGACAGGCCAAAGTTATATCAAACTATCTATAAGATTATATTATGAAACTTGCATTCACTATGTTATAAAGCAAAATAATAGTTACAATTGAAGATGCCAGTTCTAAAAGGGGGTTAGTTCACAACATCGTGAAAATGGAAAGTCCGTTTGTACTACAAGGGGATTATATCTACACTCTCTGTGCAAATTTCATAGTGAAATAATATGGTACAGCATTGAAACTGCATGGACAAAACCAGTTCCTTGCATTGAAACGGCCCTAAAAACTTTCTTTGTCATTTATCTTCAAATGCACTCAATGTGACTTAACCCCCTTTTAGAGCTAGCGCCTTCAAGTAGTAGTGAACATGGAAGTTGCCAGACATTCAAAGTGTGAATTTTAAGTTGAACAATTTCTTTTCACAAAAGACCACTGTTTCAACTGATAAGTACCTTAGTTTCATTTAATTAACCTGTCAAAAAGAGGTAATACCAAGCTAGATGAATAATGCATATTATTATGTGACCCCCTCCCAAAAAGAATTGTTAAGTCTCAAGGTGGTAGTTTTGAGACCTCCTGACTACCAAGTTGATGTTTATTTAACACGCATATATCTGCACAAGCCAGTAGTATGACCTTTGTGAATGCCCCATCTTGCCTGTTCATAAAGGACATATACTGCTGGCTTGCAGAATGTATGCTGCATGAACAAAGGCACACTACTGGCTTGAACAGGTGTGCATTAGATAAAGAACAACTCAGCAGCCAGGAGGTCTCAAAACTACCAACTTGCAACTTTACCCTTATTTTGAGTGACATCTATGTGTGGACATTATTGTTCTGAATCTCTATATTCAGTCAAGTTTTCAAAAAAATTATGAAGTGCCTGTATCTTAGTTTCTGAAACCCTTGTCAGATACATTGTAGTTTAGTTTGGGTTAACTAGGCATTTGGACTGACATTTATGGTCATGTGTCTTATGGTGGGACCACAAAATACCTGGTGGCGTTACATTTTTCTCTCCCCTTTCTGATTTAACTTGTTGTCACAAAGCTATTCTTGGTCCAATTGCATCAAGTTTGGGCTTATTATACAGCTTGATTATTCTAATTTTCAAATATGTTTCTCAATTTGGAATTCAAATTTGTTTAATTAGTGCAAAATATTAAAATGTTAACGAAGGTAAACCTGGTGGATATGTGGTAGAGGATACATGTATGTGGTAGAGGAATATGTACAATCTCTATGGCAAAATCTTTGAAGACATGATATCTTTTTGAATTTTAATTATATCATTGTCAAATTGTGTGCTATACATGAAAATCATACCTCAAATGAAAGCTTGTTTATTCATTATTCATATTCAGCTATTAATTTTATCTAATCGTGTTTACAAGTATTCACTGAGAACTGCAAGTCGCAAGAACCACAATTTTTTCCTATTCACTTACACACAAATGCCAAAATTTTCAGTCACAACATGCGTTTTGGCTTTCAATTGTTGTATCTTGAGAATTATACACCCTAAAATAGGAAAAGTATACATTTTTGGAAAGCTTTTTACCCCAGGAATCTAAATATGCAGTTAAAATAAATGTAGGATACACTCTAAAGAAAATATTTTCAAAAATGTAATCAACATTTTGTGCATGAAGTTATGTATATTTCCGCACCCTGTATCACCACTTTGGTCAATCATAACATAGCAAAAGTATACATTTTATTAAAGCTCATAGTGTGGCCTGTCACAAAATTAGATTTCATTTGAGGTATTCCATATCAGTAGCAAATGCAATAAATAATCAATATACTAGTAAAATTAAATTTTTTCATGATATCACCCTATATATTTTCTTACGCACCCTGTATACCAACTTCAATTTTGCATAGTTGGATTCCTTGGAACATAAGCTTTCCAAAAATGTATAGTTTTGCTGGTGTGAGATGTATAGTTTTAGATATGTATCAATTTTAGTGAAAAGGAAGACAAATGATCAAAATCAGTGCTTGTAACGCAAATGTGCCCCACCATATGACACATGACCTTATGTGAACCCAACAGATTTACAGGCATTTCAAATTGCAATTGTATCATATGCCTTGAGTGAAGAATGCCATGAGGTTTAGCATCATTATTCAATTTTGCATACATGCTCTGTAGTGTTTACTCAGAGGCTGTATTTTGCAGTGAAAAGTAGATTTGAAATACACAAATTGCAGTATATACTGTATACGCTGAAATTTTCGCGGTGGTTTAATTTTCGCGGATTTCGCTGATCAAGAGGCATCCGTGAAAATAAAACCCGCAAAACATGATAATTAAGCATTTTACTATGTTATTCTATTGAGGAGATATCCACAACCGCTGAATTTAACAACCCGTGAAATTGTCAATGATACATGAAACCGTGAAAAGATATTCCCGCGAAAATATTGGCGTATACAGTAGTCAATTTGAGGAATTTTGTAGCCAAATTCGGACCAATTTAAGGGGGGGGTGCTTCACATGATGCACCCAATTTCTAGAGAGTATACACTGGTGCATGGGTCATTCATGATGACATTGAGTTGGCAATTTTTGAAGAAAAAAAAAGGTTACAAATTACAAAGCAGCCTTTGACTGCTCCTCCATAAACTTAATTTTGTAATTTGATTATGGAAATAAATCTGTAATTTGATATGTAAATAAAGTCTATTGATTGGTTGATTAAAACCTGTAACAACATCATTGTTTGTGTGAAAATAAAGAACAAGGAAAATATTAGCCACTCCACACAATCAAGTGAACAATTTTACTGCCAGCCTTTGGGTCAAGAGAAAGGAAATCTCAACTACCACTGCAGCTGGAAGCAGTGTGATTTATTGGTATGATTGGTACTATGTACATGGAATGATCAAATTTGAAAAACTACAATCACTGAAAAAATAGTTGGCACACTTGCTCAAAACAATTGAAATCCACACCACACCATACTATGAAGGCAAGTGAAACAAGTTTGTCATGTATATTTGAAGCACAGCACAGACTCCACCCTGTATCCAGCATCTTTCAATGTTGGAGTGTCTCGCAGACCTGTTAACAACATGGCTGTGTCCAACGTTGAATGGGAGAGCAGGGAAGGGGAGAGATTTACCAAAAGACAGTCAAAGTATGCCAATATTTTTTTCCATGATTGTAGTAAGATTTTGCAAAGTCCCTAGACGTAGTAAAGGAGTACAAGTTGCATACAATAACCATAACATATGCAGTTGTCTGCATAAATATGGTATTTTGATTCCGTACATCTGAAAAATGGAGATACTGTATGCAAAAAGAATGTGGGGCTTCGGACTGATTTACCCATTATGTGATTGTGCTCAACTGCCTGTTGACATGGTACATTGCATTCACCGTCAATGATATGCTAATCCATTGGGCTATTCCGGTTGAAATCCATACACTCCCTATGGAAAACATGACCTTAATCTCCCACACACTCCCCGGGGTTAAGGTCATGTCTTCCATAGGGGTGAATGGATTTCAACTGAATAGTCCATTGAAAAAGGGCCAAACAGGCATAGTGTGTATACATATAGACCACTTGGCATCCGACATCATTGCCCGGCAGTATGCACGCTCATTATGGCAATTTCCATTGTTCTTTGCCCTGCAGTGTGCGTACGCATCGTAGTCTGCTAAGGGCACATGCATTTTAAATCGCCCGCCACATTTCATATAGTACAGGAAAGCCATCGAACAGTGTAGCGCCTCGTTCGAGCATATCGATGGACGAGTCCCTTCGCCTTTGTTTATAAACAGTGATGTCAAGTGGTCTATAGCCACAGTCATTCAGAAACATCACAATTTTAAAACAGAGTAAATAAAAGATTCATGACAACATATTCATCTCTTAGGTTTTTTTTAAATTACAAAGGATACAAAGTCATGTTATGCCACTTGTTCCCTGATCAGTATATTTGTTGAAAAAAGTGAGATTACTCAATTCATATTGAAATGGATTTTCACAGTTGAAGTATCCACTATTTTTTAATTTATTTTTCATGATTATGATTTCTCAGAACTTGCCAGGTTGGCTATAATTTTAATTGTTTTTAATAATAGTTCATTCATGCATACAGATTTCTATGAAACCTTCGTAACAATTCTTTATTATAGTAGTAAAAGAGTAGTAAAAATTATAGTACTTTACAATATACTGTAGTTGTTAAAGCTCAAATTAGCTTTCTTAAATACTTCCAAGCAATAGCACCATTAAATGCCACCTCTGCCAGCAATTTTGTTTTGATAAAAAAATATGATTTATCAAAAATTGGCACACTATTAAATAGTGATATTGAATTACTTCATGTGTGGAAACAATAATTTGAATATAGATCCATGCATCATACATAGGCGGGGTCGCATTCTTGTGCATCCTGAGACCCTTTACTTTTTGTTTTGGATGGTTTGGACCCCTTAAATTACAACTTGAAATAGACTATCAGGTCCGATCAAAACTGCAAGAAGCTAACATTATTTTAATCCTTTGCCGATTTGCTCATAATAAAATTTTGTCATTGTCGATACAAAAATGAAACCAATTATGACACAGAAAACCAAGAAATCTTCAGAATAGAGCATTCTGAAATTGTGAAAATTCTATATAGTAACCGGTCAACACAATAACATCCATCGTGACCACAGACTGTAGGAGATGGAAGATAGTAAAGAAGAATACAATAAAAAAGTTTTGAACCGACATATTGTGTTGGCAACTTATTTTGTGGAATCAGTAGGCCTATTTGACCATTTTCAAAGGTCTGAAATTAGGACCGCATTGAACCCTTTAAATTCGGGTTTTGCAGAACTTAAGGGCAAGAAAAAAAATTTTGAGCTTGCACTATCGCTGTATATAGGGGTATCAGCCACTAATAAATTATAACCAATGTGACATGATCTAATGCAATCAAACAAAAGTCAGCAATAATTAAATTGAGATAAAGGCAATTAAATAGCAAAAGTACACTAAAAACATAAGAAAATAAACTTCACTTTGAAACATCAGTAACAAAGTACAAGTACTGAGCAAGTTGGAAATGGTAATAACACATGTTATTAACCCATATTTCTTTCTACATTGCTAATTTTATCGAAATTACACAATTTTGTTTGATTCTCTGTAATTTTCGATACTAAAAATTGGGCTACTTAAAAAAAAGACCCATTAAATAGTTACTTGGTGATGATTTTATGGCATCGTGGTACTGAGAAGTTTTTGCAAAACTCTTGGTAATTTGCCATGAAAGTGTTACATGTGGTGTGTGATCAAGCAAAATCAGTCGGATATATTGATTTTCAGATATAGCCAAACAAAGACAATAATTTCTTTTGTTGAATACATGTATTGTTTTGGAAACACTTGGAATTGAATATGCCCAACTTCAGACTGATTTTGCTTGATTACACCGCTATATGACTATATGCCAACTGGACCACAGTTTTAAGTCCTGAACCACAATCAAAATGATTACCACACAAAGTCCACATCTTTAACAATCATTCTAAAACAGGTCCAACTACAGAATAGCAGCAGCTACATATGAGTAAAATGTCATCGTGGACAAGATGCCTGTCTACCGCCATCTACAGGTAGATGTGTGCCAGTTATAAATGATGCTGCATCAGATGCTAGATATGCAATAGCATTAGCCACTTCTGCTGGTTGTCCTGCTCGTCCCAGGGGGTGTGATGCTCCACAATTATCAATGCGCTATATTTGTAAGAGACAAATTACAGATAATTACTTTAATATAATTTATTAGCCATAATTCGGTGGCATAGTGCACGTTAGAATATGTTTGTTGCTAGGTCAACTGGCTTATGCTTTCTTTGTTACGAACCAATGATCACAGCACGAAGCCTATGGTATACAAAATGCATCATAATTCGGAACAGGTGTATGAGCCCAGGCTTGAACCAGTAACCAATGGTTACTAACGTGCACTACGACAGCGAATATGCTATTTTGATCATTCAGAAGAATGTTTTATTGTGGGTAATACCAGGACATCAAATTAATGAGTTAATATGTATGAATGAATTGCAACTCGTCTGGAATTCATGTGATGAGACTCATCAAAATCTCAGTTACAACATTGGCACTACTATAAAATATTAACCAGGTTCAACCAATACTTGCCATTATGCATGTGCTGTGAAGTCATCAACATTATCAAGCCCAAACAGTATGCAAAACACAAGTACAACCCCTTTTTTAAAAAGTGCAAAGTTCTCCCCATTGAAATAATGTGTGAGTTCTACGATGTTTAGCCCCTATGATATACCCACAATCATAGGCATAGATCCCACGGGATGGGGGGGATAAATCCCCACAATATTTTGCCAGGGGGGATGGTCCATACAATCACCCCCCCATGTTGATGCTTGTATGTGGGTTTCTAACCAAATTAACCTCATATTTGGCCATTTTAGCCCCAAAAGTGCAAATTTTCACATGCTTCACACGAATTTATTCCACTTTTGCACCATATTTCATTTGTTTTAGCTTCAATATGGCAGAATTTTTCTTTTTGTGCGCATTTTGACTTTAATTATTATGTCACCAAAAGGTGCTGGATTCACTATACTTCCAAGAAATTTTTTCCAACCCCATCCCCCCCCCATGTCAAAAAGAAATCTACGCCACTGCCCACAATGTATAATACAAAGTGCTGTAAGAGGACTTCTATCTCACCTTTTGGTAATTTGCTTCATCCATACCAGCTCTCATATGAATGCCTGTATCTGTTGTACCGGGACTGAAAGTAAGAGGACTTATATCTCACCTTTTGGTAATTTGCGTCATCCATACCAGCTCTCATATGAATGCCTGTATCTGTTGTACCAGGACTGAAAGTAAATGAATTAAAAACACACAAAAAGGATTCATTTGTATTACTACCAGCAATCGATTGTCGGAAAATTCATAGATATCCGACATGTTGGTACGCTCAATGGTAGTATCGATACACAAACGATATGGAACATATGCTTAGATTATCCCAAATTACCATCTCCCAATTCCAAGCTGAGCCATCATGTCATCTCAACCCCCCCCACCCACCCCAGACGATCCCCCAAAAGACTTTGCACAGTCGTTTTGTTATGTAGGGGCCTATTCTGTTGTACAATAAACATTGAAGAAATGTAAATTGCATCTTGAAAATGTGTTGATATATCAATACTGTATTGACGTCGCATAATTTGCTTCCGATATATCGACTTAAAAAAACTATCGATAACAGGCCTAATAATAATGCTGTGGATCTAGAAATGCCCCTTTAAGTAGAGAAATTACAGATGTGTAGAATTTCTTCTATTGTCTTCATAATATATGGCGTCCAGTTAGCAGGTAATGTTAGCACATCTACATGTATGACAGTAACAATAGACAAATGTGTCAAAACTTGATTTTTTTTTACGATACTCCCGATGAGCAAATCACTGAATGGTCCTTTAAACCAAAATTGTCACATACATGCAGCCATACTTTTGTTCACAGATCCAGCCATACATACATCCACAGATGGAAAAGTGATTACTTATTAATTGCCTACCTTCCATTAAACAATAATATCACGTACATCAACAAACAAAATAAACATATACAGAAAACTTACTTGACTGAATTCACCCTTACACCATGTGGAGCCAATTCTAAAACATACAGAAAGTAGAAAACAAAAATCTCACATCTTCTAATACAATTTATGTGTGCATGTTTATTAATATAAAGCAGAGGTCCTCAATTAGATTTTCTGAAGTGCCACATGATTAAATTTTGCAGAGCTGAAGTGCCACTGACAAAATAGAGCGAAGTATTAAAGCATAGCGTCTTACAGCGTGGGGTCCATGGGCCTGCTTAAGGGCCCAGTGGGGTCCGGGGGGCAGCACGGCCCTGGAAGCTCCTGATTTTTAGGCTTTTACACAGATGTCCCACCTGAACAACTATACAATTTTGTATCAAAAAGGGGTATATTTGTAATGTGTGTTCACTTCAGAATCTATTCAACTTCTGAACTTTATTTAGTTCAACTTCATTGAAGTTCACATACTCACCCAAGGCAGCAGTTCTTGTAAAAGAGTCTAGAGCAGCTTTGGACATACAATAAATAGCCACATTGCCAAACTGTATGGAGAAAAAAGATGTAATAGATACATATTGTATGGGTATAGTTTTAGTTACAATTTCAAATCTTGTGGCCTATTGGCAAATTTAAGACTGAGCACCTACATCAAGGAAAATAATGTTGGCATACTCTGGCATACTAAATACAAATCACCACCCCTCTCCCTAACTCAATGTTAATGAAAGCACTTGACATTGTGCTCTCCAGGCATCCCAACATTGATTGAGGGGAGAGTGAAAGGTTTGAACAGGTTAGATTATATTAATCTCACTGAACTGGCAGAGTGGCAATGAAGAGTTCCAAAATATTGTCAAAGTGTACCAATTATTTGACATTAGGGTTAGGAGTTAGGGGGCAAAGGGTATATTTACAGCTATTCCTCTTCTCTATTTTTATTAAATTAGACACAAAATGAATATTATTTGATAATTAAATTTCCAACAAATACAACAGCATTTTTAAAATGGTGTTTGAAAAACTACAATGGATGGATGGACGGAAATCTGGTGATTTTCCCTAATTTTAACGAATAAATATTGTTTTTTGAATTTCTGCCAGCTGAAGCAAAAGCACCTGGCAGATTTTCTGTACTTAAATGCAGCCCTTGCACTTAAAGTTATGCAAAATTCATTCATTATACTTGCATTATGAGGCAAACACACTTTTAAAATATTTTTCTGACACCAGTTAACATAAAGAATAAAATAAAAAGCAAAATTCCTTTTTAAAAATATGTGTGCTACTACAGGGTCAGAATTTTGTATTGCAGTGTGAGAATCAATATTGATTCTTGCAGAATAAATTTGCAGGAATCATTTGATTCTTGCCAATCAACTTCTGTATAAACTACAAAAGTTTGCAAGAATCAACAAGGATTCACAAAAATCTGTTTATGAGAATCTTTGGGAGAATCGATTCTCGGATTCTCGCCGAATTCTGACCCAGTACTAACCATCCAGTGCGTATTATTTTGAGCATTTATGAGCAAGGTCAGATGGCACATACTTGACGTCACACACATACTATGCGAGGGCTACACCTAAAAGGAATTGTGCATTTTACTCTAGTACTTACCGCTCTTAATCCGGCAACACTGGATACGTTGACAATGCACCCTTTTGTTTTAATGAGATGAGGTATGACAAGGGAAGTGATATGAAAAATAGCTCTGTAGAGAATGAAAACATTCAATGATTAATTTGACATTTATGCTTCATTGAAAAGATCATGATGTTCATCACATTCCTAGCGGAACCTAATACCTATTATAGATTTATATCTTCCGCTCTTCTCCATTGTGTCTCTGTGGCTCAATTGGCTAGAGCGTCATGCTAGTATTACAAAGGTCGCCGGTTTGAATCTGGACAGATGCACAGGGTTTTTTTTACAACGTTCATGTGCACTGGCTGCTCTGAGGAAAGATTGAACATTTTCCTCCTATCAACCCAGAGAACTAAGTACATGGTGATTTACAATCCTGCTGTCTGATGGGTAAAGGGCAAAAGCCTGGATAATGAGACATTTTGTTCTCATTGTCAGGGAGTGGATTTAACAAAAGGCGATATATAACATTAATTCTCATTCTTTCCCACCCAATTTCAAATCAAATTGTTTTTGAAATGCTCCCTAGCTACTTTTATTACTTACATACACTCCTCCTAGTAAAAATTGTGAAATACCACTACATAGGCCACTATCAATACACCCCATTCACATTCTTCTAATCTCCTTTCTGATTGGCTATTCATGCTGAATTTGTTTCCACATACCTGACATTTACGTTCATCATTTTGTCATACTCCTCCATGCTTGTCTTGTGGATAGGTGTGCTCAACATATAGATGCCGGCACTAGTGATCTGTGGAAACAGTGATAATAAGGTTTTAATTTAAAAGCTATGAGTTAGTTTGCTTATTATCCTCTTGTATATTTACATTACATTTACATTTACATCTACAGTATATAGCATCACATTATACATTGTGCTATCTACAGTAGATAGCATCACATCATACATTGTGCTATCTGCAGTAGATAGCATCACATTACGCATTGTGCTATCTACAGAAGATAGCATCACATCATACATTGTGCTATCTGCAGTAGATAGCATCACATTATGCATTGTGCTATCTACAGAAGATAGCATCACATCATACATTGTGCTATCTGCAGTAGATAGCATCACATTATGCATTATGCTATCTATAGTAGATAGCATCACTTTATGCATTGTGCTATCTACAGTAGATAGCATCACATCATACATTGTGCTATCTGCAGTAGATAGCATCACATTACGCATTGTGCTATCTACAGAAGATAGCATCACATTACGCATTGTGCTATCTACAGTAGATAGCATCACTTTTTTATGCATTGTGCTATCTACAGTAGATAGCATCACTTTATGCATTGTGCTATCTACAGTAGATAGCATCACATTATGCATTGCGCTATCTACAGTATATAGCATCACATTATGCATTGCGCTATCTACAGTAGATAGCATCACATACATTGTGCTATCTACAGTAGATAGCATCACATTATACATTGTGCTATCTGCAGTAGATAGCATCACATCATACATTGTGCTACCTACAGTAGATAGCATCACATTATACATTATGCTATCTACAGTAGATAGCATCACATACATTGTGCTATCTACAGTAGATAGCATCAAATTATACATTGGGCTATCTGCAGTAGATAGCATCACATTATGCATTGTGCTATCTACAGAAGATAGCATCACATTACGCATTGTGCTATCTACAGTAGATAGCATCACTTTATGCATTGTGCTATCTACAGTAGATAGCATCACTTTATGCATTGTGCTATCTACAGTAGATAGCATCACATTACGCATTGTGCTATCTACAGTAGATAGCATCACATTACGCATTGTGCTATCTACAGTAGATAGCATCACATTATGCATTGCGCTATCTACAGTATATAGCATCACATTATGCATTGCGCTATCTACAGTAGATAGCATCACATTATGCATTGTGCTATCTACAGTAGATAGCATCACATTACGCATTGTGCTATCTACAGTAGATAGCATCACTTTATGCATTGTGCTATCTACAGTAGATAGCATCACATTATGCATTGCGCTATCTACAGTATATAGCATCACATTATGCATTGTGCTATCTACAGTAGATAGCATCACATTATGCATTGTGCTATCTACAGTATATAGCATCACATTATGCATTGTGCTATCTACAGTAGATAGCATCACATACATTTTGCTATCTACAGTAGATAGCATCACATTATACATTGTGCTATCTGCAGTAAATAGCATCACATTATGCATTGTGCTATCTACAGAAGATAGCATCACATTACGCATTGTGCTATCTACAGTAGATAGCGCACATTATACATTGTGCTATCTACAGTATATAGCATCACATTATGCATTGTGCTATCTACAGTAGATAGCATCACATTATGCATTGTGCTATCTACAGTAGATAGCGTCACATTACGCATTGTGCTATCTGTAGATAGCGTCACATTATACATTGTGCTATCTGCAGTTGATAGCATCACATCATACCTTGTGCTATCTACAGTAGATAGCATCACATTACGCATTGTGCTATCTACAGTAGATAGCATCACATTATGCATTGTGCTATCTACAGTAGATAGCATAACATTATACATTGTGCTATCTGCAGTAGATAGCATCACATTACACATTATTGCTATCTACAGTGGATAGCACCACTTTATGCATTGTGCTATCTACAGTAGATAGCATCACATTACACATTGTGCTATCTACAGTAGATAGCATTACATTATGCATTGCACTATCTACAGTAGATAGCATCACATTATGCATTATGCTACCTATAGTAGATAGCATCACTTTATGCATTGTGCTATCTACAGCAGATAGCATCACATTATGCATTATGCTATCTGCAGTAGATAGCATCACATTATACATTGTGCTATCTACAGTAGATAGCATCACATTACGCATTGTGCTATCTACAGTAGATAGCATCACATTATACATTGTGCTATCTGCAGTAGATAGCATCACATTATGCATTGTGCTAGCTACAGTAGATAGCGTCACATTATACATTGTGCTATCTGCAGTAGATAGCGTCACATTATACATTATGCTATCTACAGTAGATAGCATCACATTATACATTGTGCTATCTACAGTAGATAGCATCACATTACACATTGTGCTATCTACAGTAGATAGCATCACATTATGCATTGCGCTATCTACAGTATATAGCATCACATTATGCATTGCGCTATCTACAGTAGATAGCATCACATTATGCATTGTGCTATCTACAGTAGATAGCATCACATACATTGTGCTATCTACAGTAGATAGCATCACATTATACATTGTGCTATCTGCAGTAGATAGCATCACATTATACATTGTGCTATCTGCAGTAGATAGCATCACATTATGCATTGTGCTAGCTACAGTAGATAGCGTCACATTATACATTGTGCTATCTGCAGTAGATAGCGTTACATTATACATTGTGCTATCTACAGTAGATAGCATCACATTATACATTGTGCTATCTACAGTAGATAGCATCACATTACACATTGTGCTATCCACAGTAGATAGCATTACATTATGCATTGCACTATCTACAGTAGATAGCATCACATTATGCATTATGCTATCTATAGTAGATAGCATCACTTTATGCATTGTGCTATCTACAGTAGATAGCATCACATTATGCATTATGCTATCTGCAGTAGATAGCATCACATTATACATTGTGCTATCTACAGTAGATAGCATCACATTACGCATTGTGCTATCTACAGTAGATAGCATCACATTATACATTGTGCTATCTGCAGTAGATAGCATCACATTATGCAGTGTGCTAGCTACAGTAGATAGCGTCATATTATACATTGTGCTATCTGCAGTAGATAGCGTCACATTATACATTGTGCTATCTACAGTAGATAGCATCACATTATACATTGTGCTATCTACAGTAGATAGCATCACATTAAGCATTGTGCTATCTACAGTAGATAGCATCACATTATGCATTGAGCTATCTACAGTAGATAGCATCACATTAAGCATTGTGCTATCTACAGTAGAAAGCATCATATTATGCATTGTGCTATCTACAGTAGATAGCATCACATTACACATTGTGCTATCCACAGTAGATAGCATTACATTATGCATTGCACTATCTACAGTAGATAGCATCACATTACGCATTGTGCTATCTACAGTAGATAGCATCACATTATGCATTGTGCTATCTACAGTAGATAGCATCACATTATGCATTGTGTTATCTACAGTAGATAGCATCACATTACGCATTGTGCTATCTACAGTAGATAGTATTAAATTAAGCATTGTGCTATCTACAGTAGATAGCATCACATACATTGTGCTATCTACAGCAGATAGTATGACATTAAGCAATGTGCTATCTACAGTAGATAGCATCACATTATGCATTGTGCTATCTACAGTAGATAGCATCACATTACACATTGTGCTATCTACAGTAGATAGCATCACATTATACATTGTGCTATCTACAGTAGATAGCATCACATTACGCATTGTGCTATCTACAGTAGATAGCATCACATTACGCATTGTGCTATCTACAGTAGATAGCATCACATTATGCATTGTGTTATCTACAGTAGATAGCATCACATTACGCATTGTGCTATCTACAGTAGATAGTATTAAATTAAGCATTGTGCTATCTACAGTAGATAGCATCACATACATTGTGCTATCTACAGCAGATAGTATGACATTAAGCAATGTGCTATCTACAGTAGATAGCATCACATTATGCATTGGGCTATCTATCTGCAGTAGATAGCATCACATTATGCATTGTGCTATCTACAGAAGATAGCATCACATTACGCATTGTGCTATCTACAGTAGATACCATCACTTTATGCATTGTGCTATCTACAGTAGATAGCATCACTTAATGCATTGTGCTATCTACAGTAGATAGCATCACATTACGCATTGTGCTATCTACAGTAGATAGCATCACATTATGCATTGCGCTATCTACAGTATATAGCATCACATTATGCATTGCGCTATCTACAGTAGATAGCATCACATTATGCATTGTGCTATCTACAGTAGATAGCATCACATTATGCATTGTGTTATCTACAGTAGATAGCATCACATTACGCATTGTGCTATCTACAGTAGATAGTATTAAATTAAGCATTGTGCTATCTACAGTAGATAGCATCACATACATTGTGCTATCTACAGCAGATAGTATGACATTAAGCAATGTGCTATCTACAGTAGATAGCATCACATTATGCATTGGGCTATCTATCTGCAGTAGATAGCATCACATTATGCATTGTGCTATCTACAGAAGATAGCATCACATTACGCATTGTGCTATCTACAGTAGATACCATCACTTTATGCATTGTGCTATCTACAGTAGATAGCATCACTTTATGCATTGTGCTATCTACAGTAGATAGCATCACATTACGCATTGTGCTATCTACAGTAGATAGCATCACATTATGCATTGCGCTATCTACAGTATATAGCATCACATTATGCATTGCGCTATCTACAGTAGATAGCATCACATTATGCATTGTGCTATCTACAGTAGATAGCATCACATACATTGTGCTATCTACAGTAGATAGCATCACATTATACATTGTGCTATCTGCAGTAGATAGCATCACATTATGCATTGCGCTATCTACAGAAGATAGCATCACATTACGCATTGTGCTATCTACAGTAGATAGCATCACTTTATGCATTGTGCTATCTACAGTAGATAGCATCACATTATGCATTGCGCTATCTACAGTATATAGCATCACATTATGCATTGTGCTATCTACAGTAGATAGCATCACATTATGCATTGTGCTATCTACAGTATATAGCATCACATTATGCATTGTGCTATCTACAGTAGATAGCATCACATACATTTTGCTATCTACAGTAGATAGCATCACATTATACATTGTGCTATCTGCAGTAAATAGCATCACATTATGCATTGTGCTATCTACAGAAGATAGCATCACATTACGCATTGTGCTATCTACAGTAGATAGCGTCACATTATACATTGTGCTATCTACAGTATATAGCATCACATTATGCATTGTGCTATCTACAGTAGATAGCATCACATTATGCATTGTGCTATCTACAGTAGATAGCGTCTCATTACGCATTGTGCTATCTGTAGATAGCGTCACATTATACATTGTGCTATCTGCAGTTGATAGCATCACATCATACATTGTGCTATCTACAGTAGATAGCATAACATTATACATTGTGCTATCTGCAGTAGATAGCATCACATTACGCATTATTGCTATCTACAGTGGATAGCACCACTTTATGCATTGTGCTATCTACAGTAGATAGCATCACATTACGCATTATTGCTATCTACAGTGGATAGCATCACTTTATGCATTGTGCTATCTACAGTAGATAGCATCACATTATGCATTGTGCTATCTATAGTAGATAGCATCACATTATGCATTGTGCTATCTGCAGTAGATAGCATCACATTATACATTGTGCTATCTACAGTAGATAGCATCACATTACACATTGTGCTATCTACAGTAGATAGCATCACATTATGCATTGTGCTATCTATAGTAGATAGCATCACATTATGCATTGTGCTATCTGCAGTAGATAGCATCACATTATACATTGTGCTATCTACAGTAGATAGCATCACATTACACATTGTGCTATCTACAGTAGATAGCATTACATTATGCATTGCACTATCTACAGTAGATAGCATCACATTATGCATTAAGCAATCTATAGTAGATAGCATCACTTTATGCATTGTGCTATCTAGAGTAGATAGCATCACATTATGCATTATGCTATCTGCAGTAGATAGCATCACATTATACATTGTGCTATCTACAGTAGATAGCATCACATTACGCATTGTGCTATCTACAGTAGATAGCATCTCATTATACATTGTGCTATCTGCAGTAGATAGCATCACATTATGCATTGTGCTAGCTACAGTAGATAGCCACATTATACATTGTGCTATCTGCAGTAGATAGCGTCACATTATACATTGTGCTATCTACAGTAGATAGCATCACATTATACATTGTGCTATCTACAGTAGATAGCATCGCATTACACATTGTGCTATCTACAGTAGATAGCATCACATTATGCATTGCACTATCTACAGTAGATAGCATCACATTATGCATTATGCTATCTATAGTAGATAGCATCACTTTATGCATTGTGCTATCTACAGTAGATAGCATCACATTATGCATTATGCTATCTGCAGTAGATAGCATCACATTATACATTGTGCTATCTACAGTAGATAGCATCACATTACGCATTGTGCTATCTACAGTAGATAGCATCACATTATACATTGTGCTATCTGCAGTAGATAGCATCACATTATACATTGTGCTAGCTACAGTAGATAGCGTCACATTATACATTGTGCTATCTGCAGTAGATAGCGTCACATTATACATTGTGCTATCTACAGTAGATAGCATCACATTATACATTGTGCTATCTACAGTAGATAGCATCACATTATGCATTGAGCTATCTACATTAGATAGCATCACATTAAGCATTGTGCTATCTACAGTAGAAAGCATCACATTATGCATTGTGTTATCTACAGTAGATAGCATCACATTACGCATTGTGCTATCTACAGTAGATAGTATTAAATTAAGCATTGTGCTATCTACAGTAGATAGCATCACATACATTGTGCTATCTACAGCAGATAGTATGACATTAAGCAATGTGCTATCTACAGTAGATAGCATCACATTATGCATTGTGCTATCTACAGTAGATAGCATCACATTACACATTGTGCTATCTACAGTAGATAGCATCACATTATACATTGTGCTATCTACAGTAGATAGCATCACATTACGCATTGTGCTATCTACAGTAGATAGCATCACATTACGCATTGTGCTATCTACAGTAGATAGCATCACATTATGCATTGTGTTATCTACAGTAGATAGCATCACATTACGCATTGTGCTATCTACAGTAGATAGTATTAAATTAAGCATTGTGCTATCTACAGTAGATAGCATCACATACATTGTGCTATCTACAGCAGATAGTATGACATTAAGCAATGTGCTATCTACAGTAGATAGCATCACATTATGCATTGGGCTATCTATCTGCAGTAGATAGCATCACATTATGCATTGTGCTATCTACAGAAGATAGCATCACATTACGCATTGTGCTATCTACAGTAGATACCATCACTTTATGCATTGTGCTATCTACAGTAGATAGCATCACTTAATGCATTATGCATTGTGCTATCTGCAGTAGATAGCATCACATTATACATTGTGCTATCTACAGTAGATAGCATCACATTACACATTGTGCTATCTACAGTAGATAGCATCACATTATGCATTGTGCTATCTATAGTAGATAGCATCACATTATGCATTGTGCTATCTGCAGTAGATAGCATCACATTATACATTGTGCTATCTACAGTAGATAGCATCACATTACACATTGTGCTATCTACAGTAGATAGCATTACATTATGCATTGCACTATCTACAGTAGATAGCATCACATTATGCATTAAGCAATCTATAGTAGATAGCATCACTTTATGCATTGTGCTATCTAGAGTAGATAGCATCACATTATGCATTATGCTATCTGCAGTAGATAGCATCACATTATACATTGTGCTATCTACAGTAGATAGCATCACATTACGCATTGTGCTATCTACAGTAGATAGCATCTCATTATACATTGTGCTATCTGCAGTAGATAGCATCACATTATGCATTGTGCTAGCTACAGTAGATAGCGTCACATTATACATTGTGCTATCTGCAGTAGATAGCGTCACATTATACATTGTGCTATCTACAGTAGATAGCATCACATTATACATTGTGCTATCTACAGTAGATAGCATCGCATTACATACATTGTGCTATCTACAGTAGATAGCATTACATTATGCATTGCACTATCTACAGTAGATAGCATCACATTATGCATTATGCTATCTATAGTAGATAGCATCACTTTATGCATTGTGCTATCTACAGTAGATAGCATCACATTATGCATTATGCTATCTGCAGTAGATAGCATCACATTATACATTGTGCTATCTACAGTAGATAGCATCACATTACGCATTGTGCTATCTACAGTAGATAGCATCACATTATACATTGTGCTATCTGCAGTAGATAGCATCACATTATACATTGTGCTAGCTACAGTAGATAGCGTCACATTATACATTGTGCTATCTGCAGTAGATAGCGTCACATTATACATTGTGCTATCTACAGTAGATAGCATCACATTATACATTGTGCTATCTACAGTAGATAGCATCACATTATGCATTGAGCTATCTACATTAGATAGCATCACATTAAGCATTGTGCTATCTACAGTAGAAAGCATCATATTATGCATTGTGCTATCTACAGTAGATAGCATCACATTACGCATTGTGCTATCTACAGTAGATAGCATCACATTATGCATTGTGCTATCTACAGTAGATAGCATCACATTATGCATTGTGTTATCTACAGTAGATAGCATCACATTACGCATTGTGCTATCTGCAGTAGATAGCGTCACATTATACATTGTGCTATCTACAGTAGATAGCATCACATTATACATTGTGCTATCTACAGTAGATAGCATCGCATTACACATTGTGCTATCTACAGTAGATAGCATTACATTATGCATTGCACTATCTACAGTAGATAGCATCACATTATGCATTATGCTATCTATAGTAGATAGCATCACTTTATGCATTGTGCTATCTACAGTAGATAGCATCACATTATGCATTATGCTATCTGCAGTAGATAGCATCACATTATACATTGTGCTATCTACAGTAGATAGCATCACATTACGCATTGTGCTATCTACAGTAGATAGCATCACATTATACATTGTGCTATCTGCAGTAGATAGCATCACATTATGCATTGTGCTAGCTACAGTAGATAGCGTCACATTATACATTGTGCTATCTGCAGTAGATAGCGTCACATTATACATTGTGCTATCTACAGTAGATAGCATCACATTATACATTGTGCTATCTACAGTAGATAGCATCACATTATGCATTGAGCTATCTACATTAGATAGCATCACATTAAGCATTGTGCTATCTACAGTAGAAAGCATCATATTATGCATTGTGCTATCTACAGTAGATAGCATCACATTACGCATTGTGCTATCTACAGTAGATAGCATCACATTATGCATTGTGCTATCTACAGTAGATAGCATCACATTATGCATTGTGTTATCTACAGTAGATAGCATCACATTACGCATTGTGCTATCTACAGTAGATAGTATTAAATTAAGCATTGTGCTATCTACAGTAGATAGCATCACATACATTGTGCTATCTACAGCAGATAGTATGACATTAAGCAATGTGCTATCTACAGTAGATAGCATCACATTATGCATTGTGCTATCTACAGTAGATAGCATCACATTACGCATTGTGCTATCTACAGTAGATAGCATCACATTATACATTGTGCTATCTACAGTAGATAGCATCACATTACGCATTGTGCTATCTACAGTAGATAGCATCACATTACGCATTGTGCTATCTACAGTAGATAGCATCACATTATGCATTGTGTTATCTACAGTAGATAGCATCACATTACGCATTGTGCTGTCTACAGTAGATAGTATTAAATTAAGCATTGTGCTATCTACAGTAGATAGCATCACATACATTGTGCTATCTACAGCAGATAGTATGACATTAAGCAATGTGCTATCTACAGTAGATAGCATCACATTATGCATTGTGCTATATACAGTAGATAGCATCACATTATGCATTGTGCTATCTACAGTAGATAGCATCACATTATGCATTGTGCTATCTACAGTAGATAGCATCACATTATACATTGTGCTATCTACAGTATATAGCATCACATTACGCATTGTGCTTTCTACAGTAGATAGCATCACATTATACATTGTGCTATCTACAGTATATAGCATCACATTGTGCATTGTGCTATCTACAGTAGATAGCATCACATTATACATTGTGCTATCTACAGTAGATAGCATTATATTATGTATTGTGCTATCTACAGTAGATAGCATCACATTATGCATCCTGGCATTTAACAGTCAATACTTTTTTTGAAATGATGTTAAAACAACTGCATTTCTTTTCCTTCAACAATCTTTATCTTTCAAACAAAATGTTGAAAGTAAATCACTTGCATACATTTATAAGCTACAGAAGATGTTTAAGGGAAGGAAATGATACAACGTCCTCCATCAATTTTTCACAAAATTGTAATTCTCTCTTTCATACTGTACATACCAATATATCAATCCTGCCGTAATGTTTGATAGTCTTGTCCACAATGGTCTCGTTGTCCTCTTCCTTTGTTACATCTCCAGTTATTAGTAGGACCTACATACAGTTAAGAGGAAGTATCATAAAATAAAATTGTCAAAATATATATGTCACGGTGTGAAAAGAAAGATCAAGGCATACCAACTTGATGTGGAGAAACAAGTAGATACACTATGCAGGGAACAAAAAATGTTAGCAAATGTTGGCACAGAAGATTATTTTTAAAGTCTGATGGCCATGATTGTTAATATTAATAATAAAGCCCAAAGACTATTATGTGGGTAACAAAATTTGTGTGTCTTTCAAAGCTGATTGAAAAGAAGATATGGATTTGGGGATGTAAATGAGAGACAAATAAGAGGGGTCCTGGGTCTGGTGATTGAGTCATCTATTAGTAGAGTACCATTTGTAATACAAATGTAATATTAATAGTGAGTAAAATCTGTTTTGGAGTACCGGTACATACATGTAGCCTACCTTAGCACCATGTTTCTCACATTCATTTCCAACCTTGTTCAGGTTACTTTCATTACGTCCTGTTAAGGCAAGATGAGCTCCCAGTTTGGCAAACAAGACTGCTGTGGCAGCACCTATACCAAGACTAGCTCCTAAAAAATAATTAAATGCGTATAATTTGTATCCACATATACAATGTGTGATTTAGTTGGGATGAATTTTAGGACCCTAAAAAAATCCTGATAAAAATAACTCCATGGTTTTAGTAACTTCCATGAACAACATTTGATCAGTTTTAAGGTCTGATATTTCTTTATACAATTTATTATGACCGTAAGTGTAGTGTCAAGTTAATCATGGAATCATGTGTTAATCTGTCCACATTACTTATTAAAAAGGCCTCCTCCTGTATAATCCTCAAAGGAAAATACACAAATTTGAAGTTTGGACACAAAAACTTGAGGATGAAGGCAGAAAGTCTTGGTACTTTATCCTTGATACAGAAGTTATCATATTGGTAGTTAGATTTCATCAAATAAGATCGTTAATCGTTTTGTGTAAAACGGATCGCCATGGTGAAAAATGATGCATTTAATATAAATTTGATTTTTTGCATAGTATTAGTAAGTCATTGTATGTCAAGTCAATGATGGCTGCAGACAAGGTTCCCGCTAGCATTCAAAAACTCTGTGTCCGATCGGATGCACAACTGTAAAACCTGGTCGGGAAATGTGCGTCCCACAAAATTTTTGTGCGTCGTACATGTTAATGTGTTGGGCAACAGGGAATACAATTTTACGAAGCCCCTGATTGCCGGTATTGCATCGCATTACATCGCAGTTTGATGCAAATATTTGACTATTTCCTTTCAGATTCCTGATGAGATTTTAAAGATTAATGTAAATATTATTGTCAATAACAAATTATGTGAATGAAAACTTGCTGACAATGTATGATACACTCTCAGAAAAAAAAGGTGCTACTTAGAACCTTTTTTTGTCCTCTATGTAGAACCCTAAGCAGTAATAAGGATCTAAAAAGAACCTTAAAAGGTTCTATAAAGAACCTTAAAGATTTAAATAGGCCTGGGGACATTCTAATTCATTCATTCAGGGACTCATCACAAAGTTAAGAAAAGTAAAACGCAGTGTTAACCCTTTTTGATACTAAAAATCATTTTCTTGGATAAAAAACCTTTTTTTCTGTCCTACTAAGAACCCTTTGAGGGTTCTTTCTTTAAGATTCTTTAAAGGTTCTTCAAGCTTAAGGTTCTACAAAGAACCTTTTTTCTTGGCTACACAACCTTTTTTGGTTCTACAAAGAACCCAACTGAAACCCAATGGGGTTCTTTGTAGAACCAAAAAAGGTTGAACCTTTTAAGGTTCTTTTTAGAGCCTTATTACTGCTTAGGGTTCTACATAGAGGACAAAAAAAGGTTCTAAGTAGCACCTTTTTTTCTGAGAGTGTAGTAATCTGTTGATAGTTTAGAAAGTTGTGTTTTTGCTCTCATGTTTGAGCAAAAGCTTATCACGTCTCGCTGCCGTAAGAATTTTCATTCATTGACTGGTTGACCGGTGACCCGGAAGTGTTGAAAAATGGGAGTGGTTAAGGAGGCACACAGGATCACTAATTATCCATTATTATTCACCTCATAACTCGAAAACTATTTATGTAAAGTATATAAAAGTATACATTTTTTTAAAGGAAATGATCTCATAAATCCATTTAAAATGTCAGTTTTGGGTAAAAAAGTAAAATTTTCGAGAAATTCCCAAGAAAACGGCTTTTTTGACCAAAAATTTTTGGTCCGCCATAACAAAATTATTTGAAAATCAAAAACTGTAAAACATGAATTTGATTAATTTAGACAAATAAGTCTAGAAAGTGTTTTTTATTTTTTCAAATTTTGCTTAGTTTTTAAAATATAGGCAAAAAATCAGTAAAAACGCGTGACCCGTGTTCAAATTTTTGAATCATGGGTGATAAAAAAGTTCTAGGCCCTAATTTAAAAAAATGAAAAAACACTATCTAGATTTTGGCCATATCTAAACGTTTGACTTAAAAACTTACCTCAGTGATGCTTCATTTAGACGCTATGGCGGACCAAAAATGGTTAAAAGTGGTCAAAAGTGAACTTGCCGAAAATCGCGATTTAGAAAAATACAGCTTAATTTTAGGTCCATTTTGAAGATTATTCCATAAATATATAATCCGGTGACTTGTGACGTTTGGTCAAGTTAGAAAATGAGAAGGGGCGTCCAACTGCAGCAGATTGTCATTTTTTTGGTGATTTAGAAGGCAAAATATACAATATGACAAAATTATCCGTGCACATTCGGCAGATGTTTATCCGCATGGAGTAGCCATTGTATTTACTTCAGTCTTGTTTCCATGGTGCAGCAGAGCGTCCGGCAAGGCCGCGGCGTCGCGTCGGCGTTGAGGAGCGACTGGGCGCGGACAGACAGACAGGTTACTGCGAATAAGTTGCACAGTGCATGGTCGTGTTGCCGCGAACGAAACCATGATTATTTAAGCACAATTTTGTCCTGTTCCGTATAAAAAAAGATCATGCTCGGACATCAGAACATTAAAAGTAGCATAGAATAACTGACAAGCAATTATTTTAGCAGATAATCAGGAAGTTTTATGAAATGAAGAATAAATTGAGACATAATCATGATAATTGTGATTTCTGTTTTGTCCTAATTTTCATAATTTTGCTTTAAAAATGCAATGTTTTTAATTTATCGTTTTTGGTGATTTTCTTCTTTTTTTTTTTTTTGGTGTTGACAAATATTGCATTTTTATGTTCATTGTCCTTTTCTGAACCACAAACATGATGTTGTTACTAGGCCTACTCGTTGCTTTTTTCTTGAGAGGCACCACCGCTGGCCCGTCTGCATAAAGATAGGGGCCTAGGCATTTTAACGCCCGTTATAGCTAGGCCTACCTACATCACAGGAATCCCAAGTAAAATTTTAAAAGATTCTGATGTGTCGCATTACTCAATATTCCGTGTTTGTTATTGTAATTGTTTGTTGTTATCATATTTTATTTTTAACTTTTTACGGAATATCAAACACGTACAAAAGTCATAGGTCTATTACAGGCCTAAAGCCACAATAAAGTTGTAAAATATTTTGTGCCGCATAAAAAGTGAATAAAATACAACAACAAAAATAAAAAAGTGTGTCTGTTGTTGTCTTCAATCAAATAAACGTGTAAAAAGTGGGGTAAAAGTTGTAATATGTCTTGAATAAACTTCTTGTAGAACGGACAAAAAAAGTAGGCCTATATATATGTTAAACGAGCAAAACACGGAGAGGTCACAAGAAAACTGAAAAACACGGAAATTGACATAGCCTAACAAAACCGAATTTCAAAAGTAGAAAACGGAACACTTATGGCTTTAAATTAGATTGTGGTTTATGCAGTAGTCCTACAGTATATAGGCATCATGCTATAAAGAGCGTTTTAAAACACTGCATGAACACATTCACGAAACATGCTTTAAAGCAGTTTACCTTTTAAAGGATACAGAAAACATTATAAACGTGAAAGTTGAAAGCCAGACAAACATTGCAAATAAAAGGCATTCGGCCAAAACATTACGCAAAGGTGTTGTAAAACCAAAAGCCTTTATCGCAATCATGGCATATGGTAGACCTAATAGGCCTACTAATGGAAATGTAGTTAAAATGGGTTATGAAAAAAGCAATTTGCGTTTTTGATTATATTTCTCGTTTGAAATTATTATTTAGCATTAAAACATTCATGAAAATACCTACTTTCATAAGCGCGTTTCGCTATGCGATTTCAAATATCGACATTTTTGACATAGAGTTGTAGGCCTATGCCTAGATGGTCGATATGATGTATTGAAATGTCAACGTTTTTGACATTGCGTTAATGGTCAATCAGGAGTAGAGAACGTTTGAAAACGAATCTTAAATCCGTGTTTTAATAACACTTTGAAACATTATTCAGGGCCTTAGGTATCTAATATAGGCCTACCGGTAGTAACGCTTGCCTATTTTTTATGGTCTTTAAAATTAAGACGAGACTGAACGACCGCAGAGGCCCTCGAACCAAGGCTGGGACTGCATAAAATATAAGCTAATATAATGGGCCTATATTCTTGTCCAACTACACCAACTTGGTAAATCAAATAATAACAATGAAATGAATGAATGAATGAATGAATGAATGAATGAATGAAATAAAACAAATTTTTAAACATAAAATAATAAGCCTAATGATGTAGGCCTAGGGCCTACGTTTTCTATCGTATCTACCAGATTGCGTCATCATTACAGGGCTTCTTACGGGCAACTACTTCTTACAGATAAATTTCATCTTTTCAAGTTCAGAATGAAACTTGAAAAACAAAACAAAAACAAACAAAAAAGTCACTATTATATTCATATTAAAAAAAACCTATAATTTATACCACTATATCAGCACTTTTTGGCGAAATTTATCGAGTAGGCCTAGGCCTACTGATTCTGGGACGAGGGGCGGTGGTGGTCTGTCGGCCCGCAGTTTCGCAATGCAATGATGCAAGCTTTCATTTACCTACCTTGGAAGAGATCAATACGATAAAATACGGTAGTGATCGCGATGGCGACTCAAGCGCCTCAATCAGCAATCACCTCGCCCATCCAGTTTACCATGTGTGCGTGTCTTTGCTAGCTGTGCGCCATGATGCAGCGATCTGAGAACGCGATCTATTGCGGAAAACAATGATTTATTTGCTTTTGCATTTTGACGAATTTTTAATGAAAAAGGGTCTTTAAAATAGCTTTTCTTATGGTTAAAATTTTAAGATTTCTTTAAAATCTATTAATGACAAGATAAAATACGGTTTGAAGATGACATTAGTGATGAAAACTCAATTTTGGCCATGTAACACTTCAGTGATCCTGTGTGCATCCTTAAATGTGAAAGGTCAATAAGGCGCGTGAAAGTCGATTCCGAGTTTATCGTCCCCCGCCCGCGTCACTTTTTGGACACCACAAACACCCGCGTCAAATTTTCAAAAATGGCAAAATAATTCATTATTTTCAAAGTATCAGTGTTTTCACCAGTTTTAGCAATTGGAAACATATATTTTTGTTTGTAAAACATATAAATTTATAACTTGGAACCAAAACCAGGCTCTTTTCTAACTTTTCTAGTCCCTACCCCCGGGTGGGTACTCAGTACAAATGACCATACGGGGACGTACCGCAAACATGGGTAGCATTTTCAGCCTTCTGGTATATCAATGACCCCTTTTTCAAAGCCTATTTTGGTATATGAATGGGTCCTTTTTTCAAAATTTTCTCAATTTTTTCGGAAAAAAGCCAAATTTTTCCTTAATCTAGCCCAAATTTTCAACATTTTCCCAAAATTTTGGGAAAATTTGTAAAAACTAAGACAATTTTGGGTAAATTCGGCCGAAAATTTTGACTTTTGGTATAGCAATGGGTCCAAATTTCTTGAAAAATTGGTATATTTATGGGTCTACTTCCAAAATCTCAGCGGCACGTCCCTACCAAAACCAAACTTGAGTACCCCCCCCCGGGTCCCTACCCATATAAAAACATGTTTATAAATAACATGTATGAGTCGTGTGGCTTTAAATCAACACACACTTTAGGTCAATAATGAAATCTGATGAAATAATGAAAAATGAAAAATGAAAAAGTCACCTCACCAACCTGGGAAAAAAAAGGGACAACTCGGAATTGACTTTCATGGGCCTAACTTGTGTGCTGATTGGCTGATTGGTCCATTATGCTGCTAAAATATTAATTTATAGGGGAGATTGGGGTTAGTTGAAACATTTTTCACAAAATCGTCTTTTTAACGCAAACCGATTACTTTCAAGAAACACTAACCATATCAGTATAAACATATACATGTACATGCTACAAATACAGCCTTAAACTTTATTGGACCTGCTTATGATTATTCATATAATCCAATTTGAAAATTTGAAAAAAAGTGTTTCAACTAACCCCACCCCTGGGGTAAGTTGAAACATAGGGTGAGGTTAGTTGAAACACGGCTTGTAAAAATTTCAAAATAATTATTATTGTGTTGTTAGGGTTATACTTCCCTTGAAGGCACCCTTTAACATACAATCAGTGTGAAAAAATGAATAAATAAATATGTGGGAGTGCGGGTCAATACTTTGGACACAAGGTGACGAGTGTCACCATGGGCCAAAATATGAGAAGCCTAAAATATTATAAAATGTACTTTCTGTGTGCACTTTTTGCTTGTATTATTGCTTTTTAACCATATTAAAGCATTGAAGAAATGGTACCGGTAAACATGTTACAAATTTTTTTAAAGTCAAATTTTTAACCATATTTTTCTATGCGATTTTCACATGTCAACTAACCCCACCTCAAAAGTTTCAACTAACCCCGATGCCTATTTTTACATTTCAAAGTTCATTACACAAAATAAGAAATACAATAAAACTTTTATTTAACATTATTCTGGGACTTACTACTATACTCAAAAAATAATCCCCTGAATCTTCAAACAACATGGAGATAACGCATCTTTTCTGAGGGGTATAAAAATCAGTCAGTAAGTCAAAAAACAGATATTCCTTTCCCAAGCCAACACTGGTGGGGCATCAGTGCTGTTGCTAATTTGGTGTATGACCCTTACTAATTACTAGGTGCCAGTATTTTACCAAATTAATTTTTTTTTTCATAAAAAATACAATGTTTCAACTTACCCCGCGTTCCAACTAACCCCAATCTCCCCTACACAATGGAGCATGGGAGGTTTACAACTTTTCATGTTTTTATGATGATGAAGTTACGAAATAGAATCATTGCAAACACCAATTTGGTAAGCTTATAATCATTCATTTTTGGGCTGAATCAACTTGCGTCCGATTCGCAACAGGTTGATGAAATTTGTTGAACATTGCGTCTAGCAATACAAAAATGCATCTGGAAGTAAGAATTCGCCTTGGCTGCAGATCTAGAAAAATGCAAAATTTGAAGAGACATTTGCCAATTGTTACGGTAACTTTCTTACCGGTACTTATTAAAAGTTATCACCTTTTTAAACAAAATAATTTCCATGTTTCTACCTAAAATGTTTTGTATAAAAAAATCGCAATTGTCATGGTGTTTTGGCTTTCTTCACTCAAGGGCTTTAATTTGATATATAAAATGATGCAGTTTGATGGCAAATTTGAATTCACCTTTCATGCCTTTCATACCTATTTTAATTTAAGCTTACTCATAATGCAAGTCTTTTTTAAGTGTCACACCACAAGTTTCTTGCAGGAACAGTGTGAATTTGCTTATAATTTGAAACTAATTATGCCTACTTTGTGTGTTTCACTAAAACAACAACTTACCAGTGATTAGTGCCACTTTGTCTTTCAGGTTAAAATTGCTCATGGAGGCTGCCATCTTTTTCGTTTTCAATTGAAATTCCTCCTTTTGTATAGGAGCACCTCTTCCTTCGCCCGGGCCGATCCTTGCACCCCGAGCTGAGCTGAGCTGGCATGTTTAAGAATTTCATGCAAGATGTATTATTTAAGTTTAAAATTTGGAATTGAAATTAGTCAAGGAATCTAAATAAAAACACCGATTTGGGGTGAAAACGCACATTTTGGAGAAATCACAAAAACCGTTAAAAAACAATTTTGTAAACACATAAAAAACTTCAAATTTGGCTTTCATTTTTCATTTTGGAATAGGCCTACATGAAAAGAGATGTAGGCCTATTCCACAAGTTAACATGGTTAATGAAGAATGCGGCTGGAAATTTGATTAATTATGGGTATATTACTCAGAAAATAAAAATTGCAAATGAGTAACATTTAGGGCCTAATAATGACTTGGGCAGTTTTGTTATGAGGGTGTCGACACTGACGATAATTTGTATTACGGTATAGGCCCCCTATATATCGCAAATTTAAAAAAATCAAAATTGTTTGATGCAGAAAGTCATTCCTCGTATTAAAAATGCAATTCTACGTGTCTGATGTGCTCTCAGGCATGCAGGTCCCACAACAAATACGTGAAAACGTCGCTATCCGAGTCCTTAAAGATTTCAAAATATTATGAAAACTTGAATCAATTAATACAAATGGCAAAAAACATGAGTTTTTGCGCAAATGTTGTCTTTTTTAACAGTAAAAGTATATTTGTGACGTGTCATGTCAAAAGGAGACACTTTTGGGCAGGATCGTAAATGGAGAAATAGCCACAAATCTGCCCGGGGTGATTTTTTCACAATTTGGGTTTGTTGCGAATTTGTGATGTTATTAATGTTTAAAATATTGTCTGATATAGTTTCAGACCGGGATATAACTGGCATCTTGTAGGGGCCTATAGGCCTATTTTCTGAGACATTTTTCAAGGTAATTCATAGGCCTACTTGTCAACTTGTCAACAATATTTCTAAAGGCCGATATCTCAATTTCCAATTTTATAATACCATAATTTCAATATCTTCGCTTAGGAATGGTCCAATTTCATTGGGGAAAACAATGTTGTAGAGCAAAATATCTTTGTATTTAAAATATGTAAAAACCTCATAATTGATAACCTGCCCAAAAGTGTCTCCTTTTGACATGACACGTCACATTTCATAATGAAAAAAGCTTACAAATTGGTTGACCTGAACAGTAGGCCTAACATGGCTTTTCTTTTACACCAAAAGACAACTGCATTATGGATAAGTAAATCCATTAGTTGACGAATGCCTATGCATTAATTTACGAAAATGTCTTTCTATGGAATAGGGGAATTAAACATTTGGGTGGTTGAAGAGGAATTGTTAAACATTGGGTAGTACGAAACGTTTTTAAGTGCCAACCAGAAGCTACCAGATGGTGAGATAATTATGTTTGGCACGAATCATGGGCGTCAATCCCGGGGGGGTCCCGCCTTGCGGCAAAATGACCCATTTTTTTGTTCTTTTCAGTCATTTTCTGGGCAATTTTGGCCGGTTGCCCCCCCACACACACACACACACATGTTATGCCGCGTTGGTTTTTGCCTTCAATCGGGGATACATTCCATTTTTTTAACCTGTAATTGGGGATATACCGCCAACCGGGGATATCCCCGATTTTTAAACGGACTCTATACAGTGTAAGGCCAAAAAAAAAAAAAAAAGATGTTTGCTTGCCCTCAACCGACCGACCTTAATTTTGGAAATCAGAAAAAGGTTTTTTTTCTATTTACTGTACAAAAAGAATACCGACCCTAATTTTGGAAATTCCTGAAAAAGTTTTTTTTTCTTTTCAAATTTTGCATTCTGAAGATGTAAAAAAAATGTATTTTAGAGTTATTGTTCAACATTTTAGTTGTTTTGTAATGTTAGTTGATTCATTTTGACACCAAAATTGTCTGATTTTTCATATTTTGAGCCTTAATTAATTACAAACAGTAGAGTTTGTTAGTAACTAAAAAAAAAAAAAAAAAAAATCCCGACCGACCGACCCAATTGTTAAAATTCAATTGAGGGCAAGCAAACAATTTTTTTTTCTTTGCCTAACAGGGGATATAAAGCGTGTTAAGACACTCTACAGGGCAATAGGGGGTGATGTCTCCATTTGCCCTGTAGAGAGTCAGGAATGTTAGACATTTTCCTAGTCAACTGGGGAAGATCGGGCTCTATTATGTGCCAACTGGGTGTCCCCATTTTCATGGTTACGCAACCTGTGTAAAATGTGTGTATCCCCGATTGAAGGGAAAAACCAGTGGGGTGGATTGGCGCTAAGTAATGGTACGAGTTGGTCTTACATGTGCTCATTTGAATTTGGATTTGGAAGATACCTTCTCTTGAATAACAGTATTGCGAACCACCAGCATACATAACTCGATGTAGAGAGTCTTTCCTATTCAGAGGAAATATTGCAATTACACACCTTATTGCCTTTTAACAATAACCAATGAAACTAGCACATATCAGAGAAGATGTAAGAAAAGGAGGGAGGACAGAATTATATCCTTGAGATAATCCCGTAGGTAATCCTGTTGAACCTATGCATAGTCCTTTATTCTCAAGTGGTGGGTTAACCAACAATTAACAATGAGAGGGCATTCCTGAACCTCGTTCAGTTGGGGATGATTTGAAGTGACCGCCAATTATGACCATTTGATATTTAATACCAGCAATGTGGAAAAAAAGAAATAATGTAGTGCCAACATAATGTACCCTTTTACGGAAGGAGCAAAGTTTAATAAGTTATAACTCCGCTTCTGCAGTACGAATGTCAGCGGCGAATGTCAGATTATTTTTTCCCAGTCTTTAAAAAAATTGCAGGCAGAGGTGGGAATCGATCTCGGTACCTCCCGGTTAAAAAGCACTGTGCAAAACCACTAAGCCAACTAAATATCTGTTGTGAGATGCTTGACATTAATCTTTGATATTGCTTAATGGAACAAATCGCGGAATTAAATTAGTAATAAAAGAAGTATATAGATTCTTATTTAGCGGTCAAATTGGATAAAAGGGGAAATATTTGTCCCTGCTCTAAAGAAAATATAGGTTAGAAAATTATCAAATAAATTTAAATTAAAAATTGAGATTTTATATTTATTTATTTCACGAGGCGGCATTATCACAGACAAACACTGTATAAGCTAAAAACTCGACCCTGTTCACTGGATTCTGGCATAGCTCAATGGTAGAGCATCAGACTGCTAATGTCAATATCGTTGGTTCGAGTCCTCCTGCCAGCAATGGTTATATTTATGATTTTAATGCTACGATACAATTTGTTCAATTTTTTTATTTATTTATTTATTTATTTATTTATTTATTTATTTATTTTTATTTATGTAAATAATTTGATATATTTGAAAGAGGTATTTGAGCAATTGAAATTTTGATTTTATAATCCTATGGGGTCATTTTTAACCCCCACCCCTCCCAACTTGCCAAACGCACAACACCTATGAGTTTGCATCATACATGTCACACACCATCATCATCCCTATATCAGGGGGATGACACTCTATTCACGTGGTTTCTTTTCCAACGCTAAAAGATTACGAATTTTGGTGGTTTGTAAATGAAAAGTGTCCGCACTATCGATTGATTACGTAACTGTTATGAATAATTTATTAGTTTTTCAATGCAATCGCCTCGACCCATTAATACATATTATCTGTATTTATCAAAGTACTTGGAATAGCAATCTGGTGAGTTCACTGAACTACGCCCAAATACTGATGGAGTTTTAATGGCGCTAATCCTCTCCATACACAGATGAACAAATACAATAGGAGAAGGTCAACACATATGACCTCCTATATGACATGTTATATGAGATGTACAACAACCTGAATATCATAAAGATCAGTGTTCGTTTGTGCATATGAACTGCATATTTACAATACTAAATATTACTCGTTATATATTATGTCAAATATTGGTATTATGACAACACGGTATATACATTGTATATAAAACGACTAATAGATCCTACTATCATGGCGTCAGGTCATTGGTTCATCATATCCCGTATGTTTCTTAAAATTCATTCATATTTGAGACAAATTTCTGTGCCCATTTTATAGGCGTACAGGTGGATCCGGTTTTTTTGTCATTTTCATTTCTTTTTGATGAAAGAATTAAGGTTTTCCACTGCACGGAGGCCACTATGTGATACTAATTTAATGCTATTTGTAAATGAATGCGGATTCCCGGTTGTTGTTTTTCCACAGTGTGACAACTGTCCACCCATCCAGACAACATCATCACATAATAAAACGTCTGTATTTTTACGATGAGTAAATATTAAACTGAACTTTGCCTTGGAACATTGTGTAAGACGGTGTAAGATTTTGTGGGCGCCCTCAACATTATTATCCTCTTTGTATCCGTAAATGACATGGCATAGACTGTGTGAATTCTATGAAGACTAGGGGCCTACTTATACATGGGGTCATATCCATGGACTCAAGTAACGATAATTGACAACACGATACGCGACTGTATTTAGGGAGGCTAACCACTAATAATTAATAATGCCGGGTAGGGCCTACTCCTGGGCGACTCGTGTGGGCAAGGACGCTTAGGACGGTGACCAAATGAGTCTCAAATTTCACCGGGAGAGGGGCACTCAAGTATGATAATGTAGGCCTATACGCATGTGTGGCCAACTTTTTTAAACACCCCCTACAACGAGTTTTACCCTACCAGCAAATTTAGGATCAATAGGCCTAAGCTAACTTAATACACTAACGGAAGTTTTGGATGAGAAAACGGACATTTTGATGAGAAACGGCCAAAATGGTGAGAATTTAAATTTTCTCATTCTTTTGGATGAGAAACTTCCTGGTGTGTGTGTCAATCATTATTGTCTTATTAAAATCCGGGACTTTGGTTGACCTGTGCTAGACTCCAGCACATGTTAATGACGCAAAGACAGTTGTGGTACCACCATGGTCGCAGACCTGCAAAAAAGCTCAAAAACAGATAGTAATGAAACCAGTTTTTATTTTCCTTGCTCTAGCGAGTTCACAGAGAAGGTGTTTCTAGTACAATGCAGCGTCGGACTCTAGCTGAGAGCGTAGCCTGAGTCCAAACGGACTCCAAGAAGGGCTCTCCATACACAAATGAACAAACACAAAGGAAAGTAGTCTCCTCCGTGACCAGCTTGATTTCGATGGAGCGAAACCAAATTGGCTGCAGAGGAGACGGGTAATTTTGCCATGCAAATGAGGTGAGTGCCCTCTCAAGAATAACTACTCTCTGCCTATATCTTCGTCTTAAAAATTGCCGTGGTAGTACGATAAATCCTCACGTTTTTCAACAACTACGCATGGTGATTTTGAGCTATTTTGTTCGAGATAGGCCGTGCGACTCAGGCTATGCATACAATTTGAGATTTTGAGAGCCGGCCACACTGTTTCTATTCTATGTTTTACGATTTTCGCATGATCAGTATATGGCTGGCCGTAACCGCCACAACGTGGAGCTGCTACGCGTAGCTTACTTTTCGCTTCGCGGAGCTAAATTGACCAATCATGTTAGATCTTTTCATTACGCGGAGCCAGTTGATGCATCATCGTTCCAGAGAGAAAAACTCTTGCCAAAATTAATGTTTACTATGTGGATTTTAAATGAATCGAATGTAAATAAACCACAAACAGTTGTACAGGATCAATACCATTGTTTGATTAGTGTATAGTCAATGTTATCTTGCATGCATGTGCCATGTGTGTGGCGTGTTTGTTTGTTTGTCTACTGTGTCAGGCCAGGATCACTGACACCCACGGTACTGATACTGTCATACTATCACGGTGATCATATTGTTGACTGTTGTTGACTTTAAAATAATCATGATGCAGTCATGTCTACAGTAGAATTCACCACGACCTTTGACGGACTTAAACCACATTAAAAGCTATTAAACCAAGATAACACTCAATGAAAACAGCTCAACTATGTTACATCAGATCTTCTCTGGTTAAATACACACTGCACTTGTGTCTGTTTTACCTGTGCAATGAACAATGAGCTGGTATTATAGTTTCAGTTGGGTGAATGATTATAAAGCGAACGCAAGGTAACAATACTGTCTGGGCTTTTGTTTACGAAATGAGACAATAGTCTGCTTATTGTTAACCAGCGTTCTTGAAAATGAGAAGCATAATGGTTTGCAGACTTAACACAGTTTAGAAATAATTTGTTCATATTTTTTGGTGTTATCTGTCGTTTACATATCCTTCCTAAAACACAAAAGTACCAATATTTCCAAACACCTAAATTAGCTAAAATTTAGGAAATGTTACAAAACTATATTTTCTAGAATTTCAGAGAATACTTTAAATATTGACTGGTTATTTTTTACACAGTGACGTCATATAGGCAATGGCATAAAACCTTCTAACATACACTAGGTCACGCGTCAATGGTGAGCGCACTGAGTATTGTGTATAGGAAAACGGGCAGTACCGTAACTACAGTACTTGATTGGTCAGTTTTACCTCCGAGTAATGAAAAACTCTAACATGATTGGTCAATTTGGCTCCACGGAACAAAAAGTCAGCTACGCGTAGCAGCTCCACGTTGTGGCGGTTGCGGCCTACCATATCAGTATCCCATATGATATTTCTATTGTAAGAAAATTTTATTTGTTGTCACGTAAATCACAGGTTTCGTTTAAATGTACTAACTGGATATTAAATGTACTAATTGGTGAGGACCGGTATTTTGCTGTGGATATGTTTAACTGCAATTTTGATGTAAAACATTTGAAATCCGCTGTAAAAATTTTGATAATATTCAACTCTTTGAGAAAATTATTTTATAAAGGAATGCTGGTAAAACCAGGTGCAATACAATGTACATTATTGACACACTATCACGCTCTTTATCTTCGTCAATAATAGAATAATCGATTTCAATCGAATTGAATGCATGAGTTTGTAGTTGACTACTGAGCGACCTAAGCGATCGATTGCTAGCCAATCAGATAGAACTCCTTTTCTTGCGTTCAGTGAAATACCACTCGCCTGTCGCTCACTACCACTCGCCCGTCGCTCACCAACGGAGTATTAAATTTATATTTATCGTATAGGACGTCGACCGTGTGTGTCATCATCATAAAAAAAAAATTCTATCTATACCTGACGCCGGCAGCGTAATTTCTTTCTGCAACCATAATGGGCCGCAATATATCACTAACCGCATAGTCCGAGGCAAGGTTCATTATTGTCAGGGTTAGGGTCTTAGGGTTAGGGTCTTATGGTTAGGGTTAGGGGTTAGGGGTTAGGGTTAGGGGTTAGGGTTAGGGTTAGGGTTAGGGTTAGGGTTAGGGTTAGGGTTAGGGTTAGGGTTAGGGTTAGGGTTAGGGTTAGGGTTAGGGTTTAGGGTTTAGGGTTAGGGTTAGGGTTAGGGTTAGGGTTAGGGTTAGGGTTAGGGTTAGGGTTTGTGTTTGGGTTTGGGTTAGGGTTAGGGTTAGGGTTTAGGGTTAGGGTTAGGGTTAGGGATTAGGGTTAGGGTTAGGATTATATTCGTATTTATTATACTAGTAATAGTATATTGTGGGTATGCAGTTTATTCCGTAATCAATAAGTATCATAAACAAACACCTTTCTGGCACAACGAATCATAGCACAGTCGTGTAGGCATTAGACTATGGATGCAAAGGTTGTGGGTTCGAACCCCAGGTAAACCGTTATAGAATTTTAATTATATCGATTTCTTTTTATTTTATATTAAGTAAGAGGAAATAATAATGGTAATAAACTCGTGTTATATCTAGCCTCATAGGCCTATTAATTACATGTATGTACTATGTGTTATCGCATTGCGGCCCATTATGGTTGCAGAAAGAAATAACGCACGCCGGCAACTAGACTACTATACAAAAAAATAGTATCAAATCTTTCCTGCTCAATCAATATAATAATTGCAAATAGATCATCATGATCATAGTTTACTAATCTAATCCTGTAATATAGACCTGTTATATCACCTGTATTTGCATGTAGAGTCTATACATGGTTTGTTATGGTAGGGTTTAGTGTCCGATCTCTGTAATGTAATGTAAATGAAGCATATAGATATGCAGGAAGAATCGATCAGGGCGCTATCTATTAGGGAAAGATAAACACTATTCAAAATATCAATAGACAAGAAGAAAGGGATGTAGAGATTTGTAATTGAGTCATGCATGATTTAACAGATTTAACAGAAGGTTCTTTCCAAAACCCAAACGTAATGTATATTACAGGGTGTATCAAAATGATGGGATTGGTACACATCGGCTTTTATTTGTTGTCTAATGAAACTCCTGTTTCTTCCAAATTACATTAGATCCTCTTGAAATGACTATACACTTTATTGTTTAATGACCTTTTATGACATAAATATACAAAAAGGTGGATGCTACTGTATGTTGATGTGGCATTCTTGTCCATACTCAGTGGATATTGATGGGTAGGCCCTACTAATCTTTTTGATACACCCTGTATTAGGACTATTCTTGAAACGTATTTACAATCATGACCAAAACTGTTCCCCGGCTAATTATCTATTTTTCACTTATAAACAGTACATCTGGAGAAATAATATTTTAAAAACTGGGTAATGTTTTTCTATGCATAATTCTACCGAAATCTTTTCCAACAGTGCATTGATTTCCTATAGGAGTAATAAGTGAATGATTTAACACAGTCGATCTAAAAGGGAAACTATATCGTATAGGAAATGAGTTCGCATTGGATGTCAGTTTCCTATAAATTAGGGTAAATTTACACGCTAACAGGCGAATATTAAAGGGGCATTTCGTGATCCATAGCCTCATCCCCCACTTTTCTCAAAAAAAGTTGAGATTTTTATATCACTGGAAACCTCTGGCTACATAATGTGTATGTACAAAATATTTCTTGCAGATTAATTCGTTTTGCAAAGATATTGTGAAATTTGAATTTCGTTCGGTGCACCAGAACGAAATTACAACGCATTGTCTATGGAGCATTGTAATACACATCATGCATGCATAACTCGCAAACGCAAAATCGGAATCAACTGAAATTTTGGGAATAGGCTTTTTTCGTGGATATGTACTGACAAATGTCATAAAAAGAGGATGCTAGGATCACGAAATCCTCCTTTAAAGTGTAATAATGCATAATTGAAAATCCCATCCGAAATACAATATGAATAATGCACGAAACAGACAATATATGAAAATAAAATGTGAGGGAACGATTATGAAGCGGATGTTGGAAATTCAAAAATTGAGAGAGTTCAGATGAAGATTATCACTGGAAAAAAAAAATGATGATAACCATTTTTAAACACACGCGTCCTCCTGGATTACGAGACTCTTTGTAGACCCATTTACATCAACAGCACCATACATAATGCAATGAATACCCAACATCCATTTTAAGATATAAGGCGAGTCGGAGCATTAAGTCCATATTTTTGGTTTGCTTCTTAATATAGATTACTTCCGCCGTGTAATACAGTGGCGTGTCCGGGGGGCTTTGGCTTTGGGGCTGAAGCCCCATGCACTTGTTAAAATTTTAGCCATTAAGCCCCCCGCATAACTTTGAAAGCCCCTCTGAGCTCCCCACTGGAACAAATCCTGGACACGCCGGTGTAATACATTGATCACCTTATGAGTCAAGAAAGCCCAATTGAAACCATTTCTTGCCCTTTCATGATAAGGCCGTATAAAATTAATGTTTTGGTTCTCGTCCAGAGGATTTTCATGAATTGATGAGGGAGGGAGGTGTTTTTTTTTTTTTTTTTTTTTTTTTCAATGTAAAATTAGCATTGTCAGTAGTTTTCGGTCTTCTCCAACAGTGCTCGAGGAAACGATGAGGCCCTTTTTTTTTTTTTTTTTTTTTTTTCAAATGTGAGATTCTGAGGATAAACCCCTAGAGTACCACAAAAAGACTTGGAAGTGATGCTTGTTCTCTAATAAACTTATTCATATGTATGAAGATTTCATAAATCATTCCAAAGTCTAAACAAATTGAAAAATCTATAAAAAAAAAAAAAAAAATCTGACAAATCCCAGAAATTGAGGAGGGAGGGACGAGAACCAAAATATTAATTTTACACGGCCTAACAGTGTGACGAAACATTGGGAGCATTTGATATTGTGCCCCATGTGGGCCAAGATGGACCTCAATGGCTAATATTGGTCGCTGTCTAATGCTGATATTAATGTTGTTTTGTGCCACCAAAATGTTCCATTGGTTAAAAGTTATATATTTTGCCATAAGACATTAGTTTAAGCCTTTGCATCGGGGCCTGAGATTGGAATTCCAGTTTCCTTTCTCACAAAGTAAGGGCTAAGCGTAAAATTGTACAATTGGGTTTGGGAGTGGCCTTCTCTCTTTTCTCTTTTTCCTAGCTATTTTCTTCCATTTCTTGCTTTGTTTATCAAAGCTATCTAGGCCAGCATGCATATATTAGCCTACACTGGCTATCCAGGCTTATGCATTTGTATGAGCTTGGAACGGTCCATGGTTTTCCATGGATTAGCATGTGTTCCTCACGGACCAACCTGGGTAAACAAACAAACAAACAAACTTGTTTTGATATGATAATTATGTATCTCCATTTGTTTGTGCACGGAATAGTCTAGAATGCTAATGAATCAGAAATTCTTATATATAGACGACTCCAACGAGCCAAGTCATGGTCAGAATTTGGTCGGCCATTATCGGGTTCCCGCATGCACCAAACAGGTTTTGTGAGTGCCCAATTGGGTGGACTAAACCCGCTTAAAATTCGAAATGAAATGATCTAGAGAAGCTGTACTGTATGAAGTTCTAAGAGGGAACTCTGTGAAATTTTTGTTAGCCAGTATTGATACAAAAGTTACCATAATTGAAGTCTTCAAACTTCCGTTCGGGGTTCTTGTGTGTTGGAGAGAATAAAATATGCCAAAGGCGGTAGTAGAGCCAATAGTGCTGGCGACTAGCGACAGACTGAGTACCTCCATCAACGAACTGTGGTGTTTTGCTGGACTAACATAGTGTGTAATCTGACTGTCAAGTCAGCAGAAAACATGCTCAAGAGATCTTCCGAGAGCCTGGGGAGTTTACGGTCAACATAGGAGAACATTTGGAAAGCACTAGCGTACTAGCAGCTAATAGTGAAAACATAGTCATCAGGACTTGGACTGAGACTGTGGTAGACCAGGGGTTTCCCTTGGGTAGACAGGATCTTGGACATTTGATCAAGAACTGAGATCATCAAAGGAATCTCCGGCATCAGATCTTGAGCCAATCAAGATCACCAGGCTTAGATAAGCAATCGTAGTAAGAAATCTAAGTTTAATTATTGTATGATTTTGTATTGCTATTTGATTGACAGCCATACTGCACTAATTAATCATGAAATAATAATTAAGTTGTTGTATATAATTTAACAGTGTGTTAGCATGTTTGCTGTTGAGTGGACTCGGAAGCAGGTAATTTTGGCCTGGGTCATTTTAGTGACCATAATAATGTAGACAAAGTAGCTGATGAAGCAGGTATCTACTCTGATATTATTGTTGGCTCATGAATCAGACATCTTCTGCTGATAGGTCCTGATGAAAATAGGGAAAGGCTGTCTACTATACTGCGGATATAATTATATATAATTGTTGATAAAGTGATCGCCAGCGATCAGTACTGCATGAAGTAGCTATCTGGTGCTAATATTATTGTTGATGAATTGTCTATCTATACTGCTTTCTTATATGAAGCATGCAGCTGCACTGCAAAAAAGTGTTCAGCATTAGAACACCAGCTGTTCAAAATTTGACTTGTGGGATAGGCTTTTACGACGGGAATTCATAACAATTAGTGGGTTTTTATCGGGTTCGCCGTCGGACAAGTTTCGAGCTGTCAAGCTTTCGTCTGGAGTAGCGCTGACTTCTTCAGGACAAAGTAGCCTACCTAAGAATGAGACATGTACAGGCCGCCCCTTGCTTACTGATGGCTCTGAAAAGAGCCGTTCACTGAAGACTGCCCCTTGTCAACAGAGAACACACAGATCTCGCCTATCTGCTAAATTGAAAGGTTTGGTGGCTCTGAAAAGATCCGTTTTACTGGAGATTGCCCTTTGTCAACAGAAAACAAGCAGACCTCGCCTATCTGCTAAATTTAATGGTTTGGTGGCTCTGAAAAGAGCCGCTCACTGAAGACTTCCCCTTGTCTATATACAGAAAACAAAGAGACCTCGCCTATCTGCTAAAAAGGTTTAAAGACTCTTGAAAAGAGCCGTTCACTGATAGAAGTATACGGCTTACCATGCAGGAACGGTTTGATGGACCGATGATTGAGTGTGTGCGCGATGAGTGTATAATCACTTTAAAAAAAACCCACAAAAGCCAAATTTGCTTTTTAAAAATAATATTTTAAACAAAATTTGAGGTAAAAAATGCGTTTTTTACCGTTTTTGTGATTTCTCCAAAATGTGCGTTCAAGCTAAATCTGTGTGATTCTTTTAATAGTAAACTTTAATACATCTTGACTGAATAAGAAGTACAGCACTTTTCTTGAGAGGGCATTCACTCACGAAAAAGATGGCAGCCTCCATGAGCAATTTTAACCTGAAAGACAAAGTGGCGCTAATCACTGGTAAGTTGTTGTTTTATTGAAACATACAAAGTAGGCATAATTAGTTTAAAGTTATAAAATTCACAAAACATGGAGGTGCAGTGTGATAGTGTCTATATGCATGGTATCTAAATCTACATCAGCTATCTTTGGGTATGTGCCTACTTACAGACGTCCGGGCGTCCATATACTGCTACGTCGGGAGGTTAGAGGGGTCGTATTAATTTCTTTAAAAGTCCGTACATTTTTTGTAACGGCCAGCTATACGAGTTCATTATGTCTAAAAGCGGGCCATTCTTATAAGAATGGTTGCCCATTCATGAGATGCTAGTAAAATGTCTCTCTAATTAGGTAAATGGATATATACAAGTAGGAAGTTCATTAAGTATAGGTCTATCAGACCTAATTAAATGCAGGTCTTAGCTTTTAGTGTTTTAGAAGAATTATTTGAAATAAGTTTAACTTTAGGAAGCTCAGGCCGTAGCAAGCGGGTGGCCGGGGATGCCATGGCCGCCCCACTTTTTGAGAAATTTGTTATGTTTTTCTTTATATCTTTATTTCAATTTGGGCATATATTTGTAATTTGGCCGCCCCACATTTGTGATGGCCGCCCCACATTTTTCAACCTTGCTACGGCCATATTAAGTAATGCCTATATATACGAGTGTCATTCAAAAAGTTCTACCTCCATCGTCATATCTCTGTTATCTTACGTGCCAGGAACTTGCAATTACCCACAATTATGGGTTCACATCAATTTGAATTCGAATGTAGCCTATAGAGGATAAAAAATTTACAATTTCATACTATTTAAGCCAAAAATCAAGTTGCCTGCATTTTTACAGTAAGGATACTAAGGGTCTTTTTATCTTTTCAGTTTCCGTAACTCTATTGTTCAGATACGAAAACGCAAGGGATTCAGTAAGTTTACTGTAATCTGACTTCATTGTTAACTCTGAAGTACCAATCAGCTTATTTCAATAGAGGTAATTGCCTGTGTCAATAAAGCCCATAAAGGCTGGAGATAAATGAACACCGGTGTACGACCGCTGTTTTAATGGTCTAGCGCCCTCTCGTGTTTGACAGTGATAAATTGATTCACATTATTATGACAAAATGCAAATCCGAATGAAAAGGTCCACTTTTTTCTGTAAAAACGTTGAAAATAAGCCCTTCAATCACAAAAGGTCCGCTTATGAGCCTGTCGCGCCCCATTGCACTTGTGCAGGGCCACAGTGTCGCCCTTCCCTCGTATCAATGTATATCTCCCTATTTTGCTTCCTCCTGCCCCCCCCAGGCTCCCCACTCCCTCCCCGGTCCCTACTCTCTCCTCTCGAGCTTTCTCTTTCTAGCCTTTCCGTCTCTCCCTCTCCTCTCTTTCTTCCTCACCCCCTCCCACTCTCGCTTGTTCAGTCTCAACTTAAGTATCTCCTCCTCCTCCCTCCCTCCCCTCGCGAAATTTATCAGTATGATCCATGACTGAAAATAAGCTCTGCAAAAATAAACATTTAAAATAAACCCGAGTCTTGCATATAGGCCCAACCAATTATCAGATTAGCTTGCCATGAATAGAATACATTATCTTTGCTCCAATGCAAATTCTTTTGTATTGCATTTCAATATAAAACATGATTACCAAATCACCACTTGTACGCGCCACATTGGGAGATATTTGACTATTTTAGACGCTCGTTTCATCGCCAATATGAAAGACTCATTGCTTATAACTTGGCAACATGGTCAGTATATATTTCAATGCAAGACTTTTTTACGATCCACTTACGTCTAGGCGTAAGTACATATACACCAAACACAAGTCAATTGAAGCCGTACAATTTACCGCGAATTTAGGACCGTAAAATTTAGACTCTTCTTTTGTCTAGATTGGCACCCAACCGCACATCTCAAGGTTTTATGTAAAAAATCAATATATCTTACCAAAACGAAAACTGAAATTCACGAGCTTCAAATTTTCAGTAACTAACAAAAGGCTAGAATAAAAGATTGGTCATACCTGGGAGACTACCACTTCAGAATAACAATGACTTACAAAAACTATTACGGATACGGAAACAGAAACTGAAAAGATAAAACGACGGTTAGACCAAGGAAGTGTTTGCATGTCGACACTCGCTATGTCTCATCCTTGTTTAGGGACAAAGTTCATACTAATTCCTCGCTAGGGTGTTTTTATATTAATGAAATCTTTGTTTAGGGCTAGTTTGACCAATTTTCAACATCCTAGCTTAGGACCCTTTTTGAAAGTCAATTCACGCTGGTGCTTACAACTTTTATACATGAGTGGCGGTCAGTGGCCCACGGAGTGTATAACCTTTACTAGTTCTTTTGCGTTTTAAGCAGCAAAGTTACGAGGTTAAGCTGCTTACCGAATGCAGGGTGTTTAAAAGTACTTAGCATATGAAGTGTGTATAAACTAAGGCATACAGGGTTAAAAGGTAGAAAACTAATATTGCAACCTAAAAATACTTGTGATTGCTATGATATTTGCCTATAAGTAACCCAAATTTAGGCCATTTCAAACTTGTTACCATTGATTTTTTCAAGGTAGTTGTTAATAGGATTTATACGGTCCACTTGCATCAAAGTTTACAAATAGTACTAAATACTAAAACTCAGTTAATCAAGAATTAAAATTGATTATCAGTTATTTCTGACATTTGAGCCAAAATTTCGTTTGTGGAGTTACGAGTTTACATCATGAACATCAGTGTGATTAAATGAGTAAAATGATATGAGATTTGAGAATCGCATTTACTTAAAAGATTCATGTATGAATGATTATTAATGTTCAGAGACAATTATTGTTAAGTATTAACAACAATTCAAGAATGAGATTAGTAAATAAATAATTAATGAAGTATAGTTATATGGATTCATAATTACGATTCAATTGTTTTCAACGGAATCAGGTGCATAAGAAAAGAATATATAAATATAATAATGATTAGCACAGAACATGATTTCAAAACACGTAAGCAGATCCTTCAAATAAAGAGAGCTGCCCTGAATCATGCAGCCGCTGTTCATCGCAAGAGTTTTTAAACTTAAAGATTCGTGGACAGATAGGGAAGCCCGGACAGAACGACAAGCTGTCCTACCATAGCCTAATCCAACAAAATTAATAGAAGACAGACTTGTCACGAAATATACCGAGAGGAGGTAGTGTCTGCCGTTACTAATGCTACCAACCTTGGTATATCTGGAAAGCAGAAAAGACCTCACATTGCCAAAACTATGACGGTTGCTGAGGGGTCACTACCGTAAACAGCCTACCAAGATCTAACCTCGATCGGCAAACCAACAGCAGAAGGCGTCACCGCAAGAGTTTGTGATGAGGTAATGAATATCAGATAACTGTTGGAGTTTGCTTCCCAGGAAGACCCATCCCCCCTGACATATGATAGCCATATACCATCCGCAGTACATTTCTTCAGACTCTTCAAATCGGATTAAAGGAATCTATCAGCGCAGAGATAAAAGGGATGCTAGAAGATTCAGCAGCATCAGGATATTTTGAAGTATGTGAATTTAGCTGTCAGTCTCGAAGACCAGAGCACCTAAAACAAATCCCCATGCACCCAGAGATACAGCAATTGACGGCGTGTATGGAGAGTGTCATCACTGCAAGATGCATTTAAGCAAACAGCTTCAAACCCATCAAACGTGAGATGATCCGGGAATAGAAGACCGGTTTCTGAAAAGTCTAATCAAACCTGTTGGTCATAAGTGCCTTGTAAATGTGGCCATCGGGAGACTTCTGGCTTAAAGCACTTTGGGACACTGGTGCTCAGGTTCCCATTGTTTCTGCAAACTGATGGAAATCGAAACTTTCTGAGTTGCTACTCAGAGATATTACAGAAGCCTCTGTCCCACCAAAATGGACCTCAAACTAGTGTAAAATACCAAAATTTTGTGCGGTACGCGCGCACATTGTCATCATGAAGCCTTTTTTGGAAACTCGAAGACTTAACATAGAGTCGCCCTAAAATACACGCTATGTTAACATTCTCATCTTTTGAAGTGAAGAATAAAGCTATTTTATGCATGGTATGATTGAGGAAATCTGGAGCCTAAAAACCTTTGCACCCCTGAGAAAGACAGACATGCTCTTCGAGCCAATCAAAGATCTTCAATGCCCGGATGAAATAGTTCCACACGAGATGCTAGTGAACAGCCCACATGCTTCTTCTTGTCGATTGAGCGTTTTAGTAACAAACACCAATAACTGTGAACATTTTACTACCAGGAAGAACTGAGTACTTTACGTGATATTAAGTCCATATTCAAAGGAAACAAAATGGACAAACCCTACAAGTAATGAAATACGAAATCCACGAGAAAGTAAAGTAGACACCTGTCCTCCTCAGTAATGGACTCCACCATTTAACCTGGAAGAGTTGAATGATTGTCAGAAACATGCTGCTCTGAAGATGCTGCAAGAACAGACAGGAAGCTTCGCCCAGAATGAACACGACGCTGGATGCATTCCAGATCTACAGATGAAGATCCATCACGATCCTTGTATCATAATATATTACCTGGAAGATCTTCTACAGCTGGGTTGGATTGAAAAATCGCCAGTGGTGGGTGTCCGGAAGAAGGATGGGTCTTTAAGGCTCTGTGTTGATTATCGTGAGCTGAATAAGAAGCCCATTCCTGACCGTTAACCAATCCCTAAGATCCGAGATGTTCTGGACAGCCTGGGTGGAAGTGCTTTTCAAAGCTGGATCAAGGGAAGACATACCATCAAGGTTTTATTACCGAAGAATATAGGCAATTGACAGCCTTTGTTGCACCCTGGGGACTTCACGAATGGGTACGATCCCGTTTGGGCTGAAGAATGCCCAGCTACATACCAATGTTGGATGGAGAGAGCACTAGAGGGATTAAACCATCTGTGATGTGCATCTTGGCGACATTATCGTCTCCAGTGTAACCTCTGCATTTGACGAACATCTCGCCAAACTCAAAACCATTTATATTCAACGTCTAAAACAGAATGATATGAAGCTAAAACCAGCAAAATGCTATGTTCCAACGGGAAATCCACTATACCTTGGACGGATGTTGTCAGAAGCTACATACAGATCCGACCCCAAAGAGACTGCTGCACTGCAAACGAAACATACAATAATAAATTTTGAATTAATAATATAGCGCATTTTTCTAGAGGATTCTGATGAATCATCACAATCAGAGCGCATCAACTAGGCCGGTTGCAGCCGAACCCGGCGCAAACCTATCCGCACTGAGATTATAACATCCACCAATACCGATAATTATTATCTGTGCAGCTCCCCAAATTCCATTGGGTGAAGGAAGATTTTGATAACCAAACAACGATTTTGAAACCAAGAGGAAACCGGAGATATCGGAGAAAACCTGCGAGAGCAACCATGGATCGGAATAAACCAAGTTTACATACAGTCCTTGGGCACGCGGACGGGTCTTGAACCCGGGAACGCAGTGGTATAAGGCGAGGGAACTACCGCTCTCCAATAATGAGCAAGACACCACAAACTGTGGGAGATCTGCGGACGCACTGGGGTTAACTGGCTACTACCGCCGATCCTGCAAATCTATGCAAAACGTGCTAGCCCTAACCTTTAAGAGAAGAGAGGGAAGCCGAAAGAAGGAGGTCATGGACCCTCTAGTACTTTAATATGCTGGAAACCTGAACACCAAGAGATTCTAAACTCCATTTCGACGAGTTGAGTAGTCCTCCTATGATGTCCTATATTCGGATTTTGAACTGCCTTTTGTTCTTCACGCGGATGTCTCCCAAGATGGATTAGGTGCGGTACTATACCAGGATGGAAAACTCCGAGTGATTGCGTACGGATCCCGTACTTTGACGTCTGCAGAAGAGAAGAGAATAACATGTATTCTGGGAAACTAAAATTTCTAGCCCTCAAGTGGTCCATCACAGAGTATTTCCGTGACCTCTTCTGTGCAAGCTCTTTCGTTATACAAGTGTAAACTGAACATCTTGATAATGCATAAACGTCATTCTCTACAGTTTGTGATGTGAACATGGCTATCATTGCGGGGTTTTTTATATACAAAAACGTTCAGAATGTGGTGCTTTTTATCAACAATTTCAATTTATCGATAAAATCATAATCAGTCTCACACAGTTCAAATCAGTCCATGATTTCATGATTAACCTAGCTAACACTATACAAATTATATAAAAAATATTAGACCCTAAAACTTATCAATCATTTGTGGTTATTAAATGGAATTTAATAAAATGTTTGACATATTTAAAAATATTAAGGATTATTCAAATTGACAAATTCATCACAACCAACCATAATTCATTAAATGCATTTAAATTCATACAATTATTTTTTAGGATCCAGTCATGGTATAGGTGCTGCCACAGCCGTCTTGTTTGCCGATCTGGGAGCTCATCTTGTCTTAACAGGGCGTAATGAAAGTAACTTGAGCAAGGTTGGAAATGAATGTGAGAAACATGGCGCTAAGGTAGGTATAGGCTCCCCCAAAACCAAGGCTCATTATGCTAAACTGAAACAGAACATGATCATTCATACTGGTATGTGGGTGTGCGTGTGGGGGAGGGGGAGGGGAACTCGCATCACGTGTTACCATCATCGAGCAGGCCCTTGATTTAAATTGATCTAAATTCATCTTAATGATCTAAATTCATCAAAATGTATCAAAATTTATCTAAATTCAGCTCAATTTATTATTAATTTTCACTTCCACCATGCACCACTCATTCCAAAAATACCTGTAGCCAATCATTCAATTCACATGTAATTCCACCTTGGCAAATCAAACAAGGGAAATGTACTTTTCATTTTAGAGGTAGTATCTTTTGGAATAAATGTTCAACTCATAAAAGATGAAACTTGTCAATTATGAGAGTACATACTTTGAAATCGATCAAGTAATTGTGTTTCATGTAAGTAGTAAGAGGGCTTTTAGGGACATTCACTTCCGGTTCCGGGTCACGATGTCACATAATGTGGATGAACTAAAGCTTATAGTTGCAGACCGAATTAAATAGACTAGATTGCGTATGACGTTCTGTCAACCAGACCACAAATGCCGTACTGCGCATGTCATCAACCAATCACGTCGCGCCTTTGTACTGACGTCAGATGCAAACTAGTCTTTAATTCGGTCTTCTATTATAGTGTATTTATAGGAGACTTTAATGTGCCAATTCAAACAAAAATGTAATGCGAGTAATATGGAATTGGCTCTTAACTGTATGTAGGTCCTGCTAATAACTGGAGATGTAACAAAGGAAGAGGACAATGAGACCATTGTGGACAAGACTATCAAACATTACGGCAGGATTGATATATTGGTATGTATAATCACTTTTAATGTGAAAGAAGGAGTTGCAAAATAATGTTGGAGTATGCAAAGAACACGAAAAGCACTCGGGTAGTATATGGCAAGGTCCTTCAGCAGAGGCTCCGTAAGATGTTAAATATGGGGGTGGTGCCTCCCCCCGTTCCGGAGCCACTGCATAAAGTTAACAGCGTAAACACAGATTCTGATTGGATAATTGAATCACATCATCATCACATTCGCACCTCCTTCACCATAAAAGCTGCAAAGCATGAGCACGTAACCCAGCATGTGACATAGTTCTTTTACCCGATAATCAGGAGGAGCGATAGGTCAATGCTGAAGGACTTTGTTGAGACTATGCAAAGATGACCAGAAAGTCATGTGGAAATACATCAAAGCCAAAAGAAAAGACAATGTTGGTGTTTAGACACTAAAAGTGGATGGCCAAACAATCTCTGATGACCTGGGTAAAGCCAGCGCTCTTGTGAAACAGTTTTTAAACTGTGAAACAGGCTCCGTAAAAATATTAAAATAGTGTTTTGAATAGAGAGGCAGAAGATCCTCCGGTTTATCTACCAAGTCCATACCCAAGCACCCAAACATCCCAAACAAGGCTCTGAAATTGGCAGCCGAGGAGTTGGCACCTGTTGTTTCACACATCTTTCAACAATATCTTGACGAGGGCTACTTGCCTGAGGACTGGAGACGCGCAAATATAGTTCCGCTCTTTAAAAAAAAAAGGGGTCAAAGCCGGAGCCATATCTAACTACAGGCCAGTGTCGCTGACCTCAGTGCTGAGTAAGCATCTGGAGCACATAGTTGATATCCAGATGATGGCGCATTTCGACAGCCAAAACATAATGTCTGACTGCCAACATGGCTTCAGAAAACAGAGATCATATGAAACCCAGCTCATCACAACACTTCATGACCTTGTCTCCTACCACAACAAGTCAATCACCACTGATATAGCCATTTTAGACTTTAGTAAGGCCTTCGACGTTGTGCCTCATAAACATCTCCTGTTGAAGCTGAACTACTGCGGCGTCCGTGGTAACGCACTTGAATGAAAAAAAAAGCTTTCCTGACTCATCGCCAGCAGAGGGTGGTTGTAAACGGCCAGAAGTCTGAGTGGGATACAGTCCTGAGTGGAGTACCACAAGGTACAATTTCCGGGCCACACGACTTCATCGCTTTCATCAACGACATCGTTGACGGTTTATCATCTATTGCAAAAAATGTTTGCCGACGACCTCATTGTTTACAGGGGTATACGTGGAACACAAGACGAATTGGAGTTTCAAGAAGATCTTGATAAGCTAGTTAGCTGGGCTGAACTGTGGGGAGTGAAATTTAACGCCAGAAAGTGCAAGGTTATGAGTATCTCCAGAAAAGGGATCCTGGAAACCCAACCTACAAGATGCTTGGCACTACACTGGAAGAAGTCACCTCCACACCATATTTAGTCATTCGCATCCAGAACAACTTGAAGTGGGATGTCCAGACTCTCTATGCAGTAGGAAAGGCTACTATAGAGTTCTCAACTTCTTGATGAGGAATTTCCACAACTGTACCAAAAAGATCAAAGAGCAGCTTTACAACTCAAAGGTGAAACCCCATCTTCAATACGCTTCTGCTGCTTGGAATCCAGGCATTGTAAAGAATAAGGATCTCCTGGAGAAAGTACAGAGAAGGGCAGCAAGGTTTGTGATGGGTGATTTTCATCGAACATCGAGTGTTACAGAGATGTTACAACAGCTCAGTTGGGAAACAATAGAAGAGGGATGAATCAAGACCAGAACAAGAACCCTTCAGAAGATCATCATGAACCGGTTAGCTATTGATTCGTCAAAATACTTCAAGCCAAAACCAAGCAGGAGCAGAATGTTTTACATGAGACTCCTTACACTGACATTTGCGGAGGCTATTGGAATTTGGAACAGGTTTCCTGTGGTGCCTGTGCCCGACGACGACGACAATAAATGTTTGACCTGCCAGAAGCCCCAACTTAAAGGAGCATTTCGTGATCCACAACCTCATCCCCCACTTTTCCCAAAAAAAGTTGAGATTTTTACACCACTGGATACCTCTGGCTACATAATGTTTATGTACCAAATATTTCTTGCAGATTAATTCGTTTAGCAAAAATATCGCCAAATTTGAATTTCGTTCTGGTGCACCAGAACGAAATTACAACACATGTCTATGGAGCAGTGTAATACACATAATCATGCATAACTCGCAAACGCAAAATCGGAATCAACTGAAATTTTGGAAATAAGCTTTTTCGTGGATATCTACTGACAAATGTCATAAAAAGAGGATGCTAGGATCACGAAATCCTCCTTTAATTCAACCTCCGGTGATACTCCCGTGTGGATGTACTTAGGAGGAAGTTTCAACGAGGTAACGAGGTAACGATAGCATAGCAGCATGACCAGAATGTGTACATATTTCCTATAATATATGCCTATAAAAAATGTACTAATTGCACAAAAAGTACATACGAAATATTCAACGGATAGTCCCGATACTAATGAAACAAACTCATTTTATTTTAAAACCCAATTCTCACTTTCGGCACAGATAACTAGTGCAGGCATCTATATGATGCGCACACCTATCCACAAGACAAGCATGGAGGAGTATGACAAAATGATGAATGTAAATGTCAGGTATGTGGAAATAAATTCAGCACCACGCCATCAGTGGCCAATCAAAAAGGAGGTTAGCAGAATGTGAATGGGGAGTATTGATGGTATTCCACCATGATTTGTACTAAGGATATGTGTATGTAATTACTAAACACATGTCACATAACCAGCCAATTAACCCCCCCCCCACACACACACACACCCATACCCACCCCCACACGACCCGTCTATAGACCACTTGACATCACTGTTTATCAACAAAGGCGAGGGACTCGTCTATCGATATGCTCGAACGAGCCGCTACACTGTTCAATGGCTTTCTTGTATTGTATGAAATGTGGCGGGCGATTTAAAATGCACATGCCCTTAGCAGACTACGATGCGTACGCACACTGCAGGGCAAAGAACAATGTAAATTGTCATAATGCGCGCGCATACTGCCGGGCAATGACGTCACATGCCAAGTGGTCTATATAGTAAACCACTTTTTTAAATTATTGATTTATTTATACATTAGCTGTAATCTTTTTATTGAGCATTATGTAAATTTTGAATGTTTTCATTGTTTACAGAGCTATTTTTCATATCACATCCCTTGTCATACCTCATCTCATTAAAACAAAAGGGTGCATTGTCAACGTATCCAGTGTTGCTGGATTAAGAGCGGTAAGTACTAGAGTTAAATGCAAAATTCCTTTTAGGTGTAGCCTTCACATAGTATGTGTGACATCAAGTGTGTGCCATCTGACCTTTTTTGTATAACTTTAAGTGCAAGGGTAGCATTTAAATACGGAATATCTGCCAGATGCTTTTATTTCAGTAAGGCAAAAGTTCGAAAAGCTATATTGTTTGCTATTTTTCCCCATTGTAGTTTTAAATTAAATTAAATTCGCTGTTGTGTTTGTCCAATATGTATCTATTTATGTTTTTCTCAATACAGTTTGGCAATGCGGCTATTTATGGTATGTCCAAAGCTGCTCTAGACTCTTTCACTAGAAGTGCTGCCTTAGGTAAGTACATGAACTTCAATGAAGATGGACTTTGCAAGGGTGAACTTTGCAAAAGGTTGATGTTAGCTAGAGTGAAGGTAGGACCAATGAAGGTAGGACCTTACTGAGGCCATGGGAATGGACGATAAGTGCGGGGTGCCTTAGTGAACGCTCAGATGGGTGAGGTTGTTATGTTTTGAAAACTGTCCGTCAGCCGAATTCACTAAGCATGCTTTAGGGCAAAGGATCGACTTTGGCGTTTGATAATAAGGATTAACCTGCATAGCCTCTGCATGTTGTACCGTGTGAGTTCCCTTACCATAGACGATTACTTACTAAGCAATCCTTAAGCAATCATGCTAGCAATCACTAATTATAAGCAATTATCTTAGTAATCATTATGCTCAAGACATAATTAACATAACACCCAACAACACCAGTAACACCTTTTCCCAGGGTCCAAGTAAAGGGCCCAACTGATGCTGCAGAAGGACCTATGTATATTTCTAATGTAATGCGTGTCAGCTGAAATCAACATCCAAATTGTTTCCTAAAAAATGAGCACAAAATACAAACTTAAAACTTATGACAAGCTGAGCTTTCTTCCAGAGATCTATAGCAAAAAGATTGTTTTTGGCAGGTTGAGAGACGGGCAAGTAAGTTTTAGTACGCCCAGCTGGGTAGCTAATTTTTGGCATGCTGTTTGGAAATAAAGACGCACATTGTTAAAAACAGTATCCCAAAATGAAAATACCCTTCGGCAATGAAACATTCAGAGGAAAAGTTCACAATCGAAAGGGTACAAAAAATTGAATATACACCTTCAGCAAAATGCTTGATGAAAGAAAACCCTGGAACAAGGTATAGGAAAGAAGATTCTGAGAACATAATAATGTAATAAATTTGTTCTTGGTTAATTCTCAATAATATGTAAATAATTTGAAGGTGTGAGATTTATGTTTTGTATATTTCAGAATTGGCTCCACATGGTGTAAGGGTGAATTCAGTCAAGTAAGTTTTTAATATATTTGTTCCACATTACATTCTGTTGTATGTGATATTATTCTACCTCATAAATAGTCATAAACTAATCATGCCAATTCATTTGTCAATAATTTACAAATCACAAGTGAGGTGTAATAAAACAATACTACATGGTTTATATTGGGGAAAAAGGGCAACTATTTCCCCTTGCACTGATTAATATCAGAATTCTTTGCTAATATTACCCCTCACCGTGCCGGCTCGAGTTGATAGGCTCATAGCAAGTACCTGAGTAGGAATAATTTGCCCCCCGGATTTGCCCTCTTTCCCCTCTAAAACCTTGTAGTATTTGAATACATTTATATGTGACAATTTAGGACCACAAAAACATAATGATGACGACTATTGATTACAAAATACATATAAATCTTTTTATTTGTTTTTAATTTACTTTTAGTCCCGGTGCAACAGATACAGGTATTCATATGAGAGTTGGTATGGACGAAGCAAGTTACCAAAAGGTGAGAATGAATTTGTAAGAAATCCATATTATACATCTACAAGTCACTGAATGATCTGTCACCAATCTTCCTGTCTGATTGTTTGACGATCTATATCCCAACCAGAGAGGGTTTACGCTCGGCGTTAGACGCAACTCGTCTAGTTGTCCCCAGGAGCAACATATTAATTGGTGACAGGTCTTTCAGTGTACAGGGACCCAAACTGTGGAACAACATCCCTTTAAACATCCGTGTTTCCCCCACTGTAGATAGTTTCAAGAGTAACCTAAAAACTCACTTGTACTGATTGTTGCTGTTTTTAAGCCTTTTTTCAGGTATAATATGTTTTTGTATATATTTTGTATCTTTGTAAAGTGCTTTGATCAGGTTGGAAAAGCGCTATATTAAGTGCTGTTATTATCATTATTATTATTATTATATTGAGATTACGACAGCACTTCAAGTTAAAAGAATATTTAGTTCTGACGAGTCTCGTCATATGAATTCCTCCGACAGTGACGAATCACAATTCATACAAACTGACTCATTAATTTTATCCTCTTTGATGTCCTGGGTATTACCCACAATACACTGTTTATATAAATGATCGAAATGGCAAATTGTATTAATTATAAAGTAATTTCTTCAATTTGTCTTTTGCAAATATAGCACCTTGATAATTGTTCCTCATCGCACCCCTTGGGACGAGCAGCACAACCAGAAGAAGTGGCTAATGCTATTGCATATCTAGCATCTGATGCAGCATCATTTATAACTGGCACAAATCTACCTGTAGATGGTGGGAGACAGGCAGCTTGTCCACGATCACATTTGAAGAGCGGAGACCACCAAATAAGTTCTCCATTGAAAAGCACGTAAAGCTTTTGACTCTTTAAGTAATCTAAGTTTTAGCATCCAAAGGTAAACAGAATCTAACAGAATTGTGTAATTTCAATACCATTAACTTACAAAGAAATCACACGTATGGGTGAATAACATATACCGATGGCTGTTATAGATATTTCGAGTAATTCTTGGTCTTGGTAGAACACTTAGTGATACGCAGTCGTACATTATAAATTTATCCCAAAAGAAAGAATCCAGTTTAATTTTGGTCCATAAGTCACAGAAGGGTGTTAAATCAAGTGTGGCGGGACGGCCGATTGCCAAGAGCGTAAATGTCTCAATGAGTTGGGTTTTTTAATAGATACCTGGTTAGCTGTAAGTTGGTTATGAAAGTCAGGTGGCCGGGTTGACACCAGTTCCCAAAATGGGAACACGAAAAGTTTTGTATTGAGACGGGGCAAGTCGTGGGGCAGAACCCCACCTTTGATATCTTATCTTTTACAAACAGAAGTGCATCTAAATAATAAAAGTAGGTCGTTCCAATTTCACTTCAACAGTACTTTATTTACTGATTTCCAGTCTACAACATACAGGATTCAGTCACACCCCTATTCAATACTCTGGCACCCCACTCCTACAATGGCTTCTGTAATACTACTCAGCTAGCACCCTCCCTCACCTATGAATTCGAATCCGATGAGTAAAAGAAAGAAATAAGCACGTTAAAAAGGGTTAATATATGATTCCACATTTCAGACGTACGAAAAAGGCCCAAGTTATTTAATCACAAAATGAAAATTTGGGCAGCATGGCTCCGATCAACGCATGCGAATAGTAACGACACTTACGAAACACATGGCAAGCATGTATTGGTAAGGTATCATCATAATAATTATCAAATCCTATAAAACACAACTACTTTTTGCCAAATAAAAATTTGGGCAGCATGGCTCCACTCTAGGTGCTGACCAGATTTTCAATAATACATAACAAATGTCACACCTGCGGTATGCATCTTTATGTATCATTACCATTTTAAAATTACAACATAATAAACAATATGATTCCAACAGACTGTGCATTACCATCACATAGCATAATAAAGTATATACACATATAAAAAATAAATCACCCCATTTCACTTTACTCACAAAAATAAACTCCGCCCTGAAATATAGTTTAGAAAATAAAGGGGTAAATTTTGTATATCAAAATTTGTCACATGCCTCTACTATACAAAATATCCTCACCTCCCTCTGTTATAAATAAAACACGTCTCCTCTACTGTAAATAATTTGGCTCACCAATTTGTCTCCTCCTTAATGTAAAAAATATATAACTCCCAAAATATATCCTCGCATAATTATAAAACGAATAACTCACCAAAAATAATATCCTCACTCAGCTACATATAAATAAAAATCAGTAAGAATTGATATTCTCCTCCGTATCGCTTTATGATGTGCCCCTGGGCTGCGCCACACTACTGTATGGGCCCTCGGACCTTCTCCTCCTCCTTATTTCTCTATAATGTGCCCCTAGGCTGCGCCACACTACTGCATGGGCCCTCGGACCTTCTCACTCTCCTTATTTCTCTATAATGTGCCCCTGGGCTGCGCCACACTACTGCATGGGCCCTCGGACCTTCTCCCCTCCTTATTTCTCTATGATGTGCCCCTGGGCTGCGCCACACTACTGCATGGGCCCTCGGACCTTCTCCTCCTCCTTATTTCTCTATAATGTGTCCCTGGGCTGCGCCACGCTACTGCATGGGCCCTCGGACCTTCTCCTCCTCCTCCTTATTTCTCTATGATGTCACTGAAAAGGAAACATACGCGTGCACGGAGCCATAACACATGTCTGTCGGAATCAATAAAAATAAAATAAAAGAATAAATAAATAAATAGATACAAATTCCTTGTGTGATGTGCCCTGAGTAATTTAATTTGATGATTTATCTTTGTTTACAAAGTTACATGAGTGATGACATTTTGGGGAATTCCCCTCTCAAATTGAGCAAAACAAGCTGAATCATATCTAATTTGGAATATTTGGAAACCCCCCTGAGGTTGTAAAGTGAAGGAAGTGATGTAATGGGATTTCCCCTCAGGAAGTGATGTCATGTGAAAGGTTAATGTTATAATTAAGACTTTGGAATTCCCCAGATTGAGCATAATGTGAAGGCAGTAGATGGCCCAGAATAGAATGGGGTTTTTCCCATGCTTGATATATAAGAAATGTAAACACAATTATTGTCACAGTTGATAGTGTTGATCTGGGCTATGCTTACAGTCCAATTCCTTGAAAGAAAGGAAATTACAAACCAGAAATATTTTATGTAGTCAAAGTACTACTATTTACCAGTGTTGTCGGAGAAGATCTAGAATACGTCGAAGAACGTTATTCTTCCAAGAAAGGAAATATATTCTTCTGTCGACTTGCTGAAGTCTGGTATTTTGATTCAACGCAACTGTCAAAATAAGTGGGGACACCTGCATCGCAGTCCTGCTTCCTGAAGATATTGTGTGAAAGGTGGAAATAGCACCAAGTTTGGAGAAAGCAGCGCAAGGAGTTAAATTTGGAGAACTGCGCAAGGAGTTTAGCATAGGAGAACGGCGCAAGGAGTTTAGCATAGGAGAACGGCGCAAGGAGTTTAGCATAGGAGGACGGCGCAAGGAGTTTAGTATAGGAGAATTGCGCAAGGAGTTGTAAACGTGTTTGGAGAACACCATTTTCGTGTAAGGATTTTATACGCAAGGAGTTATCAATGCAAGTGTACAAAGGACTTCGCTGATTGTCGCAGGACACGTGAATAGGGATATATTGCATCAGTCGTCCAGAACATTACAAGAACTTTATGATCACCAAGAAGAAGAATGCTGGCTAAGTACAAAATAGATAAAGAGTGATTATATTTGATTAATGTATATGTGCAGTTGTAGTCGTTATATTGTACCAAAGGAAACTTGCTTTCAATTAAAGACTTAGATTTTGTTAGCTTAAACGAACAGTGTATTTGTGTTGTGCATTCGTGTGAGTTCGGGTAAAAGGTGATTTTGGCCTTCAGTCAAGTACAACTCGTAACAAAATTGGGGGCTTGTCGTCCGGGAAATACACTGTAAAAAAGTTAACATTAATTTACTGAGTCTTGAAAGTGAAAGTACAGTATGGAGTTCAAAGCAGAAGAGTTTCTTGAAACTATAGATTGGGAGAAGTTTGATAAGTTGAAGAAACCTGATTTATTAGCATTTGCAAAATACTATGAATTGGATGTAAAGCAAGCCAACAGAAAACAAATAATCAAAAATGCCTTAATTGATGTTTTGGTTGATGAAGAGTATTTTGAAGAATCCATTTTGGAGAAGAGAAAAGAGGTCAAAACTGAAATCGGGGATGCAGTAAAGTTGAAAGAACTAGAAGTTCAGGTGGAAATGGAAAAAATGAAAATGCAATTGCAGTTGGACATGCAAAAGCTAGATATGCAAAATAAAGAAAAACAAGAAAGATTAGACATGGAAAACAAGAAATTAGAAATGGAAGAAAAAGCACGCCAAGAAAAGATGGCGCTTGAGCACCACAAATTAGAAACAGAAGAAAAGGAAAAGGTAGCAAAATTGGAACTTGAAAAACAAAAGTTGGAAATGGAAGAAAATTTGAAACAAAAAGAAATTGAAGAAAAGTACAAGTTTGAACAAGAGAAGTTGGCAAAGCTAGGTGACAAATACTCATCAAGTTTCTCCTCAAAGTTAGGGTTTGATGTTACAAAGTATGTAAAGCTGGTGCCTAAATTCAAAGAGAAAGATGTTGACGAGTATTTCCAACATTTTGAAAAGGTAGCTACAAATTTGAAATGGCCTCCAGAGCATTGGACCCTACTGTTACAAAGTAGTTGTGTGGGGAAGGCCAGGGAAACTTACTCAGCTCTACCAATAGAGAAGTGTAACAGTTATGAAGAAGTCAAACAGGCAGTCCTTAAGGCCTATGAGCTGGTGCCTGAAGCATACAGACAAAAGTTCAGAGATTCAAGAAAGCAAGCAGATCAAACCCATGTAGAATTTGCTAGAGTAAAAGAACACATGTTTGACAGGTGGCTTGGTTCAAAAGAAGTCAAAGATGATTTCGGCCAACTTAAGCAATTGGTTCTTATAGAAGAGTTCAAAAAATGTGTCCACGCTGACATTAAAACCCACTTGGATGAAAGCGCTAGCAAAATTAAAACGCTAAGTGACGCGGCGACAATGGCGGACGACTATGGCTTAACTCACAAATTGAATGCGAGTAGATTTAGTCATAACAGAAGTTATTCAAACAGGTTCAGCCATAACCAACCTAGAGCAAATCAGGGTGGTACACAAGAAGGGAGATCTCAGTCCAATCACAGATCCTGGTCTAATTCACAGCATAGTGCTGGTGGTAGAGGGACCCCATGGAGTTCAGGTACCAGACCAACAGGTGGGACTGAATTTAAATCCCAATTAGTTTGCAATTTCTGTAAGAAACCAGGACATACAGTGACCATGTGTCGGAGCTTAAAAGCCAAACAAGATGCACAAAAACAGCAGCAAACTGCTAGTAATACTGTAGGATGTGCAGTGTCACTTGAGTCGAAGAAACAAGTCAGTCAAATCAAAAAACAAGAATTCCCACAAAAGGGAGGTGAAACAGACAAGGTGTGTGAAGAATTTGAACCATTTGTGTTAGAGAGAGTAGTATCACTTGGTGATAATGGTAGTCCAAAGCCCATTAAGATTGTGCAAGATACGTGTTGTGCACGGTCTATGATTCTGGAAGGAACTTTGCCCTTTAATGAGGATAGTTCAGCTGGTAATGCTTTGATCCAGGGTATTGGGATGGAAATACTTAATGTACCTCTCCACAAAATTAACTTGACATCTGACTTGGTTTCTGGTCCTGTAACCATAGGAGTTAGACATGAATTGCCAGTCAAGGGAGTGTCCATGTTGCTAGGAAATGATTTGGCAGGGGGGGAGGTTTTTCCTGACCCAATAGTTACAGATAAGCCCTGTTTACAGGATGATAGTAGTGAGGAAAAGGAGATATTTCCTGCATGTGCAGTGACACGGGCAATGAGTAAGAGAGCCTCATTAGAAACAATTGAGGACAACCAAATTGATGACTTAGGCTACAATTTGGAAGACACATTTGTGTCAAAGTTGAATGAGAAAGAAGATAAACTTCCTTCTCCAGGGGATAAAAGACCCCTACAAATGACACAGCCTCTGAGCATGAACAAATTGGGGAAACATTGAGAGACCCATTAAGTCATGACAAGCTAATTCTGGAGCAACAAAATGACCCAGAACTCAAAGAGATCAATCAAAGGGCATTGACCCTAGAAGAAGCAGAACAAAATTCTGTCTGTTTTTACAAACAAGATGATGTGCTAATGAGAAAGTGGCGCCCGCCTGATGCACCTGCCGATGAAGAGTGGAAGGTAGTGCACCAAATTGTGGTACCAACAGTCTACCACACTGAAGTTATTAACATAGCACATGATAGTCCCATGACAGGGCATTTGGGTGTTAAGAAAACTCATGAAAGAATTCTGAGACATTTCTGGTGGCCCACTCTCAGAAAAGATGTTTCTGAATATTGCAAAACATGTCACATATGCCAAGTAGTAGGGAAGCCAAATCAGAAAATACCTCCTGCTCCATTAAAGCCAATTCCAGCCTTTGATGAACCATTTAGTAGGGTTATTATTGATTGTGTAGGCCCCCTACCAAAGACTAAGTCAGGTAATCAGTACCTCCTGACAATTATGTGCGCGTCAACACGCTTTCCTGAAGCCATACGCTTTGAGAAATATTAAAGCAGTGACTATAGTGAAAGCTTTAACCAAGTTCTTCACATTTGTGGGGCTCCCCAAGTCCATACAGTCAGACCAAGGATCAAACTTTACTTCTGGAGTATTTCAGCAGGTCATGTATCAATTAGGTATAGAACAGTATACCTCAAGTGCTTACCATCCAGAATCACAAGGTGCACTAGAAAGGTTTCACCAAACATTGAAAAACATGATCAGGACATACTGTTTGGAATTTCAGCGGGACTGGGATGAGGGAGTACACTTGTTGTTGTTTGCTGCAAGGGAAGCTGTTCAGGAAACTTTAAGATTTAGTCCTTTTGAGTTAGTGTTTGGACACACAGTGCGCGGGCCCTTAAAGTTGTTGAAAGAAAAGTGGCTCAATGAGAAATCAGATATCAATTTATTGGATTATGTCTCCAATTTTAAGCATAGGCTTAACAGAGCAACTGATATCGCCAAAGAAAACTTGAAACAGGGTCAGGCCAAAATGAAACAATGGTATGATCAACATGCCAGAGGAAGAGTGTTCAAACCAGGTGACAAAGTTCTAGTACTGTTTCCAATTCCAGGACACCCATTGCAAGCCAGATATCATGGCCCATGTGAGGTAGAGTCAAAAGTGGGTGAAGTAGATTATATTATCAAGACTCCTGGTAGACGCAAGAGCAGGCAGTTATGCCACATAAATATGCTCAAAGAGTATGTTGAAAGAAGTGACAGTGGCATTCCAAAACCTGTGTGTACAGTAAAACATGCTGATAATGTAGACAAACATGCCGATGTAGACAAAATTGCCAATGTAGACAAGAGTAAAGATGACAATCCTGATGTCACATTTGACCAGGATAAAGAGCTGGAGCACAAAGAGTATAATGTAAAATTGAACAATTCTGATGTGCTCACTAATTTGGACTCAAAGTTAGGTCATCTTTCTCAAGATCAACAAAGTCAAATTGCAAATTTGATTCACAAATTTGACAATATATTTCCTGATACGCCAAGTAGAACAAATGCTGCATTTCATGATGTAGATGTTGGTGATACAAAACCAATCAAGCAGCATCCTTACAGAGTCAATCCATTGAAAATGGAACATCTCAAAAATGAGATTAATTATATGCTAGACAATGATATCATAGAACCAAGTAGTAGTGAGTGGAGTTCACCATGTATTCTTGTTCCCAAGTCTGATGGTTCATACCGATTGGTCGCAGACATGAGAGCTGCAAATGTTCATTCAAAGACAGACTCGTACCCAATTCCAAGAATTGATGATTGCATAGACAAAATTGGGAATGCAAAATTTGTTAGCAAATTTGATCTATTGAAAGGGTACTGGCAGGTTCCACTCACAGACCGTGCCAAAGAGATTTCTGCTTTTTGTACACCATTTGGTCTTTACCAATACAAAGTTATGCCATTCGGGTTGAAAAACGCGCCAGCGACATTTCAGAGAATGGTGAACCAAATTGTGGCAGACATAGAGGGATGTGAAGCGTATGTAGATGATTTGATTGTTTACAGTCAAACTTGGGAACAACACATGGAACAACTCCATCAATTGTTTAAGAAGCTGTCTGAAGTACAGTTAACAGTCAATCTGGTAAAAAGTGAGTTTTGCCATGCCACAGTCACATACTTAGGATATGTTGTAGGTCAAGGTCAGGTGAAACCTATCAAAGCCAAAGTTGAAGCAATTGAGCAATACCCACACCTGTAAACAAGAAGGCACTCATGAGATTTCTAGGAATGGTTGGCTATTATAGAAAGTTCTGTCCAAACTTTTCAGAGATAGCAAGTCCTTTGACTGATTTGTTGAAGAAAGATGCAAAATTCATTTGGTCAGAACAGTGTGAAAATGCTTTTCACAAAGTCAAATCAATACTCATGAGTTCACCAGTACTTACTGCACCTGATTTTCAGAAGCAGTTCAAGTTGACTGTTGATGCCAGTGACATAGGCTGTGGAGGTGTTGTGATGCAAGAGGGTGAAGATCGAATTTCCATTTGGAAATTCAACAAGCACCAGAGAAATTACTCCACAATTGAGAAGGAGTGTCTAGCATTGCTATTAGCATTGCTACATTTTGATGTGTATTTGGGTACCACAGTATACCCTGTGCTTGTTTTCACAGATCACAATCCCCTCACCTTCATCAACAGAATGAAGAACAAAAATCAGAGACTGGTGAGGTGGAGTTTGACGTTGCAAGAGTACAATCTGGACATCAAACATATTAAGGGAAAAGACAATGTAATGGCTGATGCCTTGTCCAGAATTGCATAAAAACTGACAAACAAAAATTCCTTTTAAAAAGGAACTTGTGTGACAAGTAGTCACTGTGTATGTTGAGTTAAGCACTCGAAGTTAACATTAAGTTGAAGTTGATGTAAAAGAAGAAAACAATTAAGAAAGTTTTCATTACATTCAAACTTTCTTCTTTTAAGGGGAGGTGTGATGTGCCCTGAGTAATTTAATTTGATGATTTATCTTTGTTTACAAAGTTACATGAGTGATGACATTTTGGGGAATTCCCCTCTCAAATTGAGCAAAACAAGCTGAATCATATCTAATTTGGAATATTTGGAAACCCCCCGAAAATGATGTAATGGGATTTCCCCTCAGGAAGTGATGTAATGGGATTTCCCCTCAGGAAGTGATGTCATGTGAAAGGTTAATGTTATAATTAAGACTTTGGAATTCCCCAGATCTGCAGATTGAGCATAATGTGAAGGCAGTAGATGGCCCAGAATAGAATGGGGTTTTTCCCATGCTTGATATATAAAAAATGTAAACACAATTATTGTCACAGTTGATAGTGTTGATCTGGGCTATGCTTACAGTCCAATTCCTTGAAAGAAAGGAAATTACAAACCAGAAATATTTTATGTAGTCAAAGTACTACTATTTACCAGTGTTGTCGGAGAAGATCTAGAATACGTCGAAGAACGTTATTCTTCCAAGAAAGGAAATATATTCTTCTGTCGACTTGCTGAAGTCTGGTATTTTGATTCAACGCAACTGTCAAAATAAGTGGGGACACCTGCATCGCAGTCCTGCTTCCTGAAGATATTGTGTGAAAGGTGGAAATAGCACCAAGTTTGGAGAAAGCAGCGCAAGGAGTTAAATTTGGAGAACTGCGCAAGGAGTTTAGCATAGGAGAACGGCGCAAGGAGTTTAGCATAGGAGAACGGCGCAAGGAGTTTAGCATAGGAGGACGGCGCAAGGAGTTTAGTATAGGAGAATTGCGCAAGGAGTTGTAAACGTGTTTGGAGAACACCATTTTCGTGTAAGGATTTTATACGCAAGGAGTTATCAATGCAAGTGTACAAAGGACTTCGCTGATTGTCGCAGGACACGTGAATAGGGATATATTGCATCAGTCGTCCAGAACATTACAAGAACTTTATGATCACCAAGAAGAAGAATGCTGGCTAAGTACAAAATAGATAAAGAGTGATTATATTTGATTAATGTATATGTGCAGTTGTAGTCGTTATATTGTACCAAAGGAAACTTGCTTTCAATTAAAGACTTAGATTTTGTTAGCTTAAACGAACAGTGTATTTGTGTTGTGCATTCGTGTGAGTTCGGGTAAAAGGTGATTTTGGCCTTGAGTCAAGTACAACTCGTAACACTTGTCACTTACCACATTTATACGTGAGCACTTACCACGAATATAAAATAAATAAACCATAGCAAGTTTAATTAATACACAATGCATAAAATAAAACAATAAACACATCACAATCTATGGTATACTTTCACCAATGCATAAATAAAATCACATGACAATTTAAAGTATCTTTCTCCAAAGCAGAAATAAAATAATAGTGGCTTACATGACAATTAGAATATCTGGTATGGGTGTGACCGATAATAATAATCCTAAATTTATTGCTATTACATGTTTTAGAGAGCGTCAAATAATTTCTTTTGTTTAAACCATGACACAAATTGCAATATTTTAAAAGATTCACGATGCAGGACGTTAAAACATGACTGAAACCGTCTATTTATAATCTCAAAAGTTTACATAAATATCTGAGAAAAACCAGGGCAAGGCGACACGACATAAATAATTACAGCGCATATATTGCAATTAACAAGATAGCGAAAGGGAAGGATCACCTGAAGAAATTAATCTCAGCCATTAAATATCGATATAAACATAGGTATCATCACGCTCCAATAATATAGAAACATAAACATCCACAGGTTAATTAGACTGTACATGCACCACGTACACTCATGCACTCAGAGCGTTGTGATTTGAACTCAAAACATGGCGACTAATTTTACAATGATATAAAACTAGTCAGGAACATTTGCTGATCCGTAAGGTTTGACAATATTCCGTGCACGGGATGACTTTAAAGAGAGAAATGGAAGGCGAAATATTTAGATTTTTGAGAAAACCACGACCTCACACACAGGAACCATGTACGAACTGCACAGAGCAATTCTGACAAAATCTAAACAAAAGATATTCATCAAATTACACATTTTGCAACTAGACCACATCCAAAATAACTCATCTGAAGGATCTATAACATATTCCTGACAGTCTAATATCACTTAAATTCATCCAAAACGCGATTTACGTGAAATATCTGAATTTTTAACAGCGAATCTCAAAAACTTGCCTATGAATTCGAATCCGATGAGTAAAAGAAAGACTTCTACGAGGCGGTACGACAAGGCCCCGGCTAGCTCGAGATACTCTAGCTAAAATACAGGTTTACATTTACTATCTTACATTATCTTGCTGTATTTCAGCTAGAGCTCCAAACGACAAGCTTCCGGGTTTTTTTTGGAGAACAATATTTTAACGTAAGATGAAGAAGAAACCCGCCTCGGAGCCCGCCCTACTCATTATTTCATGGTACTTATTGCAATTTGCCTCTTCACATTACGTAATCAACACAAAGCTTTTGTGAGGATTAGTGAGTGGATAAGAAATTGACAGTGGAGGATACGAAGGACACGCCGATTGTTAGTTGTCAATCATGAATTGCCGCAACGTATTAATATTTTACTGCATGGCATTCCGCAAACACCAAGACAAATTATGCCGTATTTCCAAAGATCATCTTATATGAAGTAAGCTGAATGCGATCTTTACTTTTGTAACATTCCGATCGCTTTTGATCACCTATTATCGGCGAATTTGCTTGAAAACACGTGAGTTCATGTTGTGTAAACATAATTAGCATAGACACAAATGAAATTACGATGCAATACAATGCAATTTGAATGCGCAGCAGATCTATAGAAATAACGTTGCCCGGTTTTATGCAGAATTAGACCCTGTCTGGCCCCGGCCGTCTTGCGCTCTGATTGGCTGACGGTGATAATTAATTGACTATGATCGAATATGCGCAGAGTGACCATAAATGACGTAATGCAGAAATGAAATTTAAAGGAGTACTACGCGATTTGGGTAGAAAAATGACAAGGCGATTACCCAAATATAATAGTATGTGTTGGCTTGATTTACCAATACCGTTTCACAAGACCTACTAAGTATGTTACAGATAAATTTATTCGGCCCAGTTTGATTCCCCATTTGTCCAAATCGATGCAGAATTGATGACACAATGACTTTTTGAATGCAATCACCTCAATTATAAAAGATGCAGTAATTCCTATTGATTTGGTCCTGCTGCTCAATATTCATTTTGTTTCACTGAGGGCGTGCGCCGCAGATGTCTGGCAGTTACTGATGCAGCAGGAGGACATACCAGATATTGACTGTGAAGAGTGAAGGGTAAAACCAGATCAATAAGAATTACTGCAACTTAAGGCCTCGTATCCATAGGCTGTTCCCTTGTGGCGTGTGCCCTTGTTCCGTGTTTACTTTTCCCCATGTGACCTGCCACACAGACAACGAACCGTAGCGGCCACTAAGCAAAACAAAGGTTCGTTGTCTGTGTGGCAGGTCACATGGGAAAAAAGTAAACACGGAACAAGGGCACACGCCACAAGGGAACAGCCTATGGATACAGGGCCTTAAAATCCTGGGTAGGTGCATTCAAAAGGTCATTGTGTCATAAATTCTGCATCGATTTGGACAAATGAGGTATCAAAATGTATGAAATAAGTTTATCTGTAACATGCTTTTGGTAGGTCGTAATTTAAGATCCCATCTTTGACTTATGGACCAAAATCACACTGGATAATTTCTTTTTGAGATGGGTTTATTTTTTTATTCTCATGTGTGCACTCTTAGAAAATAAGGGTTCTTGGAACTCTCAAGAGAAAAGGGTTCTTGAAAATTTAAAGAATCCAAAATGGTTCTTTCTGGCCTGCCCAGAACCCTTTATAGGCCTATAATGGAACCTTTCAAGAACCCTTTTCTATTCTTTGTCGAACCATTTAAGGTTCCACATACAGGACAGCTCAAGAACCATTTTAGGTTCTACTTAGATCCGTTTCTTCTCAAAGTATGCAGTGGTCGTAAAGAATCAAGCACAGTCATTTCCTTGTATAAAGATTTTAACCCTGTTATTACCTGCACCCCTGTATTTAGTCAATTGAATATATGAATACAAAAGCCACCTAAGTCCATACTTAAACCAAATTGAGTTAAGCATGGGAAAGTGTTCCTTTACATAGGCCTGTCATATGTATGAAAGAACAACTCAAATTCATCCTCTGTGTCTATTGAACATGTGAAAAATAGCATGTATGAAAGAATCACCCAATTCCATGATTTGAGTCTTGTAACACATTGATTAAAATCCAGTATGTATAAAAGTCCACTTGTAACACATTCATTGCTAGAGAGTGACTTTTGAAAAAAAAAAATGGGTTTAATAAAGGAAAGTGTGTGGTTTATATTACATGGCAGAATGCTTATCAACATTATACATACCTGTGCGCTTTATTTTGTATTATCTTACTAGTGGTAATCTCATTCTAACATTGTTGTCTTTGTATATGATTCAAAAAACCACCTAAGTCCAAAATTTAAAATGAACCCCACGAAGTCCCTGAAATGCTAATCGTCATACCTAATACAGGTTAATCCACTCATTTGCACGTAAAACTTACCATATTGACCAGGTAAATCTAACTGAAGGAATTAAAATGATACACAGGTTTTTCTCTCAAAATCACTTCCCATGGACTTTTGTGGTGGCTTTTGTATTCATGTATTCAATTTATAATGTAAAGGATACTAAAATCTAAATTGTTCATATCTGACGTAATATACTCAATTTATAAATTTAAAGTGTATAATTATAGTCGATATCTGAATAATTTTGCGTTATAACTTCACTATATAAAAATACAGATTTCTGTCATAAGAAATTACAATAATGTTCATGATCAACAATTCTGAGACTTAGGTAATCAATATGTTCATGAAGATTGATCATGTCTCAAGCACAGCTTTAATAGTACAGGGCGCTATTGGCTGATTTTTGAGATATCTAGTTTTCCTACATTAGTGGAACCATCAATGTTGATTTTGCATCCTTACACCTCAAAGGATAAAACTAAAATTGGTTCCATTTTGTCTGTGCCCCTATACTTCCCACGAGGGGTCGAAGGTCATATATATAATAGCTTATAATGGGGCCAAAAGTTAATATTATGTTCTATCTGTGAGACCAAAACCCGTTGCTTTCTTTGTCACATAACAATACCTCAAACTTGTGAGGTAATTCAATCTTCAAGGTATGAATATCTGATGGATGGTGTTTCAGAGCTGTAAATCAGACGTCAAATAAACTAATCCTTGTAGAGGTATAAGGATATGCCAAAAAAATTTGATCCACTAATTTCCACGTCTCGGACTAGTGTAAGCATATCTCGAAATTAAGTTAATCACATCACAAATTAAAGGAAATTTGAACATAAAACGACATTAATGTAATTTATTATCATTAGATTGAGATGCCTGGCAAATTTACTTCCATTATAATACTCAATAGCATACAAGTACTAGTATCAGATTAAGTTTGACATAATGACGGTCACTACATTACGTGTAACGTAACTGCAGCATCCTCTTTTTAGGGTATGGTTCAAATATGGTCTCAGGCTCTGAAGTTTTCCTTTAAGTATTACATGCATAAAATGGAACACGTACATAAACATTGTAATGTCAAAATATACATTTCATGATAAAAGTCAGAAGTCAAGAGACAAGAGAAAAACTACACTTTCAAGAAATATTTTCCCTGTTATAAAGTAACAAGCCGGAACACGTCTCGCAGTAAACGAGCTCATGAATACAACGAGGAGAAGGAAAAAACATTGAATTTTCGGAGAGCAGAGGAAAATATATTGAGGGTCGCTAACATCTGATAAGTATTTGAACTGTCTGCAGGATTCTGGGACATGTGGTTGGAAGTATTGACGGTATTGTGATGTACCCTGTATAATCATGATAATCCTGTAACATGGAATAGGGGAATTTACCTTATTTTCATACAAGAGTTTGTGTATTATGACATCATGGGGAAAACCCAGATGAATGCAATAACAATGTCATTAATCAAGACTATTTATGTCAAGGGGAAATCCCCTGATATCAGTATGTTGTAATAATGAACAGTGATGGCAATGCCTATTATTAGAACATTGGGAAAATCCCAGATGGGATGCTGTGAAACATAATGTTCATAATAATTCTAGGCAGATCGGTATCGATGTGATTGTAACGTGATGTGTAGTTGATGTAGTTTACTCTCAAAAATGAGAACATAATAACTAAGCTGGATACTCTGGGAGTATTACCATTTAAATGGTCTATGGTATTACAAAGTGTGAGCGATGAATATGTAGATGGATCTCGTCAAGTGCGGATACCGTTGTTAGCCCACAGGGCTATTGTTTTGTCTTCAACGATATACTGAAATTATGGTTATTATTTCGGAGCTACGAAAATGGACCAAAGTAAGACATGAGTTTACTGCGGATTGATTTGGACTTTATGGACAATCAACTGGATACAGATCTGTCAGGCTGCAATAGCCTTTATTATTGACACAGTTGAATGTTGTACTGGGCTAGCTAATGTCCTTCAAAGAAAGGAAATCGCGAACCAGAAATATTTTATGTAGTCAATGTACTACTGCCTGCCAGTGTTATCGGAGAAGATCTAGTTTACGTCAAAGGGCGTACCTCTTCCAAGAAAGGAAATTATATTCTTCTGTCGACTTGCTGAAGTCTGGTTTATGAAACAACACATCTGTCAATATAAGTGGAAACAGGGGCACAACTGCAACGCAGTCCTATTTCCCAAAGAAATTGTGTGAATGGTGAAAGTAGCACCATTTTCGAGATAGAGAACGGCGCAAGGAGTTAAGTGTGGAGAAAGCAGCAACATTTTTGAGCGAGGATTTCATACGCAAAGGATTTTACGCAGAGGATTATAACTGCAAGTCTCAGTGGACTTCGCTGAACAGTGATCTTCGCAGGACAAGTGAATCAGGATATACATCAAGAACATTGAGAACAAACACCTTACAATCAACTACAAGATGAAGGCTGCCGGATAAGTAACTTTGCTAAATGAGTGTATCTGTATGATTGATTGTATGTGCATTTGTTGTCATATATTGTACCAATCATGTTTTACTTTCAATTAAAGACTTAGATATTGTTAATTTAATTAATCAGTGTGTTTTGTTGTGCATAATTTCTGAAGTGAATTTTGGAAAAAGGTGTTTGGCCTTGAGTCATATTTACGACCCGTAACAGTATTGTGTAGAAAGGGTAAAGGCTATATAGCTTATTTATAAATATGATATCTGTATTTTTAATAATTGGCATTGGGTAAGATCTTACTTACATTATTGTTTTTGAAAATGTGGTTTAAACAATGGATTTTTAATTCAAACTGGATTAGTCAGTAGACTCGATTCCAAGACCAACATCCAATCGATGATGCGGTCAATTACATTCTGCCAGAATGTGTTTTTTTAATGTTTAATGTTTGTGCCTCTGATTTCATTCACCTTTTTATGTTAATTTTTTTATTTGAATGAAATAATTTTTGTTCTGAATAGGAAGTTTTATACTATTTTGCAATTTTCAATTTATAATAATGAAAAAAACAAAAGGAAAAATAATTCTCAATTTTTAGTGTGCATCACATCCCCTCTGTGCTGAGAGCCGTTTGCTCAGTAGTCTTTCACACAATTTCAAATTTTAAACCTCGCTAACTCCTGGATCATGTATTTGATGCTAGACGTTGGAGTAGTCCATTTGTAATGTACGAGGGTCATTCAAAAAGTTCTACCAACATCATTACATCTCTGTAATCTTATGTGCTAGGATATTGAAATTACCCATGATTATACTTTTAAATCCTGGCTACAAAATAAAAGTTATTTGATTAAAATGTGATTTTTGGTTGTTAAGATGTGATGGTTAAAGTGAATACAGATTTGGTACGTCGGAAACGTTCTGAAGAGAAAGGTTAATTTTGATTTAAAAGGTTGCCAACATCTATGTGGAAATTCATTTCTGATTTATTTCTGAAAACAATGCACCCATTGCATAAAAATAGGACGTACTTACGAATTAGCCATAAACGTGGTCTTGTCGAAATCTGGCAATCGATGTTTTTTTCTCATATAAAACCTGTTTCATTTTGTTTTGAAGTCCCAAGGCATGTCAGGGAGCTCAAATAGGACAAAATATTTATCCTGTGTAAGTAGTGGGGCAGCAACATCTTGAAAATATTTTTATGGACATTATCCAAAGCTACAATATGATGCTTACTAAACTTTTGGCTTCAGTTTTTAAATGGAGTCTCCGTTAATCATAACATTATGCCTTATATGTTAGAAAAATAATTATCAAGCACGAATTACATGGTTTTATATAAAATAACTCATATTGACCATAAAAACGAATAAAAACAGTCGGCTCTCAACACGCGATATTCAAACGTCCCGCGCCGAAATTGTCTGAGTACAATGACGTAATGGTTATTTGTGCTCAATTGTCGTCAGCTGTCATTTTATTACTGGGACGTCATTGCACTCGACAATTTTGAATTTTGAATATCGCGTGTTGAGGTATTTTTATTCGTTTTATGGTCACTATGAGTTTGATTTAAATAAAACAACGTGGTTCGTGCTTGATAATTATTTTTCTTACATATAAGGCATAATGTTGTGATTGCCGGAGACTTCCTTTAACCGTTTCCGATGTACCAAATCTGTATTTGCTTTATCCAACATTTCTTAACAACCAAAAAAAAAATCACATTTTCATCAAATAATTTTTATTTTATAGCATAGATTTAAGAGTATAATCATGGGTAATTTCAATTACCTGGCACGTATTTTTGAATGACCCTCGTCTCGTAGGACGCATATCGCAGAGGAAACACCTTGAATAATATATTCCCGTCTAGCATCTTAAGAACCTGCTTATACAGTGTCTGTGTTCCTACCCGGGGTTCCTACGCACAGATTTGAACTTCGTCGGTCTTTATATGTTATTTTATGAGAGAGTAGCTTGTAATTTTGTACACAATGACAGAAAAGGGTGAGTTTGAATTTTAGGAAAGCATGCTTTACATAATAGCTATAAGCTGCTATACATGTTTTCTTGATGTCGGTGCAGCAGCATTCGAAGAGCGTGTACATTATGTATTGCTCACAATGCACAGAATAGCAGGTATACTTAAGACATCAGCTTGATGCATTATATGTTTTATACAATATTATTACTAAAAAATAGTGTCTTCTGTCAGTCTGTAACTATTATTTAGCCCGAGATTATTATTTATGATCTTAACATTTTAATACTTGTGTTACCATCTGCATCCTGGAGCAGGCTCTCACATTTCCAACCTATTACATTTAAATAGGAATCTATTTTTATGCAAATCACACATTATTGCTTTAATCTCACAGATGTTACTAGAAAAGGGTAGCTAATTTCTACTCTGCACCAATATTTAATAGTTGAAATGAAGGTAAAATTATGGGTGAAATTGTACTCAAAACCTCCTCAAAACATGTGCTTTTTCATTGGTTTTTCTTCAGGCCTCTTGACTGATCGCTACCGACAGTTTTATATGTGTTCATTGTGACTCCTAAGGAAACAACTGTGTATATAGTACTTACTTTGGGTCCACTTTACACTAATGAAAAATACTTGCTTTGGGTAAGTCATTGTTACGTGGTGGTGATGTCAGGGCCGGATTTACCATAGGGCCAGATGGGCCCGGGCCCAGGGCCCCCAAATTTTTTGGGCCCCCAAAATTGTCCTGTTCAGTGTGTATTTTCTATTTTAGCCGAAAACACTATGTTTTGGGCCAAAATAGGGTACAAAATTGTAAAATTTTGCGCTTCGCGCGCACTCACCTGTTATATACTAAATTTCAGCTTCAATTTGGGCTAAAATAGTCGCGCTGGGGCCTCCAAATTTTGGCCTGGCCCAGGGCCCCCCAAAAGGTAAATCCGGCCCTGGGTGATGTACAACTTAAAATACAAGTGCCCCACCTCGGAGTCTGTGTATGAAATTCGGTTTGAATTGAAATACCTACCCTCAATGCTGATTTGACAAAGAGCATGACAGGGTGGAGACCGTTGGGTATGTGGGCACTGGCCCTCATTCAGGGTGCACCAGCCATGTTGCCGCCCGTTTCGGACATACCACTGTAAGTTTTACTAATTCGATGAGGGCCTTCTCCCGCCCCTGTTACACTAAGCCCCTGATCAAGCTTTTAACAATTGTATTGCGGTGTACAATGCAGATTCAAACATATTTCCAGAAAGTATCAAATAATATTTGTTTCATGTGTTGTTTTATCATCTAGATCCTGGATACCCCCCACAAGACCACCCCAACCCACCACAGCAAGGCTACCCAGGTCCTCAGCAAGGGTACCTTCCACAAGAAGGATATCCTCCACAACAGGGGTACCCTCCACAACAAGGTGACCCTCCACAGCAAGATTACTCTCCACAAGAGGATTACCCTACTAAAGAGGGTTATTCTCCACAAGGATACCCTCCACAGCAAGGTTACTCCCCACCAGAGAATTACCCTACTAAAGAGGGTTCTCCACAGCAACAAGCTCCACCAGCATACACTGACAGTGGAGGAGGTACAGCTGTTCAGTATCAACCAGTAAGTACAGGATATCCCAAAATCGATGTAGATTTTTTAAAATTATAATACGCAGATTTAGGGTTTCTCTACCGGATGTCAATTTGTGCCGAAATTCCTTCCCACAGTGCAATATGCGTATTGCATAACAAAGAATATTGATTAACCTCCGAACTGTATCTATTGTTATCATGGTTATGCAAAACGCTTATTGCATCGTGGGAAGTAATTTCCGCACAAATTTCCGCACAAATAGAGAAACCCTAAATCCGCGTATTGCCCTTGTAATCACAACAATATTTCGCAGTCGCGCATTCTGGACTCACATTTTCACACCAATTTGCTTTAGCTGTCTGAGCCACTAGACTTTTTTGAGTGAAATAGCGATTTAAAAAAAAGGGTAATAATATTAAAAGTTTTATTTTCAAATTTTTTGTTTTAAGTTTCAAGTGTAGAAATACATCATAATATATCGTAACATCTTATATTGTATTGTGCTCTAAACTTTCATCATTCTTTTGTCTACGTGTAACGCGGGTGATGGAATGTCTCCCCTTACATGCCTTACCCTGTCCTAAACATTGCCCGCTAATGTATTGTTTGTTTTTGGACCCCACACATGTGTGGGGCTTATGTTATCATCCAGATGGTTGCCAGTTTCTTTGTTTGGCTGCCTGTTTGTTTGGCTGTCCCGGCGGAAGCAATTTCTTTAATCCACTGTGCAGCTCAAACGCAATAACCGATCAACTTCAAACTTGGTATGGTGATAGGATATAGTGCGCTGATGTGCTGTATAGTTTTGTGTCATATTACCTGCATATTTATGAATATTAATGAGCTGATTTGCATATTTTACCTACATTTTCATTCATATGGAAAGGTTTCTATACAAAAATGATTCTCTTATAAACCACCATGCGCACAATTTCCACCTCGATACACCTTTTCACACATTTTCGTCCCAAGAGCTTCCAAGCAAAGAACAACAAGCAGTGAATGTCTCCACCACAGTCTTTGATTACACTACACGGTTGAGTGCATAGCAATGTATGAGCTGTGAAACTTCTAGCTAAAAAATTGGCCTCTTTAATTGTTTTTTGTCAAAACCTCAAGTGTTCCCTTCATCCAATCAGATTATTTTTTATATCAAATGAAAGCTAACACTTCACCCTAAAAATACTTTTCGTCACTAGGTCAACAAATAACACAATGAAATTTTATAGCAAGGCAAATGTGGAAAATCTGTTGAAAACTACCTATCCAAGCACATGTTTTGACCAAAATGTAGGTTTTAATAGTCAAAACCTCAAGTGTTCCTTACAATATTTTTCAAATATTATGTCATTAAATGAAAAACCACATTTATATTGTCCATATACTAGAGTCACTAGAATGACCAATAGTCAGTTCTCTTTAAATTGCAAATCTTGTGCAAAGAGTTTCTATATATTTTCGCCTGTTTTGTCATACGGTTGTAAATTCAATGAACTATGACTTAAAAGAGCGCTTAAACAAATTGATATGAATCCATTCTAACCCTTAAACGCAAAAACCGATTAACTTCATTCATTTCATTTCATTTCATATTTATTTAGTCTTATCAACAACAACAATTGACATTTTAAAAGGCACATATAGAAAATACTTAAATACATTTTATAAAAACAGAATAAGAATATAAACAGCACATATTTATAGAGAGCACGTTGATAAGACCAAGGATAGCCCAAAAAGCCATGGAGGCTTATTTCCATTGGGGTCCTTTAAAAGGGGACAACATCAATGACAAAAGAAGGAAACAAACGAAACAGTCAAGTACTAGAACTACCCCCTTCTTGTGATCTTGCTTTTGTAGCAAGATGAGCTTTTACTTCTTTTTGAAGTTGGCATAGCCATTGATGGATTTAATATTGCTTGGGAGACAGTTCCAGGCCTTGACTGTAGTGTATTGGAAGGTGGTACTACCAATTTGCCCATGAAACTTTGGAACAACAAAATTGAGGTGGCTATCCCTGGTATTATACCGGTGTCTTTCAGTTACTTTTATAAAATGGTCACTCAGATAATCTGGAGACATGTTATTAAAATTTTTAAAAGCATGGTTAAGCTTCAATTGTTTAACTCTATTAACAGTATTTAAAAACTCAAGCCTATCAAGTTCAGTTTGGCCAACATGTGTCCGTGAGTCCAGACCAAGAATGAACCTAACAATTTTATTTTGCATGACTTGAAGTTTATTTTGGAGTTTTTTAGAAAGACCAGAGAACCAAGAAGAACAAGAATAATCAAAATAGCACTGAATCAAAGCAGACACTTAAGTTTTGCGAGTTTTTTGATCAAGAAACTGAGCTTGTCTGAATAAAAAAAAGAATTCATTATTATGTTTTCAGGGTTATTAGGAGTTAAGAAAACCTAATAATGATAATATTGGATGGTTTATTTCGCATGATACCATAACATATCGGATTCGTCATACAAATATCGAACTCGCCGTTGACTCGTCCGATATTTTTATGACTCACCCGATATGTTATGGTATCAAGCTCAGCCATCCAATATTATATCAAACTTGGGTTGGTGATTGGATATGCTGGCTTGATGTGCTGTATGCTTTTGTGTCCTCTTATTTGTGTATTAATTAGCTGATTTGCATATTTTGCCTACATTTTCATTTATCCACTCTGCAACTTAAACGCAATGACCGATCAACTTCAAAGTTGGTTTAGTGATTGAATATGGTAGCCCGATGTGCTGTATACTTTTGTGTCATGTTATTTGTGTATTTATGACTATGAGCTGATTTGCATATTTTGCTTACATTTTCATTAATCTACTGTGCAACTTAAACGCAATGACCGATCAAATTCATTATTATGTTTTCAGGGTTATTAGGAGTTAAGAAAACCTAATAATGATAATATTGGATGGCTTATTTCGCATGATACCATAACATATCGGATTCGCCGTTGGCTCGTCCGATATTTTTATGAATCATCCGATATGTTATGGTATCATGCTCAGCCATCCAATATTATATCAAACTTGGTATGGGGATTGGATATGGTAGTCTGATGTACTGTATTGTTTTGTGAATATTAATGAGCTGTAAATTTGTAATTACAAGCCTTGTTTACACACCTATGTGTGGGGCCATCTTAATTACGAACCGCATAATTCTAGTTAAAATAATAACAGAAATCATAGGAAACTTCAAAATGTTCAAACCGATATTTACTAAGAACAAAAGAACTGTTGCATTATTTAGTGTCACAAAACATGAAGCTCCAACAATTCTTTTCCCCCTAGAATGCACCACACCAAACAGTTATTAGAAGAACAGATCATCAAGGTGAGGCACCAAAAAACTACCTTACTTTGGCCATATTTGTAACAATATTCTGCTGTTGTCCACTTGGACTTGTTGGTATTGTACAAGCAGCAGAGGTAAGTACTGTCGTTATTATTACCATAAACAATTAGGAAAAAAACACAAATTAAGAGCATAGTTTCACCCATTTTTTGGTGAAAAATTACCAAAATGGGGGCGGGGGCGGCAGTGTTCAAATTAAGATTTTTTTCTGGTTGTCCTTCAGACAACCAAGTAAACCAAAAATATTGTCCGAAAGGTTGTCCGAAAATTTTGTCCCCCTCAGATCTTCCTTGCCGAATCATTTAAATTACCTGTTTCGCCATGTTGTCAAATGTCCCGGGGTAAGTAAGTCATACTACAGTTACTGTCCATTTTGCTATACATAAAACACAGTACTCTCACCATTGACGCGTGACCTCTACAAACAGTACATGTTATAGCCTATGGGCATTGCCTAGTTGACGTCACTGTGTGAAAAATAACCGGCCAATATTTAAAGTACTCTCTGAAATTCTAGAAAATATAGTTTTGTAACATGTCCTAAATTTTTAGCTAATTTAGGTGTTTGGAAATATTCGCACTTTGGTGTTTTAGTGTGTGTTATAGGTAATAGGACATTGCCTAGTTAACGTCACTGTGTGAAAAATAACCGGCCAATATTTAAAGTTCTCTCTAAAATTCTAGAAAATATAGTTTTGTAACATGTCCTAAATTTTTAGCTAATTTAGGTGTTTGGAAATATTCGCACTTTGGTGTTTTAGGAAGGATATGTAAACGACAGATAACACCAAAAAATATGAAGAAATTATTTCCAAACCGTGTTAAGTCTGCAACCATTATGTTTCTCATTTTCAAGAATGCTGGTTAACAATATGCAGACTATTGTCTCATTTCGTAAACAAAGGCCCGCCCAGTTACCTTGCGTTTGCTTTATAATCGTTCACCCAACTGAAACTTTAATACCAGCTCATTGCTCATTGCACAGGTAAAACAGAAACATGTGTAGTGTGGATTTAACCAGAGAAGATCTGATTTAACATAGTTGAGCTGTCTTCAATGAGTGTTATCTTGGTTTAATAGCTTTTAATGGGGATTAAGTCCTGCAAAGGTCGAGGTGAATTCTACTGTAGACATGACAGCATCATGTAAGTAAGTAAGTACCAAACATACACTCATAGGCTGATACCATGTTAGCATATAGTTAGTGCCCTCCACTGATGCTTGCATCAAAATGTTCTTGATATAAATCTCACTGTTTTATTTTATCAGGTAGAGAGCAAATGGGCTGCTGGGAACGTAGCCGGTGCGGAGAAATCAGCAGCATCAGCCAAATGTTCGGTAATGGCGGGTATTGTCTTTGGGATTATCCAGGACATAATTATTGGTATTGTTATTATAGTGATTAAACAAGTATAACATTTGCTATTGAAATACATGTATAGGGTGTTAGCTAGCCATCATAGTCGAGGAAAATTGCCGTATGGGTATGAAGTTGCGTACTATAATGTAATTTTTTTCTTTTATGTAACAACTAGGAGTGTGCAGATTCAGAATCCGCCTGGTGCCTAGACTATGCCATAGTCGATTTTTGATAAATAAAAATACGTTATTAATCATGATGAACGCATTCAGTTGAACTCGAAATTATACTGATATTTGTTACATCAAAATACTAGTATAAAATGGTTATGAAAAAGTTTATATAATTATATTTGTGACAGTAAAAATAAAGTATACGTAGGCTTATATTATTGAATGCAACATATCATAATGGCATAATTACTACAGCCTGTCTCAAAAAAAATTGTGCAAGTAAAAAGCGCCCTCCTTGGCAATTAGAAAATACCGTTGTGACATGATGCTTACATCAACGTCAAGGGCGTAGATTTAGCTCTCTGTTCGATTTGCTTCTTTTAATCTTGAGATATGTCTAGTTAACGACGAAAGGGCAAAATCACACTTGTGCCACCTTTACTAGGAAAGAGGGCTTTACATGTAAATCAGTGATAGCATCAAGTTTATCAAGAGTTCCTTCGTGAAATCAAAAGAATGCATCAATTTCACAACAATTACATTTTTTTAATGTTTTTACTGTTTTATCATGATACAGGAATAATGATTCTCTTTTTCCACCTAAAACAGATTAAAAGATAAATAAATATTTCACATTCTACTGTAAAATTAACTACATGTGCATGTCAATGATTTTATCATGGTAAATACTGTTCTCTTTGTTACTCAAGACATACGGTACTAAAAGACAAAGAAATATTGCACACTAATAGATTAATGAACGCGTATTACTTGTTCGCAGAGAAATAAGATAATATAATGCACGTGCGCTGATGTTGATGCGTCTAATGCACGAGCTGTGAAGGGGGAGAGAGTATTAGACGCATCAACATCAGCTATAATTGATTTACATGTACAACTCTCTTCCCTAGTAAAAGTGGCACAATTGTGATTTTACACTTTCGTAGTTAAATAAACATATCTCGAGATTGAAACAAGCAAATTGAACAGAACAAACGGTATTTGAGAGCTAAGACTGCGCTCTTGATGCTGATGTATGCATCATGTCACAATGGTTTTTCTAATTGCCAAAGAGGGCGCTTTTCACTTGCACATTTTTTTTTTTTTTTAGACAGGCTGTATAATGGCACTTCAATACTGAACAATTCTAATTTTAGAATCTGCCAGTTTATTACGAGTTAAAAATCAAGCTAACATACAGAGGGAGTACGGTGACTGAAAAGATGATCAGTTGTGAAAATCTATCAATTGTGCACAAATTAATTAAATCGGAGTTTTAAGCTTAAATGCAATATCCAGAGTATGCACAATCATGACAATGGGCAAGTGTACTACGGAGTAGTCTACCTGGTGCCAAAAAGTCACTCTTGAGCAAATTGAGTTATTAAGGTCAAAGGTTGCACAAGGGGAGTAAATTTTAAAATGCTTTAATCAAGTTATGAAATATCACAAGTATCCCCTTTAGTCACAAGGAGTAAAAATGTCAATGATCATTTATCTCTAGAATGCCTAATTTATGAGTTATAGGTCAAAATAGGTCAAAGGGTAAAATCAAAATTGTACAGGGGGAAATGTTTCGAAATTATCCAATTGCAATTAAAATGGTCTCAAATTATTCGTCTTGACAAAAGCAAACAAAAAAGTCTAGTTTGCTATGTGTACGGAGTCTAGATTTAATGTTATGACCTTTAAACTGTCACGGTTACATATACTCTATAGGGTTGTTGACTTGGGGTCTTGATTTTAGAATAAAGAAGACTTATCATATAGCAAATTATTCATTTTTTGTATTCATCATAATCATTCGGACAGACGAATAATTTGACACTATTTTCATTCAATTTGGAGCATTTTGAAAATTTGACCTGTACCTCATTAATTATGCATCCTGGAGATACATGACTATTGATTTTTTTTTATTCCTTGGGACCAGACGAACAACTTGTGATATTTTATAACTTGATCAGAGCATTTTCAACTTTTATCACCCATGTGACCTTTGACCTCAATAACTCAATTTGCTCAAATGGGGCCTTTTGGCACCCGGCAGATTCTGAATCTGCATTACCTTCCCTTATACTTGAAGTAAAAAAATGCCATTAGTACGCAACTTCATTGTTATATTGGGTCTTCAATGGTCTCTGTCCTCGACTATCACTTTGGACAGGCAGTTTGCTCAGGGGATAGACAAAATTAATGCCTGTGACATAGGCCTATATGCTCAATTCTGAAATTGATGCTTGAATTAGTTATCTGAACTCAAAACAAGACCAGACAAATAAATCAAGGTCATAGCAATAGCTATTTGGACCAACGCACTGCAGGGTTTATTGTTCTATTGTGTCCGATTTGAACGCTGACATATTGGAAAATGTAGCCAATCAATCTTCATGATAGTGGGGCACAAAGGATGAATGATAGCTCCATGCCTATAACCATAAGAGTAAGACAAAAATACAATAGAACAATAAACCCTGCAGTACGTTGTATATAACCATGATAACAACATAAAGTTATAGAAAGTGACACAGATAGACCTAGACCTATATACCTGGCAGCAATGACACGTTGTTACGGGTAATCGATCGCGATCAGCAACTCTATTGAATTTATTTAAATGAGGCGTCTAAATTAAGATGGGTGGTTGATAATTGTACATCGACGGTTAAGTGTGCTTTTGTGTGCATGAGTAGTAATATAGCCTTTAGAGACATCTACTTCCTGTTCCGGGTCACAAGGTCAAAGGTCAACTTAGGTCAAAGGTCACGAGGTCACTTCCGGTTCCAGATCAAAGGTCAAACGGAAGTGTTCAAAGGTCAACCGGAAGTGGCTACTACTTGCATGCGACAACTCAAGCACACCTTTTGGTTTGTATTAGAACAAAATGTACCTCTCGCTCGTGTAGGCGCTTCCACGTGACTTCCGTTTGACCACTTATTGACAGTAGCCTACCTATTATAGCGTTAATACGCTGTCAGGTCAGTTACCAATTTAATGATGGAAGCCCTTTGTCCCGAACAAAAGGTACCTCTCGATGAATAGCGTGTCGGTAAATCAAATCGGCACAAAGCTCTTTGATTTGGACTGACTGAACCACAAGAAGGGATAGAGGTCTGGTTTCTGTTTTAAACATGTTCAAGCTCAAATTTTGGACAGGCAGTTTTGGTGAAAATGATGGGCACTTATCAAAACCTAGCTAAGACCTTGTACATATATGTACATGTACATTCATCTAAATTTTCACATAACATCCTAAAATAGTATAATACAAGCAATATAGTGGAAATTTCCAAGCACTTTGCCATGCACTTTGTCCAAATTTTTGGAACTAAATCTACAGCGACATTGCACTTCCAGACATGGAAAGTCAGTAAGTGTTAACTTTTGTGCGGAACAAATTAAAAATATAATTCTTAGAAAGAGTGAATGCAGTGTTCCATATTGAATACTTTTAGCTCTTTCCAGGTCTCGACTATGACCTTTATTTAGTAAGGTGTTCTTTTGCACAAAAAAAATGGAAAATAAGCACAATTATTTTCAGCCTTTACCAAATGACCAAAATGGACAAAGTAATGTATATTATAAAGTAAGTTATATCTAAGGTGCTATGTGATGTACATAAGAATCACAAAGAAAATAATATTTAAAAAAAGAGTTATGGTTGGGCCTGATTTTAGGGTAGGTCGGGTTACGCCAATCAAACAATTTTTTAGGCCAAACATGAAAACTCTTAAAATTGGGTTAAGGGTTTGCATAACTTCAGAATGGTAATATTAAAAGGTTGCCTTATTCAACCACCATTCAGTGGTGTAAGCCAGGACATTTTCGGGGGAGGGGGCGGACTTCTCAGAGGGGGGACGCTTCCCCCTTGCAGGCCTTGCCGTCTAGAGTAAGGGTTTGCATAACTTCAGATTGGAAACATTTTTAAAAGGTTGCCTTATTCGACCACCATTCATTCAGTGGTGTAACCAGCACTTCTTTTTTTTTTTTTGAGGGGGAGGGGGCTTCTCACAGGGCATCTTCCCCTTGGCTACACCACTGCATTCATTCAATAAGGCCAAAAAAATAAAATGTTGTGTTGTCCTCAAGTGGGAAAAATGGGAAGTATGCTACTTTCTTTGGCCTAACACTATTCCTGGTCTTGAGATAGATTTAACCAGCCTTCTTTTCTGTTATTATTTAAGCTGCATAATAAACGTACGCACTTTCTTCCAAAACAGACACAGTTTTTAATTTGAGATGCGAGCTGTTATTAGTGTCTTACATGATATATTTGTGAATTGTTTGTTTAATAAATCATGCTAATTGTTTGTTTAATAAACTATGCAAAACATCAATTTAAAGAATTCTTGTCAGAAATTAATTATTGTATACATCATTGTTATGGCATGTATTCCCTGCCCCCATTAGGTTTTCAACCTTCAGATGTATTAAGATATTATTTAAACAATGTTAACTTTTTTATTTTGCGAAAGATTACATTTCTAGCTGATTTGCTGTCAAGTTATACAAGTTTGATATTATTGCGCGTGCAGGCTTGTAGTGGTGCACGTGTGTGTATGGGTGCATTTTGGGGTAAACACGTGTGTGTAGGAGGTTGAATATTACACAACTAATGAAAATAGTGTATTGAGTTTGCACATATATTTTGTGAGGAGGTTCAAGGAAAGTCTGCAGTACGGTACCCCGTACGGTACATCTAGTACTTTGTTGCATAACTGCAACACTCCTTAGACAGATCTTTTATATACAATGTACATGAGTTTTAGTACATTTTTTTATTCGACCACCATTCATTCAGTGTGGGGGGGACTTCTCACAGGTGGGGCAGCCCCCCCTCTTGGCTATGCCACTGCATTCATTCAATAAGGCCAAAAAAATAAAACGTTGTGTTACCCTCAAGTGGGAAAAATGGAAAGTTGGGTAGGTCGGTTGATTATCTTTAAAAAAAAAAATTACCCACAAATATTAACTAATGCCTTTTCCATTGGCATATTAGGGACATTTGTCAATTCTAACTACTTGATACTTGTTAGATAATCAATTTAAGACTAGTCTTTCAATAAAATATTTTTTTAAGTGAAAAACATTGATTTTTGAACATACTGTAAAAATCGTCATTAAAAAAATGCGACCCTGATTTTTCAGAATTTAGGGTCTGTCGCTAAGGGCAACACAACTACTTTTTTGGCCTAAACACTCATCCTGGTCTTAAGATAGATTTAGCCAGCCTTCTTTCCTGTTATTATCTATGCTGCATAATAAAAGTACACATTTTAATTTGAGATGCGAGCTGTTATTACATATATATATAGTGTCTTTTTTTAATTTTACATGATATATTTGTGAATTGTTTGTTTAATGAATTATGCAAATTGTTTGTTTAATAAACTATGCAAAACATCAATTTCAAGAATTCTTGTCAGAAATTAATTATTGTATACATCATTGTTATGGCATATATTCTCTGCCCCATTAGTTGTCAACCTTCAGATGTATTAAGATATTATTTAAACAATGTTAACTTTTTATTTTGCGAAAGATTATATTTCTAGCTGATTTGCTGTCAAGTTATACAAGTTTGATAAAAAAATTATTGCGCGTGTAGGCTTGTAGGTGGTGCACGTGTGTGTATGGGTGCATTTTGGGGTAAACACGTGTGTGTAGGAGGTTGATTCATTGCGCAACTAATGAAGATAGTTTATTGAGTTTGCACAGATATTTTGTGAGAAGGTTCAGAGCAAGGAAAGTCTACAGTACATACATCTAGTACTTACATCTAGTACTTAGATCCACAAGATGACTTGGGAAACCCATCGTTTTCATAGTTTCCCACATCTGAGGGTGGCTAACACAGTCAAAAGCTTTACTGTAATCTATGAAGCACATGTAAAGAGCAAGTCTATGCTCTGCATTTCGCAATCACATTCCTGATATTGACAATTTGGTCCCTAGTCCCCCTTCCTTCACGAAATCCTGCCTGCTCATCATATATTTCTTGCTCCATTTTGTTCTTCATTCTCTTGATTATGATCTTCAGAAGCACTTTACTTGCATGACAAATCAGGCAGATGGTCCGGTGATTGGTACATACTGCAGTTACTGTCCGTTTTCCTATACACAATACACAGTGCTCTTTCCCATTGACGCGTGACCTCTACAAATAGCCCTACGTTAAAAGTATGGGGATATGACTAGTTAACGTCGCTGTGTGAAAAATAACCGGCCAATATTAAAAGTACTCTTCTAAAGTTCTAGAAAATATAGTTTTTAACATGTCCTAAATTTTAGCTAATTTAGATGTTTGGAAATATTCGTACTTTGGTGTTTTAGTTAATGTTATAGGTAATAGTACATTGCCTAGTCAACGTCGCTGTGTGAAAAATAACCGGCCAATATTAAAAGTACTCTTCTAAAATTCTAGACAATATAGTTTTGAAACATGTCCTAAATTTTTAGCTAATTTAGGTGTTTGGAGAGGGTCGTACTTTTGTGTTTTAGGAAGGATATGTAAACGACAGATAACACCAAAAATATGAAGAAATTATTTCCAAACCGTGTTAAGTCAACAATCATTATGTTGCTCATTTTCAAGAATGCTGGTTTACAAAAAGCACGCCATTGTCTCATGTCGTGAACAATGGTACACATACCATTGTTTCCTTTTGTTTCCTTTATAATCGGTTACCCAACTGAAGCTATAATACAAACTTTATTGCGATATCGCACATGAAAACAGTCACATGTGCACAGCCAGAGAAGATCCGATTTAATCAGTTCAGCTGTTTCAATGAGTGTTATCTTGGTTTAATAGCTTTTAATGGGGTTAAGTCCTGCAAAGGTCGAGATGAATTCTACTGTAGACATGACTGCATCATGAATGGCACACTCTTTCAAATTTCCCTTCTTTGGCAGTGAAATAAATACTGCCCTGCACCACACCTTTGTTCCATAACCATTAGGGTATAGGACATTTTTTGTTTTTGATATAGCCCCCGAATGAAATATATATAATTATGTTTGTACTCACTCAGGTAGCATTGTGTGTGAATTTTACATCCGAACTAGAGGCTATTCTTTTTTTTTATGTGCATTTTAGTATCTAAAATGGCCAAAAATGAGGGTTTTTCAATATTGCCGTCCATTTCTAATCGTCACCCCCATAGGCTTTACATGTAAAATAAAAATGCTCGTAAAAATTTAATAGCCTCTAGTTCGGATGTAAAATTCACACCAAATGCTTTTTGAGTGACTACAAAGATAATTAAATACTTTTCATTCGGGGGCTATATGGAATTTTTTTGTATGTATTCTTTGTACAATGACATTTCACAATAAAATGTCCATTGGAAACAAAGGTGACCAGTCTCTCGTCCATTTCTTCTTTTTCCAGATGATACCACATAGACGCCACATCTTAGGGACCGTTCACAAATACTTATAAGGGGAGGGGCTGATGCAAAAAGAAAAATTCACATATTTTTTCAAGCCCCACCCCCCCCCATCCCTTCCGGACCTATAATTATTTTCAGGGCCCCCCTTTTGGCCATGAAAAATGTACGTCAACCCCATAGAAAATAGTGTAAACTCATGTTCTACGATAAAAAATTAAGGTGATCCCTTCAGGGATACAAATAAGCCCAATCGGCATTGGAAGTTTGCAATGCATTGTAGGACAGTTTTTGCAGTTTTGGGACACTTTGTCCTTTGACCTTTCAGAAAATTCAGAAATATTGGGTTTTTGTATGTACAAAATATAATCTAAAATGTTTTACAATAGTTAAAACAAATATGAAAAATATTAGTATTTTATAAATTAATTATTTGGTATTTTTAATGATCAAAATTATTACAATAATAAGAAAATTAATAATAATTACGTCAATTTTCCCGATATGTCAGAGGTCAAAGTGTCCCAAAACTGCTCTCAAAAACCGGAAGTTAGAATGGCGATTGGGCTTATTTATCACGACCCCTTTCTTACATCAGCCCCCCCGTTAGAAGGGCTTGTGAACGGTCCCTTAGGTCTCATTTTTTACAAATAAAACACAGGTAAAAATATCTTGTTTTCACGATAGACCAACACTCAGACAATTCTGATTAAAAAGACGAGTGTTGTGTACAATTTTCATTAATTTGTTGACAACCCCGTGAAGTCAAAATTCTATTGTGATCCGCCCATCTATGTGAATAAAGGTTGCAATCAAAAGGGAACAAAATACTAATTTCTTTTGACACTTATTTTTGGCACTAATCAGTGGTTGCAAACAAATGATAAAAAGCAAGCTACGTGGCTACATCCGTCAAAAGTCGTGCATATTTTTCAATGTAATAGTACGGATTACGTATGTACGTATTATATATAACGTATTTTCAAAGTAATTGTATCATTTTGTATAATATCGTAATCAGGATGCTATAGCCTTTGGGACTTATTTCGGGGGCTAAAGATTCAAGGTTATGTTACTAATCACACTGATTGTGTCTTTGTGCGCTAATTCAATCATGGAGACTGCTCCCACATCCTTGATCCAACACGATACACGCAGGGCCCCGGTTAGAACAGCTTTAAGGCTACATGCTCTTTTTGGTTGAAATTTTTGGCGGGAAATAATCCCGCACAAATATAAAGTAATCTTTTCCCACAACTAAATATCATAGTCGGGAAATTAATGATGCATCTGGTAGCTTAGATCATAACTTTCATATACTTTAGTTGCAATTATCCCAGAAAATTCTTGATTTGTTTTTACAGAGTCTTGAATTGACGAGGTTTATGATCAAAAAACGTCACTCGGTGTATTTTGAAATTCGAGGCCATAACTCTTCTCAAATTAGCCCCATAACATAATTTATTATATATATGTGTAGCAAACCCCATTGGGAATAATTGGACGTTGTTTGCGGAGCCTAAATTTGATTTGATTTTATTTCACAATATTTCTAGCATCCGAATTCATTAAAATGTGATATATTGAATTAATAATGAGTAGGGTAAATTGGGGTAAATGGAACGCTTAAGCAATAAATCACTTTCTGTGGTCAGGAGGGTATCCACATATGATTTTTGTTTGTTTCAATAAGTAGATAATATGTTTTTACAACTTGTTTTAACAGATAAACTCCCATTTTATGGCTTTGTTTCTTGTATCGGTCCAAATACATGCATGGTCATGGTGTTCCAGTTACCCCAACAAATTGGGGTAAATGGAACAGTGGGTTGGGTAATTGGAACAAGGGGCATTACTTGCAAGGAGCCTAAATTCATAGCTATATTTACATTGAAAAGACATCAGAATATTTTATTTAACATATATTTTGTGACTAAACAAAAGGTTAACAAAAATAATTTTGTTTTCATGTTTTTTTTATAAACATGGTCAAATACCACGTAAAAAAACACTTTTTCTCGGTACATAACAGAAAAAAAATGATTTTCAGATTTTAAAAAATCAATAGGAGGCCTAATCTACCATGAATTGATTATTTGTAGTATATAATTTCATAATAATTAAACCAATTAGTAAAAAAATATTAACATGTTATATATAATTGAAGTCAGTCAACCGTGTTCCATTTACCCCAAGTGGATCTGTTGTGGGGTAAATGGAACACCAAACTAATTAATTAGCTAATTAGCATATTAATTTGCATAATTTCATCATTAAAATCTGCTATTTTATTGTTTAAAACATTTATGTTATTGTAGAAAACAAACATATTGCCAATATTGTAAGACAACTCTCAGCACAACATTCAAATATTTAGGAATCAATACCCTTAAATTAGTAATGTTCACTGAACCGTAGCACCACTTCAAGGTCAGTGACAACATTTGAGATTTTTTTCCACTCAAATACCGAGTAAACCCACGCTTGGGGTATGAAACGAAAGCAGAACGTATGGCGTTGGGGTAAATGGAACAGTCGGTATGATGTTGCCCAATTTTTTTCTTGATTGAGGGAATTGTATTCTCAGCGTTCCATTTACCCCACCGTTCCATTTACCCCAATTTACCCTACGCTTACCTTTCTGCAACACTTCCCGGTACCATTGCGCATCTGGTGACAGCCAATATTTTGGCTTAAAACAGTCCCTTCCTATCATTTTTGAACAAAATATTCCTCGAAATTACGTACGTGACACGTATATATTGGGACAGCGAGGAAATAAAGAGAGCCATTTACGGTGGGGTAGGCTATTGGAAGCTATTATGGTACCAGGCATGTCAAGCAGATGCATACATAAGCGCGGTATATTCAAATGCTATTGTCTGGATCATTGAGACAGTATCGATCGCGCAAGTAGGCTTATACACGTAGAGGTGTGTTGTCGCTCCCCTGGATTTGACATAAATTACAAGGACGTCTTGAATGACCCAGCGTTTTTATTATATTTATTAGAAAATTAATCGTCGTTTATTACGAGTCCTAAGAGTCATACCAGTTCAAATCATCAAAATTAATTTATATTAAATGAAAAACAAACAAACAAGTAGAGTCCAATGTCTTACTATGACTGTATTACTACCAAAATCTGCTTTTAATACACTAGAAATGTGTTGATATGTATATCTTTGAAAATCGTCAGACATTAACCACAGGTACCGCCGTGGCACAGTGGCGTCGTTCACTGTTCAGCATAGTGTATCGGCAGTGGTTCGAACCCTGGTGTAAATTTTAGTATTTTTTATTCTTTTTACTAATACGCTGTGCCGTTTTTCAAACGCGCCCCTGAATGAAATTCATGGGCAAGTACCCTTAAGCTGATTCGGGCATACACTGGGTAAAGATAATACGCTGGCGAAGTTACGTAATAATCGGATTAACTACCATAGCAATAGGTGAAAACAATTTTTGAATATACCGCGCTGCACTGTACGTTCACGCGGTACCTCTGCATTGAACCATATCATGCCGATCACTTGCACCTGTAAAATTAGCATCTTTGAAAAGACCAGACTATTGTATTCAATCTATGATTGCAGACTACAGGTGATGAGTGTAACCTGTTTGTAGTGCAGCGCGATATGTTCAAAATTGTTTTCACCTATTGCTATAGTAATTAATTCGATTAATTACGTAACTTCGCCAGCGAATAAATAATAATAATATTAAAGCTCCTGGTGCAAGTCCCAGGGCGCAAGTGTAAAAAATTAAAATGCTTTATAAATTGCTTAAAAGTGAAGGATAAGTCATTCAAATTGTCATTTGGTATTTTTGAAATAAAAAAAGGCAAACAAAACGAAGAAAACATGCCCTCCCCCCGTGCCCCTTATGACGCTACGCCACTGGGATGAGGTGTATGTGCGGCGTACATTGTAAGTGTGTTGGGGGAGCCGGGGTGGGTATGTGGGTATTTTACAGCTTTTTATGTGGGTAAGCGCATAAATACACATGTGTCTGTCTGCCTATCTGCTATAGTAATGGTAAGATTATTCATATGTAGCATTATAAGGACAGGTAAATCAACAGAACAGTAAACTTTCTAGACATGATGATTATAATTTTCTTTATACTGTCTCGAACATGTCGAAAATAATGTCAATGTATGTCAATTTGTATGTCTCATCTAGTCTGTATATTTTGAGAGACGAATATTCATTTATGGAACACATACAACAGGTAAAACAGCATTACTTTAAAACACACCTGTAGCCATACGCCTGCATACATGTATCGAATATCAACCCTTAAATTAAACGCATATTCAGTGATTTGCTTATCCGGAAAATCGTATAAATCATCAAAATTCAGGGTTTTTTTAACCTTTGTTAAGTAGCATTTGATGTGCTGACATGCCTTCTAAAGGTTAAGCCGAAAGCTGTGTATTAAAGTCAAAATTGGACAGTTTACATGAAACTGCATGTATATAACAATATTTAGCTGCATGTATTTGAATGCGGCTTCAACTTCGTCAATACTGCTCTTTTCCTCGTTTTGTTTTGGTTTTTTGGTTTTGTTTTTTTTGGCCAAATTTGTTACGTAAAACATACCTAATGATTTCACTTTTAACCAAATTATACACAATTTAAATTTTTCACTTTCGCTGGGATCACTGAATTGAATATGTCTGTCTGCCTAACTCATTCTATATACTAGTAGGTCCCACACGTATGTTTATTGTATTTGAGTATTTCTTCATGGAGCACTAAGCACTGTTAAATCAACATTGCTTCTATAGACATGATGTAGGCCTATTATCATAATTACTGTCTCAATCTCAAAGCGGTTTTGTAGTTTTGTGTATTGCGTTGTTCCTTGCAGGGTTAACTCTGTGAGATGATCCAAAGGACAGGCCACAAACCCGTTGCTTTCTTTGTCACATAACAATACCTCAAACTTGTGAAGTAATTCAATCTTCAAGGTATGAATATCTGATGGAAGGTGTTTCAGAGCTGTCATCAGACGTCAAATAAACTAATCCTTGTAGAGGTATAAGGATATGCCAAAAAAGATTGGTTCCACTATAATCTATAGCAATAATACCCCAAACACAAAACGCCATACTAGCATGAGCATATCTGAAATTAAGTTTATCACGTACATCACAAATAAAATCTAAAAGAAAATTGGAAATACGTTGAAAAAACGATATTAATATAATTTATTATAAATAGATTGAGATGCCTGACAAATTTCTTTCCATTACAAAACTCAATAGCATACAATTATCAGATAAGTTTGACATATGAGGTTGTTTTTACATTGCCCATGACGGTAACTATATCAAAGGAGTATACGTGTAACGTGACTGCAGCATCCCCCTTTTTAGGGTATGGTTCAAATAATATCCATAAAAAACAGCTTATATTCACAATGTCAGTTGAATCGCACTTTAAATTTACACATAATTACATGTATTACAGGCGCCCCATAGGCTACTGTTGTAATTTTGGGCTGATGATAGTATGAAATACATATTGCACGATATCTTTGGCAAATGACCGAATCTCCAAGAAAGCTGATATGTGACCGTACACCACGAATCAGCCGTAAAGTCGGCCCGGTCAATTTTGTTTTATTTCGTGTTTAGAAAATATATATCATAAGCTTTAAAATGGTATATAATTTGACTTCAAACGATATCCAGAAGCGAGGTTATGGTTTGTTGAACTCTGCTCCTTCAAAAAAATGATACCTTTTTTCGGTTCTACGTGTGTCTCTTTTTCACATTGCTTGTAATAAATATCAAACAGTCATAATTGGCGGTCATTTCAAATCATTCCCAAGTCAACGAGGTTCAGGAATGTCCTCTCATTGTTAATTGTTGGTTATACATACCTAGACAAAATACAATGCTTTGTAACCAAACACCAGGATTTAGGCAAGGCAAACAAAGACTAGAGCTATTTAAGGATTCTATAGAAATAGGTAGAAGCTTAATATCCTCTTCAGCAATAGGATTATTGATTGATTAAAATGTGTTTGACTGGCGCTATCAAATGAGATGTATGTCGCACCAAATTGAGGTACCTATGAATACGACCTTCACGCACATATTACACTGTAACTCAGAATACGATTTGCCGACTTTACGGCTCATTCGTGATGTACGGCCACATATACGCACACAATCATCATGTAGTCCCAGGTTTCTGATGATAAAAAAATGTTTTTTGGAGTAAGGTGATGGACGAGGCTGTGGATCACGAGATGTCCCTTTATTCATTTTGTAATAAATTGTTTAAGGGGGAAAGAAACCCTTATAATCTGTTCTTTAAGATAATGCATGTTTTTGTCTCATGTTCTTAAGTGTTCCTTTAAGTATTACATGCATAAAATGGAACACGTACATAAACACTATAATGTCAAAATAAACATTTCATGATAAAAGTCAGAAGTCAAGAGACAAGAGAAAAACTAAACTTTCAAGAAATATTTTCCATGTTATAAAGTAACAAGCCAGAACACGTCTCGCAGTAAACGAGCTCATGAATACAACAAAGGAGAAGGAAAAAACATTGAATTTTCGGAGAGCAGAGGAAAACATATTGAGGGTCGCTAACATCTGATAGGTATTTGAAGGCAGTTTGCAGTTGGTGTATATTGCTCCTATAATGCGTGCAATGCAGTGAAGTCGTCATAATGGTCGTAAAGAACTAAACATAATCCCGGGACACAATCATGTCCTTGTATAGATTTTAACGCCTTTATGATGAAAATGATACCTGACACATTTTGACAGTGCAAAATATCCTGTCAAAACCATCAAATTATTTTCCCTATAAAAACTAACTGTAATTCGTCGCATCCATCGTGAAATGTAAATTGGATATTAAAATCACTCCCATTATCATTGACTCTCATTAAAGGGGCATTTCGTATTCTAGCACCCTCTTTTTAGGGTGTATGGTTAGATATAATAGGTATAATTCTGGTTTACCCTGCGTACCCGCTGTTTAGATACAATTCTAGTTTACCATGCGCACCCTGTATTTTAGGGTTAGGGTTAGGGATAGCTTTGGGGTTATGGTTAAAATTAGGGCTAGGGTTACACTCTTGCGCAGGGTATACCAGAATTATTACAGTCCACAAAAAAGGTTAATTCCAAAATGACAATTGATTCAGATTCTGAATTTGCGAGTAAAATACACGTAATTGCTTATAATTACATTCCCAAATATGCCACTGCGTTGTAATTGCTGTTTGTCGAGCACATAAAATACAATTTGTACAATGTCTTTGTCAAACAACCGAATCTGAAAGAAAGAATAATTATGTTGTTCTAAGTTTCTGATGGTATAAAGAATCTTAGTTTTTTTTGGAGTAGGTGGGAGGATGAAGCTGAGAATCACAATGTAAATGCCACTTACAAAAATCAAGTTGAATTACCGTTTGATGTAACGTAACTTGAGGAAATGGAGGAATGATTATATTTCATTAATTTAATGATCTTCTATAGGATTCTATAGAAATAGGTAGAAGCTTAATATCCTCTTTAGCAATAGCATTATTGATTGATTAAAAGGTGTTTGACTGGCGCTATCAAATGAGATGTATGTCGCACCAAATTGAGGTACCTATGAATACGACCTTCACGCACATATTACACTGTAACTCAGAATACGATTTGCCGACTTTACGGCTCATTCGTGATGTACGGCCACATATACGCACACAATCATCATGTAGTCCCAGGTTTCTGATAATAAAAAAATCTTTTTTGGAGTAAGGTGATGGACGAGGCTGTGGATCACGAGATGTCCCTTTATTCATTTTGTAATAAATTGTTCAAGGGGGAAAGAAACCCTTATAATCTGTTCTTTAAGATAATGCATGTTTTTGTCTCATGTTCTTAAGTGTTCCTTTAAGTATTACATGCATAAAATGGAACACGTACATAAACACTATAATGTCAAAATATACATTTCATGATAAAAGTCAGAAGTCAAGAGACAAGAGAAAAACTAAACTTTCAAGAAATATTTTCCATGTTATAAAGTAACAAGCCAGAACACGTCTCGCAGTAAACGAGCTCATGAATACAACAAAGGAGAAGGAAAAAACATTGAATTTTCGGAGAGCAGAGGAAAACATATTGAGGGTCGCTAACATCTGATAGGTATTTGAAGGCAGTTTGCAGTTGGTGTATATTGCTCCTATAATGCGTGCAATGCAGTGAAGTCGTCATAATGGTCGTAAAGAACTAAACATAATCCCGGGACACAATCATGTCCTTGTATAGATTTTAACGCCTTTATAATGAAAATGATACCTGACACATTTTGACAGTGCAAAATATCCTGTCAAAACCATCAAATTATTTTCCCTATAAAAACTAACTGTAATTCGTCGCATCCATCGTGAAATGTAAATTGGATATTAAAATCACTCCCATTATCATTGACTCTCATTAAAGGGGCATTTCGTATTCTAGCACCCTCTTTTTAGGGTGTATGGTTAGATATAATAGGTATAATTCTGGTTTACCCTGCGTACCCGCTGTTTAGATACAATTCTAGTTTACCATGCGCACCCTGTATTTTAGGGTTAGGGTTAGGGATAGCTTTGGGGTTATGGTTAAAATTAGGGCTAGGGTTACACTCTTGCGCAGGGTATACCAGAATTATTACAGTCCACAAAAAAGGTTAATTCCAAAATGACAATTGATTCAGATTCTGAATTTGCGAGTAAAATACACGTAATTGCTTATAATTACATTCCCAAATATGCCACTGCGTTGTAATTGCTGTTTGTCGAGCACATAAAATACAATTTGTACAATGTCTTTGTCAAACAACCGAATCTGAAAGAGAGAATAATTATGTTGTTCTAGGTTTCTGATGGTATAAAGAATCTTAGTTTTTTTTGGAGTAGGTGGGAGGATGAAGCTGTGAATCACAATGTAAATGCCACTTACAAAAATCAAGTTGAATTACCGTTTGATGTAACGTAACTTGAGGAAATGGAGGAATGATTATATTTCATTAATTTAATGATCTTCTATAGGATTCTATAGAAATAGGTAGAAGCTTAATATCCTCTTTAGCAATAGCATTATTGATTGATTAAAAGGTGTTTGACTGGCGCTATCAAATGAGATGTATGTCGCACCAAATTGAGGTACCTATGAATACGACCTTCACGCACATATTACACTGTAACTCAGAATACAATTTGCCGACTTTACGGCTCATTCGTGGTGTACGGCCACATATACGCAGACACTCATCATGTAGTCCCAGGTTTGTGATGGTATAAAAATCTTTTTTGGAGTAAGGTGATGGACGAGGCTGTGAATCACAAAGTGTCCCTTTATTCATTTTGTAATAAATTGTTTAAGGGGGAAAGAAACCCTTATAATCTGTTCTTTAAAATAATGCATATTTTTGTCCCAGGCTCTTAAGTGTTCCTTTAAGTATTACATGCATAAAATGGAACACGTACATAAACACTATAATGTCAAAATATACATTCTATGATAAACGTCAGAAGTCAAGAGACAAGAGAAAAACTAAACTTCAAGAAATATTTCCATGTTATAAAGTAACAAGCCAGAACACGTCTCGCAGTAAACGAGCTCATGAATACAGCAAAGGAGAAGGAAAAAACATTGAATTTTAGAAGAGCAGAGGAAAACATATTGAGGGTCGCTAACATCTGATAGGTATTTGAAGGCAGTTTACAGTTGATGCATATTGCTCCTATTTATTTGCGTGCAATGCAGTGAAGTCGTCATACGTAAAGAACCAAACATAATCCCAGGACACAATCATGTCCTTGTATAGATTTTAACGCCTTTATAATGAAAATGATACTGACACATTTTGACATTAAAATCACTTCCATTATCATTGATTCTCATTAAAGGGGCATGTCGTATTCTAACACCCTCTATTTATGGTGTATGGTTCAATAGATATAATAGGTATAATTCTGGTTCACCCTGCGCTCCCGCTGTTTAGGTATAATTCTGGTTTACAACCAAACATAATCCCAGGACACAATCATGTCCTTGTATAGATTTTAACGCCTTTATAATGAAAATGATACTGACACATTTTGACATTAAAATCACTTCCATTATCATTGATTCTCATTAAAGGGGCATGTCGTATTCTAACACCCTCTATTTATGGTGTATGGTTCAATAGATATAATAGGTATAATTCTGGTTCACCCTGCGCACCCGCTGTTTAGGTATAATTCTGGTTTACCCTGCGCACCCTGTATTTTACGGTTAGGGTTGGGGATAGGTTTGGGGTTAGGGTTAAAATTAGGGTTAGGGTTACACTCTTGCGTAGAGTATACCAGAATTATTCCCGTCCACAAAAAAAGATTAATTCCAAGATGAGTTGATTAAGATACTGAATTTGTGAGTACAATACACACAATTGCTTGTATTACATTCCCAAATATGCCACTGCGTTGTAATTGCTGTTGGCACAGAAAATACAAATTGTACAATGTCTCTGTCAAACAACCGAATCTGAAAGAATATGTTGTTCTAGATTTCTGATGGTATAAAAAATCTTAAATTTTGTTGGGTAAGTGGTAGGATGAGGCTGTGAATCACAATGTAAATGCCACTTCCAAAAATCAAGTTGAATTACCGCTTGATGCATGTAACCATGTAACTTAAGGGAATGGAGGAAGGAAAATATATATATTTCATGAATTTTAATTTTATGTGAGCACAAAATTGAGAAACATTACTCTGCCTCCTACTCAAGGGAGATTTTATATTTTAATATTTTATCTTTTAATTGTAATATTTTTGTGATACACTCTGTATATTAAGACACAGACGTGCAAAATGAATAACACACCATGCTTCGTTGTCTCTTGATATGAAACGTTAAGTGTGAATACTCTAAATTATTCAGTTTATGAATGCGTCGTGTTTTATTCACTCATGTTCGTAAAGCAACCAAGGTCAATTGTGAAGCAGACTATGCCGGATATTTGAAATTAATATCTTTGAAAAACGAGATCTTATAGCTTAACAAAATCGGCTGGTTTTTATTTAATTTATAGTGGTGTTCATATCTTACAAATTTATATATACTCAATTTGTCAATTTAAAGCGAATAATCATAGTCGATATCTGAATCATTTTGCGTGATTACATCACTTGTAGCGTTATCAAATCACAAGTATAAAAAATATCATTTACGAGCACAATGGCAAAATACTAGTTCCGTCATAAGATATTACAATAATGTTCATGAAACAGTTGAGTTCTGACACTTAAGTAATCATTATGTTCACGCAAATTGGTCCTATCTCAAGCACAATTGCAGCTTTAATGTATGATCCAAATCCGAAGGTTCTTGCACCTTTTATAGAAACAAGTTTAATTCTATGTTTTCAAAGTATATTTGGGTTTCTTTGTTTTTCAATAACTCACGAAACCCCTTCATTGTGAACATACTTGTCCAATAATCGTACCCACTGACAGTAACTATGACAGATTAAAATCCGAGGATTCTTGATTCTCAGATCTTTGAGCTGCTCATGTTGAGTCGTACAAAGCAATGTCATACTAGGCAAGGTGCGAATGATCTCACAGAGCTCGTGACATGATAGCCGCGTACTCTGGTACACCCTGATGGCTTGAAGACACGGATGATTCTGGAAACAATGCAACCAGCTATCACTAAATCTTCCCTTGCAAAGATCAATCACTTTGAGTTTGCTTAAATTCTTGGCGATGGTAAGAAGCATGCATCCGAGTAGGTTATCTCCCTTTATAATGTAAGTGACACCAACAACATGCATGCAAGAAGAATCACGCATCACACACTAGCACAATATTAAACATTAAATTACAAATGGAAACACAACATGTATAATCAGATGAAACAGAGAAAAAACTCCGGACAAACCTGCCTGTGCGGGGACTTGAATCCCAGAACTCTTGCTTGCAAGTAACTTGCAAGGCGAGCGCTCTAACCACTGAGCTACACAGATTGTCCCTGAACTGACTCGAGTCTGGTACTTATGGATATGAGCAGTCAGAATAAACAGTATAAACAACACATAGCACACCAGTGTACGAGATGAATTAATGATGCTTACCCGCCACCTTAATATAATCAAAGAATAAGCCACAATCCCGTTGCTTTCTTTGACACTAAAACGTACAAAAGTGTTTATACATGTATCTTACAAATTTTATGTACTCAATTTGTAAATTTAAAGGGTGTAATTATTATAGTCGATATCTGAATAATTTTGCGTGATTACATCACTTGGAACGTTATCAAACAACAGGTATAAAAATATCATTTACGAGCACAATGGCAAAATACTAGTTCCGTCATAAGAAATTACAATAATGTTCATGAAACAGTTCTGACACTTAGGTTAATCATTATGTTCACGCAAATTGGTCCTTTCTCAAACACAATTGCAGCTTTAATGTATGATCGGAATCCGAAGGTTCTTGCACCTTTTATAGAAACCAGTTTAATTCTGTGTTTGGGTTTCTTTGTTTTTCAATAACTTATGAAACCCCTTCATTGTGAACATACTTGTCCAATAACCGTACCCACTGACAGTAACTATGACAGATTAAAATCCGAGGATTCTTGGTTCTCAGATCTTTGAGCTGCTCATGTTGAGTCGTACAAAGCAATGTCATGCTAGGCAAGGTGCGAATGATCTCACAGAGCTCGTGACATGATAGCCGCGTACTCTGGTACACCCTGATGGCTTGAAGACACGGGTGATTCTGAAAGCAATGTAACCAGCTATCACTGAATCTTCCCTTGCAAAGATCAATCACTTTGAGTTTGCGTAAATTCTTGGCGATGGTAAGAAGCATGCATCCGAGTAGGTTATCTCCAAGGGAGAGTCCTTCAATAGAATCAAACCGTTGTGTTAACGTGTCCAAGGCTGGTCCAGATAAAGTGAAGTTCCCACGAAAATACAGGTTTCGTAGTTTGACCGCTGACTTTGTCTGACATAATTCGTATATAAACGGATCGATATCTATAGAAGATAAGTACAACATGTGGCGGTAACGGGATTTGATCTTGCCTAAATCCACCTTTAACAGGTTGTTTTCAGCGTTAGGCATCTGGAAGTGAAAGGTGATCAAATTGGTGCCGTACTGCGCAATCTCCACAAGGAATATCAATAATCGATTGAACGACACAAACAAGCAACAGCATATCTCAAGACATTTGATCATATTCAGAAACTGACAATTACGTAGAGTGAGATGTTTGGACATAGTGCACCATAACAAGCGAAGTCGGCCTAGTCGAGGCAGTTGAGCGATGTTGTTACAGAATGACACATCTATAGCTGCTCCTTGTAGGGTTAACTCTGTGAGATGATCCAAAGGACAGGCCACAAACCCGTTGCTTTCTTTGTCACATAACAACACGTCAAACTTGCGAGGGAATTCAATCTTCAAGGTATGAATATCAGATGGAAGGTGTTTTAAAGCTGTCATCAGACGTCTTGTGGAAGGCGCGTATTCCCGGACGTGAAAATCCTTGATATTTCGACAATTATCATGTACATATGATAGCACCGATCTACTAGCTGTTGTTAGGCATAATCTTTCTGCATTTTTAGCATATGCATTCAGGAACCACAAAAGACAGTACTTCATTTGCAGAGGATGATATCGATCAAACATGAGCATTAGTGGATCTGCAATCATTCGCTCAAAGTGTCGTTCGATCACTTGTACTACGTCAATGGTGTGCCACAAGGCACGATCCCGTACCAGTGCGTTGAAGCGACGACAAACTCTGAAGATTAATGTCAAAAGATATAAATATTAAAATCAGTTTAGTTTGAATGAAGGTTCAATTTAACATGAAAAATATCAAACTACTATCAGATGAGGTTGGTACGATTATATTACACCTGTTACTGAACTGAAAGATCTTGATCCAAACGCTGTAGTTTTCAATAATGTTTTAATGCAATTGTTGAACAACAATCCAATACCGTAAAACCTCGTCTACAAGCATATATAGTGTTTCTGATGAAAGCTAAATTAATACGAAACAGGCGTAAGTGTGCCAATACAATAGATTGGTCTTACAATAATACTTGTTTGTATATGCGTGGATTTGTATTTTTCAATGGATATCAACTAATAAACACAGGTGGTAAACATATCTTGTTTTCGTAAGTCCAAAATTAGGAAAACTGAAATCAAAAAGATGAGTGTTGTACACCATTCCCAATAATTTGTTGACAACCCCGTGAAATCAAAATTCTATTGTGATCCGCCCATCTATGGGAATAAAGGTTGCATTGAAAAGGAAACAAAATACTAAAAAAATGATACTTATTTTCGGCACTAATCAGTACTTGCAAACACATGATGAAAACAATTTACGTGGCTAGTCCGTCAAGACGTGTATAATTATCAATGTAATGAATATGGATTACGTATGTACGTATTTGTATAGCCTATATAACGTATTTTCAAGGTAATTGTATCATTTTGTATAATATCGTAATCAGGATGCTATAGCCTTTGGGACTTATTTCGGAGGCTAAAGATTCAAGGCTATGTCACTAATCACACTGATTGTGTCTTTGTGCGCCAATTCAATGATGGATACTGCTCCCACATCCCTGATTCAACACAATACACGCATTGAAATTAATTTTACCTTGAAAACAGTATCTGCAAATGTAAATATATAGAGATACTTCATTTTGTTCTTTGAGAGGAGGAATCATTATCAAATGAAATAAGTGTTACAGACCGCTTGTTGATTATTTATGTTGATTATTTTGTAGTTTAAAGTGAACATGAATACTACAGATTTGATACAAAAAGGACAGTTAAAGGGACATTTTGTGATCCACAACCTCCTCTCAAGAAAGAAAGAAAGAAAGAAAGCAAGAAAGAAAGAAGAAAGAAAGAATCACTCAGGTAAACTACATGGAAAAATACATACTTTAAAGGGAAAAGGGTAAAAAAACATGATAAGTATATATATATGTATCGAATTTCAGCACGGTTACTATTATAAATTTAGTATGCCTATGTCATGGAGGGTTGTATGCGTGGTGGCGGAGGGTGGGTGGATATTTTATATTTTCTTGACATGATTGTATTATCATTATATTGTCTCGGAAGAAAGGATGTATGTCAATCTGTATGTCTTTCTGAGCTTTTCTGCATATCTGGATGGAGAGACAAATATTCATTTATGGAGCACGTACAACCGGTAAAACAACATTGCTTTCGAGACATCTCTTGCAGCTATACGGTATGCACACATTATGTATATCGAATATAGCTGACACTGTTACTATAAAGTATAATAGCGGCATGTAGATGTGGGGTATGCTGGGGGCCTTGGGTGTGTAGGGTTTGTCTGCCTTACTGTATAGCTCTGTATCGAAAGGTCTTCACACTTGCCTGGTTATTGCAGTATAGAGTATAGAGCACTGAACTATACGGGACGGGCAAATCAACATTACTTTCCAGACATGATTTCATTATCATTATAATTGTCTTGAAAGCAAGCTATAATGTCAATATATGTCAATCTGGGTGTCTCTGTATATTTGGAGAGACGAATATTCATTAATGGAGCATATACAACAGGTAAAATAGCATTACTTTAAAAACAAACATGTAGCTTTACGCCTGCAAATATAATCGACTTGAATAAAGGCTTAAAGGCTTATTCAGTGCTCATTCGGAAAATCAGAAATATCATCAAAATTCAGTTTTTTGTGCCTTTGTTAGCAGCATAATTTGCTAACTTATTTGTAGTGAGAATTTATATTTTTGGAGTGCTGATTTTCACTCTTTTTGGAGTGTGATTTTGATTCACTCAATTATAGGAGTGCAGATTATTTATTTATACTTGATGAGCATAGAATCGGTAAATTAACATTGCCATAAGGCTATAATAACATTATAGATGAAATTATGCGTATATATAGCATTTTCTACTCATGCACATTATTTTTTGTTTGTTTGTGTGATTGTATATATTCTTTAAGGAGTGGGTGTGTTGGGTGGCGGAGAGGTGTTTACTGTGTGCACTAGTCTACTGTAGTAGACCAGTTTAATTTATCATTCCCTAATCTCTCTGACCTGACCATGGAAAACTCATCATTCCTGTTGTGATTCAACAGCTCAGCTATCCGTGAGAAAACTTTTTTCTCTGCGCAGGTCAGTCACTGGAGATGTGATGTGTTTCGTCATAGGTTTTAAATGGTTTCATGCATGGAAACGTATGAATTGTTTATCAAAAAAAAAGGAATGCAGCGCAGTCTATGTGTGCACTCGCCAACAAAAACTGTAAACTGGATTTATACTCCATCGCTGAGCGACGAGATTGATTGGTAACCAATGAGATAGTGCGCTTCTTGTTGCGTATGGAAAGCGCACTACCTCATTGGTTATACCAATTGCTCGTCGCTCAGCGATATACCATAATTGCATTAAGATTACCTTGCCATGTTACATCTTTCTTCCATTGGTAGAAACGATAATATATTAAGAAGTATTTCATCAGGAAGTGAGTAAAGAAGAGAGTAGCTGAGAGAATTCGGCTTCCACGTTTTACTTTTAGTGTGCCCCATTCTACACCACGCAGATTGCAGTTAACATTAGTTTACAAGCTGTAACAGTAAGCAAAAAGAAGAAAATCTAAAAAATAAATTACTATTTCTAACACAAAAAGCGTTTACAAAATTAAACATGTAAGTAATATAAATGTGTGTATACTATATAATATTAGTGTTATTATAAACAAAAACTGCAGTAGCACTGACCGGCAATAATAGTTTCTTACTATCTGAACACATATACATACATCATATGTACATTTGAAGCTATACATTTAAGGGGTGTATAGAGCGGTAACCTGGTTTGAATTCCAGAGGGAGTGTACCTGTAAGAAACACAGCCATCAGAATAGGACTCAGATTGCGCGCCATAGCAATTCAGAACCCGTGACAACCCGGTTGTGAAACTCAATGCATTACCACTAAGCCAACTAACTATTAGCTGTGCGAATTTGATAGTAATCCTTGATATTGCTGAATAGAATAAATCAATACTGATATTTATCTAATGTACGATACTATTCAAATACACGTCCCATATAAATTTACGAATATGTGAAATGGCTATCAATCGATCAATCAATCACGTTTTCAAGTTAATTCAACAATCAATAATAAACCGATGAATCATGGACTATTACTAATTACTTTAATCTACCAAATAAATAGATAAGTCAGTAAATAAATAAATAAATAGGCATAAATAAATAAATACATACATAATGGAGAATGCAATTAGTATTTTAGTTACAAAATTCCAAACATTCTATCATTTATAATTTTCTGCTATACACGCAACGGGCTGTGCTTTTAATATCCGCGCCTAATCAATCATGGGTCCCCGGGTATGGGTCTTTCAATCCATAGTCAAACTACTGTTTTCCCTGTAGGAATATGTATTGACCAGGTCCCAAACAAGTCAGTAGTAAACTGGATGCTTTATAACAGATGACAGTATCCAATCACGCGTATATCAAGGTCAGTCATTGGCCGACTTGTTGAATAGCAGGGCATTATGCAAAGAGATACCTCATGTATGTGCCAATCACAGCATAGATTTGATAACAGTTTGGTAAAATCAAAATAACGATCAACCAACGTATCTAAAGCAGTATAGTATAGACGTAGACACAAGCTTTCATGCGGGAAATATAAAAACATACCCGCCAGTCGTGTCCTTTTTATGAGATTTGATATGGCGCCTTTTTTGGAAATATCACCAAAAATATCAAATTTTGGAAAAACGTCCCAAAATTTCAAACAAACATGAACCTTCCAAAATAAATACATATTTGCACTTGGCAGCCCAGTCACTACCTGCCGTTGTGATTTGGGGTAACTCGTCGCTTCCCCTCTCCAGTTACCTGTACTTAAAGTTTGCCCATACCCCACCCCTTAACGCGCATTTTGTACTAAAGCTACTCAGTTTTCAATACTAATGCAGGGGTGTTTTTGTTTGTTTGTGTGCATAAAAAAAAAGTACCTGCAGATCATCAGTCTACGATAATTAGCTTTTAATATGTACTGAATATCGACGGGCACATTGTAAGCTACACCATTTGAGCGGTTACTATAAATCAGTATCATATTTTAAAATCACCAAAAATATATCACCATGTATATGTGGCCTTTTCGACACCCGAAACAGTGATGTATAAATATTGTAATATCAAAAAGTAAAACACAAAAGACATACAATATAAAGATGAGCATCCACGGGTTAATAGCGTATTATACGATACACTTAATACATGCTAGTAAAATAAGGATAATAAAAATGGCGCCGTCAGGAAATAACCGAGGAGATTGTCTTCCTCAAGCCGAACACTTGTTGATGTTTGAACTTAATACACCAAGCAACAAAATCAATTCACAAACATAGAAATCACCAATATTGTTAACAAACTGAAGCTATTTACCTGATTCAAATGTGATGTCAAAAATTGTCCATGCAGGTAACGTCAAAACATTAGTTTGTGCAGTTAACGATTCACTAAGGCAAGAGATTTGTTGTTGACGATGCCACAGTTGTTCGACAGTGCACTGGTTGCACGAGACGTACGATCTCCACGTTAATGACGATGTTCTGATAACCTTTACTCCGCTTTAAGTGCATAAACCTTCAAATTTAATTACCAACGTTGTTAAAAAGATTTCAAAATTACATATTTTTATTGATATATTCGGAACAAATCTAAGTATCGATTTAGATTCTAGTAAAAACAAATTAAATATTGGTCTAGATGTTCTTGAAATAAGCTTTGTTAATTTACAATCCACTCATGTTGTATTTTAGCAGACTACCAGCGGCGGTCGGTTGCTCTGTGTCGTGACTGCGTGGGATGTACAACGTATAACATGAGGATAAGGCTATTACGCGGAACTCGTCAAAATATTCTAATGAGCGTGGTAATGCTTACAGATGAATTTATTATTCTACACTGGCTGGTTATGCTCACGGTGATTTTGACTAAATTTGTATTATAATTGTAAGAAGAGGACTAATTGTGATGCGCAGTGGGTGTTTAGCAGAAAGAACTATGATATAATGTGATTATGACACTGATTTATGCATATCACTATTGTGAAGATTGAACATTATTGCTTGTGAAAGTCTAAACCACTGCGTATTTAGTGGAGCAATAGACACATATTTTTCTTAATTCAAACACAAACAATTGTTTCTAATGCACAAACATACAAATTCACTAAAACATGCATATAGTTGACTACACATTACATAACTAACAAATATATAAAAATGTGAATAACAAAATAGGCCAAGTAATTAGAAAGGCTTTTTAATTGACAGAACAAATTCTTTGTAAATAATGCTGAGGGCTTTAGTTTTCAAGAACGAAGCAATATGCTATTGTACATAAGCACTGTATTTGCGACCAACTAAGACATTTTAAAATGGGTAAAAACATGTAAATCTCGAGAGATTGCAAACAGATACTGGCTCAGACAAGTACATATTTTATTTGAATAGGGGCCGTGCAAATTGCATGACTATGGTACTCAAATCCCCAGAGTATAATGATGAAGATGCGTGCTTGGAATATGGGCATATGTTATATAACTGTTCATCCAAATAGCCTAAGGCATAATATAGCTTTCTGTCAAAACAGTATATGCTTTATGTGGGTGTGTGTTGTAGGTGTGTGTCTGCAGGAAATTTGCTTGTGTGTGCAAATATTGTACGGTGCAGAGCTCTGGAGTACCAGACAGTGTTTGTTTACCATGTTTACACCGGGTGCTTACTATAAGCTAATACTGCTAATATACGAGTATATCCACATCTCCACCTTTAAACAAACACACAAACTTCCCCCATATACATTATTCCCATTCCTTCTTTCCCCAATACACACACTATAAAACACACACATCACATATACTTAACTGAATTTCTTAGTCTGTCTATACAATGTCAAAGCTAATGTTGTTTTACCATCTCCTGGTGCTCCACGGATAAACAATCTTCTCATCTCATATTAGTGTGCATAGTGCATATAGTGCATACTACTATACTTTTACTATTATTATTATTATTATTATTATTATTATTATTATTATTATTATTATTATTATTATTATTATTATTATTATTATTATTATTATAGAGCCTTAAAGGAAGGTGACCTGATATATTTGGAAAATCAAATTCTTTAAAACTTACGTATAACATAAAATGTCATCCCTTTCAAGCACTCATGCAAAAAGAAAATGTAAATGTTTTTTGTAAATGTGACTAATTCCTAATGGAATTACCGACATTTATACAGTGTGATATTGGTAGTCTACAGTGTTTTTATTAATGATAATCATCATGATCATGTAATATATTGATTTCATGTAAAAGGCCCTATTTTTCTCATAAACATATTGAAATTAGAAGTTCCAACTCAGTGTATTTCCCAAGATATCATCAAAAAACTGCCGAATTAGTCAAAACTATGGTATACCATATTTTTGACTAATTCGGCAGTTTTTTGATGATTTCTTCAGAAATACACCGATTTGGAACGCCAAATTGCAATATGTTTATGAGAAAAATATGAGCTTTCTTCTGATACCAAAATAAGCATTTTGATTAGGTAAAGTGGGGGATGAGATTTTCAATCAGGTTACCCACCTTTAAATAGCTCTACAGAGAACTAAAAAGGCTCTGGAAATGCCAGTAAGAATAATTCTAGACATGGAAAGGGTTCTGTAAAGGCCCAAAAGAACCATTTAGGGGTTATTACAAGAACCCTAGCTTTCCTGTATGTAGAACCCCTAGAACACTTTTTTAAAGTGTGATGATGTACGTTTACGTACTGTATACTCTCTCACTAAATTCCAGCTGCTCAAATGGGGATGGCTGATGATAGCGATTAATAACTACTGAATTGTTCGATATGATATATACACAGGGTGTCCAAATAGTCATGCTTCATCATTATTCTAGAGTTGTCATAATCCTCGTTCATATTTATTCCATCAAGAGACAGTTTATGTTGAAACAATCCTAGATTGAACTAGGCTGATTATTTTACTAATATTTAACCCTCGTCCTACGAGGGGGGGGGTTTATTATTGAAGACCGAATTAAAAAGACTAGTTTGCGTATGACGTCCTATCAACCAGACCAAAAATGCCGTACTGCGCAGGTCAGCAACCAATCACGTCGCGCCTTTGCCAGACGCAAACTAGTCTTTTCAATTATACCCCTACGGGTTTTTTCATCCGGCATAAAAAAAAAACGCGCGTATGTATACGCCCAAACGACTTCAGCTAATCGTAGATCCATATTCTTTGCACGTATGTTACGCCCAAACGGCTTAAGCTAATCGTAGATCCATCCTTTGCGCGCATGTTTACGCCCAAACGGCTTATGCTAATCGTAGATCCATCCTTTGCCCGTATGTTTACGCCCAAACGGCTTAAGCTAATCTTAGAACCATCCTTTTCCCGTATATTTACGCCAAACGACTTAAGCTAATCGTAGATCCATCCTTGCGCGCATGTTTACGCCCAAACGACTTAAGCTAATCGTAGATCCATCCTTTGCGCGCATGTTTACGCCCAAACGACTTAAGCTAATCGTAGATCCATCCTTTGCCCGTATATTTACGCCCAACGACTTTTAAGCTAATGGTAGATCCATCCTGTGCCCGCATGTTTACGCCCAAACGACTTCAGCTAATCGTAGATCCATCCTTGCGCGCATGTTTACGCCCAAAAGGACTTAAGTTAATCGTAGATCCATCCTTTTCCCGTATGTTTAGGCCCAAATTGTATACGCTAATCGTAGATCCATCCTTTGCCCGTATATTTACACCAAACGACTTAAGCTAATCGTAGATCCATCCGAAGCCCGTATGTTTACGCCAAACGACTTAAGCTAATCGTAGATCCATCCTTTGCCCGTATATTTACGCCAAACGACTTAAGCTAATCGTAGATCCATCCTATGCCCGTATATTTACGCCAAACGAATTAAGCTAATCGTAGATCCATCCTATGCCCGTATGTTTACGCCCAAGCGACTTACGCTAATCGTAGATCCATCCTTTGCCCGTATGTTTACGCCCAACGACTTAAGCTAATCGTAGATCCATCCTTTACCCGTATGTTTACGCCCAAATGACTTCAGCTAATCGTATATCCATCCTTTGCCCGTATGTTTACGCCAAACGACTTCAGCTAATCGTATATCCATCCTTTGCCCGTATGTTTACGCCCAAACGACTTCAGCTAATCGTAGATCCATCCTTTACCCGTATGTTTACGCCCAAACGACTTCAGCTAATCGTAGATCCATCCTTTGCCCGTATGTTTACGCCAAACGACTTAAGCTAATCGTAGATCCATCCTTTGCGCGCATGTTTACGCCCAAATGACTTCAGCTAATCGTATATCCATCCTTTGCCCGTATGTTTACGCCCAAACGGTTTAAGCTAATCGTAGATCCATCCTTTGCCCGTATGTTTACGCCAAACGACTTAAGCTAATCGTAGATCCATCCTTTGCGCGCATGTTTACGCCCAAATGACTTCAGCTAATCGTATATCCATCCTTTCCCCGTATATTTACGCCAAACGACTTAAGCTAATCGTAGATCCATCCTTTGCCCGTATATTTACGCCAAACGACTTAAGCTAATCGTAGGTCCATCCTATGGCCGTATATTTACGCCAAACGACTTAAGCTAATCGTAGATCCATCCTATGCCCGTATATTTACGCCAAACGAATTAAGCTAATCGTAGATCCATCCTATGCCCGTATGTTTACGCCAAACGACTTAAGCTAATCGTAGATCCATCCTTTGCCCGTATGTTTACGCCCAAATGACTTCAGCTAATCGTATATCCATCCTTTGCCCGTATGTTTACGCCAAACGACTTAAGCTAATCGTAGATCCATCCTTTGCCCGTATATTTACGCCAAACGAATTAAGCTAATCGTAGATCCATCCTTTTCCCGTATGTTTACGCCAAAACGACGTAAGCTAATCGTAGATCCATCCTTTGCGCTCATGTTTACGCCCAAACGACTTCAGCTAATCGTACATCCATCCTTTGCCCGTATGTTTACGCCCAAACGACGTAAGCTAATCGTAGATCCATCCTTTGCGCTCATGTTTACGCCCAAACGACTTAAGCTAATCGTAGATCCATCCTTTACCCGTATGTTTACGCCCAAACGACTTCAGCTAATCGTTGATCCATCCTTTGCCCGTATGTTTACGCCCAAACGGCTTAAGCTAATCGTAGATCCATCCATTGCCCGTATGTTTACGCCCAAACGACGTAAGCTAATCGTAGATCCATCCTTTGCTCGCATGTTTACGCCCAGGCGACTAATAAGCTAATCGTAGATCCATCATTTGCCCGTATGTTTACGGCCAAACGACGTAAGCTAATCGTAGATACATCCTTTGCGCTCATGTTTACGCCCAAACGGCTTAAGCTAATCGTAGATCCATCCTTTGCCCGTATGTTTACACCAAACGACTTAAGCTAATCGTAGATCCATCCTTTTCCCGTATGTTTACGCCAAACGACTTAAGCTAATCGTAGATCCATCCTTTGCGCTCATGTTTACGCCCAAGCGACTTAAGCTAATCGTAGATAATAATAATAATATAATAATACACAGATTTAGAGAGCGCTTTTTAAATGAAGAAACAAAGCGCTATGGAAAAGGAAAAATGCAAGAGGGAGGAAACATTAGGTGAAAAGGTGAGTTTTTAGGTTCTTTTTGAAAGTTTGGACATTGGGAGAGTCACGAATGTGGGAAAGCAAGCCATTCCATAGAACAGGGGCAATGATGGAAAATGCTCTGTCACCAGCCAACTTGTGGGATCTTGGAATGGAAAGACAAGTGGCAGCAGTAGAGCGCAAAGAGTACCCAGAATGACGGGTGTGAAGGATGGAGGACAGGTATTCAGGTGTAGATGAAGCAAGAACCTTATAAACATGGACGAGAGTGCGGAACTGGACACGTTTAGCAACTGTAAGCCAGTGCAGACTATGAAGCAAAGGAGAAGTATGCGTATATTTTGGTTCTCTGAAAATGAGTCTGGCGCACTTGTTCTGGAGAAGCTGTAGGCGGGTGAGGTTTTTCTGGGAGATGCCATTAAGCAAGGAGGAGCAGTAATCAATCTTGGACAGGACAAGAGTCCTAACCGCATTGGTACACGCATCAAAACTTAGGAATCGCCTAATCCTCCAAATATTACCAATCTGCCAGTTCAAAGTTTTGGACAAATGTGCAACATAACTGGACATCTTCATGTCATGGTCAAAAATGACCCTAAATTCTTTATGGATGAAGATACAGAGATCTCCAACCCATCCAAATAAAGGGTGAGATGCTTGAGATTAATGTAGTGATAATCAGAACAGGCAGTAAAACACTCAGTCTTCGCCATATTGAGCTTGAGCTTGTTACTGGTGAGCCAAGTTTGTAGCTCATGGATGCAGTTGGAAAGTTTGAACAAGGCACAAGCTGCATCACCCGGGATGGCAGGATTAAAGGTGATAATCAGCTGAACATCATCAGCATAGAGGTGATATTGGAGGCCATGATTACGAATAATGTTCCCGATGGCATGAGTGTAATAGGTGAACAATATCGGGCCAATGACCGATCCCTGGGGGACACCATAAGGCAGATGAACCTTATCAGAATAGCATCCCTTCACAAAGACCTGACTACTGCGATTTTCAAGGTAGGACTGGAACACTCTATGGGCATCACCAATGATGCCAAATTCTTGGCTCAACCGCTGCAACAGAATACGGTGATCCACCGTATCAAATGCGGCAGTCAAGTCCAGTAACACCACAAAGACAGCCCTGTTGTCATCAATAGCTCTGAGGATGGTATTATGAACAGCCAAGAGTGCTGTCTCGGTGCTGTGAGCAGCCCGATACGCTGACTGCAAAGGCTCAGCCAGTTTATTGCACTCAACATACTCGGTGAGCTGAACACTGACAACCTTCTCAATCAGTTTACCAACAAAGGCCAGATTGGAGACAGGCCGGTAGTTCGAGAGCTGCTGTTTGTCAAGGGACACCTTTTTTAGCACAGGCGTGATGGTAGCCCTACGTAGTTCAGCAGGAAAGCATCCTTTGCCCGTATGTTTACACCCAAACGACGTAAGCTAATCGTAGATCCATCCTTTGCGCTCATGTTTACGCCCAAGCGACTTAAGCTAATCGTAGATCCATCCTTTGCGCTCACACGCAAAGCGACTTAAGCTAATCGTAGATCCATCCTTTGCCCGTATGTTTACACCCAAACGACGTAAGCTAATCGTAGATCCATCCTTTGCGCTCATGTTTACGCCCAAGCGACTTAAGCTAATCGTAGATACATCCCTAGCCCGTATGTTTACGCCAAACGACTTCAGCTAATCATAGATCCATCCTTTGCCCGTATGTTTACACCCAAACGACGTAAGCTAATCGTAGATCCATCCTTTGCGCTCATGTTTACGCCAAGCGACTTAAGCTAATCGTAGATACATCCCTAGCCCGTATGTTTACGCCAAACGACTTCAGCTAATCGTAGATCCATCCTTTGCCCGTATGTTTACACCCAAACGACGTAAGCTAATCGTAGATCCATCCTTTGCCCGTATGTTTACACCCAAACGACGTAAGCTAATCGTAGATCCATCCTTTGCGCTCATGTTTACGCCCAAGCGACTTAAGCTAATCGTAGATCCATCCTTTGCCCGTATGTTTACGCCAAACGACTTAAGCTAATCGTAGATTCATCCTTTGCCCGTATGTTTACGCCAAACGACTTAAGCTAATCGTAGATCCATCCTTTGCCCGTATGTTTACGCCAAACGACTTAAGCTAATCGTAGATCCATCCTTTACCCGTATGTTTACGCCAAACGACTTCAGCTAATCGTAGATCCATCCCTAGCCCGTATGTTTACGCCAAACGACTTAAGCTAATCGTAGATCCATCCTTTGCCCGTATGTTTACGCCAAACGACTTAAGCTAATCGTAGATCCATCCTTTACCCGTATGTTTACGCCAAACGACTTAAGCTAATCGTAGATCCATCCTTTGCCCGTATGTTTACGCCAAACGACTTAAGCTAATCGTAGATCCATCCTTTGCCCGTATGTTTACGCCCAAACGACTTCAGCTAATCGTAGATCCATCCTTTGCGCTCATGTTTACGCCAAACGGCTTAAGCTAATCGTAGATACATCCTTTACCCGTATGTTTACGCCAAACGACTTAAGCTAATCGTAGATCCATCCTTTACCCGTATGTTTACGCCAAACGACTTAAGCTAATCGTAGATCCATCCTTTGCCCGTATGTTTACGCCAAACGACTTCAGCTAATCGTAGATCCATCCTTTGCCCGTATGTTTACGCCCAAACGACTTCAGCTAATCGTAGATCCATCCTTTACCCGTATATTTACGCCAAACGACTTAAGCTAATCGTTGATCCATCCTTTGCCCGTATGTTTACGCCCAAACGGTTTAAGCTAATCGTAGATCCATCCTTTGCCCGTATGTTTACGCCAAACGACTTAAGCTAATCGTTGATCCATCCTTTGCCCGTATGTTTACGCCAAACGGCTTAAGCTAATCGTACATCCATCCTTTGCCCGTATGTTTACGCCAAACGACTTCAGCTAATCGTTGATCCATCCTTTGCCCGTATGTTTACGCCCAAACGGTTTAAGCTAATCGTAGATCCATCCTTTGCCCGTATGTTTACGCCAAACGACTTAAGCTAATCGTTGATCCATCCTTTACCCGTATGTTTACGCCAAACGACTTCAGCTAATCGTTGATCCATCCTTTGCCCGTATGTTTACGCCCAAACGGTTTAAGCTAATCGTAGATACATCCTTTACCCGTATGTTTACGCCAAACGACTTAAGCTAATCGTAGATCCATCCTTTACCCGTATGTTTACGCCAAACGACTTAAGCTAATCGTAGATCCATCCTTTGCCCGTATGTTTACGCCAAACGGCTTAAGCTAATCGTACATCCATCCTTTGCCCGTATGTTTACGCCCAAACGACTTCAGCTAATCGTAGATCCATCCTTTACCCGTATATTTACGCCAAACGACTTAAGCTAATCGTTGATCCATCCTTTGCCCGTATGTTTACGCCCAAACGGTTTAAGCTAATCGTAGATCCATCCTTTGCCCGTATGTTTACGCCAAACGACTTAAGCTAATCGTTGATCCATCCTTTGCCCGTATGTTTACGCCAAACGGCTTAAGCTAATCGTAGATCCATCCTTTGCCCGTATGTTTACGCCAAACGACTTCAGCTAATCGTTGATCCATCCTTTGCCCGTATGTTTACGCCAAACGACTTAAGCTAATCGTACATCCATCCTTTGCCCGTATGTTTACGCCAAACGACTTCAGCTAATCGTTGATCCATCCTTTGCCCGTATGTTTACGCCAAACGACTTAAGCTAATCGTAGATCCATCCTTTACCCGTATATTTACGCCAAACGACTTAAGCTAATCGTTGATCCATCCTTTGCCCGTATGTTTACGCCCAAACGACTTAAGCCCGTATGTTTACGCCAAACGACTCGTAGATCCATCCTTTGCCCGTATGTTTACGCCCAAAAGACGTAAGCTAATCGTAGATCCATCCTTTGCGCGCATGTTTACGCCCAAGCGACTTCAGCTAATCGTAGATCCATCCTTTTCCCGTATGTTTACGCCAAACGACGTAAGCTAATCGTAGATCCATCCCTAGCCCGTATGTTTACACCCAAACGACGTAAGCTAATCGTAGATCCATCCTTTGCGCTCATGTTTACGCCCAAGCGACTTAAGCTAATCGTAGATCCATCCTTTGCCCGTATGTTTACGCCCAAACGGCTTAAGCTAATCGTAGATCCATCCTTTGCGAGCATGTTTACGCCCAAATGACTTAAGCTAATTGTTGGTCCACCCTTTGTGTTCATTTTAGTGATAATATTTTTCTTCCATCCTTTCTCTCCTTGTTCAGCGCTTTGATAAATTTTAAAGGCGCTTTATAAATATCTTTATGTATGTATTTTTACCCCAGCACAATACCCGCGGGTAGGACAGACCATCAAAAATGATTTTCATTTTGCTTTTGTAAAAATTATTGCAAGAGATGTCGACTTTTGCTTGGTAGATCCTTTTATTTTCATATTTAGGATTTGTTGTCTGGGTTAGTATGGTTGGTGTCATATTATAAAACAATCTACAATAACATTGCATGTTGTTCATGTTGTTGTTGTTGTTGTTGTTGTTTTTCATAGTTTTTTATTTATGCTAAAAAAAGGTATATTTTCATATCGTACAGATTTTTATCTCTGAAATATATTTTTCACATAATTCAAACGTTGGTATATTGTTGAGTAAATAATAAATTCATACCTACTCGTGTCAGTATACGAGATTATCTTGGAGGTGAATCAGGCGATGAATATCTAATTAATTATGCATGTGAAATCAAAATAATTAGCTTCATTAATAAGGCTAATACGTGACATCAGCACAGCAAGGCCAGACTTCCGTACAACTTTAGGTATCGAAATAATTTATGAATATATATTATTTATACTCTATGTACTATCTTCCCTACGTAGATGCACTATTGCATACTATACTCTTAGGAATGCGGGCAAGTTTCAAAAGCGTTGCAACTTATTAGTAATACGCAATAAATTTAAATGTCAATGACATGCATGGAATAGTGGATTGCGGGATCGAACATAAGGCTTCTTAGGCTTCAACATAAGAAGTCCCAGGTTTTGAGATATTTTCTCAAAATATCAAGAGCTATCTCAAGAACCACTGAACTAATACTAGGCTTATTTGTACTCATTTTAATGCATTTTTCATGCTGATTCCAAATATGGTCATGAAAATTCACATTTCTGAAATTTTTGACTTTAAATTTTTTTATTGAAACTTGTCGTCTGCAGTCGACACCCGCGTGAAGAGAGTTAAGGGGGAAAATCTGGTATAAGCAGATGATGATCTATGGCTAATCAGCTACTTTTAGTATTATTTTTTAATTTTCTGAGAAAACTATTAATACAATGAAAGTTAATGAGAGCTTGGAGGCCGAATTACTAAAATGATTGCTCGCCAGAGAAAATAAATCATCTTGGATTTCAAATTCGGACCGCTGAGCTGAAAGCTATGTCATTGAAATGCTAGCAAATCAATTCGAGCAAAAGTGATGATGTAAGGTCGTGTGTATATCTTTCTCTGAACAAGATGATGTAATGTTTCGCCAACTAAAAAGCAAACTACGGTTTCCATGGAAACCGTAATCTATAGGATGACTTGCGACTTGAATATTGAGTAATTAGAAATGATAGTTCTTATATTACATGTTATATTGTATCATCAGTATGAAGCATAATTAATTATGTTGTATACGGGGTATTTTGTGGATCTTAGACTGCATATCGTGCGAATGTACACAACAGACTGTGATTAATGAACAGTAGTCATGTTGTACAAAATACAGACTTCTAATTTGTAATTCTTACGATACCGGATAAAGTATGCCCTGTTTGAATGATTCAACACGATTTTTTCTCAGAAAACGGGATGAGCTAAGTTATTTACACATAACAATCTAAGTAAGGCTCTTGTTTCTAAGGTAGGTATGTTTTGTACGGTGTTCCATGAGCGCCATTATTATTCACAGGAAAATGTTTTTGTTTTCTGGGAAAAGTATTCTTTCTGGGATAAATACAAAAACTGGGAAGAATATAATTTTTTTTCTAGGAAAAAGAATGGTCCTCATGAACATAGTAGTTTGGAAGTAAGTTGTTGCATCATGTTGTAAAAATAATAATATTAAATTAGATCAAGAAAACATTTTCCAGGTTCCATTTAATAACTCGAGTTTGTGGGGTATTCACCGTCATTGTCATCGTTATCATTATCGTCATCATTATCATCATCATTATCGTCATCATCATCATCGTCATCATCATCGTCACCGTTATTGTCATCGTCATAGTCATCATCATCGTGATCTTCATCGTCATCGTTATTATCATCAACAGCAGCATCAGTATAATCACTTGATTTTTTTTTAAAGATCTGACATTGAAAAGCCATTTATTTGTATTAATAAGGGATCTTTTCCTACACAGATTAGAAGCATTAAACGTCCAAAATGACGAGAACCCATAACAAATATTTGATCGAATCATTACGCGTTTTTATACTGTGTATATACAATAGATTGATTACAAGAAGAAATTTTGCATTTTCCTCAAAATCATCTGTAATTATGCGCATCTATTAAGCTTAGTAATAAAGGAACTATCGCTAAATCATTGTGGCTTTAATGTCTGATAGAAGGCAAAGAACGGGGCAAAGAATAATTTCTTGTTTCAGGAACTAAAAAAGCCTAGACCAATCATTGTTTCGTCTAAGTAGGCAGCCAATTATGCGGGTGATTATCCTACTAAGACGTTAATTTTGCTTATTTGACTGGTTTCCAGCTTGACGAACTAGTGATTTGTCTATGCCGAGATTTCCATTGGGAAGAATCAGAAAGCAAAACAAGAAAATGAAATAAAACATACAAATAATAAGAAAATCTAAAATACAAAATTATAAAACATCAGTTTGCATTTTATTTAAAGGTATGGTGATATACTCTGACAAAATATTGTATGTATAAGAGCGAGCAGCTTAAGGGATCGGATATTAATGTTTGCACAGTATTTTTGTGGGACATGAGAGCACACCAGACATATCGAATTGCATTCGGAATACGAGGAATACTTTCGCATTGAAGACACACATTTTTTCCCCAAAAGACAACATTTTCAAATGATCAACGGCTTTTCCTCCCAGCTGCATACATTTAAATAAATATTATTAGTGAATAGATTCATCAGGTTTGTAAATCAAATCAAGTAGTAATTTTTGTTTGGCAAAACCAGTAAGTTTTTACTTACTAATATTTCGTCCATCTCGTCGGAGGACTTCATCAGATGTGAGCATCTGATCCACTTTCCCGGGAAACTGGCTTCCGGTTTTGAGTAGTCTTACTTCCAGTCCTGGTTGAGGACAAAGACCTTAAGCTGCGTACCAAACTTGAAGTTGATGATATCATCGAACTCCTCGAATTTATTCTAACCACCACGTATTTTGAATTTAGAGGTGACATATTTAGGCAACGGTTTGGTGCAGCGATGGGCAGCCCAGTCAGCCCCATCATAGCAAATTTCTTTATGGAATTTCTGGAGCAGCAAGCAATCGCGACTGCCCCGATTGATTGTAAGCCACGGTATTGGCGTCGCTATGTGGATGATGTACTAGAAATAATCAAAGCAGGCCAAGTTCAAAACTTAACCGATCACCTCAACACAATCGACAAAACAGACAGTATAAAATTCACCTATGAAGAAGAGAAAGAAGGAAAAATTCCATTTCTCGACACGCTAATTGTCCGGAAACCTGATGGTTCGGTAAAGCTCCTGGTATACAGGAAACCTACCCACACTGACCAATATCTCAGTTTCAAGTCAGAACACCCTCTCCATCAGAAAATGGGTGTAGTCCGTACCTTGTTTGATCGCATGTACAGCGTGGTCACGGACGAAACGGACAGAGCAAATGAAGAGAAACATGTGCGAGGAGCCCTAAAAAACTGTGGCTATCCAAAATGGGCAGTAGACCAAGTGAAATCAAAATGCAACTTAAAACAAAACCAGCTGTGAAACCTACCGCAAAGAAAGACCAAAAGAATGAGGACAAAAGCAAGGGTATGGTAGTGCTCCCTTATGTCAATGGAATTTCCGAGCGTGTTCAAAGAATTTTCAAGAAGCATAAAGTCGACACCGCTATGAAACCTCATCAAACCCTCAAAAAAATCCTGGTCCACCTCAAAGACAAAAGAGACAAGCTAAAAACAGGCAATTGTATTTATGAGATTGGCTGCCAAAATTGCGATCTCACTTATGTTGGCGAAACCTCGCGTCTGTTTGGGATAAGACTTGCGGAGCTCAAAGCGGAAGTAAAGAAAGCCAACGAGAAAAAGTTTACTCGGTCAGAACGTAGGGCATCCGAGCAAGAACAAACAAAGTCAGCCATATCGGATCATGTCGCAAGGGCAAATCATGTAGTCAATTGGGATGACTCCAAGATACTGGGCAAGGAGCATGTCAGAAAGTCAAGAGAAGTACGAGAAGCGATGGAGATCAGAAAGAGGGGACCAAGACCATGAATAGAGAGGAAGGCACTTATTTCCTAAGTCACGTATTTGACCCACTTTTGAAGACTGGAAGTAAGACTACTCAAAACCGGAAGCCAGTTTCCCGGAAAGTGGATCAGATGCTCACATCTGATGAAGTCCTCCGACGAGATGGACGAAATATTAGTAAGTAAAAACTTACTGGTTTTGCCAAACAAAAATTACTACTTGAAATATTATTAGATTTATAAATTTTACTTCGACATTTTACATTTCGTGCACCGTAACAAAAAAATTCTTGGGCCAAATTTTTAAAAACTAGATCAAAATATCTAGGACCCGTTTTTTCATTTTTTTTTCTCTGCCGGGCCAACGTCACCTGTGTGGCTACAAGCTGGGGATCTTCTGGGTGGCATGCGAGGGTCTGAGGTTCGAATCCCGGGGGTGCCACGTGACTTCTTCTCCTCATCTTCTCTCCTTTTTCGTTTCTTCTTTCCTTCCGATAGCAAAAAAACCACGGGTAGGGTTAGGGTTAAGTAGCTCTCAATTTGCTTTCGGGACCGTTCAATATTTACGCCAGGGGCGTGGGCGTTTTGACAAAATTCAGATTCCCCCTCAATACCCCCAAATAATCGGATTACCCCTTAAAACTCTCACACCCCCGTAACTTAAATATTGAGCGGTCCCTTAATTGAGCTATACAGTTTGAGTTATTTTCTTCCATATTATATGTACAAATTTTTAATTTATAAACGCATTCTCCATTTTTATATTAGAACTTTATAAATGTATTCTCCGCTTTTAAGCACAATAAATATTTTTACAATTTTGTAATTTTGATTTTTCAGGATCATTCCCCTCATGGAAGGAATTTTGGTCGTCAAAATTTGGTAGGTTTAGAAATGTCAATATTTTAATCATTATAATTGACAAGCCAAACCAAAAGAAAGTATATAAATGAAATGTTGATAAAGATGCGTCTCTCTCTCTGACATCAATTGAGTTATCCCATTAGCTTTACGGTTTTCAGCAAGTATATATATATATATATCTAACTCAAAGATATATATACAAATGTTATTGTTACCCCGTATAATAATGGACTCAGGCGGTTTTTGTCAGAAATCCATTTGCAGAAAATTACTCGCGACGAAGTCACTTTGACTTATTTTATTTCGTATTTCGTGAAGGGTGTGGCTCGATTGCAGTTTTGATATACGAAGGGAGAGATACCAGAAAAATTACACGAAGGAAATAAGGTAAGTTATAATATTATGCTGCATTTTATTTAAAAGGGCATTTCGTAATCCACAGCCTCATCCCCCCACTTTTCTCTGGCTACATAATGTTTATGTACCAAATATTTCTTGCAGATTAATTCATTTAGCAAAAATATCGCCAAATTTGAATTTCGTTCTGGTATACCAGAACGAAATTACAACAGTGGCCTATGGAGCAGTGTAAAACACATAATCATGCATAACTCGCAAACGCAAAATCGGAATCAACTGAAATTTTGGGAATAAGCTTTTTTCGCGGATATCTACTGAAAAATGTAATAAAAAGACGATGCTAGGATCACGAAATCCTCCTCTAAGTAATTATTGATAATATCCGAACTATTATAAGAAAAGTGTAAACAATTGTATTAATAAATGTGCTTTGAGAATCGGTTAGAACACATCCAAACATGTCAAAATCAAACCATTATTGTTCATCAAATATATATATACGGCTGCCATAATGTTGCATCATCTTGTTGCATGTACTTGTACTTGTTGCTTGGTATGTAAGGGATTTTCAATGGCAAAAAGTTCCAGTCGTCGGTGCACTGGTGTGAGTCTTTATTCAAAACAAAACTGCTTCAGAAAAAAATGCTTTTAATCATAGAAATCATTTGCACTTGTCGAACAAATCAGATTTTTGTTGCGTGATTATAGCTTTTGTTAAAAGTAAACTGGACACTGTTCAAAGGAAACTGGACACAAATTAATAGTAATTTCTCTACCTTACGTAAATCATTTATGTACTTAAAGGAGGATTTCGTGATCCTATCATCCTCTTTTTATGGCATTTTCAGTAGATATCCACCAAAAAAAGCTTATTCTCAAAATATCGGTTGATTCCGATTTTGCGTTTGAGTTATGCATGATTATGTGTATTACACTGTTCCATATATAGGCTAGTGTTGTGGTACCAGAACGTAATTCAAATTTGGCGATATTTTTGCAAAACGAATTCGTCTGCAAGAAATTTTTGATACATAAACATTATGCAGTCAGAGGTATCCAGTGATATAAAAATCTCAACTTTTTTGAGAAAAGTGGCGGATGAGGCTAGTATGGATCACGAAATACCCTTCTAATGTGATAGGATAAGAGTCATAGTACCTAATTTAGCCTAATTATTCTGCTCTGTACTGACATGAGTCGGGTAAACAAAAGAGAACTTATATTTTATTAGTTTTCTTATTTTTTAGTTACTCGCTATCATGTTCTTCTTTTCTGTGTGCTTGTTTATATCCGCGAGCATTGAAAAGTATAACAGTTATTACAGTCGGTTACCCTGCTATCACAACAGCGTTGTATATAAAACGTTGTAGCAACTTGAACGACGTTGTTGCCAACTTTGTTGCGTAATACTAGGGTTAGAATGTGGTCTAGTTTAATTTAATGATATCGGTGAGGTGTATTTTAGGTAGGAGTATTTATCCGTAAAGAGAATAACAAGAAAATTACACAGGAAGAGAGCTAACTGGAGCGGTAAAAGCACTGTTGCGGCTTCTTTGTAATGAAACTGTATCTTGAATTTGTATTACTGAGACATCTTAAGGACATGATTGGTCTAATTCGATCTGCTCTATTTCACGTTTGTTTTTTACCGGTTAGATTGACCGCCGGCCTACTGAAATATGTTTTTGTAACACGAACTACAAAAGGGGGTTGCAAGCCCTATATTTTTTCTATATTTAACATAATCCAGTGCTACCAGAATAAGTACAAGCATAACCCACGTAACAGTTTGATCAGCTCTTAATCGGCGGGCCTTATAACATCGCGGATTAATATCAATATATTTTCTTTCGAAAATTGTCTTGTGACAACTCGTCAGAAGTATCACAAATTATTTATTAAAGTCCTATACTTTGCCTATTTTATTAAGCACACACAATATAGACCAGAGAGGTCAACTATATCACTCTTAATGTGGATCTATTTTTCGGCGTAGTGGTAAAAGCCTAACATTTCCCGCCGATTGCGAGCTGATCAAATAATTATGTCACTATGATGATGTCATCGCAAAATTTGACGTACAGAATTCTAAGTACAAAAGTATAGGCAACATTTAATTTTCGGCTAAAAATCACCCGAATGTCTCATTTTCACAGGAATATATATCTGCTAAATAATCAAAGGACATGTCTCTTTTGATTTAACTACTAAGTTTAAAAGCTTTTAAAATCTATATCCCTTGGAACAATGTCGCAAGAACAACAAAACAATCATGGATTTTACTGAAGAACCTATATAATTATGGTGGACATCACGGTAGGGTGGTGGGTTAGCTTTTTTTATCATTAAAACTGAGCGCAAAAGGCAGATCTACGATTAGCTCAAGTCATTTGGGTCTAAACCCAATCGTTTATTTAACAGTCGGTCTTACTTTTAAGGTGGTAAGTACACGATTTTGTCACAGAAATGAAGCCAAAGGATGGATCTAGGTCTATGATTAGCTATGATTAACGATTATAGTGCTGAATAATGAAACTAACGAAACAATTTTTATCATTGACTCAAATTTCCAAAAGGAAATAAGGATTCAAGTTAATTAAGCGTATATAGCAGAAAGGTAGAAACATCGGCTACGGTGTCATGCACAGATTTGGTTTAAAATGATACAGGATGTGTAGTTGGGTGAGAAAAACTTGCCTGCCAAAGTTTAATTTTTGCCAACAAAGCGTTTTTGAGTTATGCCATTTTTTATCATTAGGAAAACCCATTGACTTTGTACAGAAAGTGGTTTTGACACTAAGCCTCGTTCACTAAAATTGCTAAAAGTTTGAAAATGGATACTATGTTTAAATATTATTTTTTCTCCTTTCTATCCCCTTTATAGAACTGCTTTTTGGATCTTTTATTAGTGACTTTTTTCCTATATATTGGCTAGTAATAAAGGGAATATTTGAAGGTAATGTTAGTACGTGCTCAAATTTTCTTGGTTTGATCTAAAAACACTGAATGGCCCAATTTCATAATTATTGTCTGAGCCAACCATAGGGCCAATTTTAACAAACAAGGTGTCATATGAAAGGTTATTAAATTTAGAAACTTTCCTCGCCAGCTTTTTTTTAATAAAGTGTTTCTATTTTAAGTTATGAGTGTTTCTAGATTTCCCTAATTTAAAAATAGAAAAAATGATTTTTCTCAAAAAATAAACACTTTATCAAACAAATCTGGCGAGAGAATTTAGATATTAGGCTTATTAACCATCCCACAAACTATGGAAACCATATCACATTCCCTCTAGGCTAGCAATAATTATTTGTAGAAATAATTAGAGAATTTTCAAACAATAAAGAAAAACATAAATGTTTAAATTTTCATGAAACTTTAAAATTTAGTGGAGTAAAGACTTATCTTAAATTGGTTATATATTTGATATGGATACATAATTCTGATTTGATATAGTGGCTATTTTCCTGCATGGGCCTATTATCCGGTTGTCACTCTAAGTGTTAAATTTTATACATTGTTATGATAAATACATAAAAGTTTACATTTTCAGAAAGGAAATGATGCAACGTATTCAACTAGTACAGCACATTTCTAATAAAATGAGCAGTTTTTGAGAAATGCGCGAAATATTATTTTCCATTCCAATTTTATTCCGTCCACCATAACTTACCTGAAATTTCCAAATCGATGAAAACTTCATAATTCATGTTCTAAAGACACAAACTAGATACCGGTTTCTCTAATTTTAGAATTGTTTCTTCTTTGTAAAAATATTGATAAAAAAGGATCAAAATTTTGACTTTTTCTTCAATTAGGACCCAATTTTAGAGGATATTTTAAAGTATATAAAATTAATAGAATAAGGTCCTAATTCAAAAATCTGAGAAAATATATCTAATTTTTTGTCTTTAGAATATAAATACACAGTTTACACAGTTTTCATCGACTTGGAAATTTAAAATAAGGAGTTATGGTGGAAGAAAAAAATGGCATTGAATATCTAATTTAGCGTTTTTATCAAAACCGCCCATTGTTTAACTGAGAAATCTGCTGTGCTTTAGACTCCTTGCATCATTTCCTTTCTGAAATGTATACTTTTATGTACTTATCATCGTTACTTTAAAAAAAATACAATATAAAACAGTCTAAAATTTTCCACTTAGAGTAACATACCTGCCCCCTTAAATGAAATTGAATTTCATAAGTCAAGTTTCTGTTTAAGAGTTAATGTCACAAGGTGTCTTTGCACTAGATTTATGTATCTGCTTACATACGTGTTAATCATTCCGAAGCGTGTTATGAGCATCTAAGGTTTTATAATAGCTTTGACATTTTTACAGAATAAAATCAGAATAAATGCAGTTTACTTCGCCGTGTAGAAGAATATCTATTTAAAACCAACTCTACTGTGAAAACAATGTATAAACAATAAATGGACGAGTATGGCACCGGGTACCGGTAATGGCACTGGAATTACATGTTATTTTCAACTGACTTAGTTTTTAAACTGGCTATATATTTTGATTTTTCTTTCTCATTGACTCCCATGCCCGCATTACGCAGCAGGTTCATAGAAAACCAATTTACAACAGCTCATAACCGAATAAAGAGAGACAATTTGGCTTGTTTTTATTCGTGTTTTATATTAGGTTGTTTTGAAACACAGAAGACGTTTGAGCAATTGGTTATAAATCTCACCACAAGGGCACATTAAGTTAAAGACCCATTCAGTGATCCCAGCACAAGTGTAAAAAATTAAAATTGTTTATAAATTGCTTAAAAGTGAAGGATAGGTCATTCAAATTATCATTTGGTATTTTTTAAATTAAAAATTTGGCAAAAAAACCAAAAAAAAACCCAGCAATATTGACGAAGTTGAAGCCCCATTCAAATACATGTAGCTAATTTATATACTGTCAGTATATGAATTACAGATTCATGTAAAATGCCTTATTTTGTCTTAAATACACGCCTTCCGGCTGAACCACTAGGCTATGTTAGCACATCTATGACAATGACAAAGGTACCAAAAGCTGAATTTTGATGATTTTTAGAATCGTCCGGATGACATGGATGAGCAAATCACGGAATGGGCCTTTAATATGACATAGTTAACAAAATCGACAGCATCGAAAACGGATGATCTATACATACAACACATCAGCATGAATCTATATAGCGATACAACTGTGCAGTACAATCCAATCATTTGTTTTTGATTTCTCACAATCTTTTCTTCTTCATCTACTTCTTGTTGTTGATTTTTCATTCGTTAATGCTGCAGTGAGTCTTACAGATCTTATTAGCAATATTTATCAACTACAAAGTTAAAAATAAATTAATTTTTTAATCATTTACTCAACAGGTTGTCATTTAATTATGATGTTTTCCAAACTTGTGCTCAGCGTCTTACTGCCAGTTATCTTCATGGCATCTATTAGTCTAGCCCAGGACTCCGTTACTTGTAAGTGTTAATTATTATTATTATTATTATTATTATTATTATTATTATTATTATTATTATTATTGTTATTACTATTATCCAATCCTCCTCAATCCTTAATTCCAGACATGAGTCAAAATTGCATATCGTCAGCCTGCTACGCTAATTGCCTAAGTCATTGTTTGTAATTTTTAGAACAAAGAACAAAATGTGGCTCAAACATGCATCAGTTGCGTGGTTACCCTAATTATTTTGGATTATTCTCTTTCATTTGCGTCATTATCATTTGTTCTTGTGCAAAGATCGGTGAATAAATATGTTTAAATGCATGCTGGAACCATATTTGTACTTTCTTCTCAAAATTACAAGTAATGACTTAGGCAATTAGCGTAGCAGGCTGACGATATCCAAGAAGCCATTTATTCTTCATTGTTTTCTGTATTTTACTGTTGTAATTACGTTTTCTCTTGTCTGAGATCGGTTTGGATCTCGGTTGATCTTTGGGTTGGATGATAATTGGTTAATAAAAAAGATAATTAAATAAAAAAAAATGTATACATCACATGGTTGTTTGATGTGATAATTTATTAATTTTTCTAACAAAACACTAAATAATGGCCAATTCAAAACCTGGACAATACCAATTCTTATTGGTAGAGATTAAACCTAGGCCTATACACACAACTAAAATTGTTCACTTACGTGAGCTTTCGACACGACGACTCTGTGTCTTTTTCAAACTGATGGTGATTGGGTTATTGATCTGGGATGTCACATGATGAGCTGACAATGTCATGTGACAGAACAGGTTCATAGACCGGAGGTAGCTGCTGGCGGCCTTTGTCCTTGTTAAGTGAACTGGGGTGGCGTCTGATGTTGATGGCTTCCCTTACACCACGGTAAAACCAGTCCTGATCAAGCACTTTAACATCCTTCCACGCGATGATGTGTTTCGCGGCTTGAGCGTGTTGAGCGACTGGCGAGGAGGCATTGCTTATGGGCGGCCGTGAGGGCCAAAAGGGTCTCAAAACTACACAAGGGTCTCAAAAGTACAATAAGGTCTCAAAAACACATGAAGGTCTCAGAAATAAACACACAGTAATGTCTCAATAGCACAATACGGTGTCAAAAACAGAGAAAGGTCTCAGAAACAAACACACAACAATGTCTCAATAGTATAATAAGGTCTCAGAAACAGGGAAAGGTCTCAAATACAGAGAAAGGTCTCAAAAACAGAGAAAGGTCTCAAAAACAGAGAGGTCTCAAATACAGAGAAAGGTCTCAAATACAGAGAAAGGTCTCAAATACAGAGAAAGGTCTCAATTACAGAGAAAGGTCTCAAATACAGAGAAAGGTATCAAAAACATAGAAAGGTCTCAAAAACAGAGAAAGGTCTCAAAAACAGAGAAAGGTCTCAAACACAGAGAAAGGTCTCAAAAAAGAGAAAGGTCTCAAAAACAGAGAAAGGTCTCAAATACAGAGAAAGGTCTCAAACACAGAGAAATGTCAAAAAAGAGAAAGGTCTCAAAAACAGAGAAAGGTCTCAAATACAGAGAAAGGTCTCAAAAACAGAGAAAGGTCTCAAAAACAGAGAAAGGTCTCAAGCACAGAGAAAGGTCTCAAAAAGAGAAAGGTCTCAAAAACAGAGAAAGGTCTCAAATACAGAGAAAGGTCTCAAAAACAGAAAGATCTCAAAAACAGAAAAAGGTCTCAAAAACACGTTAAGGTCTCAAAACACGTTATGGTCTCAAAAACACGTTATGGTCTCAAAAACACGTTATGGTCTCAAAAACACGTTATGGTCTCAAAACACGTTATGGTCTCAAAAACACGTTATGGTCTCAAAAACACGTTATGGTCTCAAAAACACATTATGGTCTCAAAAATACGTCAAGGTCTCAAACCAGGTATTACAACCGACCGTTATATGTGCAGTACCGCATGCAGTACTATACTGCACACATCAGCAGGCGAAACTACACATTCCGTCACGCACTTCCGCATGAGGAACTACATATCCCAGTTTGCATTTCCGCATGCGGCGATGCAGGTCGGGATGTGCAGTTCCGCATGGGGAACTGCAATATTTTTGGTGTATTTCCGCATGGGGAATTTCGGTATATAGGCCTATGGATGGGTCATTTTGTTCTCAAAATTTTCTTAATTTCTTTTGGAAAATAGACCAACTTTGCATCACTGCAGCCAAAATGTTTCTCAAATTGCTTGCGGTTGTAAGTTGTAAAAACTAAGACAATTTGTGTTAGATTTGGCCAAAACTTTTGTCCAAATTTCTTACAAAATTACAAGTTGGACTTAAAAAGTCTTATCATCATATAATGCGATTGAAAAGAAATTTTGCATATTTGAACACGTTCCTAACGTTTTCCTACACCTTTTAGGGTGTAATATAGAAACGTTGCCCAAAATATATGTGCCAAAAATTGCTTGCTCCCCCCTCCCCACACTTTCGACCTGCCAAAATTACTTGACCCGCCCTTTCGACCTGCCAAAAATGCTCCCCCTTTGACATGCCAAAAATCTTTGCGCCCCCCCTATAATTCTGACAAGTTCAGGCGCCTAGAGGTGTAAATGAATTGAATAGAAATTTAGTATGAAATGGGTCTATTGAGAAGATTTATCAATTTTGTCCAGGTATTTGGAACATGGGATCACTCAGGGTCCACCCCATATCCATGTTGGTATATCACTGTGGAGGATGAATCTTATTCAAAAATTGAGTTTTATTGGAATTCAGCAGCAGGCATTGCATTCACTAATTTGGACATTTTCAAAACAACTTGCACCTCCCTCATCAAAACAAAACTTCACTGAAACCCTCAGTTTTTGGCAAAAATCAATGCCTGTTTTACACCACAGAAAAAAAAAGTCTTCTTTGTGCAAGGGGTAAATGTGAAAGATAAAAAGCATCACAAAGAGAATATTTTGAGGCAATTTATGAATTGTTTTCAGCTCATATTTTGCTTAAAATTGGTTTCCTTATAAATTTGTTTTTTTTCTTGTTTCACCCCTTGCCATTAAAAAAGCTCAACAATTAACTTGTCTAATATTGATCAGCCCTTACACCAGTCACCATGAAAACAAACACATAGATACATGTTAAATTGTATTCTTATTTATAGTCACTTTATTTTTCTAAACACACACAAGTATTCCAACATGTGGTCAGTATACATGTATGATTCAAACAAAAATACACAAAGTTGTAAAACCTAAAGCATGTGTTACATTTTTAGAATTATTAATACATTTGTTGTTTAAAATTATCAAATTTTACTAGCAGTGCCCGTATTATTTTGAATATGCATAATTAACATTAAAAGTTGGGTTGTTTGTCTGTCACTTTTTAATTGATTTAAGGAATATCAACAAGGAATTACAAGAATCATAACAAAGCAGCCATGAAAGTGAAAATTTTAGCTCTTTTGACCTTGGGAACTCAGGCCTGTACATGGGGAGTGGGGAGGGTGCGACCACACCTTCACCCCCAAATTTGCACAAGTATACACAAAGTACCAAAATATCACATTTTTGTGAGCAAAGCAAGCAAAAAAAATCAGGGTTTTTTACGCTTAATAAGTAAAAAAGGTGAAAATTCCACTTTTCACAATATCACCCCCCCCTGAAAAAAGTGCACTTTCTCAAAATCAGCACCTCCAAAAAAATTTGGCGTACTACGGGCCTGAGGGAACTGTGACAAGCCCTGTAAACTTACAGCTAAAGAGCATTACTTCTTGTCATTTATATAAAGCACTTATGATTTAGAGCTAATAATTCTGTTTGTACTGAATTTATTCCTAAAAATCATAGATTCTGAATCAGCACCCCAAAATTGACTAAGAACACTTCTCAAACCTTGTATAGCTCTCTGCGAAACCCCGTCAGTCCGACACCAGCGCCTTAGACCGCTCGGCTATCAAGGCTTGATGGTGTCATGATGAAAATTAAAAAATATAATCGCAACTTCATTGCTTCAACATACCACGTGACAAGCAAATACAGAAAACGTACCATATTTTGGAATTTTATTTGTTTAAAAACATTAATGTGTATTAATAGCGCTCAATTGTTGATAACTGCGTGTTTTATATACAGAAATAGGAATGAGGCTATACACGCACAATAGTATAATCGATTTTGATTCACACGTGCGCTACGAACTCGCCGTATACTAAAAGCGTAGATTATCAATGTGGCGTGGCCTACCATTTTTCTTGTAGCTTCTTTTATACACGTCGATGTTTTCATCAATTACACAATTAATCCACATTAGACCCCTAATTTTATTTCAGGAAATAAAAGATTAGATTACCATAAAAACGAAACAGTTATCATTGGTTGTGTCTAATGTAATTTATACATGGAATTTTCAACGTTTTTTCTATCGCCATTCTCGCTCAATTAAAAAAATATTTTGGCGTATATAAAATTGAAATAAAATTCTCTGCCTCATAAAACGACATCAAATGTGCCACAATTGGGTATCACGAATCGTTATATATGATGTGCAGTTAATATTCATATTTTCTTTTATACAGAGGATGCTTCAGTTTTGACAGGAAAAATATTTTCTTGAAAACCCTCTCACTCGGTTATTTTAAAAGGTAACCACGCTTCCCTAGAATGTGCAATAATTACAATTAAAATTTTTCTTATTCTAACAGCAAGCGTTTCTAAAATGCAGTATGGCGAAATGTGGTGTAGATATTAACAAACCATCTAACCCAATAAGTATGATAGGGCCTATATTGTGACGAGCTTAGTAACTTAATTTAGCATGTGATCCTAACATCCTTTTTTATGAAATTTTTTAGTAGATATCCACGAAAAAAGCTTATTCACAAAATTTCAATCCGATTCTGCGTTTGCGAGTTATGCATGATTATGTGTATTACACTGCTCCATAGGCCACTGTTGTAATTTCGATCTGGTATACCGGTACCAGAACAAAATTCAAATTTTTCATGTCACGATATTTTTGCTAAATGAATTAATCTGCAAGAAATATTTAGTACATAAACATTATGTAGCCAAAAGTTCCCAATGGTATAAAAATCTCAACCTTTTTTGTTGTTGAAAAAGTGGGGGGATGAGGATGTGGATCACGAAATGCCCTTTTAACTGCATGTCAAAGCACGTAGCCATTTGACTTAAACTTTTGATTAATACATCCAATTCGGAAATGTACCACAAAATTGCATTTCCCCATGCGGAAATACACCAAACATATTGCAGTTCCCCATACGGAAATACACCAAAAATATTGCAGTTCCCCATGCGGGACTGCAAGCGGATGTTGCAGTACTGTATGCGGTACTGCATATATGGTCGAATCCAACGAAAAGTGTACACGGCATGTTCAGGGCCATAACTTAAAAGTATTAATCAATTGGCATTCGTTTTTGTATTGTATTTATTCGCCTTTTGATCATACGCTTCGCGCCATATATAATAAGACCCCTTCTGTGAAAAACTTAGACACAGAGACCCCAAAACATGCTATTTTTACCCATTTTTTCAAAATATTTCTTAAAGTATTTTTAAAAACATCTAAATCAGTTATGAAAAGAAGTCATTGGATTGAATCTAAATTGATTTCCTGAAAGGTGTGTATTCAAAGATTGCCTGTTCAATTTTTCACATATTTGTACATAATTATGAATTTTTTGTGATAATTTTTTGAGTTGTATTTTTTTACATTACCTACGAATACAATTTTTCATAGCACTAGATATATCTTTAAAAATTGAAATCACTAATAAATGCGCAATTGATACAAGCTTTGATATGTCCAATACTGAAATGCATTGCATTCGGACATCTTTATTATTGTGTTTAGCTGCCAGAAATTCTAAATGGCACAAAGGTAGGTTTGGTAAAAATATGCATTACCTCCGAATACATGTTAACAGCTGTGCCATTTCCACAAAGTGAGAGAATAGTAAACAATAGTTAAGCAATAGGTGCAGGGTAATACACTCTTTATTTCTACCAAGTTTCAATAACCTGCGTTTAAATATTTCTGAGATGTCAACAATAAAAGCAAGTATTCGTAGGTAAATTTCGGTAACCGAATGTTACCTACGAATACACTTTGACATCATGACAGTATTGTGAAACACAGGCATTCATGCCAATGCCCATATTGGTACATAACGAAGGCCTGTATGTTTGCTATCAAATCATATGTCAATGAAAGTTGCGAATTCACATACATGCCCACCATGCAAAACTGAATACGGCTTAATTGGTGAAAAATATGTACTGAAATAGACGACGGTCTGCTCATTTGAAAGAAAAATCTGATTCAAAGAAGATTAGAAGGGGATAAATACTTGGATTTGTCAACTGTCATGTGTGCTTCATTTTAAATGTTTACCGAACTTCTGGTTTCTTAGTAATTTGTGTCCAAATTGATTTATTCGAAGGTAACTTTTGACGTTTTCGCTAAGGTTACCTACGAATACCATGGAAAAACGACTGTTCTCATTGTCTCATGATCTAGACAACACATTGATGGACCCTGGTATAAAGCTAATTGTAGTTGCCCTCAAACGAAAGGCCACAAGACGTAACTGACTCCAAGATGGACTTCACAAGTCTGCAATAACGGTTTTAAGCGATTTGTGTGCAATTAAGCAAATTAAAGTCACTTTAGTGCCTTTGTTTCTTACTTCAATCCTCTTTCAACCGTTGTGAACCGACATTATTAATACTTGATAGGGTCTCAAGTATCAATAAACGCACATAAAGAAAATAATACATTCAAACTGCTTTATAAAATGAAGTTTTGATTGCGATATCCACCAAAAGTCTAATTCTTACCTACAAATACTGAAATGTTACTTACGAATACAGCATAATACATGACATGTGTAATGAAGTGTCCCTACCAATAAAAATTAATTGTCAAAAACTTTAAGCGGTACCCCAGGACACTATTATTACCCATATACGGATTCATTCAACAATTATTTATTATGTAAAATTGCTGATTAACTACTTGTATATCAAAATGAAGTGGTCAAAATCTTGCTAAAAGCATCAAAAAATTTTTGATCTAAGGTAATAGCATTTATTCATTTGGACGTACCATCTGAAAGGGATCAAAAAACTACCATTTTATTAATTCATTACCATAATAGCAAAATTTAAACCTATAAACTCAATATAGATATTGTTAAATCGCTCATGTTACCTACGAATACCCAGGTTTCTTCACCTTTTCATTGTATAAAGCGTTAGGTGTATGCGTATAATTCCTAATATTCTTGAAAACATATATCATACTCGTTCTTATACAATGTGTAAATTGATTCATACTCATTTGATAAATAAAATACAGAAACTGACCTAAACTTCATTTTCAAAAATAAACCAGCATAAATTGACTAAGATCATATTGATCGCGTTATAAAAATAAAAACAAATATTTTCTGGTTGAGTTAGCATTTTCCTGACACCCTGTGGTCTACATTACACGAAAATAGCGTTAATGGGAATATTCCATTTGGTTTAGGTTGATTAGTATTGCGATAGTGAAAGCATCCTAGTGGTATTCGTAGGTAACATTGGGTTTTGATATCACATTTACTATCACACGTCCTGGATTTATTTTTCAAGATTAGTAATGGCACTTTTGGTTCCTATAAGGCCAATATGTCATCAATCAATGGGCAAAAGGAAAAATTGTGGAGACATTTTTATTTCGGACTTTTATTTTTGGCCCGTGGACACTTTTGGTTGGATTCGACCATATACGGTCGGTTGTAATACCTGATTTGAGACCTAGACGTGTTTTTGAGACCAAGATGTGTTTTTGAGACCAAGACGTACTTTTGAGACCCTTTTGGCACTCACGGTGCGGCCGCCGGGGTCAAAAGGGTCAACGCCGAGGAATACTATGGGCGGCCGTGTGTGCCAAAAAGGGTGTCACATCGTTGGTCTCAAAAACACGTCTAGGTCTCAAATCAGGTATTACAAAGTCAACCGACCGTTATGTGCAGTCTATGTCTCTGAGGTATATGTCTCTGAGACCTTTTTTCTATTTTTGAGACCTTTCTCTGTTTTTGAGACCATTCTGTGTTTGAGACCTTTCTCTGTATTTGAGACCTTTCCTGTTTTTGAGACCTTTCTCTGTTTTTGAGACCTTTCTCTGTATTTGAGACCTTTCTCTGTTTTTGAGACCTTTCTCTGAGTTTTTGAGACCTTTTTCTGTTTGTGAGACCTTTCACTGTTTTTGAGACCTTTTCTGTTTTATAGACCTTTCTCTGTTTTTGAGACCTTTCTCTGTTTTTGTGACCTTTCTTTGATTATGAGACCTTTCTCTGTTTTTGAGACCTTTCTCTGTATTTGAGACCGGTCGGTTGTAATACCTGGTTTGAGACCTTGACGTATTTTTGAGACCATAATGTGTTTTTGAGACCATAACGTGTTTTTGAGACCATAACGTGTTTTTGAGACCATAACGTGTTTTGAGACCATAACGTGTTTTTGAGACCATAACGTGTTTTTGAGACCATAACGTGTTTTTGAGACCATAACGTGTTTTTGAGACCATAACGTGCATGTTTTTGAGACCTTAACGTGTTTTTGAGACCTTTTTCTGTTTTTGAGATCTTTCTCTGTTTTTGAGACCTTTCTCTGTTTTTGAGACCCTTCCCTGTTTTTGAGACCTTTCTCTGTTTTTGAGACCTTTCTCTGTTTTTGAGACCTTATTGTACTATTGAGACCTTGTTGTGTGCTTGTTTCTGAGACCTTTCTCTGTTTTAAGACCTTATTATACTTTTGAGACCTTATTGTGTGTTTATTTCTGAGACCTTTATGTGTTTTTGAGACCTTATTATACGTTTGAGACCTTATTGTGTGTTTATTTCTGAGACCTTTGTGTGTTTTTGAGACCTTATTGTACTTTTGAGACCCGTGTGTGATTTTGAGACCCTTTTGGCCCTCATGGCCGCCCATAATTGCTCTTGCGTTTATGTTCCGTCAGCCTGGTGTTAAGCGTGCGTTCAATTCTTGTTTCTATATCAAATTATACATCTTTTTCTGCTTTTTATTTTGTGTGTTAATTTTTATTCTGTAAACAGCACATTTGTGTGCAAAGTGATGGCGCTATTTTCATACATTTTAAAGTTATTCCTTATATTTTTAGGTTTTAAAATTTTCCTTTTGTTAATCTTTTTTCTGATTTTCTAATTTCATTATACAAGTGTCTATCCCTTCTAAAGATGTAAACAAGATTAAAGATAAATAGCGCCATCATTGTTCACCTTTTCTTAAAATTGACTACAGTTTAAATGCCATCAAACAACCGTGATCATCTATAATCAACGCATGTTTATAACATCAGAATTTTAATAAGCTTGTGAATGTTTCTTATGTTACAACAATCCCTTTTAAAGATGTTTATAAGATCAATTATCATGCAAATTCCTTTCCCCAGTTGCTCCGACTCCAATGACAAACGCATCTTGTAACCATACGGTTGAGTTTTGGTGTAACACAACATGCCTGTTGAAGGAAGAAGCATGTGATGATTGGGCGCTTACAAATTGTCCTGATCAGAAGGTTTGGGAATGTGGTAAGTCATAACAAACTATAGACCTGTACACTTTTGTAAATTTATGAACCTAAACTTAAGTTGAGACGAATTATGTGGATTTATCTTACCTGGTTAGCAATTGTACGTATGCATGGAGACAAAGTTGACAGTAATGTTAACTTACCCGAACACGGTTTATACAGGAGCATAATATTTCGTTATTTGATTTAGAAATACATTTATTACAAATCTAAACATAAGTTGAGACAACTTGGCCTATTATGTCAACTTACCTGACTTAAGGGGTTGTTTGGAATGACAGGTGAGTCAGGGGTCAAAAACAAAATTTTTACCTTTTTGACCTCAGCACATGTGTATGTATGATCTGCCATACAAAAATTAAAAAACAATACCTCAAAGTATCATTTTTAATGTTTTTGTCATAATCACGCTTTTCTACAAATTTCATCTGTTTGTACCGGGGGCGTGTCTGTTGCCAGGTAGGCCTACATGACGGCATAGACACACATTACAACCTTGAATAATAATACAGAATTGTGACGTTATATTCTTCTTAACCTATCTTAGAACTGCCTATTATTTCAATTGTTATACTGTTCTGGTTGGTGTATTGCATATACTGTATAGAAATTATGCAATATGACGTCGAGCATGACAGAGTCATCTTCATTCAAATAAAATACAGGTACCCGTAAGGTACCACGGAGCAATTCGCACGATAATACAATAAAACAGATGAAAGGTATGAATGGTTGTGGAATCGAATTGCAGACCTGTCCCTCTGTCACCTTAGAACTGCATCTCGTAGGCAATGGTAGGTAATAAACCAACCGGAACGGTATAACAATTGAAATAACAGCATGTCTTGGTCTCAATTCAAGATGTGCAATTTGGACACACCTACTCGTTGGCTGATTTATACTTCAACAGTTCCTCAAAGCTATATCAGAAAAGCCACTATCTCATTGTTCATTGGCCCGCAGTATGCGCTCGCCCCGGGGCACTCAACTTTAGAATTGATGGGTATATGTGCCTACAAGCGTCGCGAAGTAGGCGCATATCAGTACAAAACGTTGGGGGTTTTTTTATAAAAAAAAAAAGGTCATTATGTACAATCAAAATGAAAAAGGTATTGGGTATAATATTTTGAAAACTGAAGGTGCCTGGTCATCGGGTATAGTCGGCTTCAAAAGAGGGGCATATATTGACAGGCACATACCGTCACCTCTAAAGTTGATGCCCCCCCCCGGGTGCTCGCATTATATTATGTTCATGGCTCGGCTTTTAAAACTCCCACACATCACAATAAGGCTATTGAAAAGTGTATAGAATAGCTAATGATAGACCGGTCCCTGCGATTAGTCGCGGACCCGAGCGACAATATAGTAAACACATCGAGTTTATAACACAAGTGACAGAAGTCGTGAATTATGGAGGGTTTCATTGAACTTCTACCAGCAAAATATGGAATAATACTAACACAAGACACCAATCGAGATGATGATAGCAGCCATAATGGAAGGCTTGTATTTGACCTTCTTATGAATCCAATTTCGTGGCGAGAAGTTAAAAAGGTAATGTATATTTCAAGAAATTTGGGTTCAAAAATTCCGTATCAGCTCGTATCATCAATTCCGTAAATATGGCGTATAGAGGCACAACTTGACAATAAACTGAACTATTTAAACGTAAAGGACGCACTGGATACACATAAATTTGTGTTTCCTTGCTGGCGGAATAGTTGCAAAACTCTTTTTGTCAAAAAGTTGGACAATTTATGAATTATGATTGGCAAAATAGCGAAAGGAAATAGACTTTTCCAACCATGTAAAACTACACTGGGTTGTTGACATGGTCGACATACATTAAGGCATATGCATGTTCCTAAAGTAGGAGGTAAGTACTATAATTAATTGTTTAAAGTGCTCAATATACCAGCAAAAAGTCATAGGGTCATCAGAGTACAGGGACTTTGTGAAATACTGGGTACAAAAAAAAAGTGCGTGAGCCGATATGCAACATCAAATATAAAAGCCGATTTACATAATTTCCCATGACCTTACAGAAGTGATCGTGCTCAAATATAAAACTATAGAGTTTGGTCCTTGATATGCACCATCAATTGTGTACTTGTGATCAATATTGCTAGGCAAACAATCACAGCAAACATGCCCAAATCCTCCCATTTCTCGTCCATTTACACACATATAAACCCATCCCTTAACAAGTAATAAGTAGGCATGGTGTTGACTGGTTATTTTTATATATTTCATTGTCATACGGACAACAAATTTGATAGCAATGTTAACTTACCTGCATCTGGTTATCCACGAGCTTAATGGGCTATTCCAGTTGAAATCCATACACCCTCTTTGGAAGACATGACCTTATGCTTCATCACAGGGGGTGTGAAGTTTAAATAGGTTACCTGAATGGGTGACTCCATTTGAAATCTACACTCCCTGTTTGGACATTTAAGGGAATGTCTTCCACAGGGGGTGTTTGGATTTCAAATGGAATAACCCAATATTTGGTTCTGAAAATGTAACATTGTTGCAACGGTAAGACAGCCAGAACTGAATAATCGTGTACTGGTGGGGTAATTGAAATTGAGAATTTTAAGCTTTTTCTTACTCATAATAATGAATTTTATTCCTGTGTTCAGTGTAAAGCTTCGTATTTATGATGTTTATTTATTGGTTGACTATTTGATTGATTGATTGATTGATTGATTGATTGATTGATTGATTGATTGATTGATTGACTTATTACTTAAATTTCATTGGTTGAATAATTAATATTAATTAACTCATTATCTGCCATGTAAGTTAGCCTAATTAATTTGTTAATTAATTAATTTACTTAAATTTCCTTGTGATAATATCAGGTACGTGTCCACCAGACACTCATCATTGTAATTTTCACAAGTTTGCGTGTCTGCCTGGTGAGAATATATGTGATGGTATCGCAGACTGCAGGAAAGGGGACGATGAATTCAATTGTGGCAAGTACACTGTAAATCGAAATAACACTAGATCATAAATATGAGTACCGTGCATCTCTGAAATTGACCGATTGAAATATTTCGATTTTCAACTATTAATGATAGGAATCATAAAATTGAAAAATTGAAATGTTTCTTGTTTTTGTTTGTTTGTTTGTTTGTTTGTTTGTTTGACTGTTACTCGTTTTGTAGAATGATTTCACTGTCCAAATTATTACATCTAATGTACTGGAAAATGACATGTGTTGCATATGTTTGGAAAGAGATTTCAAACTTTTTAGAGTGAATATTTTCAATCTTTATTTCAATTGGAAAGAATTTGTTCCTAATTTCAGCCTTCAAAAGATTGGAAAACAATGAAAATCAATTCTTTCTACTGAAAATGTAATCGAAAAAGAATTGCCTCAAATTTCGCTGATAGATTAAGAATAACTTCTTTTGATTTAAAGATTGAAATTTCAATCTTTTTGATGGAATATTCAATCGGGTAATTTAGCTCTATCCCTACATTCTAAATTTCAAAAAAATAGTACAAAGAGAAACAGAGCAACATAATGATTCAAATGGAACTCACTATTGATTAAATTTGTACTCAAGTTGAGTACAGTTTAAACAATACTGAGTTCATTTTTTCATTTTGTTGCTCTGTTCCCTTTTTACTTAAAGGAGTATTTCGTGATCTTAGCATTACATTTTTCAGTAGATATCCACGAAAAAAGCTTATTCCCAAAAGTTCAATTGATTCCAATTTTGCGTTTGCGAGTTGTGCATGATTATGTGTATTACACTGCTCCATAGACAATGTGTTGTAATTTCGTTCTGGTATACCAGAACGAAATTCAAATTTGACGATATTTTTGCTAAACGAATTAATCTGCAAGAAAACATTATGTAGCCAGAGGTTTCCAGTGATATAAAAATCTCAACTTTTTTTTGAAAAAAGTGGGGGATGATGCTGTGGATCACGAAATGCCCTTTTAACATTGAGAAATTCTGTTGGGTTTTTTTTTTTTTTGCTGACTGCCCTAACTCTAAACCTTATTTAAAGTCCTAAGCAATCCGATCTTTGTGGTTGATTGACGCAAGGTGTGATTATCTTGTCAAACAAGCGTAAGAATCCGTTCTGAAATATAGATTGAAAAGATGCAGCTCTTAAGGTTAAATGCAATTGATTTTCAAGGCTTGATTCCAAAGGGGCGTAAGTTAATAATGGAAACAGCCATGCAGAAAAGAATGAACTCACGCGTACAATAGTGTATCAATCTGAACTAGGGCCGACCACGGACAAACCGCGGCTCGTGAGTCATCCTATATGTTGCAGGGATAGGAGGGGCGACCATGATAGGACCATATGGGCTGATGGGGGGGTGATTGTGGGCAGCCGTTTTCGGCAATTTTCCTTTGGATTTTCTAAATTTTCAATTTTAAAATTATCCTGAATGATATCTGTCGTGAAATAAATCAATGCTTCCCATGCTATAATAGGCCTAGTAGGCCTATTTATACCCTGATTATGCAATATATAGGCCAACAACAATAACTACAACAACAATAACAAAACCAACAACCAATATTTTGTTAATCGAATTTGTAAAAATATATTCATAGGCCGCGCCTATTAGACTAGAATAGCCTAAAAATTCCTGAATTATATCATGAAAAAAACGGGCAAAAACAATCAATCGCTGCAGTCAGAAAGAAAGCAACGAACAAGAAAAAGGAAAAAAAGTGAGAGAAAAATAAAATAAAATAAACGGAATGGACCACGTAGGGACTCGAACACGTACCAAATTTTCCAGCTCAAAAGTATAGTATTATATAGTCGAACGTATAAGTCCGGCGCGCTAACCGATTGAGCAACTGAAGGGCCATATGAAATCGATTGATCTCAAACTGACTATTATGGAATAGTGCGTAAACAGGCTCTTATGATAAACACGCTCATTACCGCTGTAAATGTCGGAGGTATCGATGGCGAAAAACCTCGTTTTTTGCAAAAGTAGCTTAAATTTGGAGTGAAATTCAAATGGTAAAGTAAGCGACAGACATTGGAGAAATAATGTAGGCAGTTAGAAATCAAAATTAACGTTCCACAATCCAGATATCGATAATGTTACATAACAGTGTTTTGTGGTACAAGATTCTCGAAAATTGTTCCCAAAAACGGGCTAATAAAATTTAATCGGTACTGTAATTGGTTCTTCCCCATGGCAACATTATTTCTTTGGTCGATTTGTAGTACAATGCAAAAAGGAGAAAACAATCACTCGGCGTGGTTTTATACGGAGCGAAAATTTGAAAAAAACTGCATGGAACGCGTTTTTGATCTTGTGAACATGGTGCGTAAAAATGATTTAAACGAAGGATTTTCAAACGGATTCTAAAAATTTGTATAAACACACAAAAATAATGTAAAGATACATCCATGCACCAACATTTGACTCACTGCGATATTTCATTGCTGAGAAAACGCGGTTTTAGAGAACAACTTTATACGTCTTTTATACGTTTTTTATACGTTTCTTTGTATAACCTTAAGGTACCACTTTAAACCACTCTACAACACGTCATTGCCTGCTTAAGCTCCAGACTCTTAGTTGCATCGAGTGCAACTTTGGGATTTCCATCTCTTTCAAGCAGCCGGTCACCATGACAACAATATTGCGGTGACTGCGACGCATATCAAAGTACAGAACGTAATCTAGCTTCTTTTGTTACTGAATTTTGAAAAATTGATGCTCAGATCTGGCTTATTTCGAACCAAAACGTTTTACGAGGGTTGTGGCGTGCCAAAGTACTATATGATTTCAAAAAAATTTAACGGGATTTGATGTTGTTTATCGTTTCACTGTCTCTTCCCCTTTTATCTTTTTTCTTTATTCATTTTGCCAGAATTTTATTGTAAACGTTGTAAAGTGAGAAAGTAGGGCCTAAGTGATACATGAGATTTTATTCTGTGCTCTTTTGAAAATCATATTTCAGAGATCAAACGTTGTCCAGGAGACTGCACATGTTATATGAATGTAACAACAATGATTGAAATAGACTTAAGAAATGAATTCGAAGAAAACGAAAAGATGATGACGACTACGTGCATTGACGGCTGGAATGAGACTACGTTTGACAGAATTGCTAAAACTACAGATTATTTGTAAGTATTAGCTGCAAAGTAATTTATTTTCATCAAACTCGGTGCTGTCACAAACAAAATCTAGGATATCTTTATATGCATTACAAAAACGTGACAACTTTATATGCCTAGGCTACATGTAGAAGGCAATACAATGGTGAAAGATCAAAGCAACACAACGACACAACCTAACACCCAAACAAACACCCAAACAAACACCGCACCTTTTTACATTCCCTTCCGCACCCCTAGCATATACCCTAAACAAACACACCCCCACACCCAAACATAATGCTACTCGTACTCCATCGCTGTCTTACTATTTTGAACATGTCTTGAATCTGTTGTTTACTCTCTTGTCGCCATCCCATGTATGAATACACTTACGTCAGACGAACAGTAATCCAGAGGGAGGTATAACTACACTGCACACGTATCTGTTATATACTTATTTTAAATTCATTGTCTGTTTGCCATTTTTTCTGTCTTCTATTTTGGTCTCAGGTGGCTCAGGAATGGTTCAATTGGTACATTACATAGAGGATATTTCAGAGCGTTTTATCATCCACTTACAATGTAAGTTATCATGGTTACAGTAAACATAATAATTTGGAAACTAAATAGAACCGGAGTACTCACATATCTGACTTTACAGGTATATTGCTGCTTCGACGCTCCTTTTCTCAAGAAAAAATACCAGTATCGAAAATAGTGAACGCAATATAAAAATGTAGTATGTAGCATGATTGATTCCCATTTTGAAACATTATTAATATCGCACCATTAAAAAGGTATTATTTTGAAACATTATTTAATATCGCACCTTGCAGAGCGGTGGCTAACAACGGTATCACACGATTGGTGAGGAGGTCTTTCGAAGGGAGTTACTACATGACATGGCTGTAAGTTTTGACAAAAGATAATATGAAACATGTACTTTTTTATTTAAATATAATGAAAAGGATGGTAAAGGAAAAATAGCAGTGTCGAGGAATGAAAATGTTACAAGAAGTAGTCACTAAATATACTTCTTTGATAAATGCTGGGTTTTTTTTCAGTTGTTAATATTTAAATACATGACAACTTATAACTTCCGATTCTCTAGCCATAATAACAACTTAATTAACGTTTATGTATTTTCTCTCACGTTGAAACTAAACATAATCTGTAGGCTAATTACCGGTAATTTGCATCAATAATAAGGCACACCACAATTTGGTCCTATGGCACCATCGGTGCCCTGGTGGGTACCGATGGCTCTTTCTATAGTACATTGAATATTTGCATAGTGCTATTCTATTTTAATAGTATACAAATATTAACTGTCTATGAGTCTAGAATTTATGTATGAGTGATATAATATACAAATATTACATGCCTATGAGTGTGATAGTACAAAATATATCATGAGGTCAAATTTTGACTTTTCTATTTCACGAGGCGTAGCCGAGTTAAATAGATCAGTCAAAATTTGACCGAACGATATATTTTTACTATTACACGAATATTGGCATGTAATATTTGTTGTATATCATAATATCGCATGGTTTCTTTTCATGCCATGTGATAGTAAAAACTATCACACTGCTAAAGTCACTGTTATCATGATATAAAAAACGATAGCACTCTGCAAATGTCCATTATTATGCTCGATACAATATATTACATATCCAGGATACGATATAAAGAGTCATCGATATCTATCAAGACCGATATCACTAAAAGACCAAACCATACGCCGTGCCTAACTGATGCTGTTTTCAAAAATGTATAAGTTGATTTGTATTTTGTTCGTGGTCTTCGTAATTTATGCTAATTCAATCAACCTAATCTTTTCTAGAGATATATCTGATAATAAGATTCGTGAGGTAGTAAGCGGAGTGTTTGAGACCATGGCAAGATTGAAGCATTTGTAAGTACTTGTTTCATTCCAGTGTTAATTTTTGTATTAGTTTTTGCAATTCCGTTGAATGTGCTTTGCAGCTTACGCAATGCCCGATCTACCCGCTTGTGTCCACGGTTGTTTGATGTATAGCAAAACGAATGTAAAACTGTATAATTTTTAAGTAAAGTTGAACAATGATGGCGCCATTTATCTTAAATATTGCTTGCATCTATAATGGTATTAGAACATCAGAAACATACTAACAAATGGCAAGGAAATTGTCATATTATTTGGCTAATTTAAATTTAAAAATATGTAAATATAGCGCCCTCAATGTGCACACAAATGTACACTAAATTAATGAGATGGTAATGTGTTGGTATTGTCCATAAGAATTGAACATTTTATGATGTTTTTGTTAGAAAAATTAATAAATGATCACATCAAACAACCGTGTGTCTCCTATTCACAATTGCAGAACATTTAGACGACACTTCCGTAATTCATGGAATTATTGCAGTTTTATTCGCACGTTATGCAGTTTCATTAGTTGTGTTATATGGTTCCACACCATCAATACAGTCCCCTATACTTGACTGTGTAAAATGGCTGCGGTTATTAAAAAAAAAATTCAGCTGTATATAAAGCGACTGGTTGCTACAAATTTATATTTTTATTGAGAGACCGAGATCTAGGTAGTAATAAAAGATGAAATAAAGTACATAGTCAATGGTCAAGGATGCACTGTTGATGTTCAACCTGTTGAATGGGTCCGATGTTTTCTGAATCCATATTACTATATTGTTCACCAAATATGAAATAGGTATCTTGATAAATCTCTCCGAATTAATATAAAGAAGAGAATACTACAAAAAAAGTATCCACTCACTTATTTACCGCCGTTGTGTCCTTATTTACCGCCCGTGTTTTATGAGATAGATGCATGACAAAGGCTGAAAACATTTTCTTCACATAACACAAATAAGTGTATGTATTTTTATTTCTTATTTCAGAATCATGTACAATGTCCCAATCAAAAACATACGGACAGGTGCATTCTTTGGACTCAGTGGTTTGAAAACATTGTAAGTCATAATGTCATTCTAAGTCATTCTGTTTTTAATTTTAATGATCTTTTTCTCCTTGTTGTTTTGCTATCGATTACTATGAATAGTATATTATTTTGCAAGGACCTGTTATGATAAATTTGAATTGCTCTGAATGTTGACATCACAAACAGTGCAAAGTATCAAAAGCACATATCCTATTATCTTCAGGATATATACCGGGTGTCCCAAAATAAGTAATAAGAAAAAAATATGAAAACAAAGGTGTGCTTGTGTTCAACTTTCGTTTGGCGATATGTCATCTTGCATTTATAGGTTAAGTTGCTTTTGGAACTTCGAAGATACTTATTTTTGTGTCTTTCACATTCCGATTTAGGGTGTTAGTAAGACCTCGCCGATACCGCAAGGGCCACATAAGAGTAGAAAAAGGGGCATTTACTGGAATGGATAGCTTGGATACTATGTAAGTATGATATACAGTCATAGGCAACGGTTTGGACTTTCACCTCCTTGCCATGACCTTGAAACTATCCAAACTTTTTTCCATGACTGTAGTTGGATTGGACACTATTTTTTTTATATAATGAAAGACTTTATTGTATTTGTTAATTTGTAATAAGGCTACATTACATTATATAGTATATATTTTGGTTTTCCTCATTGGGTAACCTTCTATATTTTATTACTGTACTAATATGTCTAAGGCTATATAGGTGTAGGCTATACGTAGTTGATTCAGTAAGTAAACTGTTCCTTTCGCATTTTCGGATTCCATACTGCCAACTGGCACGCACCTGTTGAGCTAATTGATATGATTATGATTTTAAGTGCAAAGTTACTATTAACGTCGTTTTACCTGTTCTAGGTGCTCCACAGATTTTGCTATTAATTCGATCATTATTGTACTTTCATTTTACAGTTATGTTGATGACCAGATATTGTGCTGTCACTTCAAGCATATCAACGCATGTATCCCTATTACAGGACCCCAATCACCTCTTCGTACGTGTGGTAGTCTCTTTGATGCCATGTGGCTTCGTATCGTCGCATGGGTCTTTGGTATCATGGCCATAGTGGGCAATCTGTTAGTGATTGTTGCTAAGTCAATGGGTGAACCTGAAAATGAAACATGGAAAGTACATAAATTCTTGATTGCCAATGTGGCGGCGTCTAAGATATTCATGGGGATTTATCTGTGTATTCTTGTACGTGGAGACATGATGTATGGGAAAGATTACGTGTATCATCAGTTTCAATGGCAGTCAGGTCCTAGTTGTCGATTTGCCGGATTGTTAGTACTTATTTCTTGTGAATCGTTTGTTTTATTGTACTTGTTTATAAGCTATGTACATTTCAAAAGGCTTACAGAGCCAATGCCGTTTTGGTTAGTCTCTTCTGTGACCGCTGCCATCTGGGGTATTTCGACTCTGTTAGGTTTGTTTGGTTTAGCGGGACATCGGAATTCAAACTTCTACGAAATGACCAATCATTGTATCGGCTTGCCATTGGTGATTAGACCTTCTAATATCATCTCTGTGAAAAATGACGATGTCATCAGTAGTGAGTTCTACAACCGTACAATGTCGATTATGACATCACAAGGAACCCAACCTTCGTGGGGTTATTCTATACTTCTGTGGTTCGTCATCAACCTACCACTTATTATCGCAGGCACTGTATTACACTTGAAAAGTTGCATAAAGACATGGACGCTTGAGAATCTGAAACCTGACGAAGAATGCGTTATTGAAGACACGGAGGAAAAGAGTTAGAAGAATTGGAAAATCCCAAGTAGAGGTCCGTATTACCGGTACCGGACCAAGATTGGGCTTTGTGTTTTGGGTAGATTGTTTGACGTGGTCTGGTTTAATTGTGATGTGCTTCTTGGCTCAGATTGGTGTTATTGAAGTAACAGTTCACATGTATGCCATGACGGTTGTGGTGGTATTAGGATTTGGGTCTTTTCTCTGTCCTCTGATATTTATGTTTGCATTCTTGTGCACAGGCGAATACGAAGAAGACCCACCAAATTGGTACGAAGAAAGACTCCAAGAAATGCTTCGGGAGGAAGAAGAAGAGCGATTGCGAGAAGAAGAAGAACAAAGACTTGAAGAAGAAGAGAGATTGCGTATGGAAGAGGAGAAGAAAGCGGCAGAGGAGCTTGAGAGAGCTGGTGAAGACGGGGAAGTGAATGAAGGATTTGAAGGAGTAGAAGTGGACGGAGGGAGTAAAAGTGAAGGCGGGAATTCCACTGGAGATTCTGGAGTTGCTGAGGCAGCTGGTGCAACAAGTCATTCTGAAGAGGGCAGTGCTGAAGAACAATCCAAACACAGGTGTGATGATAGTCAAACCGGAGCAAATAAAATTTGAAATATGACCCAGATTTTCACGATTTTGTCACACTTTAATTTATTTACCTATTGATTTTCAGATGTTATATACTTTATAAAGAGATTTAAAGAAACAGACTTTTGATATTTATTTGCTTTTTGATCTAAATGAACCAGTCCCACAAACCCAGGAAAATGTTACCTTTTGAGATTTTGATATACGCAAAAAATAACCAGTATATTTGAAAATGACACCAAATTTGTTTTGAAGACGATGCACTAAGACACATAAGAAATCAATTTCAGATGTGATAGCTGTGGGGCATGGTGGCCGGGCATGGTGGCTTATAGTATCAGACTCGTAATCACGAGGTCGTGTGTTCCAGTCATATCACGGCCAACGTGTTGTGTCCTTAGGCAAGGCACTTAATCCCGCTTGCTTCACTCCACCCTGGTGTACAATGGGGAGATGTTAGGGGTATAAGAGTCATACCGGTGCCGTTCTTGTTGGTAGCCACATGATGTGATAGTGACAGCGGAATAAAGTGCTTTGATCAAAACTGCTATAAAATGTCGACCATACTGCAGTTACTGTTCATTTTCCTATACACAATACACAGTGCTCTCACCATTGACGCGTGACCTCTACAAACAGGTATAGGGCATTGCCTAGTTAACGTCACTGTGTGAAAAATAACCGGCCAATATTTATAGTACTCGCTGAAATTCTAGAAAATATAGTTTTGTAACATCTCCTAAAATTTTTGGAAATATTCGCACTTTGGTGTTTTAGGAAGTAAGGGCACGGCACGGCCTGCAAAATTTTCTGTGTAAATCGAATGCATCTTTTATGACTATCACTCACTTGTGTACCGCTCTCTTGCGAAGGGCATTAAAGCTAAACCACTTGACGCATTCCGTTTTGTTACCTGGAGAGATCTGATCACGTCTCACCTCCTTTTTCAACCAAATCGCCCACCAGTATCGTTACCTTGCGTTTGCTTTATAATCGTTCACTCAACTGAAACTATAATACCAGCTCATTGCAATATCGCACAGGTAAAACAGAAACATGTGTAGTGTGGATTTAACCAGAGAAGATCTGATTTAACATAGTTGAGCTATTTTCAATCAGTGTTATCTTGGTTTAATAGCTTTTAATGGGGTTTAAGTCCTGCAATTGTTGTGGTGAATTCTACTGTAGACATAGCTGCATATTTACCCGTGTCTTCAAACATGAAAATACCCGTGTCTTCAAACACGAAAATGCCTTTGTCTCACAAATATATATGACGACATGTTCAGGGTTTATACATGTAGTAGGAATAAAGAGGTCGCATATTATATGATTTTTAAGATTTTGACCGAAAGTGAAACATTTCAAAGATTAAAAACTGCACTTCTCAGCCATTTCTTATGTTTTTGTTTGTGTGTTTGTATGATCAAGCCGTTTAATATAATGTGAGCAATAACCATAATATCAACACACTATCAAATAGTATATTTATCAAATCTGATACATACTGCAGTTACTGTTCATTTTCTTATACACAATACACAGTGCTCTCACCATTGACGCGTGACCTCTACAAACAGTGAATGTTATAGGTATAGGGCATTGCCTAGTTAACGTCACTGTGTAAAAATTAACCGGCCAATATTTATTGTGCTCTCTGAAATTCTAGAAAATATAGTTTTGTAACATGTCCTAAATGTTTAGCTAATTAAGATGTTTGGAAATATTCGCACTTTGGTGATTTAGTAAGGAAGGGCACGCATGGCCTACAAAATTCCCTGTGTAAATCACCTGCAACTTTTAGTGACTATCACTCACTTGTGGTCCGCTCTCTTCCGAAGGGCATTAAAGCTAAACCACTTGGCGGATATTTGTACTGTCAATCAAGAATAATGTATATATTACGTGTAGGCTAAAAACTGAGTAGGTGAGGCATCTGCAAATGTTCGTACCTCCCTGATATGTAAGTGACAAATAACAGCAAAAACAACTCCCATATCTGTCCATAACTTTGGTCAGTGGAGCGAGCCAGGGGATTTCAAGTGGGTGATTGTTGATTGGCAAGTGCCATATTTGGGCATAAGTGCAGTCCACCATTCAATGTGGAGGATGGGCTAGACTTTATCGATTGATTTTGCTGGAGTAATTTGCTGTTAACCAGGTTTAAGTACTGCAAAGTTCGAATCATGTTTGCTGTGCAACATAACTGCACTATGAATGATTAAAAAAGCACCATCAATTTGTATCAAATAAATTGGATCAGAAGAAACATGTATTTTAATGGTATTATTTTGAAATAACTAAACATGGAAAGAATAAAGTTAAATGAAACTGCGTATAATTTGTGACCATTTCGGCAGTTATCAGGGTTATGTTGAGTGGGGGGTGGGGAGGGGGTCTGAAACCTGTAAAATCCGCTCATTTGGTCACAAACGCTGGAAAATGTAGAAAGTGACTTTGTGAGGAATTTTCAATAGCACAACTTCGTGATATACTGTGGCATTTGTTGTTGTTGTTGTTGCTTTTGTTATAAATTTGTTCCGCATTAACCCTATCTTTGCGTTTGCGTCATTGTTATGGCAATTATAATGATTGATGAAAATCTACTATCTCATATAGCACTATAGATTTCATAATATGTAAGTATGATTTTGTTAAGTGTTTTCAATATAAATAAAATTATGAAATAATACTAGTACTGCGTAACTGTGTCAACGTGTCATTTTATAAAGACAATTCTTCAAGCTGCATCAAAATGATTGGTACCCATCAGTTTTCATTGTTAAAAATATAGCGCAAATCGCGCGAGGGTACACATTAAGAAACTTCGCGAGTAAGATGAGCGATAATAAACTAATACTTTTGCTAGCCAAATCCAAGGAAATACTACTCACGAATCTGAGCTTTCGCCATCTTGGCTGATGGCTTGATCACAGATGAACTGCTCCACTGCTTTTCCCGCGAGACTTGGTTGCTAACGACGCATCCTCGTTACCCGGAAGTGATGTTGATTTTAGCAGTGGGTCATTATAATGACCTAGAAAGTGTGCACCCTCGTCACGGTTGAGAGAGTTCTTGCCTTTCTTTCTGATTTGGATGGGTTCCCTGACTCTCCTTGTGAAAGCATTTGAGTCTCTATCGAGTAATTTGGCCCCCTCCCAGTCGATGACATGATTATCTTGAGCTATGTGGTCAGTTATTGCCGATTTGTGCTGTTCTGTGGCGGGAAGTTTCTGCTGGCTCTAGTAAAGGTTTTAGTTGCAATCTTTTCAGCGTCTTTCTGATGTTCTTTCTTTCGTACCCCATATATGACCCACTGCTAAAATCAACATCACTTCCGGGTAACGAGGATGCGTCGTTAGCAACCAAGTCTCGCGGGAAATGCAGTGGATCTGTTCATCTGTGATCAAGCCATCAGCCAAGATTTCTTTATACTCATAAATTTATTGCTTCATAAATGCCCTGTATCATAACATTCTATTTTGTACTGTATAAAGTTAATGCATTTTTTTTCTCAATCGACTTTTGTTTAATGCTATTGCCATTGCCAACGTCATTGTCTGTCTGCACTAGTCCTGTCAGTATGCCGTTTTTCACCCCGTCCTTGTCTGTTGTCTGTAGGCGTCTTTTGTTTTTGCACCGAGGGCAATCATGTCTTACGAGCTTTGCTCTTGTGATTGTCCTACCATCCTTTTCTTGAATATTTTGTTATTGTATATAATATGATGGTGAAATAAACTTGAACTTGAACTTGAACTTGAAAGCCCCGATTCGTGAGTAGTATTTCCTTGCGGATTTGACTAGCAAAATTATTAGTTTATGATCTCAACAACCCTACCAAATGAATCTCTTTACGTAAGATAAGCGATGTCGCCAGGTCTGAACGCTGTACCGGCGTCAGCTGAATTCGAGTACGCTTGTAACATAGTGCAGTTACGTCCACGGCAAATTCACCGTGACCTTTCCAGCCATAAACCCGCTTATTGAAGATTAAACCGATATATGCAGTACTAAACCATTATATAGTAATCTATTGTCCAATGCAAATTTATTACCACATGATAATATTAATCCAATGAGCGACCGAATTGTCAGCTACGGACGACTAATCCAATCGACAATGACGCTATTGACATGTACGAGCGGAGCTCCACTGACCGAGTTTTGGGGTATTTTTTACTGGTTTACTCTCATTTACTCATCAAGGCGGACCACCGTTATTATAAGGATTATGCTAATTATTTAAAGATTGACATGTAGAGAATAAGCCATACTTGATTGACAGAAAGTACTAAATTTGTAACTATTACGGTTTTATGACACCAATCTTCCAAATACGACCAAACCAGGGCTGCCCGGTGAAGCAAAATGTGCATTGGAATAACACGGCGAGTTTGGATAGATGGTAGGATTTCTTTTTCGTAAAAATGTATGTTTACCCGTTATTAAAGCTTGTACCGGGTTGGAAATTCAGATATTTGGAAAAGAATAAGTAATTGAAACACAGAGCAAGTACTAAAATCATAGCTTTTATACTTTTTGATATATGACGCTAACTAGTTCATCCTCTATAGCTACAACACAGCGCTACCAGTAGGGTTCAATTGCCTATTGTGAGTGCCCCTGTGTTGTGTGCATACATGTAGTTAACAATAACTGCATGATGACAGGGCATAGTCATAGAAATTCTAATCTGTGTGTTTATTAATCTTGGGTCCATGGTCTCGCTGCCTTGCCGTAATGCGGTTGGTGTTAATTACAAGCGGCAACCTAGCCTGACCAATCAATGCAGCTCTCAGCAAGTATGTCAATTTATATTTGATCATAACCAAGGCGCGAGTTTAGTTCACGTATTTAGAAGTATTTAGAAGTGGATTTGGGAGAGATGGGGTCACATTACTTCAGGTAAGTAGGCCTATGTATTACCCAGATACCACTCCCCAGAGACGGAATCGAGGCGGTCGATGTCAGAGCTATAGTAAATTTTCGCGTTCAATAAAACGAGTACATTAATTGAGTCATCGTCAACACAGTGTTCCAGGCTCATTGGGGTTCGGGTCATGTTGAGAGGAAGGTGCTTTTAGCTCTGAGTATTTAGAAGAGGATTTTGGAGAGAACTGCGGTGTCACATTAGGCTACTTGAGTAGGCCTGCATGTGTATTACCCAGAGACGGAATCGAGGCTACGTGCTTTGATGAACTGATGACAGAACTATACTAGAAATAACAGGTCTGGAACATTTTCTTTTTCATTAACGACCTTATATTTGCACCTTTAAATTAATCAAATCAGAAGCCCATTTTATGACGAATCGATCGGATCAATTTGAAATTGGACACCTCTATGTCATTCATTTAATCCCTGCTGGGGACCATTGCATAAAATGGCACACGATGTAGGCCGCTAAAACACACTATACAGCGCTAATTTTTTGGGATTAAAAAAATATTATCAAGTCCTGCCAAATGAAACATAGCTCAATCCTAAGGGGTGGTGCAATAATTATGTGTACCCCGGGGTGAATTCTCAAAATGGTCTGCCAAAATCGCTTGCCCCCCCTTTGGCCGTGCCAAAAACCTTTGCCCCCCTTTCGACGTGCCAAAAACCTTTGCCCCCCCTTTGACGTGCCAAAAATCTTTGCCCCCCCTTACACATGCAAGATTTTGGGGAACCCGAATTTAAAACCTTAAATTGTCTTAACATATAATGCGAGCGCAGCGAGCAGGAAATTTTGCATATTTGAACGTGTTCGTAACGTTTTCCTACGCCTTTTTAGGGCGTAATATAGAAACGGTGCCCAAAATATCTGTGCCAAAAATTGCTTGCCCCCCTTTCGACCTGCCAAAAATCGCTTGACCCCCCCTTTCGACCTGCCAAAAATGCTTGCCCCCCTTTGGCCTGCCAAAAATCTTTGCCCCCCCTATAATTCACCCCCGGGGTACACATAATTATTGCACCACCCCTAATCATTCATTTAGTCCTAACTGGCAATAAAAGTCAAATTGTAATATTTTTTTGCAATTTGAGGGAAAATGGTCAAAAAACATGCAATTTTGCATGTTTTCTTACAATTGTAGTGACAAAACTGTAAGACTTTGGCACAAGTCTAATAATTCAAAATCTTGCATACTGCAGTTACTGTCCGTTTTCGTATACACAATACACAGTGCTCTCACCATTGATGCGTGACCTCTACAAATGATGTATGTTGGAAGAATGGGCACTTGCCTAGTTAACATCACTGTGTGAAAAATAACCAGCCAATATTTAACTTATTCTCCAAACTTCTAGCAAATATATTTCTCTAACATGACCTAAAATTACAGCTAGGTTAGATGTTCAGAAATAGTCGCACTTTTGTAAAATATGAGTGAGGGCAAGGTATAGCTAGCCAACTCCCCGTGTTAATTGAATGGAGATTTGACCGAAAATATTGGTATCGGACCGCTCACTTCTGAAGGATGCCACAAAAAAAAACGGTACAAGCTACATTTAAACTATTCTCTGGCAATCATCATGACGAGTTTCTTATATAGTATGCCGAAATTGGGTACTGTAGGTGATTGAGAAAGGGTCGCACTTTTGTGTTTTAGGAAGGATATGTAAACGACAGATAACACCAAAATATGAAGAAATTATTTCCAAACCGTGTTAAGTCAACAATCATTATGTTGCTCATTTTCAAGAATGCTGGTTAACAAAAAGCAGGCCATTGTCTCATTTCGTGAACAAAGGTCCACTACCATTGTTTCCTTGCGTTTCCTTTATAATCGATTACCCAACTGAAGCTGTATTATAGCAGCTCATTGCTATATCGCACATATAAAACAGACACATGTGCACAGCCAGAGAAGATCCGATTTAATCAGTTGAGCTGTTTCAATGAGTGTTATCTTGGTTTAATAGCTTTTAATGGGGTTTAAGTCCTGCAAAGGTCGAGGTGAATTCTACTGTAGACATGACTGCATCATGGAGTATAGGGTAAGAGTTAGCTCATACTTTTTTAAATATTATATGTTATTTTTGCTGATTGGTTATGAAAAAGATTGGAAAATGTGTTTTCCAAAATTTAGAATGCATAACTTGAAATTAGTCTTTGTTCAAGTCTTTGGGCTTGATGTCACAGATTACGAAAAAGGTCGAAAAACACCCTAAAAATGCATGTATTTTGGCCCTTATTTCATACAATTGATCCAATATTAAAATTTTACTTTCATTGACACTTAGGACTAACTAATGGATTAGGATTTAGCTATGTTTCATTTGGTAAACCAGGATATTTTTTTAATCCAAAAAAAAATATTAGTGCTGTATTTTTCTGGAATTGGGAGTAAGTGCAGTATACTATCCGCATATATTATTAGCATAACATATATAATATACCGTAAAATTCCTTTTGACTTAGCAATAAACATCAGTTTACAGCTAGCTTTATGTTGGGAATAAATATTGCTTATTCTTCAGTGAACTCAATAAATGTTGATATGATGCAGTGCTTGCATGGTCACACTGCGAAATCCAACACGGCGTTACTAGGCCAGTCAAATTAAGAAAAATTAAAAACAGGGAAAATAGGACACAACATCCAATGGGGGAGTAACACAAACCATATAAACAAAGTTAAAAGAAACTCGACGTTTCGACAAGACAAAACTTTTCTTTCTCAAGGGAGAGACCTGCTCTCAATATAGTGTTTACAAGCTATTAAAAAAATCCATTTAATCACCATTCATTTCAGAAAAGCAAATTTTAATAACACACCAAACGTTCAAAAAAATTTTAAGTAGTGGAACAGTGCCTAATTTGCATAAATCCAAAATGGCCGCTTATGCAGGAGTGAAATGTCATATTTATTGCTATCATCATAAGGATTCAGGAAAAGTATAGTTTGACCAATGCCCGACATATAGTTCTTGAATTATAGGAAAAAAGGTAAAAGGTCAAATTTTCAGCCCACGGACGTTTACAATTGAAATATGGTCCAATTTTAATCTAACCGGTCTCAAATTGTTCCTGTTTGGATGTTTTGTTACATAGGTAACTCCACAAAATAGGTCAAGGTCAACACAGCTCAATGGGATTCGAATTTCTTTGCCATGTTACCAAGGTAATAAACCACCTGAGATATGGCAAACTATTCTTTTTATTAAATGCTTTTGCAAGTGGAAAAATATGAGACTTTTTAAAATCAAAATCAGTGAATTTTTCATTTTTTTTTAATTTTTTGCCCCCTATATGGCGTCCAAATTTTGACATTTGATCATTTAGAAATGTACATTGGAGATAGGGCAAACTATACTTTTTCTGAATCCTCATGCCAAGAGCAATACATTGGTATGGTTTTTAGCAAGATTTGACCGAATTTGAAATTTCGCCCCTGCATAAGCGGCCATTTTGGATTTATGTAAATTAGGCACTGTTCCACTACTTGGATTTTGGGGGACTTCTGATATATTTTTGTGTGACCTTTTGGGTGATAGACACATGTGGAATGGATTATGTTGCAATTAGTGGTGGTTTTATTTTTTTTAATTTGACTAGCCTATACTTTCAACTGGAAACGAGACAGACAATAAATAGGTAACAGCTGCAAAAACCAGTAGGCTATATTATGTACCATTTCCCTCAAAATCCCTGCAATCATTTACACTGAAATTCAATTTTAATATTTAAAGCTTGAATAGGTGCCTTCCAAATTTTGGATAATTTATTATGCCCGCACTAGTTCCACACATCACTCCCCTGGAATTACAATAGGTTAATAATAAACTGCACATCAGCTATTTGGAGAGCATTTTGAACAAACTAAACATTTTGCCTTTGGAATCGAGGAAGTCATTGTACTTGTATGAGTTATATTGGCAAATGTCAAAAGTGGGCCAACTCGTTTTCTGGACGATTTAGTTAATTGAGCAGAACGTTGATGCCCAACAGATCAGGTTTGAAAAACATGGCTTTAATAGCCCTTTTACGTAGATTATCTGGTAGTAGTAGCTGAATCTATTTTTGTTGTATCGGATGTGATCGACCAATCAGTTGGCACCATTAGCTCATGAATATCATGGCGTGAATTGTACAGTACTTAACACGGATGTATCATGAACGGGAAAGATAACTCTATCGCCTGGCTTGTTTTGAGTGTGGTAACATTTAGTGCATTTTTAGAAGTGGGCATTGTTAAAGGATTCGGCGTACTGCTACCAGACTTAAAGGAACAACTTGATACACAAACATGGATTATCGGATCAAGTATATCTATTATCATTGGATTCGGCTATCTACTTGGTAAGTTTGTAACTATTAAAGGGATCATGCAACACTCACGAGCACTAGGGATGGTAAAAATGCAAACATGATGAATTAATTAAGATATCATCACATTAAGGGAAGGGGTATGAACGTTTGGACAGTATTTATTGTGGGACACATCAGACATATCGAATTGCATTCTGAATACGAAGAATGTCCTTCTGATATCAAATAATTTTGATTTTTGAAATTCGCAATGTAATACACATTTTATGGCAAATCATTAAAATTGATATTTTGATATTTAACAGTACTTGAAGTAAACTTTATAAATCTGATGATTTATACTTAAAGTGTATGTAGGTGGGATGAAAAGCCGACGATCAATTGAAAATTTTGACCTTTCGTATTGAAGATATGGATTTTTTCCCAAAACACACAAAAAAAAATAGGTCTTTTGGGGAAAAAATCCATATCTTCAATATAAAAGGTCAAAATTTTCAATTGACCGTCGGCTTTTCCTCCCAGCTACATACACTTTAAGAATATATCATTAGATTTATAAAATTTATTTCGAGGACTGTTATATATCAAAAATTTGAAAAATATCAAATTTTAATAATTTGTCATAAAATTTGTATTTTATCGTGAATTTCAAAAAATGAAAATTATTTGATATCAGAAACACATGCTTCGTATTCAGAATGCAATTCGATACGTCTGAGGTGCTCTCATGTCCCACAAAAAATACTGTCGAAACGCCATAAACGCTCATTCTAGATCCCTTAACTTTGTCATAAAGCTTCCGGTCACAATATTCTGGTTGTGTAGCTTACTTTCCTACAATAACATTTCCGTTTTAATTTTACCGGTAGGTTTATTATCAGCCATGTTAGTCCAAGTCTTCACCCCTCGAACTTGTGTCATGGTATCAGGATTGGTCGCAAGTTTAGGACTTGTTGTTTGCTCGATGGCTTCAAGTTCCTCTACACTGCTTGTTGGATTGGTTCTCTCAGGTATGTTTGACTATAGGCCTATTTTAGGTCACAGTAAACAGATTACCGCCCACGCAATGAGCTGAAGGCCGGCAGGCAACCATTACCCATACAGACAGGTTGTAACAATAGATTTATACAATTTAGAAAATAGTATTAGGCAAACATTTCACTTATTTATTGCACTGAATTGTACTTGGTTGTCAAAATAATTTCGTAAGCTACTAAATAGGCTTTGTTTCAATAAAATCGGTGGCCGACAAGCGAAGATATGGCCAACTGTGTAAAGTAGTCCTAAAACAGCTTGGCCCACTTTCGTGTCTTTGTGTAGCAAAATTGACTGAATTAAATTGAATCATGAACCATCTGGTCGGTGCTCTTGATGATGGGTGATTTTAAACAATGGGCCATTTGAAGTGTTATTTTAATTTATGATTTTGAAATAAATATCATATTATTTATTTAGTAATGTCAATTAAAGCCATATTATAACATTTGCTGAGGAGGACGCCCTCACTGAATTTTTTCAAATTCTTTTTTACACGATTAAATTGTACTTTATTAAACCAATATACCCTGCAAAAATCAAGACTCTAGGTGCTGTAGTTTTGTCAAAATCTGAGATTTTGAATAAAACGCCGGAACCGGCGCTTTATTATTACGATGGAATTATTAGTCGAACGCATACACGATGTTCATAACACACAGTACGTACACGGCGTGCGGGACAGTGATATACACAACAAAGGGTCGTACCACAACATGACCGAAGGAGTGGTACGTATTGGCGACGTGTGCGCTAGTAGTAAATTCCAATTTTCTTTGCTTTGCCGTACACTGCAAATGTTCCCGAACACGTGACGCCTCTCAGACGCGTCCGAGGTGTTCATAATTGTCTCTTTAGAACACTAGTGTATTTGAAAATATGATAAGCCTTGCACATTAGTGTTCTTTTAGTATAATGTAGAACACATCGTATTGATCAGACATGTCACAAGTGTTCTGAATGATTATATTGAATACTGGTATTCAAAAATGGCACGGATGAGCAGATAGAGGCGTTGGAGAGCTGCGACGTGTCAGCGAGAAATACACGGTGCTCCTTTGAAGGAGGGATATAAGTAACAACAACAATGGCGATGAAACGTGGAAACGCTTCCGGAAACGCTATAACAAACTGTCTTTTCCAAGACAAATGGGATGATAGTGAGAGTAAATTCGAAGGATTTAGAGAAGAATGAAATTCAGGGCAACTTTGGGAGCGACTCGGAGCCCGTATATCTGTGGACAGCGATGAACAAGCATAGGAGAGACACAAGAGGGTGACTATGGCCGAGCGATTTTAATCGCAGGAAAATCGCATTGGAATGCGTTGCGCTGTCAGCCGGGAGATACGATCGGCGAGGGTTCGAGCCTTGGGCTTGCCTTAGGTGAAAACTCTCTGATTTCATCTCTCGGAATTCTTCGGAACACCGCCATTATCTTATTTATACTACCATGTATTTGTTTATTGTCGAGTAATGAGATTTTGAAAATGTATAAATAAAGGTTGAACACCAGCATTCTGAAAATCAATGTTTGAACACGTGTCATGTGTTAAAAACTGTTACATTTCTTTCATGTGTCCGAGGTGTTCATAGATAGTAATTTTGAACACCAGAGTTTAAAGGATTAGAACATGTTACACTAGTGTTCTGAGGTAATAACACCTGTGTTCTCTACATTAACACTAGTGTTCTCTAAATAAGTTGAACACGTGTCATGTGTTAAAAAACTGTTACATTAATGAACGCGTTCCATGTGTTCTGGCCAATTTACAGTGTAGTTGTTCGGCTCAAAAATAAAAGGGATATATCTGACAGTAAAAGCTAACATTTTATGGCAAAGAAATGCTAATCTATTTTGTTTGAAAATGTTATAATATGGCTTTAAGTGAACGAAAAATACATGAAACCCCCTTGCTTTTGTTCTGAAATCTATAACGATAAGCACGAGAGTACATTTTATGCGGTACTAACTTGATGTGCGAAATTGGCAAAAAGTGGCCCAGCTGGGGCGATTAAGTAAAATTGGGCATTGAGATTGAGCCTGAACTAGGAAAGACACCAAATAAAGTTTTTCTGTTAGCCAAGATTTTACTGATTCTACAGCATATCACATTTACGCCTTGACCACTGTTATTTTTTTTCTGAAAAGCAAAAATGCAATTGCTAATCATGAATGTCGATAATTACGCAATGCAACTTTGATATGCGCGAAAATGTCAAAAGTGGACCAACTCGTTTTCTGGACGATTTAGTTAATTGAGCAGAGCGTTGGAGTCCGAACTAGTAAAGAAACAAAGTAAAGTTTTTCTGCTTAAGCCAATATGTTACTGATTCCACTGCACATATAACATTGTTGCCATGATCTCTTTTATTTTATTATTTTTATGAGAAGCGAAATTACAATTGTATAATTTTTATAATTACAGTCTGTATTATCATGATAATAGTATTATGACGTTAAACGCCAAAAGAGGAAACCGAGATCTAACACAAAAGAACTAGCTGAAACCAATAATTTAATTTCTTTGCAATATATTTAATTCTTATTTCAAGTTACTACAAATCAAATTGATTCTGAATAAAATGTACTCACTAAATAAAGACGTGATGTCGACCAGCCAGCTCGCAATCAACTGACTCAACAAGGGCGGGGCAGTCTTTGCCAAGCTGGCTTAGTCGTCAATGCGCCGACTCATAAATAGTTAAAACGGTGAGGGTAACGAGGTCATGGTGTCTCCATCCGATTATAATGAAATCGGGAACGGGGCTCCATAACATCCGCCTCCCCTTTTTTTGAATCGTCTCATACGATTTGATTTTTTCAAATTAATCAACACATTATTTTACACTACACTTACTTTTTAATTGACATCATTTATGAAACTTACTTAATTTAATAATTCCTATTGAGTTTGAATTGCCAAGACCTTATATTCCTACCAGCGGTACTCTTGCTTCCGGAGTACGGGCCTCTAGTAATTTTGATAACAAAATGCGCGCAACCAGAGTCGCCGTTCTCCTTCCACAGAGTCATTTAACTAAGAAGCATATGCATCCCGCGCGGATATGCATACTCCGCTAATCGAACAAGTAGCTGTCGTCAAGTCCAGTAAGATGAAAGAACTAGAAGATCCTAAGGTCATGGGGAGGGTACCCTCTGAATTCCATTCTGTATAAAACTCAATAAAGAACAAAACAAACAATTGATTAGCAAGCTTGCAATAACATGATTTACAATACATAATACAATATAACATACATTTCAGAAACATACATTTTCTTGAGTCAAATATTTTCTTGATCTCATAATTTGTTTCTCCATTACTTTTATCTTCATAATGTCAACTTATTCTGAAATACTGACATAATTCAATCAACTTATCTGCGTATTTTGCCAATTTTATACTGAAAGTTGACATCACAAATTATTCTTAAATGTTCACACAAAATGCCTGAATAACATGTCCGATTCCGGTACCTCTTGCAGGCAATCATTTCATTTCATTAAATTTTCACGACATTACCAATAAATATATACACACAATAAACATATTTTGGCATTTTTTAAATTATTTCACTTTTCCTGCTATCCTGACAGGATTTGTCTTCAAAAAGTCCAGAGTGGCATCAGTAAGATGGTCTTCAGGTTCCCATGAATTAGACTTGCTTGAAAAGTTCTGCCACTTAATCAGGTAATGCAGTTTACCGTTGACGAATTTTCCTCTGATGACTTTTTTTCTACTGCATACAGTTTGTCAGTTTGTTTCTTATGTGCAGGTAATCCCGGCACAGGTAAAATAACTGAATCTTTGACAGTTTGTTTAGCCAGTAAGGGCTCAAATGAGTCTTTTGGAAGATCTGTGTCATCCAATACTGCTACAGGTGCTTGAGCTTGAAGGTCTACAGGAAGTTCATTATTTGCAGGGCGAACATACCGGTTATATGCAAATTTCATTCTATTTGCATGTATAGGCGCCTTCAAGAGTTTATTGTTCTCAAGATTTCTAACCATAAAATTCACCGGACTTGATTGTTTTATAATCAAGTATGGGCCACACCAATGTTTGCACAGTTTCTTGGACAATCCTGGTTGTGTTACTGGGAAATATATGAATACACTGTCTCCTACCTGATATTGGACATCAGTGGCGTGTTGATCATACCGCTTTTTCATGGTCTGTTGATTTTGCTGTAGATGATGCTTGGAGATTTCCCTAGTCGTTTCCAGCTGAGTTACCAGTTGCTTGATGTGTTCTCTCACGGTTCTATCTGTTAAACGTTCTGGCTCCAGTAAGGCAACATCCATTGGTAAGATTGCTTCTCTTCCGTAGAGTAAGAAAAACGGGCTGAATCCTACGCTGTTGTCAGTAGAACTGGTTCTGTACGCAAACTGGATTGATGGCAGGTAGTCATCCCAATCTGTTTGAAACTTATTGACATAATGAGAAATAGTGTCTAGTATAACAGCATTAAAACGTTCTTGTACTGCGTTACACTGAGGATGATATGAACTGGTGTTGAGTTTATTTGTTGTCATGATACGACAAACTTCGAGCATCAGCTTTGACAGGAAATTTGTGCCTCTGTCACTTAGAAGAAACCTTGGACAACCATGATTACATATCACCTCTTTGTAAAAACAGTGAGCTACAGTACTAGCATCCATATTTTTTATTGGGACCAAAATTGGCCACCTTGTGCAGTGATCCGTGAAACACAAGACGTATCTACTGCCTGAAGTAGATATAGGAAGTGGACCTAAAATATCGACACTTACTCTCTCAAATGGTCCAGGAACTTCCATGGTCATTAACGGAGCAATTACTTTATGCTTAGGTGTTTTCTACTAGCACATGAAACGCATGATCTAATCCAATTATCAATATCTTTGTACATACCTCTCCAAAAATATCTTTTTCGAATACTGGCATAAGTTTTGTGAAATCCAAAATGAGCAGCAAGGGCTTGATCATGATGAGCATTCAAAATTGTATCAATGTAACTATACGGTACATACAATTGTACAGTGGTCCTTTCAGGAAAATGACGTTTTGCTGGAGTGGACCAGATATGAAATAACCCACCTTCATGTAAGAAATAATGTTCAGACTCTAGCAGTATATTACGAGCTTCTTTGTTGTCATCTGGGAGATCGCCTATCTCAAGGTATCTGATCATCTTGGCTGCAAAGGAGTCTTTTCTTTGTTCCTGCTTAAAATCAGACAAATTAACACTATCATGAATGTGGGGTATATAAGTTTCAAACTTGTCCTCATTTCTGTCACTTAACCTTTTACCTTGTTGAAACCTAAGATTACGAATTGTACTGACATTTGGTTTTGTATGGCAAGGAAAAATATCATTATCTAGTGAACCAAACCCAAATGGAATCCAATTTAAAGGAATCCAATCCTTACTTTGACCTGACTTGACATCTACTTTGCTATGATTACTTGGCAATTCAATAGGAATTTGGCTAGAACTTAATGATACATTTTGATGTATTCTACTTAAAGCATCGGCATTTTGAATAGTACTACCTGGCCTATGAATTATTTCAAAGTCATACGATTGCAGTAGCAAAGCCCAACGTGCTAACCGACCTGTGACAGGTTTTCTTCCAAATATCCAACACAAAGCTTGATGATCCGTGACAATTTTGAACTTTGGACCATGCAGAAGGTAAGAAGAGTACTTTTTAACACCTTCAACGACCTAGAAGCACTAGCGGTCTTTGGGCGGCCTCTTTTTTTAATTTTTTTATCGCGCAACTGAGAATTTAATTCAAATCGTGCCAAAAACAATTCTAAATTCTCTTCTGGTTTGCCAGAATACGATTCTTTAAAATGCCCTTCATATTTAGACATGGTGACTATCGGTGGTGACTCTTGTTCTGGCATTGGTTCAACAAGCGTAGCGTTATCCAAAATATCTGAACAAAAGACTGGGAAAGCGGCTAAAATAGCAATGAATACACTGCAATGAATTATTATTTCCATCTATATTTCATTTACGTGTGGCAACAGACGATGGAAATAATTATAACCAACATTCTTGTGGGCTATACTCATACCCAGTATAATAATTTCGATAAACAAGGCCTACAAGATAATGCCACGCCCGTATAACACAATATTTAAAATAAATAAAATTACATACCCAAATATGCCGAAATATGCTGAGTAGACTGCGAGCTGGCCGGTACTACACGACAAACATAGCCCATATTAATAATACTTCCAAGCAATGAATGAATAGTGCAGTTAACTGAATTGAATAATAATACTGAATGGATAGTACACGGAACAAAGCTCACTGCAAAAACGCGCGAAATTTAAACAAGCGGACAGGTGGTACTGTCGATTAAGAATTAATGAAAAGAAAACCACGGATAACTCCACCAATTTATTATGACGTTAAACGCCAAAAGAGGAAACCGAGATCTAACACAAAAGAACTAGCTGAAACCAATAATTTAATTTCTTTGCAATATATTTAATTCTTATTTCAAGTTACTACAAATCAAATTGATTCTGAATAAAATGTACTCACTAAATAAAGACGTGATGTCGACCAGCCAGCTCGCAATCAACTGACTCAACAAGGGCGGGGCAGTCTTTGCCAAGCTGGCTTAGTCGTCAATGCGCCGACTCATAAATAGTTAAAAAGGTTAGGTTAACGAGGTCATGGTGTCTCCATCCGATTATAATGAAATCGGGAACGGGGCTCCATAACAATAGTATAATCTTAGAATCTCACTTCTGTCGATGTTTTGAACAATGTTTAATCTGGCTAGGTTTGTACCTGCAGGTGAAACGGAGCACTTTAAACTTTTATTCTATCTTTCAGACTATAGGTGTACGCATTTACATTTTATTTGATTTCGTTTTTTTATACAATGATATCATTTCCATGTGCTATTTTCTTTTTGTTTTGAAAAGGGCCATTGCTTCTGCAGGAAACAATACTGCTTGGCGTTATACCGCAGTATTTCGACAAATACTATGTAGCTGCGGTCGGAATCGTATCTTGTGGAACTGGCCTTGGTATTACTGTACTACCGATAATAACTCAAAAGCTTCTTGAAACATACGGATGGAGAGGAGCATTGCTTCTATTAAGTTCCATTGCGTTACACTCCATTCCATGCGGGGCTCTTCTAAAACGGCATGCTCACGATGAAAGTCAATATGAGACACTTTCTAATCCGGCCAACAATTCAGAAACAGATAAAACTTTGAAACAGGTTTTGCAAAATATTTACGCCGTCCTGGGAATCCAGTTACTGCAGAGTACTGCTTTTGTTAGCAGAGTGTTTATCCCTGCCTTTGTGTGGGGCTACCTTATAACGGGATGGATGGTCTATATGGTGTCATTTGCAGAATCCAAAGGAGCTACCCTTAATGAGGCGTCAATTGTTGCCACTAGTGGCGGTATTGGTATTGTAGCTGTAAGACTTGCAATACCTTTATTGCACAAGATATTGACGTATAAACAACTTATAAACCTATCGTCAATAACTTCAGCAATAGCCTTGTCCATAACAACTCAATTTGGGAGTTATATTACAATGAATATTATGTCTTTTATGTTCGGATTGAGTATAGGAGCATTGGGTGGAGAGTTGTTGATTTCTGTTAAAGTAAATTCCGAGGAATCTGAACATTATCAGGCGATCGGTTGGCTTCATGTAGCCTACGGAGCAGCCTCTATCTTCAGTGGACTGGTAACAGGTACATATAATTACAAGTTAATACATTTAGAAACCAAAACCTATAAACCATTCACTTGAATGTGTAAGGGTTTTTGTTTTAATCAATTTACACCGATTTTTTCCAAGTAAAGAGGAATCCACTATACCTAATGTTTCAATCGTTCATTTGAGTCATTTGTCACCCAGGTTTTGCACTAATATAATATTATTAAAGATAAAGCAAATAAAATTAACTTAATTTATTTTCTCGATATTTTAATAAAAAAAATTAACTGAAACTATAGTATACGATCTTGCAAAGTGGAGAGTCACATCCCTTTATACGCAACGTATCATTCTTTCCTGTTCTTTACCTTCACAGGATTATTCTTTGACCTGACCGGAAGCTTTACCATTTCGTTCAACATTTTGGCTGCAGTTTCTTTGATCACAACCGCATCTCTTGGATTGGACAAATTACTTTGGGACAAATAAGGAACCGATTTCTAGACTATATTTACCCCGGGGTGGAGAGAACACCAATATTTGGCCGAGAAAATGGGGACACGAAAGTTGTAGGGAAACACGAAATTTTTAAGCGAACGCAAGGAGTTACGCATTATGTTTTTGTCAAAAGAATGAATTTCACCCTTTGATCATGCTCTAACGTAGCAACAAATAAATACAGAAAAAAATGCTCCCGGGAAAATGCTGCACTTTGTTTACAATGTCGCTTCTTCCCAATGAATATCCATAGTTTACATAGACTGCCTCGCAACCTGATTCTTTTCTTTTCCCCTCTAAATTTCCATCTAAATTCGCCAAATTGTAGCGTCCCCTGCGTAAGAAAAAATGGAATGGTGATGGCGCGATTACCATCCGTCTAGCGCCAACTCCCCGCCGAGAACCGCAAAATCCGAGTGATAGAGAGGTCGACGCGACGCCGCTAATTGGCGAATTTAGATTCAGATTAATTGAGAGGAACAGAAAAAAGACTAAGATCAGGCTGCGATGTAGTCTTTAGTTTAAGAGGAGTTTCTCGTGATAAACCATAAAAATATCATCCATGTGAATGCTTGCGTATTAAGTTTCCCAGGTTGCTCCTCTATACAGAATTATACAGTAAGAAATAGCAAATAAGTAGGAATATTGTGAAAATCTACTGTCTGGGCCAGTGGCGTAACTAGGGTTGGTAGCGCCCGGGGCAAGAAACAAAATTGGCGCCCCTACCACCCCCTCCCCCACCCGCGGGCAGTGGCGTAGCTAGGGCACACAGGGCTAAGGATACATAATGCCCCCCTCCCCTAATACTTGAAACAATTGCGCGAAATTTTGGACAAATAAGGCCTACCACTAATTAATTTTGGTTACTAGGAGTTGAATATCGGTCTTAAAATGTTCTTTCAATTGATTTTGCGCCGACAATTTTGACTTTTATCGCTTGGAGAGCGCAGAATCGATGCTGAATTGGTCAATTTGGCGCCCCTAAGGGGGCCCCCCCCCCCCCGTAGTTACGCTACTGGTCTGGGCGAAACATCCTCGCTCCGATCGTACTGATATGTCTGTGCAACAGTATGTAGTATCCTAGTGAAATGCCCGGGTGAAATGTTCCTGGTTTTTACCACAAATGCATAACCTTAAGGGGGAATAATACCCGGATTTTCATCAGTACCCCTCTTCTTTTTTTTCTTGCAAATTTATCAAGTACACATATATGTTCATCACCTCATGTCCTGAACTTATAAAATATATCTACATACAAAGTGCTTTTAAATCATTTTAGTAAGTCATTTTAGCCCTATATATTTTTTGTTTACTGTATCCTAGTAACTCAGATCTGTGTTTCATAACAAACCATAATTTATTCTTTTCAACATGTTCAATTAGGGTACATGATTAAATCCTTTGTTATACTCTCTATAGAAAATCAAAGTAGTGCATGCAAAATATAACACTGAATAAATTAAATAAACACTTATACAATGGATGCATAGTCATTAGTCAATTTACTAATATAATGTGTTGTTAGGAGAAGAAAAGGCTATTAGGTCATCGTATGTCAGGTTATAGGTCAATTGGTTCAGGTCAAATTTAAGCATCAATTTTGAATACACATGTGAGAGTCTGTGATATCATAATGAGGAATAATTTTGATATTCTGTCTTTAACTGGATATATATCGAGAAGTGCAAGGTGGATATACTAATATACCTTGGGATGTAATCATGTAAATGGTGAGTACAATTATTTAGAATGCCTAGTTGAGATGGATTTCACAAATAAATATAAAATAGTTACCAAAATCACAAAACTTAAGCTTACGGAAAACTACCCAATATGGCGGTATAGGTGACAAGAAATACAATTTTTTTCAACATTGCTGTAGTATGGTTGTGGTAACCTGTTACCTATGGCTTAATTAAGTTTCAGTGAAATAATGTCGCAAGTTAAAAATACAAAATATAGCTCAACATTGAAAATAGAAGCATTTTAACCAGTTCCTTTTTTGATAGTTGTGGAGCACCAAGTTCATGAAGTCATAAAAGAAATCAGGAACCACTTATTCCCATTTTACATATCAACTTTATTTCCTAATGTGTTAGCAACACATATCCAAAATTTTAACGAAATCCGTTGATAGTAAGCTTTCCAAAATGAAGTGAATTTAAATCATCAGTGATGTACCTCCTTTTGGCTTTTATTTTTAAAAGCATGTAAGCTACATTGATACCGATGCCACCAATAAAACGAGAAGATTTGCCCCTTCATTTTGCATACCACTTTGACCAATTTTTTTTTTGTAATTTCTTCACAAAATGCAAAAAAATGGCAAAAAAAAATCAATGGGTGTAGTACCCCTTAATTCATATAAACATTTTTACAGCAGGGTATTATAGTAACGTGTAATAGAAATTTTGCCAAAGTAAATGAGTACACAAGAAACAATAATGTGTATTTAACAATCCAATGTCAAAAGGTAACATTAAGCTCTCTCATGAAAATATAATGTGACCTGCCACAACAAAATGAGTATAAAGTCGCAAGTTGGTAGTTTTGGCTTTGTTTGCCGAGCACCTGAAGTATGTCTGAATGTCCTTTGTGAAAGGGGGCACAATGCCCGAGCACAATGGCCGAAGCACATTCACGAAGGAAACAAAGACCACCAACGCATTAGCCAATGCGTTTCGAAACTACCAACTCGCCACTTTACGCTCATTTCGTGGTGGCAGGTCATATATATTTCTGATATAGTGTGGAACGTGGCTGCTTCTGCTTTTCACACACTTTCTTCAAGAAACAGGTCTTGTTCCACACTATTCCATTTACTCACAGATTGCTTGTGTTGGATGCCAAATATTGGGCTGTGAATGTGGTCCAGGAAGCTGTTCCATGTCAATGCATTTTGCTGTTGTGTCAGTTGGACAACTGTTTAATTACTGACCAGTGTTTAGAGTAGAGTATTGATGTAATGCCGTGTGCAATTTTTGTTCATTTTTATGGACAGGATTTTAAGATATGACCATGTGAAAAATTATAAGTTTCTTTTTGAGGCCAGTTTATTTATGCCGTTACATGATACAAACGCTAAATACTATTACTGTTACCACAGATCCTGCTGTTACCCATGATTTCACATATTAAACGATATGTGAAATGACAAGCACATATACCTTTGTTTTAAAAGCATTTTATTTAAGTAGTAAATTGAAAATACTACTACTACTACTACTACTACTACTACTACTACTACTACTACTACTACTACTACTACTAATAATAATAATAATAATACAGCATTTATATACACTCAGAACGCTAGTGAATCGATGGCTATTGTTATACGAGGCTTACTCAGTCATTTAATGAGCCAATACAAGAGATTATAAAATAGCTAGGCAGATGTCGACCAAAATATCAAAGAATTATGGGGTTTTACGTACAAGAATGAAACTTGGCACAGTTCTACATCATGACACAGGGAATCTTTTTAGAAGTAGAGACATTGCGAAAAAGTCCTAGGTCGCGCATTTTCGCGATTTTTTTTCAAAATAGTACAAAGGATATCTTGTACTAGATTGCTTTTAAGATATATTTAGAGGGGAAAATCACAATCCAACTATGAACGGGGAAGTCTGGAAGAATCTAAAATTGCTGAAAATTGCTGAAAACCTTTGATTTTGGGTAATCGGTGCAAAATGCCGCGGCCATTTTGGAAAAGGAAGAAGAAAGTTATGTACTACCAGAAATGGAGGAAATTTGGTGTTGAAATGAGCACAATTTTGAGTTACACCTTTTCACTGTAAAATTAATTTTCTCGGTCAAATGAAAAGCAACAGTTTAATTTTTTACAGTAAATGTCAGGAAAAAACCTATGTTTGGTACTGTATTTTTTTTCAAACCCTGGTGTTAAACTTTTATTAATTCTATAAACTTTTTATGACCATTTACTATTTAATACTTTAATTCTAATAAACATCAGTATAATTTTGAGTTCAACGGAATGCGTTCATCATGATTAAAACATATTTTTATTTATCAAAAATCGACTATGGCATAGTCTACAGATTCCTCAATGTGCTTTGCAATAGGTAAAAGGAAAATCATTATCACAAAATAATGTTACATCAAATTACAATGAATTCAGTATAAAAGGTTAACTATATTTTGAAATACCACAACAGGTTTGTATAAACGGTCGCGCCGCAACAAGCTGGCCTATGTGGAAAGGTTGTTTGGTGTGATCATTTATTAGTTTTTCAAACAAAACGTCATGTACTACTTAATTTTAGACTTAAACAGCTAAAGGCGGTATGTATACAGATGCTTTTGAGTAATTTTCAACTTTAATTTCCCCATATTAAACAACATTATTCACTTTCAAAGCATTTTTAAAAGCTTTTTCGGATATAAAATGTATCTATATATGACAAGATTGGTGGCGCTATTTAAAATGTGTTTATAAAATTTCTTTGTTGCTTGTTTCACCTATTTAATCTGTTTTATTGGCAGTTTTGATTACCTACCCCTTCCAAATTATGTAATATGATTTAAGATAAATAGCGCCACTTATAGTTTGAATTTTCTTAATAATGAAGCCAATTCTATATACATCAAACAACCGTGGTGGAAAGAAATAGAAAAACATTTCCACCAAATCCAGTGAGCAATTTTACTCTCAGCTTGTGGATGAAGAGAAAGGATTTTCAGTCTTAGACATTTAGACTTTGATTCAAAACGTCAAAATTGCTGTACTTTGGATTAATATATTAGTCTCATCTCAGGCAATAGATGCTTGACAATGATGATAAAAAGCTTTGAATATGATGTGGAAGGTGGAACATATTATGATCGGTTGTAAGAATAGGACACCCTGAATTGATATTGGCTACAACATCGTTTCCATTTCATTATACAACGGTCGTAAACGATCTACAAAATGATTTGATACTCGACCTACAGTAGCATACAAGAATGGATTGAGTACAGAATTGATTGGTAAAGCAAATGCTGTAATCCAAGGAAAGGATTCAGGGGGAAGTTCCTTTACTCCAGTTTGTGCGAGAATGCCCAATATAACAATAGGTAGCCAACACATGAGGTCAGTCAACGCGATTGCACCCATCTTTATAGCCATTTTGAAATCAGTTTTGAGCAATGAGAATCCTGATTTACAAATATATACGAACAAGAGCATGTAGCATACTGCAACTATTAAACATAACAAAATGTTAACCCCGAGAAAAAGACCAATTGAGAAATAGTTCCCTAATTTTGTTCCGATTTCTGTAAATGTCTGTAAATGAAGAGTATCAGCTGACCTTTCAAAGGTGTACGATATTGTAATATTTTTGTAGGTATTCTCATATATTTTACTTCTTGCCAATGGTAACCCAATACATACGTCAGAAAACTGATACAATTCATCATCTTGAAAACATATGGTTACAATACTTAATGCAAGGGCAATAACCCATGCAATTACTGACATCAACACTTGTGTCCTTGTGCCGAAAAGCTTACGTGTTATAAAGATTTTCCGAAATGCCCAGAGTCTATCTACAGCTATAAGAATAAGAAAAATAAGGGATGCCTCACTTGATAAAACTGAAAAAAATCCCGCAGATTTGCAAAGCGCACTGTTTCTCCAATATGTAGCATATGAAGGGAAATACTCATTGTAGTATTGATCCGCAGATGCAATGATAAACAAATACAGACCCATAATGAAGTCTGCTAGAGCTAAATTAGTGATAAAAACAACTTGCTTCACATCTGTTGATTTAGACCTTATCTTTTGGCATCCCCAAATGAACACTATACAATTTGCAAACAAAGCACAAAAGCTGAAACTCCATGTGCAGAACTTGACTGCGGTGGAGGGAAGAAGCTGTTTACATGTTAAGTAAGGAGATATTTCATTGCGTGGAACACATTGAGACTGATTCGATAGTTCCAGAAAACAGCATGTAGCTAGGTTGTCTATTCTAACGTAACCATCGTTTTCAAGAGTCAACCCCACAAAAGAGCTTTTTGTTATTTTAGTTAGCTTATTGTTAGCGAGATCTAGATATTTCAGTTTAGTTAAACCATACAATGATTTACTGTGGATTTGGTTCAATTTATTAGAACTGAGGTCCAGAACTTTCAAATTTGTCAAATTTGCAAACTGAAAAGGATAAAGTCTTTTAATTTTGTTTGCATAGATCAATAGTAACTTTAATGGCATTACGCTGAATTGGTGGAAAATATCTCTTGGTATGTTAGTTAGTTTGTTGTCATAGAGATGGAGCGCTTCTAAACTCGCAAGGTCCTTAAATAGAGCAGTAGGTAATGACATAATGCTATTGTTAGACAAACTTAACATCTCTAACTTGGTCAACCCGTTGAAAAGATCCACTTGAATCATTTGAAATTTGTTGTCGTTTAACCAGAGCTTTTGAAGTTGAAGGTTTCTGAAAACGCCTGCCTGCAATGATTCAATACCATTATTACCCGCATTTAATATTTTTAACTTTGTCAACCCACTGAAAAGGTCAATTTGAATCGCTTTAAGTTTGTTGCCATTCAGCCAGAGCTCTTTCAATTGATGAAGATCTCTGAATACACCTGATGGTAATAATTCAATGTAATTGTTACTCAGGCTTAATATCTTTAACTTTGCCAGCCCTTGGAAAAGATCAATTAGAATCTTCTTTAGTTTGTTGTCATGGAGATAGAGCTCTTTCAATTGATCAATATCTCTGAATACTCCTGGTTGCAACGATTCTATAGCATTCGTACCCAAATGTAGGGTCTTTAACTTTGTTAATCCATTAAAACTGTCTATTTCAATATTTCTAAGTTTATTACCAAGTAAGAAAAGCGTTTGCAATTGATAGAGATCTCTAAATACACCCGAATGCAACGACACAATGCTATTGTTATAAAGAAATAACATCTCCAAGTTTGTTAATTCACTGAAAAGGTTCAATTGAAGCGCTGTAAGTTTGTTGTCATACAACCAAAGCTTTTGCAATTCATGAAGATCTCTGAATACATCTGATTGTATTGAATCAATGGCATTGTTGTGCAGACTTAATTTCCTTAATTTTGTTAATTCGCTAAAAAGTTCGATTGGAATAACCTTGAGTTTGTTGTTATAAAGGCTAATCTCTTTTAAGTTATGAAGATTTTTAAATACACCTGACGGTAATGATTCAATTCTATTGTTAGCAAGATTTAATATCTCTAATTTTCTCGACCCATTGAAAAGGTCGTTTGGAATCATTTTAAGTTTGTTGCCATATAGCCAAAGTTTTTGCAATTGATTAAGATCTCTAAATACCCCAGACTTTAATGATGAAATGCTGTTATTGCCCAGATGTAATACTTCTAACTTTGGCAAGGTATTGAACATGTGCATTTCAATTACCTTAAGTTTGTTGTCATAGAGCCACAATTCTCGCAATAGACGAAGATCTATAAAAATACCTGACTGTAATGATCCAATGTTATTATTTATCAGACTTAATACCTCTAGTCTAGTCAACCCATTAAAAGACCCAATTTCTATTTTAGTTATGCCATTAGAACCCAAATATAGGCGTATTAAACTATGCAGGTGGCTAAACCAGTCATTTGGAGTCAAATATATATAATTGTGTGCTAGGACTAGTGATATCAACATGGTTTGGTGACCAAATGGTGTTTGATTAAAAGAATATAATTGATTGTTATCAAATGATAAATGTGTCAAATTCTTTGGTAGAGCCACGGGAAACCTTTCGAAAATATTCGATGAAAGATCCAGCAAAAGAATTTCGTGAGGAAGGTTGCTTATATGAGATAAATGACAATCGGGTAAAGACAATACCCTTAAGCTTTTCAGTCCAGAAAATGTATCTGGTTCTACTTCAATAATAGAATTTCCACCAACATATAGTACTTGCAAATTGACCAAACCAAGTAAGTAAGTATGTGAAATGTGAGTTAACTTGTTCACATTTAACAGTAAACGTTTCAGTGTATACAAATTTGAAAATGATTTGTCTTCTACCTTTGAGATCTGGTTAAAAGACAAATCTAACGTATGAATGTTTTCTAAACCGTCAAAAATACCTGGTCCGATTGTACTGATCTCATTCTGGCTCAGCAATAAAATGATGACATCCGATTGATTGGAGAAGCTGTGGGGTTCAATGCGAGTAAGTTGTCTATAAGAGAGGTCTATTGCAGTTGAGTTCGAAAGACGTTCACCAACCAACAGAAGTGTATTGGGACCAGGTACAACAGAACAGTTAACAAGCAACAGTTGGACGCGTAATGAGCAGGAACACCTTACAGGACATTCCCGGAATACAGCCAAAAGTATATCCTCTGAAAGGCCAAGGTCAAATCCAGGTAATTCATATGTACTGAAGTATGGATCACCTTCCAATTTTATTTTGAGAGATGGATTGGCCTCTTGTAGTTTATCATACGCAATTTCATAATATGGAATATGATAAATTTCATCCACCATATGGAAATTTTCACACTGGTGAAACATCCTGTTCTCTGACGAATGTGGATAAATGGGGTCCATCGATTCCACGTTATTGTTTAATGACATCATATTACTCTCCTTGATCTCAATTATAGACGAAGCTGTCATGTTGATATGCATTGTACCGCAACTAAGTACTATCGCGCATCGGTCTGCAGACATGGATCTAATCCAGCCATATGACCGATTGGAGCATTCTCCTCCCGATTCTTGCAGGATAAGGTAATCAAAAGCAGACCATGACGAAAGCCAAAGAACATTCACAATTATTCCTTGGTAATCAGAGGATGACACTGTAATGTTACAGGTTTCATTCTCATACGTCTGAATTGCGAGAGCGCTATTCGGTGAGAGAATGAAGTGCTGATTTTGACATTTAGTTACACCTTGAGTATCAATGTCAGATCCCGTGTCAGATATTGCGAAACCAACACATACCATGGTAAGAGATAAAATTAACAAAAGTAGATAATATGATTGGCGTGCCATCGTGCAATTTGCGTGCAAAATATCCGTGTTACATTACAAATAGATGGGGTTTGAAGAGCTTGGTTTCAATCAATCCTTAGTCCAATGTCTTCGGAATTGAGGTTTTTAGGAGCTTTTAGGTCAAAGCCACGGTTGCTGTCACTAGTGCTGATGTGTTGTACAAGTTGTACTGCACACTTCTTGAATCGGGCCCGCTACAATTATTGATCTGCTTGCAGGAGACAAAAACGGTAAGCGAGATTAAAGCGATTATTTCATTTCAAAATGCTTCAAAGTTGAGTCAGATAATCTGTGGAAGAATTAATGCGTTGCGTTGATCATTGGTGATATCAGCATACGTACTGGTAGGCAAGTCCGTTGAAAATCAGTTGCTGAATGCTGGTGGTATGACGTTTCAACTTGGTAAACTCAATCGAGGTGATAGTTTGCCAAACGTATCACGGTATCAGGCAGAGTGCTTCTGACTCTGAGACGTGTATATCTTTAATGAAATGTTCCTGCATGGCGTGTGCGTCGATATGAAGCTAGATTTAACAGTTCCACTATACGTTATGATTTCCGTGTCCTTTAGTCTTTGCATATGACTTCCAAAACATATTTTCCACACCAATCATATCAGCACACAGTTTTACGCGTATCGGTAAAGAGATTTTAGCTTTGGTTTTTTAGCCTTATCTTGTTTTCCCATGTAATCCATATGAAATGCAAGACTTGTTTTATACTTTCAGTTTGAACAAATTATATAAGTGGTAATTTTCGCGTGCAGTTATTTTTGCGATTTGTAGTGAGAGACACATTTTCGCGAATGTTATTTTCGCGATTGCCCAGTCCTCCCCTATACTTATAATACATTATTGCATACATTCGCGAGGTGTTATTTTCGCGGTTGGAGCTCTAATCGCGAAATTCGCGAAAATTTACACTTATACAAGTAGTCACTGCATGAGGCAGTCCATACAATGGTCTAAATCCATATTAATTCACATTCGTATAGATAACCCAGGTAACTTATCATTGGTCTACACGGGCAGGTTGCGAGGTAAATCATGGTAATATACCACTGAAATACGCAGGTTATTCATGCGCAGCGTATCGGTAACATCCATTATGCGAGTGTTAACCGCCACGAACTTAGTGCGAACAATTTAGATTCAATTGGATAAAACATTACGTTGGTATATATACTGAATAGGTAGATTCTTTGCCAACTGCAAGAACAATTCGCAAGGTTCACTGCCTATACACAATTCAAACTTAATATGACTTTACGAAGAATTCCCGTTCAAAGTTGCAATGCTTTACTGTGGAGTTCATTCGTTTAAAATAATATTTGAGTGTATTTTTTTCCTAACCATGCTAATGGCACTTATGATTTTGCCCAAGTACATTTTAAGTTAAGCGTGTTTTAAATATGTCCAAAATAATAATCTAGACTTTAATGTTAATCTTGTTGACATTGTTGATATAAGCAGATACAGAAACGCAGAACATACTGCAGTTACTGTCCGTTTTCCTATACACAATACACAGTGCTCTCACCATTGACGCGTGACCTCTACAAATGATGCATGTTGGAAGAATGGACACTTGCCTAGTTAACATCACTGTGTGAAAAATAACCAGCCAATATTTTATTTATTCTCCAAAACTTCTAGCAAATATATTTCTAACATGACCTAAAATTACAGCTAGGTTAGATGTTCAGAAATGGTCGCACTTTTGTAAAATATAGTGAGGGCAAGGCATAGCTAGCCAACTCCCCGTGTTAATTGAATGGAGATTTGACCGAAAATATTGGTATCGGACCGCTCACTTCTGAAGGATGCCACAAAAAACGGTAAAAGCTACATTTAAACTATTCTAAATAGGTTCTAGAAAATATAGTTTTGTAACATGTCCTAAATTTTTAGCTAATTTAGATGTTTGGAGAGGTCGCACTTTTGTGTTTTAGGAAGGATATGTAAACGACAGATAACACCAAAATATGAAGAAATTATTTCCAAACCGTGTTAAGTCAACAATCATTATGTTGCTCATTTTGAAGAATGCTGGTTAACAAAAAGCAGGTCTTTGTCTCATTTCGTGAACAAAGGTATACATACCATTGTTTCCTTTCGTTTCCTTTATAATCGGTTACCCAACTGAAGCTATAATACCAGCTTTATTGCGATGTCGCACATTGAAAACAGACACTTGTGCACAACCAGAGAAGATCTGATTTAATCAGTTGAGCTGCTTCAATGAGTGTTATCTTGGTTTAATAGCTTTTAATGGGGTTTAAGTCCTGCAAAGGTCGAGATGAATTCTACTGTAGACATGACTGCATGATGAACAAAACAAGCAAATTAAACCCGTACCAGTATAGCTTTTGGCTCATAGGGCAAACGCTGATCAGCTGGCAGATCATGGAATGCCGGATGAAGGACACAAAGGATGAGGACAAATCGATGGCAAACCAGGCCAGAGAAGAAGGCACAATACAGCATGAATGAGTCAAAAATGCTTCAAAACAGCGTACAAAACACTGAGATGAACTGCTTAAAACGCAGATGCAATCTCACGCTGGCTAACTGACTATACTACATGTACCACATGGAAGATCATCCACGCTCTTTCTGGCAACCCTTGTTTTAGTTTCCTTTCTTTCTAGCTCTTGCTGACAAACCAAAGAAAGTGTCAAGTTCAAGAAAAGGGATGGCACTCCACTAACGTATAACGAGTGACAATCAAATACATGCAGAAGGGGTGGAACTACTTCAGCTCTCTGCTCAACAACAACAATGGTCAGCCCCTTAGCTGAACTACCTCCACCTACTGCTCAGGACATACTTTTACGTATCGCAAAGATCAAGGCCAAAGACACCTTTCCCTGTTCTCACACGGATGCACAACACAATGTTTGTGTAAGTTTGCAAAAGCTGAATCTTTACTGAAAAGTTTAGTATTGATAATTATCCTGCACACGAACAAAAGCATACACTTTATGAATCACAGTGATAATTTTATAATGATTACTTATCAGGTAGTATTTTTCTTCTTGTTGATAACAAAGTTCTACACCCTGGTCTGGGCGGACATTTTATAAATGAATTTAGAAGAGCAGCAACGACACCACTTACATTACATTCCAGATGTTAAATCTACATCATATGCAAATTTGATCTATTGCACTCAATGTTCTGGATGACTGATGTTACATCCTGATTCAAACTTGTCCTGCGAAGTCCACTGTGGACTTAAATTATTTATATATCTTTTGCGCACAAATTCTTGCACAGACGACAAGTTCCAAAATGGGACTGCTTTCACCAATCACTCACTTTCATCAGGAAACAGGCCACATGAATCATGATGCAGTCATGTCTACAGTAGAATTCACCACGACCTTTGCAGGACTTAAACCCCATTAAAAGCTATTAAACCAAGATAACACTCATTGAAAACAGCTCAACTGATTAAATCAGATCTTCTCTGGTTAAATCCACACTACACATGTTTCTGTTTTACCTGTGCAATGAGCAATGAGCTGGTATTATAGCTTCAGTTGGGTGAACGATTATAAAGCGAACGCAAAGTAACAATACTGTGTGAGCTTTTGTTTACGAAATGAGACAATAGTCTGCTTATTGTTAACCAGCGTTCTTGAAAATGAGAAGCATAATGGTTTGCAGACTTAACACGGTTTGGAAATAATTTCTTCATATTTTTGATGTTATCTGTCGTTTACATATCCTTCCTAAAACACAAAAGTGCGAATATTTCCAAGCACCTAAATTAGCTAAAAATTTAGGACATGTTACAAAACTATATTTTCTAGAATTTCAGAGAATACTTGAAATATTGGCCGGTTATTTTTCACACAGTGACGTTAACTAGGCAATTGCCTATACTTCTAACATACACTACTTGTAGAGGCCACGCGTCAATTGTGAGAGCTCTGTGTATTGTGTATAGGAAAACGGACAGTACCTTGCAGTATGTGACAGGTAAAGGTTGCTCCACCTGTTCCCATTTACATTGACAGCCTGTGTTGTTTCATAAACCAGACTTCAGCAAGTCGACAGCAGAATATAATTCACCCCCTTTGGAAAGAGAAGAGCACTTTAAACTCAGCTAAACTCGAAATCTCCGTCGTAACTGCAGGGCCGGATTTACCATAGGGCCAGATGGGCCCGGGCCCAGGGCCCCCAAATTTTGGGGGCCCCAAAATTGTCCTATGCATCTTCCATTTAAGCCAAAAAAAGCTTCAATTTGGGCTAAAATAGTCTACAATTTAAATTTTTTCGCGCGCCCAAATATCCTAGTGAAATCTAACAACTTTCCCACATGCCTTCCTCAGGGTGCGTTTGGGGCCTCAAAATTTTGGCCTGGCCCAGGTCCCCGGCCCAAAAAGGTAAATCCGGCCCTGCGTTACTGTGATCGTTATATGTTGCTAGCTTAATAGCAGATTATTGGCTATGCAAACTGACCTGCTTACAGGCACAACGATTACGTCAACACTAGAAAACCTGCAAGAAATTTCTCAATCAAATCTGCCACGAATATCTCTTGCTGCTCTCTTTTATACCAAACTGGTAAAACTGGAAATTCCCAATCTAAGAAAAGCTTATTCTGTCACATTCACTATAGCCATCGGAATTTTCAATATTATGCAATACGATGAACATTCTGGAAAATCTGGGGATTTCCCAAAATATTAATAAATCTGACTGAATTGTCATTGAATCAACACAAGCCTTAGAGAACACAGATCAGTGGAAGTTATTAGGAAAAATCCTCGACATTTTCCATATCAGTATACCAGTTTTTCAGAAAACTCACCCTAATTTGCCCTAATGGGGCGCTTTTATTGCATTTTTGCCCAAACGTTAAACTTTAAGGGTACACGAGGTATTAGTCGGGCTCTCATTCACGCGCGGATGGGAAATAGTGTTCACTTTATGTTTGATACGGTTTCTAGACTGACATTTTGCGTAGAACACGCTCCCGTAGTCCACTTTAATTAAAAATGTGCCCAAAATGCTTTTTCCGGGGGGTGCCCCTACAATGGGGGTCAAAATTACTAAAAATGTATTCTAAGGCCAATGGTGGTGATTGTGGTGTCTAAATATATGTTTATGGACATGAGAAAGTCATTTAGATAGTTTACGAAATCCAAAATGGCTTCCTTATGCTCCAAAATTCAAAATGGCCGCCAAAATGGTGAATTTTAGCCAAACTTATTTGAACGGCTTTTTTATGCCGATGGTGGTGATTTGAGTGTCTATGAATATGTATGTGGACATGAAACAGTTATTAACATAGTTTATCAAAATTCAAAATGGATGCCTTATACAAAAAAATTCAAAATGGCCGCCAAAATGCCGAACATTATTCTAACTTATTTGAACGGCGCTCTCGGGCCGATGGTCGTGATTTGAGTGTAGTTATATGTTTGAGAACATAAAACATTCATTTATATTGTTTATAAAAATCCAAAATGGCTGCCCTATGCCCAAAATTTCAAAATGGCGTCAAAATGTCGAATATTAGTCTATATCATTTGAACGGGATTCTCAGGCCGATGGTGGCGATTTTGGTGTCCAGTTATATGTTTGGGGACATGACAAAGTCATTCAGCTAGTTTACAAAATTAAAAAAATTGCCCTATGGTCCAAAATTCAAAATGGAGGCTAAAATAGTGAATTTTAGTAAAAATTACTTGAAAGATATTCTTAGGCTGATGATAGCGATATTGGTGTCTATAGTGTACATGCCCAAGTCATTTGGATAGTTGATTAAATCTAGAATGGATGCCCTATGTCACAATATAATCACTTATAATGGAACATAGATGCCCAAAATATTCAAAATGGCGTCATTAACAAAATGTTAATAGGGTACCTGCAGGGAATATGGGACCATTAAGGACGTTTAGCTTATTTGCATAAAAACTAAAGAAGATATGCCCACAAGAGATTGTTATGATGAACAACCTGTCCTTTAAGATTAATAAAACAGGCAATGTTACCTTGTTTTTATGTTTGTTTGGACGCTATGACGTCAAAATGACGTCATCGTCAAGTGTCCCATATTACCTGCATGTGCAGGTAATATGGGACACTGTGTTATCTCTATGGTGAAAATCAAAAAGTTCAGAAAATCACTTTGTTCTAAAAACATTTTTGTTACATGATTTTGAATGTTAAATGCAAATTTCTACAAGAAAATTCAATTTTCTAAATAGTTTTGCTTTTCGCATTGACAATGCACACAATTTCCTATGTGTCCCATATTACCTGCACCCATTCAGTTGAAAATCAGAGAAAATAATCATTTATAAAGGAAAGTGCCACTTGTCAGTGGAATTTTACCTGCTGATAAGCTTAACCCATCACCTAAAGATCATAAAAAATGACAAATGCCCCCTCAGTACCAGAGTTTTTGGATACACAATCATAAAATGTAACGTCATTGATTTTATATCAAGCCAAAAAAACGACATAATTTTTTGGGCAATTTCACTCTTTTTGGCATTGATTTCCAAGAGTTTGATACACAGACTCCAAAACTGCATTTCTAGAAGCACAATTGATGTCTCTAAACACTTAACAAATCAACTTAAAGTGTTTACCTTCTCTAAGCTACTTTTTGTTAAAATGAAAACAGGTGTCCCATATTACCTGCTGTCCCATATTACCTGCAGCTACCCTACTAACTAACACTATCACATTTGATATTCATTTATCTATTATGATTTAAAAAGGTAGTCCAAAGACGATTGAAAATGTTGTATATTCCGTAAAATGAAAACTAGTTCTATCTAAACCTGGGCACTTGAAGACCTTGGCGGCCATAATATGAAACATCATATAATAATCATTATAACGCAATAAGTAAAGTGATAAACCCTAGAACTAAGTAGGGGGGTTGTACCACCCCAAAGATTTCCATCCGCCATAAAAAAAAATACGCGTATTTACGTCCAAACGACTTAATTGATCGTGCCGGAGAAAAGCAGGCAGTGGCAGGAACATCAAGGTTGACCGAAATTGCCCATATTTGGTGTAGTAGGGGTGTTTGATGAAACATTCTCACTGAAACTTTTTCAGGATTCTGACCCCCCCCCCTTGTTAAGGGTTTATAGCCCTTATTTGTTTTGGTACAATCTACCCCCTTAAAAATGGATGAATTTTTCCTGAATTTAGGACAATTTTGTATTCTCATTTTTTCACAAGTGGTTGAAGTTATTTAGGTAAATTAAGTATGTGTAGGAAACACGTACCCCGGGCATTACAGGGAACAATTGACATTCAACCAACCCCTATCATTTGGCTCTGGGGTGTCTAAACATACCCCCCAAAATGTCTTAAAAATTAAAATTTTAGTCGATGAATTCAAATGCAAATATAAAAAATATACATCAAAATTTTGAATTTTTTTTTGTGTCATTAGAGTGACCCAACATGTGGCTGTGGGAAACAAATTAGAATATCTTGGGGCGGTGTTGCATTTTTCAGAAAATACAGTGTTTCTATATGGTATTTAAGCAATATTACAAAGCTGAAAATATTGTAATATTAATAAAATACGTGATTATTTCAACTACATACTTTATTTAGAGCTGGTTATTAAGTTGAGTAAGGTTTTAAACTTTAATAACATAGATAACAAAAGCAAAATGTTACTAAAATTTAAGTGTTTCTAGATTTTATTCGACCTAAAATGAGAAAACCTAAAATACTTGGTCAAACACTCAGGAATTTTAAAGTTTTTAAAGAACAGGTTGATTGAACAAACCGTTTATGAACAGATTCAAACAAAAGTAATAAATCAACAATTATTTGGTAAGCAGCACTCCCTTAGGATTTAAATCATGATCATACAACATTATTTAGCATTATATTAACATATAAATATGAGTTATTATAGACCTAGCAATTCAGTTTTTTATTAGTGCATAATCATGATGACACTTTGCATCTTACCGTTCTTTTCGACGCCTAATTGTACTACAGCTGAGGACAGGCAAGTGTCAAAATGATATTCAAGCTTACACATAAGAAATTGTATGGAACTGAAAGTGCATTTATGTTTACATTGCTTTGAGGAATCACTACAATAAGATCCATGTTTTTTTCACGCTTCTTTTGGAAATGTTGATAACGATCAGAGCCTTCTCAAATTGTCACAACGTATACCATGCCCTTATTTGCTTTGCTTTGAACGATTGTAATATACAATATAATTGTAATAAAAAAATTATCACCTCATTATACCTCATTCATTCTAGTGAACATTATAATAACAAATAATAATTCAAGCAACCCCTATCATTTGTCCTCCCTCAGAACTTCTTTAAAATTTTCATTAAATTAATTCACAAGCATATAGAATATGCATCCAAATTTTGTTTTGTTTTCATCTTCCTCCAAATGAACCAACCTTATGCTGTAGGCTTAGACTGTGGGAAACAAATCAGATTATCTTTGGAAAGTGTTGCTTGGTTTAATTAGAAAATTCAGTGTTTCTATATGGTATTTTTGCAAGATCACGAAACTGAAAATCTCCGTTAAAGAAGCACATGTCTTTTAAGGCATTTCTTCATTATAAAGTTGACTAAAGTTACCTAGCTGATAATAAATGGAAAAATACTAAACCTTTAAAATGGAGATATTTCTATATCTTATTCCCTCCAAAATGAGTAAAACAAAATTATCGTATTTTAATCAAATACTGAAGACTATTAAAGAACTTACCTACCAGCAGTTTACACCTCGCTATTGAGACGTCCTGCACCGTATGACGGTGCTGAGTCTCAATAGCACACCCAACAGCGCCCCCACGTGTTTATTGGGGCTGAAGAAAGTCTAGCGAATTGCAGACAGAAAGCTACCAAAAGGTGAGCTAATTTAGCTGTTTGAGAATAAAGATCTGTTCAATAAACATTTGATTAAACCATCAAAAAGCTGAAATATATCGTGTGTCTTTCATGCATAATGCCATGTTGCACGTATACTAAAATCAAATGAGCATGTATGCCAGAATCTTATGTATGCAAGAATAGTATCATAAGAATAAATATTCTTATGTAGATTTTGAGGTTCATTTGCTTCAGCAACAAGTGTCAACATTATTTTCGAGTTGACTTGACATCTGAAGATCTTGTTTGGAGCTGAAAGTGTAAAGTTACATTCCTCTAAGCCATCTACAAATTGTCACAAAGTAGATTGGCTGTGCACTTATTTGCTTTGTTTTAAAATATCACAATCAGCCTATAGATAATATAGCAGGATAAAGCAGGATACTCGCAATATTTGGGTATCTCAAATGGAAATCTGTCACTTTTTCAAAAATCCGGATCCGTGAAACAAGTTTTTTATTTTACTTGGCATTACCTATGTAATGAACCCGACTATGTAAAGTACAGACAATAGTATGATAGGCAGAAATGCAGAGAATAACGGGCTTACTAACAAGAGATGTACCATGTGTCTTCCCGGGTCCGCATTCATTGGTATCAATTAAAAATAACAACAATTGAATAACAATCCTGGTTTGATTTAGTGAATACTTCAGTATTTATAAGGCAGTTGCAGTTCAAGCATGCAGTATAGCATGAAATTGAAGAACATAATTAAAGACCATATCTGCCCCAGCTATTAGCTAGGCCTACTGGAGCCACATCTTATGGCTAAGATTCTTGGGCACTTGCAGCATAGTGTTTCTAGAATAATTTATTTGTGAATGTAAACTGTGATCCAATTTATTTGTACTGATTAACTTACTCCTTTATAAAACTCTTGTGATTTATGTTAGTAATTAGCTAGTAGCCAACTAATATCCTAGTTTATTACCAGTGGCGTGCGCAAGGGGGGGGGGGGGGCAGGGGGCTACGGTCTCCCACTTTTGTTGGTCATTCGGGGGAAATCAGTCATTTCCCCCGAAATGACTGATTTCGCCCGCACCTTACACTCCTAATCAGACTCCATTCGGGGGAACTGAACAACCTCCCCCCTCCATTTTCAATGTGCTGCGCACAGCACTGTTTCTTACTCATAACATTGAGGGCTTTTAGGCATAATTTTTATTAATATATAAAAACAATATATATGATATAATTTAAAAAATGCAGACACAATAGGCCTACATAATGGACTTACATTTATATTGATATTTTGTTCATCATGGTTTATCACACTTTTATAAGGTAATACTGTATTCAGTATTTCTGTTTTGCGTTTTACTCGGATAGCTAAATACGAATTATTTTGTGTTTAGAAACGCTTCTGCAGACTTGACATGATTCTGTATAGAAAATTCTAAAACAATGTCACCATATGAAAACATTTTAGGCATTTTAAGACTAAAATAGAATCGTCACATTCAGTTTCCTCCAATTTTTATACTCACAATATCATTTTCAAGAAATTTATTAGGCGAAAATACTGTCTAGAAACACCAATTTTATGCAAATTTGTTACACCGCCCAAATCTACCATTTATTGTTTGGAGTAGACCAATATAGCCTCAAAATGTTGACATTAAAAAAATCAATATTTAAGATGTATATGTTTATAAAAGGGCTTTAAAATTGCCCTTTTTTACATTTTTAAAAATGCTAAAGAGGGTAACATTGATGACCCCTCCTGAAAACCCAAGACCCCAATCATTGCAATTTCAAGTTCTATATTACAAATAAACTATGCTCTTGACAAATATTTCAAAATAAAATCCAATCGAGAAGTTGCTGATAGAAAAATAACTTCATAAACTTTGCCATTTTTCAACTGTTTTCACAGCAATTTTCCTGTGTCAAAAGCCCCAAATTAGGGGGTACCCACATCTCCCTACCCAGGGGGGTCAGGTGGGTCTAGTCTGGCATGTGAAAATATGTCATCCAGTACATCAATCTTACAAAGTATGAACCGATTTGGCCAACCTTCATGTTCCCAGATTTTGTCATATTGCCTGCATCTCTCTGGCATGGACAATTAAGGATGCACACAGGATCACTGAAGTGTTACATGGCCAAAATTGAGTTTTCATCACTAATGTCATCTTCAAACCGTATTTTATCTTGTCATTAATAGATTTTAAAGAAATCTTAACATTTGAACCATAAGAAAAGCTATTTTAAAGACCCCTTTTCATTAAAAATTCGTCAAAATGCAAAAGCAAATAAATCATTGTTTTCCCGCAATAGATCGCGTTCTCGTAACGCGTACTGTGGCGCACATCTAGCAAAGACACGCACACATGGTAAACTGGATGGGCGAGGTGATTGCTGATTGAGGCGCTGGAGTCGCCAATCGCGATCACTACCGTATGTTATCGTATTGATCTCTTCCAAGGTAGTTAAAGCTTGCACCATTGCATTGCGAAACTGCGGGCCGACAGACCACCACCTTCCCCGTCCCAGAATCAGTAGGCCTACTCGATACATTTCGCCAAAAAGTGCTGGTATAGTGGTGTAAATTAGTCTCTTTTTTATATGAACATAATAGTGAATCTTTTGTTTGTTTTTGTTTTGTTTTTCAAGTTTCATTCTCAACTTGAAAAGATGAAATTTATCTGTAAGAAGTAGTTACCCGTAAGAAGCCCTGTAGGCCTAATGATGACGCAATCTGGTAGATACGATAGAAAACGTAGGCCCTAAATATTTTGCTAGTAGGCTAGACTTAGCCCGTAGGCCTATATAGTACATCATTAGGCTTATTATTTTATGTTTAAAATTTGTTTTATTTTATTCATTCATTCATTCATTCATTTCATGACCATTAACGCAATGTCAAAAACGTTGACATTTCAATACATCATAGGCCTATGTCAAAAATGTCTATATTTGAAATCGGCATAGCGAGCACGCGTTTATGAAAGCATTTTCATGAATGTTTTAATGCTATAATAATTTCAAACGAGAAATAGGCCTATAATCGAAAACGCACATTCGTGCTTTTTTCATAACCCATTTTAACTTTATTTCCATTAGTAGGCCTATGAGGTCTACCATATGCCATGATTGCGATAAAAGCTTTTGGTTTTACAACACTTTTTGCGAATGTTTTGGCCGAATGCCTTTTTATTTGCAATGTTTGTCTGGCTTTCAACTTTCACGTTTACGTTTATAATGTTTTCTGCCAACTTTAAAAGGTAAACTGCTTTAAAGCATTTTTCGTGAATGTTTTCATGCAGTGTTTTAAAACGCTCTTTATAGCATGATGCCTATATCCTACGGTATAGCCTACTGCATAAACCACAATCTAATTTAAAGCCATAAGTGTTCCGTTTTCCACTTTTGAAATTCGGTTTTATTAGGCCATGTCAATTTCCGTGTTTTTCAGTTTTCTTGTGACCTCTCCGTGTTTTGCCCGTTTAACATTATATATAGGCATACTTTTTGTCCGTTTTACAAGAAGTTTATTCAAGACATATTACAACTTTTACCCCAATTTTTACACGTTTATTTGATTGAAAACAACAACAGACACACTTTTTTTTTTTTTGTTGTTGTTGTATGTATTCACTTTTTATTTATGCGGTACAAAATATTTTACAACTTTATTGTGGCTTTAGGCCTATAATAGGCCTATGCCTATGACTTTTTTACGTGTTTGATATTCCGTAAAAAGTTAAAAATAAAATATGATAACAACAAACAATTACAATAACAAAACGGAATATTGAGTAATGACACATCAGAATCTTTTAAAATTTTACTTGGGATTCCTGTGGTGTAGGCCTAGCTATAACGGGCGTTAAAATGCCTATCTTTGGCGCGGACGGGCCGCTGTGGTGCCTCTCAAGCACCAACTAAAAAGAAAAAGCAACGAGAAGTAACAACATCATGTTTGCGGTTCAGAAAAGGACAATGAACATAAAAATGCAATATTTGTCAACACCAAAAAAAAAAAAAAAAAAAGAAGAAGAAAATCACCAAAACGATCGATTAAAAACATTGCATTTTTAAAGCAAAATTATGAAAATTAGGACAAAACAGAAATCGCAATTATCATGATTATGTCTCAATTTATTCTTCCTTTCATAAAACTTCCTGATTATCTGCTAAAATAATTGCTTGTCAGTTATTCTGTGCTACTTTTAATGTTCTGATGTCCGCAAATTTTAATACAGAGCATGATCTTTTTTTTATACGGAACAGGACAAAATTATGCTTAAATAATCATGGTTTCGTTCACGGCAACACGACCATGCACTGTGCAATTTATTCGCGTAACCTGTCTGTCTGTCCGCGCGCCCTGTCGCTCCTCAAACGCCAACGCGACGCCGCGGCCTTGCCGGACGCTCTGCTGCACCATGGAAACAAGACTGCAGTAAATAAAATGGCTGCTCCATGTGGATAAACATCTGCCGAATGTGCACGGATAATTTTGTCATCTTGTATATTTTACCGTCTAAATCACCATAAAAATGCTAATCTGCTGCAGTTGGACGCCCCTTCTCATTTTCTTACTTGACCAAACGTCACAAGTTACCGGATTATATATTTATGGAATAATCTTCAAAAATGGACCTAAAATCTGCTGTATTTTTCTAAATCGCGATTTTCGGCAAGTTCACTTTTGACCACTTTTAACCATTTTTGGACCGCCATAGCGTCTAAATGAAGCATCACTGAGGTAAGTTTTTAAGTCGAACGTTTAGATGTGGCCAAAATCTAGATAGTGTTTTTTCATTTTCTTAAATTAGGGCCTAGAACTTTTTTTTATTATCCATGATTCAAAAATTTGAACACGGGTCACACGTTTTTACTGATTTTTTGCCTATATTTTAAAAAACTAAGCAAAATTTCGAAAAAATAAAAAAACACTTTCTAGATTTATTTGTCTAAATTAATCAAATTCATGTTTTACAGTTTTGATTTTCAAATAATTTTTTATGGCGGACCAAAATTTTTGGTCAAAAAAGCCGTTTTTTGTGATTTTCTCGAAAATTGTAGTTTTTGACCCAAAACTAACATTTTAAATGGATTTATGAGCTCATTTCCTTTCAAAAAATGTATACTTTTATATACTTTACATAAATAGTTTTCGAGTTATGAGGTAAATAATAATGGATAATTAGTGATCCTGTGTGCCTCCTTAAGCTAATCGTACATCCATCCATTGCGCTCATTTTAGTGATAAAATGTTTGCCCAAGTACCTTACCCGGGGGTAGGACCGACCATCAAAGATGGCCATGGGGTGGGGGAGGTGAGGCCCATCATGATTTTCATTTCACTCTTGTAAAATTATTCCAAGATATATTGACTTGTTACTTGTTAGTTAGGTTGAAATAGCCATTTCCTTTTATATTTTTGAGAAATTTCGGTGAAAATCGCACTTTAGAATTAAAATCGTAGATTTTTTTGGCCGAATCTATTTTGCCTATACTTTTGTAGATAGCTAAAATGTCACAATTTTACATGGGTGTGCTCACATTATGACGTCATAGCGATATATCTGGAGAGAGTAGACCTATAGCTATACTTTGGTACCAAATATAACGGCATATGACGTTTGTAATTTAAAATTAGGGGGGTTGCAACACCCCATCCCTTTGTTGTCCGTGTTACAAAATATGGCTCAGTAGTTCTAGGGTTAAACTTACAGACGTTTCCACTTTTGATCTGTTATGAGTGAAATTAATGTGCTAAAAGTGGAAATTATTGTTTATTATCTATCCTTGTTCAATGGACACTCGCTTTTATCACAAGGATATCAGGTCTTGGTCAATATTATTACCAAACAAGCGAATGTGATGGCTTTCTAACAAATCCAGCTTTCTCAGTTACCTGATCCAAGGAACAGTCGCTATATACTACTGAGAACTACTGAGCCATATTTTGTACCACGGAATACGAAGAGGGGGGGGTGTTGCCCCTAATTTTTAATTGTATTAGGTACCAATGTATAGCTATGGGTCTCGTTTATCCAGCGATACCAAAAGAAGTACAAACATTCCTCCTCCCCTAACCTTGGATCCATTTTTTCAGGGCAAAATCCAGGGGAAAATTCCACAAAAAAATTACACAGGATTATACAGAAAAACAATTTACACAGGATTACACAGAAAAACCAACAACACAGGATTACACAGAAAAACAATTTACACAGGATTACACAGAAAAAATTCCCTGCATTTCAACCCACTCCAATCCAAATTACACAGAAAAAATTCCCCTGTAAATCAACCCACCCAAAAAAAAAATCCAGGGAAAAAAATCCCCCTGCATTTCAAAACCTCCCCCAAATCCAAAATTTGATTTAAAATAAAATCCCGATTAATAAAAAACAAGATGGATCTACCGATTTTACCATTTTCAACGCTTCCAGAATTGAAGCGAATCGCCAAAGAACATGGCTACCGAGGATACTCAAAAATGAACACGGATCAAATTCACGATCTCCTTTTAGAACCACCTCCCTCTTTGCTCAAAGATTTAAAACGTCAAGCGAAAGAAGGGGGCTACCGAGGATATTCCAAATTGACCAAATCCCAGCTCGTAGAATTGCTGGCTAACCCTCATGCTTTCGAGAACATGACGACAACTAGGCTGAAAACATTGGCGATAGAAAGGGGTGTGAACGGCTACCGGTATCTGAATAGAAACGAGCTCATTCGTTCGCTAAATCCTTCGCGATTTTACACGATAGAACTAGAGGTCACGCTCCACCAAAACCCCAGGGCCTTTGTGGAGCTGAAACGAGTACGCGTTAAACTCAGCCGGTCGACCGCGGGAAAATACAAAAACAACTTACGAGTTCCGAAGGACAGCACCGCCGATATTGTTCAGGATCTTTTTCAAAAACTAGACATGATGGAATGGTTGGAAAATAGGGAGTCGATGACCCCCTACGTAAGAATTGTTTCAATCGAGCCCGGTAGTGGTCCCGTCAACTTCGATCATAATGTCGTAGAAGTTGCGGACAAATCCGCTCCTCAAGTTTTTTCTCATTGGACGGACTCCACAGAATGGGACAGTCCGGAATTTCGACCAGGCAGATGCATGGCAACTGTGTTTCTTCAAAAGTTTAAACCTGTTTTGAATGCGCGTAGAATAAAGCCCAATCCGTTGCTTACTTACGAAGGTCTTTGGAAACTAGCCAGACCCGACGATCCTGTACCCGATGAAAATTTAGAATGGCCCCTGTCGTGGACGCATGCCAAAGTTTGGTTGGAAAAATTTCGTATTCCGGGTCTAGTGATTGACATTAGAGGTAAAGTTCGATGCAGGCACGATCCACCTAGCGTAAATACGCATATCAATCACGCTAGATTTAATATTCTCCTTCATAATAAGCACGTCTGGCTCGCGAATAAAAACGTTCAGGAGTTTGGACAAAAATACTCGGGAAAGCAACCCGGACCCCAACTCCCTCGTCCGCAAAATTCGATGGAACTTTCTGATAAATGGCCCCGACCCAACGAGAATAGAGAAAAACTTTACTTTGTTGATTCTGTGGATGAAATTTTGAACATCGAGCTTGAAGGTACCAGCCAAGTTGTTGCCATTACCGGAGAAGAGCCCGAAGACTTCATCAGAGAATTGGTTCAAGACCACAATATCGAGCCAGGCAGTTTGACTTGCAGAGATGGTGTTGTGGATGGGTTCTCTATCAACCATCCCAAAGATTCCAAGGTTACCGTTCGAGTGAAACGGGCGCTTCCCGGTGACATAGTTGGCGATCAGCCGAACGATAGAAAATCCTGGTCCGAGGATCGTCACATCGCTGTTATGAATTGGATCAAGAAGCTGTCGGATGAGGTGACTCCCAAAATTGGACTCTCGCATTACAATGAACAAACCTTAGCGTTGTTTAACCGGTTCAGGAGAGGTCCGAGATGCGGATTAATCAACCGTTGGTCGAAGGGGTTGTGTTTATCTGGAATAGACGTAGTCCGAGCCTACACCCACTTCATTCGAAACATCGAGACAATTCCGGTGTTCTCCGCGTTTGATCGCCTTGACTTTCAGCCAAAGGTTGACCTTCAGCCATCCGAGGACATTCGCGATGAGATGTTTTACCTGGTGCGTGTTGACGAGCCTGATTTGATCCTCTTCCCGCAGAATGAAGACCTTGTGCCCGGATCAGTCCTGCGATACGCCGATTCTTGCGGTATCCAGTATACGGTCTTAGGACGCCTAGTACCTCACAGGGTTATCAAGGTTGATCCCGCCAGCGTAATTGACGAAATGTACAAGAGTGATCTTCAAGACGAAGATAAAAAGTACGTAGCCAACCTCGTGTACGGTCTGACGGCTAAGAGAAACAACAAGGCGGCATTTGGTCAGTTGTTCCAAGATGAAGAAGAAGCGAAAGCAAACGGAGAAGATCGTTTAAATATCGAGATTGCTCCGGATCTTCATCTCGTCGTCGACCAATCCATTCGCGAACTTTCGGAAGGATATCGACCGGTTGCTGCTCTCATTCTAAATGGCATGAGGGTTCTCCTTCACAAGATCGTGTCTGCATTGGGAGACTCCGTCGTTGGCGTGAGAACGGACTGTGTGTTCACGACTCTAACGAAAGAAGAGGCAAGACAAAGATTAACCTCGTTGTTCACCTTTGGCAGTCGGATTGGTGACCTGAGATTTGTCCAAGACCCGCTTCTACCGGAAGGAAAACTCGAGATCGTCGAAGTCCTCAAGTTCTTGCTTGAAAAATCCAAACCTCAAACTCGGATTCTTATGAAGGATGAATATGATGACGACGAAGCCAAAAGAATAATTGAACAGCAGACCGAAACCATTTTTGACGAGGACGAGGAGTGTGAATACGAATGCCCTCGCGAAGGAACTCCAGAGCCCCTACTGGTTACTGGCAAATACCCGGGATGTGGCAAAAGCAGACTAGCCCTGCATTGGGGAACAAGAGAGACGACATGCTGGTTGTATGTCCCACGAATGTTCTGTGTGACTCCGTTTTGCAACAAGGTTACACCGCCATAACCATGCACAGACTATTGGGTCGTAGACCGAGGGATTCCGAGGAAGAAAACTACACCAAGTTCGATGTGTCAAAATACAACGTTGTCCTGTTTGAAGAGATCTACTTTTACCCTGTCTTTCAGCTTGAGTGGATTCGCGATTTTATGATTTCCAATCCGGACAAAATCTTCATCGCTAACGGTGACCCAGCTCAGAACGAACCAGTGGGTCAAATACTCAGTGTTGACTTTGATGCTTACTATGATCAAATAATGTGGCAGATGTTTCCTCGAAGACTCGATCTTCAAATTCCAAAACGGTACGCTCCGAGAGATCGTAAAAGAATGACGAGGCTTTACGACGAACTGCTTCGGGAGCGAGATGATTCGTTTGCTATTGCTAAGAAATACCTCCCAGTTGTCCCATGGACCACGTTGCCATCGCTCGCTGCGAAGTACCCTCACGTTGCCTTTACCAACGAATCGGTCGACCGAGTGAACCGTTGGGCTCAGACCAAATTGAACAACACCCTCGAATGGCGAGTTGGAGATCTAGCCATTGGAAAAACCTGGAAGAAGATTGGCAAGCATAAGATCAACTCCAATTCGGAATACAAAGTCACGGCAATTACTCAAAGTCAGATGACCGTGAAGGGACGTGACGGAGTCCTTAGAACTGTGAAAAAAGATCAAACGTCCAAACTCTTCAAGAGACCCTGGTGCAGAACTGGTCACTCCGTTCAAGGTCAGACCGTTGG